>NC_059326.1:91696730-92313846 GCF_018350155.1 Leopardus geoffroyi | reverse complement strand
GCAGTTGACCATCTAGCAAAGGCAAATCAGCATCTTTCAACCCCCTGGTTTCTCCTCCATGAGAATGATCTACATACTCAGAGGATTGGGACCTTTGGAGATTTTCTGTGTGCAATTAAACATGCGTAAGATTTCCCATTTTAACCATTTTTAGGTGTACAATTCAGGGGCATGAAGGACCTTCGCCATGCTGTGTAAACCATCACCACCATCCATTTACAGAACTTTTCAATCATTCCAAACACGCTCTGTGGCCGTTAAACAAACACTTGCCTTCCCCGCCCCCACCTCTTAGCCCCTCCTAACCTCCATTCCACCTCTGTCTCCATGAATTTATCTGTTTTAAGTACCTCATGTAAGTGGGATCAGACAGTATCTGTCCTTTTCCATCTGGCTTCCTTCATTTAGCATAATGTTTTCAAGGATTATCCATGTGGTAGCACGGTGTCATAATTTCCTTCCTTCTTGAGGCCAAACAATATTCCATTGTCTAAATACACCATGTTTTGTTTATCCATTCATCTGTTGGTGGACACGTGTTTTACCTTCCGCCTGGAGATTTTCCATTAAGTAAATCTTTCTTTTTTCAGATTTCTACAAACCCTATGTTTCGTTTCATTTGAAAGACTCAGATTGATCTTTTTCATGTGCCCTCAGTCTCTCTGATATGATTATGACACTCTCTAGAATATAAAGCAAGTCACTGTCACAAAAGAGTAAAACCACATGCTGGGGGGGCTTCAGTTTTAACAGGGACATCTTCTTCTGCTGGTGCTGATTCTCCCACCTTCCAGACACACACACGCACATGCGTGCACACACATGCGCACAATGTCCAGGGAAAGGCTGTCAGACTTTGTTTTATCATTGAAGAAGGAAAGCGTTTTCCGCTGGGGTGTGACACCAGAAAAAAGCTGCAAAGTGTGAAAGGTGTTATCTGTTTCTCTCCCAGCTTCCTGAGTTTGACCAACCCTGTTATTAAGAGACTGAGAATTATAATGTAGAAGAATACTGTTTAGAGATTTTTTTCTTCTGTGAGATTTTCAAGACAAAGCACAATTGCTCCATGACCCAAATGACACAGTGTGCCTCACAGCTGGGAAGGCTCTCACGCTTCTGAAAATACACAACTTTATGGATTTTGAAGACTCTAAAGACAATTCCCAAGCACAGACAGGGCTGTCCTCCTGATGGGAAATGGCAGGGGTTCTCCCATCATCTAGCAGCTTTGTGGGCCAGAGACAGCTAGAGTAAGAGCCCGAGAAAGGGCAGACGTGGCATGGTGCCCACAGGTGACAAACTGCTGGGTGGACACATGGAGGCATCTTTGGGGAAATTACTGGTAAATACCTTGAGGAGAAATGGGATTCTGCTATCACAGACAGGGACTATTACCTGATATTACACTGTCTTCGGTACAAATAGAAGTGCCTCCGGGTCCACTTTACCCCCAATTCTGGCATTTAACCATCCAATTCCGAGCCTGGGTATGAATCCGGGTAAATGTTTACACAGACCTTCTGAGAAAATTGTGGGTCCCCATGCCAGCAATCTAAAGACCATTATTTTTCAGAGTCCTGTACTAAATCTGCTCTAAATGACAATACAGTGACCAGCTGTTGATGTTATTGGTTACATGGAAAATAGGAGACCTGCTGGAAATGGTATTAGGGTGAACATAATTTATTAGTGTGTGATGAATAATTACTTACAAATCTAAAAGGGGCTCTTTAAAGACATGACCTTTAACAGGCTTCCTGTTTCTGCAAAAGGCATACTATATGCCTTGCATATAAGGTAAAGTATGGTCTCAAACTATTTCTTACTAAATTGTGAGTGACTTTTTATTCAAGTCTAAACCATTGTATGTCACATGATAGGGCATTCTCTCAGTTGTTGTTGTTGTTTTGTTTTTTAAGATTTTAAGTAATCTCTACACCCAATGTGGGGCTCGAATTCATGACGTCAAGATCAAGAGTCCCACACTTTACCAACTGAGCCCACCAGGCACCCCAGCTATTGTTTTATACAAATAGTGAGAGTAGACAAGGTCGTGCTGTGGTAACAAATTAGCATCAGAGTCTTCTTGGCTTAACACAACTTGTTTATTTCTTGCTCATACTACATGGCCCCCATGGGTTGACAGACCTCAATTCCATATGGTCACTCTGGAATCCAGGACAACACAGCCTCTGCTATCTTGTTAGGGCACCACGTGGAATGTGAGGCTTGCCAACAACAGTACTAGAAGTTTGCCCATGGACTTTGCTCTATCCCATGCCAGGAAGAGACATAATCACTTGCCCCTCACGTTGCATTGGCCAGGACTCTCACCGAATCTCATCTCATTGCAAGAGGGCTAGGAAATGTAGGAAAAGATATGTCGTATTTGGCAAGCATTATAGTCTCTGCCACTATAGCCTGACATGACCGAAGACAGTGTTAGTTTGGGATGTATAAGAGTACTTAGCCGAGGTTCAACCGGGTGGCTCAGTCTGGTGTCTGACTTCAGTTTAGGTCATGATCTCACAGTTTGTGAGTTAAAGCCCTGCATCGGGCTCTCTGCTGTTAGCTTGGAGCCCGCTTCAGATTCTCTGTCCCTCTCTCTCTCTCTCTCTCTCTCTCTGCACCTCCCCTGCTCACTCTATCTCTCAAAAATAAATAAACATTTTTAAAAAAGAATACTCAGCTGAAAAAACTAGAGAGTAATAAATTTAACACAAATTCAATAGGATGTTTTGGTAAACCAGCATTTGAAATCTTTGAAAGACTCACACTGAGTGGTTATGTTGTACAAATCTCAACAACACACTGAGAATACATTTTTTACATAACTTTTTCAATGGTAAGCAAATGGGTACTTGTGACCCAACCACTGATGGCATCATATGAGCATTTAGAAAGGTGATATCTTCAGTAATCGGATGAGGCGGATTAATGTAGGCAGATGACAAAGTGTCCTCTAGAAAAAGATGAGCCTAGAAAAAAGCAACGTCTCTAAAATAATCTCCTTTTATAGATCTATTGTTAAATTTATAGCATAAGCAAATTAATATTAAATATTATAGCTACAGAGCTGACCATTTGATTAATACCTTAAACTTCATATGCTCAGCTTGGCCTTCAAATCGTTTTTATTTTTTTAAAGTTTACTTATTTATTTTGAGAGAGTCAGAGAGATCGCAAGCAGAGGAGGGGCAGAGAGACAGGGAGAGAGGGAGAATCAAACAGTCTCCACGAGGTAAGTGCAAAGAGCCTGATGTGGGGGCTCAAACTCACCAACTGAGAGATCATGACCTGAGCCAAAATCAAGAGTTAAGTGCTCAACCGACTGAACCACCCAGGTGCCCCTGCCTTCAAACCCTTTTTAAATTCCTCTCATTAGAAAATGATGAATATCGCCCTAAATTTGTGCTTCTACAGTTTATAAAGTAGATGAAAGAGACTACGAGGGAGAATTCTAACACACTGATTTAAGGAAGCAGCGCTATGGACCTCAGCATGTTCTCATCCGCTGAAATTCACCTGAGTAAAGAAGTTGTAAGATGAGTTTGAATTCTGAACCACACAGCCTAGTATTGACTGCATGCCATCCAGATTTATGCCCCCCCACCCCACCCCCGCTTCCCTTCAGATTGCAGTGTCCTGCCTCCCGGAATGGCTGTGAATGGGCAGGAGTCAATGGGCAGGATTGATCTAGTTCAATTATCTTTTTACCCCAGGGGCCTTGGTACGGTGCTGGGTGCCAAGCAAGCCCTATTCTATTAATATTTCTGAGGTATTTGCAGGAGTTGCTACTGGCAATGTCACAACAGCAGCCATTTGAGATAATGAATAAATTTCAAAGTCAGTAGTCAAATTGACTGCCAAGTAATTTGAAAATGCCACAGTGGCATGCGTTTTTATCATCCTCGTTATCCATCTCTTCTATCTTCTCTTTTCTCAAATTTATTTTACTCTGTTTCATTGGTTTCAAAGAGTCACCCTCCTGAGTAATTTTCTCTTAAAAGGAGGCCAAAAGGAGGAAAGAAATTAATATTTTCAACAGTGACTCAGCAAGTTTTGGGTTTTTTTTTTTTTTTCCCAATTGTGAGCAAAAGATCAAAGAATGTTTTAAAGTTAAAATAAAACCATTTGACTTCTGCGACTCGGCAAAATAAATCACATTCAGTGTAAGACATTGTGTTAACGGGAACACAATTTTTTTTTTTCATTTATCAGTACTTTCTCAACTTACCAACAGATCAATGCTTGGGTCGTAATTTAAGATTCTATGTCTTTAAAAACTGTAGGATCTAAGGACATAGCCAAGAGAAAGAGACAGAAAGAGAATACTGATTAATAAATACTACATGTGCTAAATACTGATATAAACTCCAGACAGTAATCTCTGGGTTTCCCCCATGTTTATCTGAGGAAGGTAAAAGAATTGTTGGCATTCTGGTCACTAGCAAAATTCATTTAGGGGTGCCTGGGTGGCTCATTCAGTTGAGTGTCCAACTCTTGAGTTTGGCTTAGGTCATGATCTCATGGTTATGAGATCAAGCCCCACCTCAGGCTCTGCATTGAGCATGGAGACTGCTTAAGATTCTCTCTCCCTCTCCCTCTTCCCCTCCCTTGCTCACACTTGGTCATGATCACTCTATCTCTCAAAAAATAATAATAATAAAAGGAAGAAGGAAAAGAATCTGATGTTGAAATGGATACCAATGACCTGGGCCCTCATCCCAATTGCATCGAGTTATCCAAATACTAATAGAGTGACTTTGGACAAATTACTCAGTCTCTCTTAGTTGCATTACTCATCTGAAACCTCGGAACAGGGTTACCAGATAAAATACAGAACACCTAGACAAATCTGAATTCCAGTTAATCAATAAATAATTTTTTAGTATAAATACGTTCTGTGTACTCCTGGCAAAGAACATGGAAATGCAGTATCATACAATTGTGCATATGAAATACAAATTTAATTGGCGTGCCTCTATTTTTATTTGCTATTTCTGGCAACCCTACAAAGAAGTAACAATCCATAAGGCATTTAGGTGAGGGTTCAATAAGTCTCTATTTCCTAGAGCCTGTACTAGTGAGCTTTTCGATTATTTAAAGTCTCCTTTGATACTGACACTAATCCAATGAACAATGTAAAATTACTTTCATTTTCCAGATCAGCAAAAAGACTGAGATCGTGACTTAGTCCAAAGTTACACAGTTGTAATGGGAGAGGCAAGATTCAAGATGGAGCTGTTTAGCGCCAAAGCTGAGAAATGTAACCTCTCTGTTGCCACACCGTGGCAGACTCTAAGCCAAGGGTGGGTGATGGTCCATGACCAAAGACACAGAGACAGTGAACAAGACTGGGTTTATGGTGGGAACTTATGTCCTGGGAGTCCTGCACTGGCAGACTGAACAAAGCACCTGCTGCTAGAATCTATGTGCAGCAAGCTTTTATAGGGTAGCAGCTAGCCTAGCTACTATCTCTAGCCCCTCCCCTCCTTGCACGCCAAGTGTTCCAAGGAGATCAAGGCCTGCCATCTGGACATTGTTTGTTACAAAGGAGACACTCTAGGGGCGCCTGGGTGGTTCATTCAGTTAAGCATCCCACTCTTGATCTCAGCTCAGGTCATGATCTCACCGTTCGTGCACTGACAGTACAAAACCTGCTTGGGATTTTCTCTCTCTCCCTCCCTCTCTGTGCCTCCCCCACTCGTTCTCTTTCTCTCTCTCTCTCTCTCTCTCAAAATAAATAAAAACTTTAAAAAAATAAAAACAAAGGAGACACTCTGGTTGGCCACCCTGGAGCCTGACTTTGAATGCTAAACAACACGTTCTTCTACACATTCTGCTTGATGGGAATATAGAAGGAGGACAGGATCTCTACATTCTCAAGATGGTGATTAACAAGGGCATGAGGGTGCCTGGGTGGCTCGGTTAACCAAGAGTCCAACTCTTGGTTTAGGTTCGTGATCCCAGGGTTGTGGGACCGAGCCCTAAATTGGTCTCTGCACTGAGCGTAGAGCCTGCTTAGGATTCATTCTCTCTCTCTCTCTCTCTCTCTCTCTCTCTCTCTCTCTCTCCCTTTGCACCCCACCCCCCCCCCAACTCGTGTGCTCACTCTCTCTCTCAAATAAAAAATAAAAAAACAAGGACATTCAGGGCGTGCTTGT
Organism: Leopardus geoffroyi; assembly: GCF_018350155.1. Lineage (NCBI taxonomy): Eukaryota > Metazoa > Chordata > Mammalia > Carnivora > Felidae > Leopardus > Leopardus geoffroyi. The sequence continues at coordinate 92,307,679 of NC_059326.1, read as the reverse complement.
ACAAACCAGCCTTCTAGCATGTACTATACAACCTCTATCCAGTGGGTTCTGAAATTTTAGCATGCATCAGAATTACTAAGAGAGTCTGTTAAAACCAGATTCCTGGACCCAGACTCTAAGTTTCTGATTCAGTAGCTCTGAGTAGGGCTTGATAATCTACATTTTTCACACATTCCCAGATGTTGCAGACGCTGCTGGCAGGGACTATACTTTGAGAACCCCCGTCTCCTGCTGCAGCGCTGTGTAGTAACAACTGTGACTGCCCCTATAAATAAGAGTGACGTGCCACCACTCATGATGAGCCACAAAAGAACTCCAGTGCCCAATTATCACCTACCATTTTGTTTTGCTTTGTGAGTTGATGGGTTTTTTTTTTTAACTATCATTACTTTATTGTTACAATTATTTTCACATCTTTCAGATCTAATAATTTTTGTACTATCCTTTTTTTATTAAAGCATAACTGAATGTAACATTTTATTTGTTTCAGGTTACAACATAATGATTTGACATTTGTATACATTGCAAAATGATCACCACAGTAAGTCTAGTTACCATCTGTCACCATGTAGAGTTATAAAGTTTTTCCTTTTTTTGAGACAGAGAGAGAGAGAGAGTAAGCGTGCACGCACACATGTGTGAGAGCAGGGGAAGGGCAGAGGGAGAGGGAGAGAATCTTGAGGAATCTCAACACCCAGCACAGAGCCCAACACAGGGCTTGATCTCATGACCCTGAAATCATGACCTGAGCTGAAATCAGGAGTCAGACGCTCAACTGACTGAGCCACCCAGGTGCCCCTAAAGTTTTTCTTATGATGAGACTTTTGAGATCAACTCTTTCAAATATGCAATATAATATTATTGACTATAGTAACCATACTGTACATTACATCCCCATGATTTATTTATTTTATAACTGGATATTTGTATTTCTTCATCCCCAAACCCCCTCTCCTCTGTCAACCACCAATCTGTTCTCTACATCTAGGAGTTTTGTTTTGTTTGTCCATTTGTTTTGTTTTTTAGATTCCACATATAAGTAAAATCATATGGTATTTGTCTTTCTCTGTCTGGCTTCTTTCTCTGTCTGATTTAGCATAAGTCCACCTAGGTCCATCCATGTTGTTGCAAATGGCAAAATTGCATTCATTTTTATAGGCATAAAAGTAATATTCCATTATACACATACACACACACATACACACACACACACACACACACACATACACACATACACACATACCACATCTTCTTTATCCATTCACCCATCAGTGGACACTTAGGTTGTTTCCATATCACAACTACTGTAAATAATGCTTCAATGAACACAGCAGTCCATATATCTTTACAAATGAGTGTTTGCATTTTCTTCAGATAAATACCCACAAGTGGAATTATTGGATCATATGGTAATTCTATCTTTAATTTTTTGAGGAATCTCCATACTATTTTCCACAGCAGCTGCACCGATTTACATTCCCACCAACAATGCATGAGAGTTCCTCTTTCTTCACATCCTTGCCAACACTTGTTATTTCTTGTTTTGGGGTGGTTTTTTTTTTTTTTTTTGATACTAGCCATTCTGACAGGTATGAGGTGGTATTTCATTGTGTTTTGATTTGCATTTCCCTCATGATTAGTGAGGTCAAGCATCTTTTCAGGTATCTATTGGCCACCTGTAGGATTTCTTTGGAAAAATGTCCATTCAGGTCTACTGCCCATTTTAAATTAGATTATTTGTTTTTTAGGGGGCTGAGTTGTATGAGTTCTTGATATATTTTAGAAATGAACCCTTTATCAGATATATAATTCACAAACATCTCTTACTCAGTAGGTAGGCTTTTAATTTTGTCAATGGTTTCCTTCACTGTACAGAAGCATTTTAGTTTGATGTAATCCCAGCTGTTTATTTTTGCCTTTGTTGCCCTTGCATCTGGAGTCAGGTCCAAAAAACCAACACGAAGACCAATGCAAAGACCCCTACTGCCTATGTTTTCTTCTAGAAGTTTTATGGTTTCAAAAGCTACATTCAAGTCTTTAATCCATTTTGAGTTTATTATTGTATGTAGTGCAAGAAAGTGGTCCAGTTTTATTCTTTTGCATGTTGCTATCCAGTTGCCCCAACACCTTTTACTGAAGACACCATTCCTTCCCATTTGTATATTCTTGACTCCTTTGTTGTAAATTAGCTGACCATATAGGCGTGGGTTTATCTCTGGGCTCTCTGTTCTGTTCCATTGATCTACATCTCTGCTTTTATGCCAATACCATATTGTTTTAACTACTATGGTTTTGGAGTAGAGTTTGGGATCAGGGAACACGAAGCCTGTAGCTTTGTTCTTTATAAAGAATGGCTACTAAGGATTTTTGCGGTGCCTTGCAAATTGTAGAATTGTTTGTCCTATCTGTGAAAAAAATGCCATTGGAATTTTGATGGTGATTGCAATGACTCTGTAGATTGATTTGGGTAATGTGGACATTTAAACAATATTAATTCTTCCAATCCTTGAACACAGAGTATCTTTCCCTTTATTTGTGTCTTCAATTTCCTTTCATCAATGTCTTACAGTTTTCAGAATACAGGTGTTTCACCTCCTTGGTAAATTTCTTCCTAGCTCTTTTATCCTTTTGGATGCAATTGTAAATGGGATTGTTTTCTTAATTTTTCTTTCAGATACTTTGTTGTTAGTATATAAAGATGAAACAGACTTTTGTATATTGATTTTGTATCCTGCAACTTTACTGAATTTATCTATTAGTTCTAACAGTTTTTTGGTTGATCACATTCAAAGTCCTGTTTCCAGCCATTCTGCAGAGGAAAAAAAAAAGTTCTCTAGGATTCCAAGAGGTTCTCCAGTTTTTGTACAAACTAACTTGCAGCCAAATGAGTCTAACTAATAGAAACTACTGGAATCTTTTCTCTATCCCCTTGTCCTTTTGATTCTTTGGAAAAGAGGTAAATTTCCATGGATTTCTGTTTGCAATAATACGTGATCTAATATGCTAGTATTCGGAGAGTGGTCTGTGGACCAGAAGCATCAGCATCAAGTGAGAGCTTGTGAGAAATGCAGAAAAGCAGCCTCCACCCCAGACTTACCGAAACAGAATCAGCATTTTAACAAAATTGCCAGGTGATGCACACATACATTAAATTTAAGAAACCTCATCTGAATAATTTTAAAACTCTCCCATGCAAAGCATCTAGAGGAGGTTGACAGCAAAATTCCACTTAAATGCATGACCAAGGACACAAAAGTGAGAGAAAACGCCAAAAATGAAGAGGAACACTAAAAAACTGAAATTTCATCAAAGCTGAATGGTAAGTGGGAGCTGAATCTTCAATGACACCAGGAAACAAAGGAGGAAGGGCAGTAACCTAAGGATTTGCATATTAACAGCCATAAAGACATGAGCTTTGGCCCCAGGCAAGGTAGGTTGGTGGAACAGACTCCACACTAAGCTGGGATCCTCAAAGGGATCCACTCTCAGCAAGGACTGGATTAGAAAGAGATCCTCCCAACCATCAGTACCATCAGAACAAAAGAACAAACATATTGGTTGAAGTAACACACAGAACTTTGGGAAATGGATCCCATAACACACAGTCTGAACAGCATATTTGAAATCTAAAGAGAAAACCAGTTAAGAGGAAGACAGATGGGGGTGGCACCTGGGTGGCTCAGTCCTGATCTTGCAGTTGTTCAGTTGGAGCCCCGTGTCAGGCTCTGTGCTGACAGCTCAGAGCCTGGAGACTCTTCAGATTCTGTGTCTCCCTCTCTCCCTGCCTCTCCCCCACTTGCTCTCTGTCTCTCTTTCCCACTTGCTCTCTGTCTCTCTTTCTCTCTCAAAAATAAATAAACATTAAAAATTTAAAAAAAAAAAAAGAGGAAGACAGAGGGGGGGAAATGACAGAGGACGAACCAGAATAGGTGGAGAGATGCAAACCATAAACATGAGGTAAACAGGAGTGGAAGAGAGAATGAGGAGGTCCAACGTGCACCTCTTAAGAGACTAGGAGGAAAGAACAGAGGAAATGGGAGACAGGCAATATTGACAAAGATAACGGCTGTGAATTTTTCACGACTGGTAAAAGCCGCAAACTTAGTTTCAGGAACCACAATGAGTCCCAAGTAAAATACTGCTAAATCTATATATCAACCCTCATGGTGAAATGACAAGAAACCAAGGACAAAAAGTGACAAGGCTGGTCACTTCTATTTACAAAGCAACACTAATCATACTGACGACAGGCTTCTTGATAGTAGTGACAGGAGAAAGTAATTCAATAATATCTTCAAAGTGCTGAGGGAAGAGAGCCATCATTCTATAATGTTAAATGCAGCCAAACCATCATTAAAGAATGGGGGTAATACAAACTCATTTTTCGGGCATCTGGGTGGCTCAGTCAGTTAAGTGTCAACTCATGAGTTTGACTCAGGTCATAATCTCATGGTTTGTGAGATTGAGCCCCATGTCGGGCTCTGTGCTGACAGTGCAGAATCTGCTTGGGATTCTCTCTCTCCCTCTCTCTTTGCCTCTCCCCTTCTCTCTCTCTCTCTCATTCTCAAAATAAATAAATAAATTTTAAAAAGAAGACATCTTCAGACAAATAAAACTGGAAGAAAGCTCTCCATGTTCTTCCTTATTAACGATACAATAAAACTACCTCTCACAGCTTAGTGAAATCAACAAAATTCTATTCTTTAAACCTATAGCACCACCCCCCAAAAAAGGTGTTTATGATTCTCTCCATCCATGCCCAGTATCACCATCTATGAGAAGCCACAAGGCATCAGGAAATGACTTTTGAAGACAAAATGGTGATTCCTGCACTGGGCAGTGTCTCTGATTGAAATTGTCTCCTTGTGGACCCTTGATGCTGAGACAGCAAATCTGCATTTAAATTGTAGCCCAACCACCAAGGGGCTATGCAACTTTGGACCATCCACTCTGGTTTCTTGTGTATAGATGGAGGTAAGTGGGCTGACTATTTTCACATCTCCAATCTCCATTCCTCTGCAGTTTGCTCTGCACCTTCCTGAAGGTTGGGAATTGGTATCCACCCAGAGCCACACACCGTCGAGGTAGTTGGAATAGTCTCATTTTCACTGCAAAGATCTCAAACCTAAAATCTAAGCTCAACAAATAGATTGGCAGACCAGAAAGTGTTTAGACCAAATTCTCATTAAAAAAAATAAACTCCTGGGGCGCCTGGGTGGTTCAGTTGGTTAAGCGTCCGACTTCGGCTGAGGTCATGATCTCACTGTTCAGGAGTTCGAGTCCCGCATCAGTCTCTGTGCTGACAGCTCAGGGCCTAGAGCCTGCTTTGAATTCTGTGTCTTCCTCTCTCTCTCTCTGCCCTTCCCCCACTCATGCGCTGTCTCTTTCTCTCTCTCAAAAATAAATAAACATTAAAAAAAAAAAAAAACTCCTAAATGTTCAAAACTCCAAATCCGTTCTCTCCCCCACCCTCCACCCCACACCCATACCAGAGAATCACAACTCTTCTGGGTCTTGACACACATTTCAGCTGAGGAGACTCACCAAGACTCCTATGAGTCTGGAATTTCTCCAGCAGCCTCAGCTCGTCCTTCTAAATACCTCTGCACTTTCTTGGTGTTTCACGTTTACCACTCTCTGACTTCCAAAAGAGAAGGAAAAGATGATTTATCATCTTTCCTTTAATGACTACAAGAAATATTGAATTCTTCTGGCCCAAAAGAACATTTCCCACAGGGCATCATCTTAAATCTTAATTACAAGTTTATGTATTATTCAGGCAATGCTAGAAACTTAGCTTTGGGTCAGCATTATACTATCAGTCTTCATTCCCTCTCATTAGTCTTTCCCGCCTCACTTCCAAACGATGGTCATTCCAGTCTTGTTGCTTCTTTAATTACACTTCAGTTAGAATCAGCCTTTCCCTAGAGTGCCCAACTTTCTCTGCCAGAACACCCACGATTTCTCCAACTAAAGGGCTTGACTCTCTGCTGGGCTCCTTGCTGAGATGTATTAGGGGATGCAAACAGGCTATTCATCACCCCCCGGAAATCCAGTAGAAGTGACGTCTCATAGAAAAGGATCATCAGGTTAATACAAAGATAGTACTTTTCTTGTGGTGCCCACACACATAGGCACACACACCATGCAGACATTCACACATATATACCACCATACACACACACTTGCCCAAACATTAAAATAAGGCCAGACAATTCTTCACCAGTTGCTCAGGGATGCTATTGGCTTCATCAAAAGTTCTAAGATTTGACAAGTAGCTACTACTTACTAAGCGCTGTGTGCAGGTGATTTGACTATACACCATCGCCATTTCACCCTGCTGCATGTACCACTTTGTTGCTTCTCCTTCCCGCTTCCAAAGGCTCTGGGCATCTTCGTCCCTCACCTGCCATGAGATCTTTGTGAATGAGTCTTTTTCTTCTTCCTGTTGTGCCCAGGTGTGATGAACAAACACCCCACAGAGCGGTGAGATCATGACCTGAGCTGATGTCAGACCCTTAACCGACAGCCACCCAGGCGCCCCAACATACCCACTCTCTTAATTACGTCTTTTGAATGAGCGGAGTTTCTTAATTTTAATGAAGCTCAATTTATCTTTATCTCTCTTCCTTGATGTTTCAGCGCTTTTTATGTCCAGTTTAAGAAATCTTGCCTAGGGGCACCTAGGTGGCTCAGGCAATTTGAGTGTACAACTCTTGATTTCGGCTCAGGTTATGATCTCATGGTTATGAAATCAAGCCCTGCGTCCAGCTCCGTGCTGGACATAGAACCTGCTTAAGATTCTCTCTCCCTCTCTCCTTCCCCCACTCTCTCTCTTTCCAAAAAAAAAAAAAAATTTTTTAAGGAAATCTCACCTACTCCATGGTCATCTTCCTTTGTTATATTTTAGAAGCTTTATTGGTTTACCATTCACATTCAGAGCTATGACCCATCTTGCATTAATCTGGTGTAAGGTCAAGTTCAAGATTTTTTTTTTTCCAACTAGATACTACTTTCTCCAGCACCATTTATTGAAAAGTAATCTTTTCTCCATTGAATTGCACTGTCAACTTTATTGTAGATCAAGCCACCATACATGTATGTATCTCTTGGACTCTATCTCTCCTATTGGCCTATGTGTCCACCCTTGCATCAAAGTATTACATCCATGAAATGAGATTAACTTGTGTGTCTGATAAATATAAACATTTACCTCTGCACATCTTCCTACTTCACTTCTTTTTTTTTTTTTTTTCAATGTTTATTTATTTTTGGGACAGAGAGAGACAGAGCATGAACGGGGGAGGGGCAGAGAGAGAGGGAGACACAGAATCGGAAACAGGCTCCAGGCTCTGAGCCATCAGCCCAGAGCCCGACGCGGGGCTCGAACTCACGGACCGCGAGATCGTGACCTGGCTGAAGTCGGATGCTTAACCGACTGCGCCACCCAGGCGCCCCTTCCTACTTCACTTCTAACTCCTTTAATGGTGGGACAGAAGGAGAGATGGGTCTACTCTAACCCGTTTTTCCTCCTCTGCAAAATTTTATAAGTGACAATTTAATAAAAATCCTCTTGGCTTCTTTTTTTAAAGATTGTTTTAATGTTTATTTATTTATTTTTAGAGAGAGAGAAAGAGTGCATGTGAGCAAGGGAGGAGCAGAGAGAGAATCCCAAGCAGGCTCCATGCTGTCAGCACAGAGCCCGACATCAGGCCATGAGATCAGGACCTGAGCCAATATCAAGAGTCAAACATTTAACCAATTGAGCCACCCAAGCATTCCTAAGATTTTATTTTTAAGTAATCTCTACACCCAACATGAGGCATGAATGTACAACCCCAAGACCAAGAGTCCCATGCTCCACCCACTGAGGCAGCCACACACCCCCCTCTTGGCTTCTTTTGGAGAAAACTGAGAAGACTGGATAACTGAAAAACAAATTATTTTTAAGTGAATATGACTGAGATGGGAAATGACAGAATGAGAAAAACAGTACTACCTTGACACCTCAAAGTCCCTAGCAATCAATTATCTACATGTTTAGGATTTTATTCATGATGAAAAACAGTCAAGACCTTGCATGAATTGCTATTTGGAAAAACTGCTGTGGTAACTACTACATATACATTGTTTTCAGGGTCTGCTGAATACCCAAAACTCTGAATATGAAAAGAGATTTTAAAAAATAATGAAAAAATTGGGGCGCCTGGGTGGCTCAGTCAGTTAAGCGTCTGACTTCGGCTCAGGTCATGATCTCACAGTTTGTGGGTTCGAGCCCCGCATCGGGCTCTGTGCTGACAGCTCAGAACCTGGAGCCTGTTTCGGATTCTGTGTCTCCCTCTCTCTCTGCCCCTCCCCTGTTCACGCTCTGTCTCTGTCTCAAAAATAAATAAACATTAAAAAAATAATAATGAAAGACTAGAAGATACAAAGCACAGGCATGTACTTATATGTAAACTTATAGATACACATAGTTTTGTTCTATCAAGAGGCAACAGAATAGATGAAGCAAAAGCAATTTAGAAGAAATGTTCCCGAGAAGAAGAAAGTCTTGAGTCCACAAATCACACTGACTAAACTGATGGAAAGCAGCTCTTGAACTACAAAGAAATGAACTGAGAAAGTCATCAGAAATTAAAAGAAAGTTCAGAAATGTGGCTCATCGCATATACAATATACAAAACTCAGTGACTCCCTTATATAAGAAAGGTAGCACATTAGAAAATGGAATTTTCTATGGAAATGTTCCTTCTGCAGTCACATATACGCACAGATACATAAAAATGTCATTAACATGACAGTAAATCCAGGCTAATAAAGATATAGCATAGACATAGTGAGAGTAAGAACTGGTTGTTGTTGTTGTTGTTGTTGTTGTTGTTGTTGTTGTTGTTTCCAGAAATGTTGAAGGTTTTCTGGAAGATAATGACAGATAAACCAGGGCAGAGAAAACCAAAAGGCAAAACAGGCACAGGACAAGGCTTTCACAGAAGCACAGGTCATTCCTAACCAAGAAAGCTCAAGGCTTGGAATTGGCAAGAACTCCTGGGTGGCTGGGTCAGCTGAGCACCTGACTCTGGATTTTGGCTCAGGTCATTGATCTCACGTTTGTGAGATCAAGCCCCCCATCAGGCTCCACACTGACAGCATGGAGCCTGCTTGGTATTCTTTCTCTCCCTCTCTCTCTGCTCCTCCCCTGCTCACATGCTCCCTCTCTTTCTCTCTCTCAAAATAAATAAATAAACTAAAAAAAAAAAAAAAAAAAAAAAGAATTGGCAGGAACAGAAGCCAGAGGAGCTGTGGGGCAGCATTTAAGGTAATTACATAATCGATCACCTTTGACAGGTGGGCCAACCAGCCCATCCTCTACCAGGTGTAGACAGAACAATGGTCCACAGCACGTGCCCCTGGCCAGCACTCTGACAGTTACATGTTAAATCTAAACAGAGGGAAAGGTGTGCTTACCAGTTTATGATGGGTGTTAGAGCCTGAACCAGTTCTTCCCAGGAATACAATACACCAAGGCACACGCCTGTCAACTCATCTTGGCAGTCACAGGGGACCTTCCACACACACCGAAGGTAAGTCCACCTTTGAAACAGGACTTAGCAACAACCACAAAGCCAAGAATCCACAGGCCCATGCAAGGAGTCAGTACTTGGGGTGAACACACAAACACTGGTTGCCCATTCCAATCAGCATAAAAACAAATGTACAGCTAAGGAGAACCAATCATTTGAAGACAGTCAGTAGCCTGAGAGAGGTGTAATCAACTGAACAAAGCTACTGAAGAAAAATTTTACTGGAGGCCTTAAGAGAAGACCTGAATAAATGGAGATCTAAGCCATGCTCACAGAAGGGAAGGGAACCCTGTAAACCTTTGGTCTCTCTGCCAAATAATATATGACACCAGTGTACTTCAAATAAAAACCCAACAAGATTTTCCATGGAACACGTACACAAAGGACTCCAAACTTCATAGAAACATCAATGTTGCAAGAATACCCTTGTCCGTTTTGAAGAGGAACGAGAGAGAGATTTCCTACCAAATATCAAAACTTACCGTGAAGATTTAGTAATTAAAACAGAACAGTATTTGAAATGGATAAGCAAATGGAAGAGAAGAGGTAGCTGGGATTTAAGATATGACAAAGATGACATTCTAAATAAAAGGGACAGGCCATCAGGTAAGTGCTACGGACCAATAGGGAAACCACTTGAGGAAAAACATTAAGCTTATGTCTATGTAACAACTTGGCACATAAATTCCAGCGAGACCAAAGATGTAAATGCACATAATAAAAACAGAAAAGTATGAGAAGAAAATGAGTAAATCTTTAATCATCTCAGGGTGTGAGTAATCTTTCGGAACATGGCAGGGAAGTAATTAAGAACTGGCTTATCAATTTGACCACATAAAATTAAAACTATGCAAAAATAAATTCAATAAATGAGGATAAAAGGCAAAGAACAAGCCGAGGGAAAAATTCAACATATAAAATTGAGAGTCTTGGGGCGCCTGGGTGGCTCAGTTGGTTAAGCGTCCGACTTCAGCTCAGGTCATGATCTCACAGTTCATGGGTTCGAGCCCTGTGTTGGGCTCTGTGCTGACAGCTCAGAGACTGGAGCCTGTTTCAGCTTCTGTGCCTCCCTCTCTCTCCCTGTCCCTCCCCTGCTTACACTCTGTCTCTCTCTCAAAAATAAATAAACATTAAAAAAATTTTTTTAATTGGCCAAATCAATTTCATTGCAAGAATGTAAACGTGATTTAATATGAGGAGATGTATTAATGTAATTTTTTTTTATTTGAAAGAGAGAGCACACAAGTGGGGGGGGCAGAGGGAGGGAGGGAGAGAGGGAGAGAGGGAGACAGAGAGAGAGAGAGAGAGAGAGAGAGAGAGAGAGAGAGAAAGAGAATCCCAAGCAGGCTTCATGCCCAGGACAGAGCCTGACACAGGGTTTGATCCCAGAATAGTGAGATCCCACAACCTGAAGGAATATATATTTGTACGAATAAATATTTACATAATATATATATGTATATATAATATATATACTAAAAAACCTCTTCATAAACTAGACCCAATAGGATATTTCAAGCACCTAACAGAGTGCCTATGATGTTGGAAGCATTCAATAAATAACTATCAAATTATTGCATAAACCATGATTCCTTCATTTGAAAGAATTTAAAAAAATGTAAAGCAAATTTAAAAAATTTGCTTTAAAGCAAGAGCAATTTTTTATTGACATTAATAATGGTGAAAACTCAGAGGCAAAACTAGGAGGAACAATGCTCCCTCTACTGTTATTTACCTCTGAAATAGGATAAGTTTAAAAAAAAAAAAAAAAAAGAACCAGAAGGCATAAATACTAAATTTTTTTTTAAAGGGGAAAAAAAAAGAGTACAAAATAGTTATTTCCAACAAGTGATCTGATTGCCTCCCTGGACATTCCTTATCCCCCCATCTCTTCCACCTTCTTCCCTGGATTCCTGCCCTCCTCGTCCCACAAATACACATGGATAGGTGAGTCATCACAGAACAGAAAGCAAACCATTCAGGCCCACCAAATACATAAAAGCCAAATCGTTAACACTAAGGTCAATAGCAGACTTGTCTCCTAAGCTTTCCATCAGCATCCCTGGAATTGTTGTCCTGGGACAGCAAATGGCCTTTCCATTTCATTTCCATCATTTCTTTTCTGACTGAACAGATCTGACACTGGGATCACTTTGTTGCCTTAAAACGAGGACTCAGGGGTGCCCTAGGTGGCTCAGTTGGTTAAGCAGCCAACTCTTGGTTTCAGCTCAGGTCATGATCTCATAGCATCAGGCTCTGTGCTGAGAGTGTAGAGCTTGCTTGGAATTCTCCCTGTCGCCTTCTCTCTCTGTCCCTCCCCCACTTGCACTTTCTCTGCTTCTCTCAAAATACATAAACTTAAAAACAAATGAACAAACAAACCCAGGGCTCAAAAAAGCACAATCCCTGCTGATAAAGGACTGAGGAAATGGAAGATAAGGGTCTTCCTTCTAAACTGAAAACAGACCCAGAAGTGCAAGATCTTTCTTCATCTCTATAAGGAGAATCCTCTACAATTCTGGACACTTTCATTTTATATAGCACAAATCCTAACAAAGAACAAACCCTTTAATAAGTCCATTATGCATGAATTTTTCTACCATTTGCATTATTTTGTTCATTTCCAATCAATCCCCTATTATCAATAAGATCCCTTGCCCCTGGAAGGTGGTAATAGTTTTTTTTTAAAGTTTCAGGGGTGCCTGGATGGCTCAGTTGGTAGAGCATGTGGCTCTTGATCTTGGGGCTGTGAATTTGAGCCCCACGTTGGGTGTAGAGATTACTTAAAATAAAATCTTTTTTAAAAAAGTTTGAGAATTGATACTATAAGCCATTCATATCTTTTATGTCTCATAGTAACCAAGGACAGACTGGAAGCACAATGGCAGTGGAAGTAGACTGGTAACAATTTTAAAAGCAGGTGGTAGTGAACATAAGGAAAAAGGGTAAGAATGGAATTGCTGGTTGGTCATACAGCAAGTTAATTAAAGACTCCACGAATCTATCATTTCAAAGATTTTAATGTAGGGCATGGATGGCTCAGTCAGTTGAGCTTCCAACTTCAGCTCAGGTCATGATCTCATGATTCAGGAGTTCAAGCCCAGCATCAGGCTCTGTGCTGTCAGCGAGGAGTCTGCTTTGGATCCTCTGTCTCCCTCTCTCCCTACCCCTCACCCTCTCATTCTCTCTCCCTCTCTCTCTCTCTCTCCCTCCCTCTCTCCCTCTCTCTCTCTCTCAATCTTACTCTCAAAAATGAATAAACATTTTTAAAAAAAGATTTTAATGTATTTTACTATTAGTCTGAGTTCACAAACATTATGTAAGTTTTCCAAATGTTTTATGTGCACTATCCAAAAAAGCAAAAATATTTAGGAGCTTAAGAACTATTTTGAAGCTCCAATCTATCTTCAATGTAGATTTCTTTTGAAAAACAATAAAGCTGACCCGTGCCATCAGGAATTCAATTAGACTATTTCACAGCTAATGGTTTCTGATTTAGTGGTGCAATCATCCATAAAATAGAGTCCTTTCAGAGTTTACTGAGCCATTTTTAATTGTTTTCCCTTAAAGTCAAACTGAAGACTGCTATAAGAAGTAATAATATATTTCCCTGGGTATGTCTCAGTGGTTTATAACCAAAATACAGCACCTTTAGCTGAAAGACTTGTTTTAGGTTTCCCATCCATTTAAAATTGGACTTACATTTCTAAATTAAATATACACACACACATATTACATATACATGTACATATATACACGTAAATATTCTGGTAGATATCCTGGTATTATGGTGACAATGATATTTCATATTTTAAAAATTTTTTTTTAGTTTATTTCTTTTGAGAAAGACAGAGTCAGCGCAAGTAGGGGAGGGGCAGAGAGAGGGAGAGAGAAAATCCCAAGCAGGCTCACGCTGCCAGTGCAGAGCCTGACTCAGGGCACAAACTCACCAAACCATGAGATCATGATCTGAGCCAAAACCAAGAGGTGGACACTTAACCAACTGAGCCACCCAGGTGCCCCGATATTTCATATTCTTATGAGCAATTTCTTTTACAAAGCTAAAACTGGTCCTTACTTGTAAGAACCATATACATTACGAGGTATCAACTCACACTTCATCATTGAGAATGCCAACCACATAGACTGCATCAATGCTTGGAAATATGTTTAGACAATTTGGTGAAAACTGGAAAACTCAATACATGACAGAGTACAGACATACTAACCCAAACTCAACCGCATAAAATTAAAATGGGAATCCAGCTGGGGTGTGATGAAAGGACCTCCGGTGCCTTTCCTAGCTTGGAAATCTAGAAACCAAGGTCTGAATTCCAACATCCGCAACTATGTGTAAAAGGCCTAATTCTCTTGAGCCTCTTTGGCAGAGCTGGTTTCCATCCATCAGGTGTCAGCTTCTACTAGTGACAGGTGACTGATTCATAGAAAAGGGCCCCCACGGACCAGCTCACCAAAGACCTGCACTGGGGGCCCGTTCATGGGCTGCTTCAGCACCCAAAGAATGACCTTCCTGAAGCCTACCATCACCTTCCTGCCCCTTCCAGAAGCTATCTTCATCCCTTAAAGTTTTCAAAATATACACACAACATGACACTTTATCATTCAAATCCCCTGCCTAGCATCCTATACCCTATCGTCTCCAGAATAAATATTCTGAATTCCTTCAAACATTTCTTTATATAGTCTGGTTTTCCCAGGATAGTCCAGGCTTAACTTCGTTTTTTTAGAACAATAACTATGCCTCTCAAAATACGAAGTTCACTAAGTTAAAATATGACATCAAACTAATACAGAATGGATGTGCATTAAATATCTTATTCAAATTATTCATTAAGGAGGGAACAAATAACATGATAGAGGAACTAGAAGAAAGGTGTTAGAATAAGTTTGCTAGTTGAGATCTAAAACTAGTTAATCCTACCTGGAACTGAATAATAAACTTTGGGGTTGTTTTTTTCTACAAGTATCCTTTGTAGACTTCACAGTGTCCAGGATCTAATCAAATAATAGAGAGCAGGGGTGCCTAGGTGGCTCAGTTGGATAAGTGTCCGATTTTGGCTCAGGTCATGATCTCATAGTTGGTGAGTTCAAGCCCCGCATTGGGATCTGTGCTGACAGCTCAGAGCCTGGAGCGTGCTTCAGATTCTGGGTCTCCCTCTCTTTCTCTGCCCTTTCCCCCATTCATGCTCTGTCTCTGTCTCAAAAATGAATAAACATTAAAAATAAATTAAATAAATTTAATGAATTCATTTTTAAAAAAATAATAGAGAGCAAAGTCAAAAGGTATACCCTTCTAGGGGTTCAAATAATCCCTGGGCAGGCCTGATAAATAATGCCCCAGGATGATGTGAAAAGAATATTAAATTATTCTCTTGCTTTGTTTCCAAGTGTTGGGTAATTTTTCTTAATAGACCTCTTTCGTTCTCCCAACGCATCCCAGTTTGTACAATAAATTATATGGCAGCAAAACTTACAGCACCTCATTGACATATTCCTCACCTTCCTGGCCAAGGTTTATCCTTTAGGATGTAGCACCCAGAACCAAAAAATAAAAAAACTCCACATGTGCCTTGAACCATGCGGGCTACAGAATAATTCGGACCTCCCATAATCTCAACACTATCTCAGCACTACACATGAAATGAACAAAGATCACGTTAATAGCCACATGGTATCACTGACTTATGTTAAGCAACGGAAACCCTCAAAGTCTTCTTTACCTAGAATGCTCCTTTGGTAAATATATCTTTCAAAATGCTGATTTTACTCCTCCTGACACATAAAAACTGTTCTTCTCTTGACTTCCGGTGTCGCCATGGCGGCTGATGGTACCACTAACCTGTCACAGCAGCCACCTCCAGAGCTTGTGGACAAATGTATAGGATCAAGAATTCACAGTGTGATGAAGAGTGATAAAGAAATTGTTTGCACACTTTTGAGATCTGATGAATTTGGAAATCACACCAGAAGGAAGAAGGATCACCAAATTAGATCAGATTTCACTATACAGAAATAATTTAACAATGCTGGTTCCTGGAGGAAAAGGACCTGAAATATAAATGGATTTCCTTGGCTTATCTCTTTTGTCTGATAATGACACAAAATAGAAATTTCTTTTTAACCTTATAATGTTTGGATTCTATAAAGTTAAGTTTCCCAGTAAAGGGAAATGTTTTGAAGATGCATTGTTGGGTTTTTTTTTTTAATTAATTTATTTATTTTGAAAGAAAGAGAGAGCACAAGCAAGGGAGGGGCAGAGAGAAAGAATCCCAAGCAGGCTCAGCACAGAGCCTGACAGAGGGCTCAAACTCACAAACCATGAGATCATGACGTGAGCCAAAACCAAGAATCAGATGCTTAACTGACTGAGCCACCCAGGCACCCCTGAAGATGTGTTGTAAATGTCCATTTTTGTATCTTGGGAAAAGGAGAAGAGTTTGTTCTTTGAAGGCTAAAATAAGAATGTTGGCTACAAAAATATTATTCCTCCCTTTTGTATTTTCTTCCAGCCATGCATTCCCTCCTATTATATTGGAACTCTGCAGCCTTCTATCATACATTACCCATGCTTAGCAAACATTGCTTATATGTTTTATAAAATCAAGTGATGATCCTGTCCCTCTGGAACACAAATTATGGATCTAAATTGGTAAACTCTTAGAACCATTGCAATTATCACATCCTTCTAACCCTTAACCCAGGCAAACAGCACCACAGACACCTAAAGAGTAGGCTCATGCTGAGCAGATGCTCAGCATCTGGACCACGCCTCCAGCTGCCCCACAGCCCTCTGGCTGCTGCTTCCAGCACACTCTTGTCGCCTCCTAAGAGCCACCCTAGCTCCGGTGGTCAATTATTTCTTCCTCATTCCTGGCCTCTGATCCATTTCCCCTCTCTTGAATAATAGCCAGCCCCTCCAGCAGATCCATGGATAACAAGACCTTCTTCCATCAGCCCCCGGATATTTCTTCCTGAGTCCCGCCCTTCCATGCCTGTGGACAGCTCAGTGTGTCCCTAGCTGTGCTCTACAATGGACAATCCAAGAATATGTGAGGCAGGAAGAGGATTGCCAGGACCTGCTTCAGCTGAAATTCAAGGAAACTCATGAAAACCAGCTCATGAGAACCACCTTCGGTCAATCTCCTTTACGAGAACTTCACCATCACATCCGGAAACAACTTCATCCCAAGTTCATCCTCTGTATTGTTTAGTTCATCCTCTAGGCCAGGAATTGGCAAACAAAAGCCCACAGGTCACATCCAGCCACTGATTTTGTAAATAAAGTTTAGGTGGAACACAGCAACACCCATTTGTTTACATATCATCTATAGCTGTTTTTGCACTTCAATGGCAGAGGTAAGTAGTTGTGATGGACCCATGTATGGCTCACAAAGTCTAAAATATGCACACTTTACAGAAAAAGTTTGCTGACCCCTGATGAGGCCCCTGTTCCCACTCCTTCAAAGGCCAACTTGAAGGTCATCTGGAACATTCTTCAATATACCACCTCACACTAGGTGGAGCTAATGGTTTTGTCACCATTCTGTCCAGAGCCATTTATGGATGAGTCTATAACAGCAATATTTTCCATCAGAAATGCTCAAGACTCACCTAGTATAGCATCTGACCTACAATCAGTAATATAATTTATTACTTTTTTTTATTGCTGAACAATTAACTGTGTCCAAGGCATCATAGTGAGCACTTACCTTCACTTTCTGATATCACCTTCACAATAAGCCACATAAGACTGAGGCTCTGAGAGGTTCGATAGATGACCAAGATGACAGAGTTAACAAGGCATAGGCCAATGCTGGAATCCTGACCTCTCTAAATCTAGTGCCTAGGTTCCTGACTCCTAAGCTATATGATCAATGTTTATTTCATAAGCCTTCTGGTAAAGACCCCATTAGCTCCTTACTCTGAAATGAGTGGAAACTCACTCAAAAGTAAGAGCTAGAGGCTTTGTGCTTCTGTTATCCATCTAGTCACTAAAACGAGATTCTAGAATTCCTTGGGAAGCTGCAACAAGGTGTCCTGTTAATGAGGCTGTCTGCCATCAGATTTGCCCTGTTTTGTAGTTAGGAAAGCACCCTTATCCTGTGCAGCTAAATAGACAATAAACTAAGCTGGGGAGACCAGGAAAGTGTACAAGGATGGACCACCTTGTCAGGTCACAGAAAGGCTCTGTAGTCACAGAAATGAACTGGGCCAACAGTCCTTTCAAAACAACACATCAGGAAATTTGTTCGAAAGTTGGAAAAAAGGCAAAAAGTGTGCGTGGCACATACTTTCAGAATCAGATGGGGCATTGGACACCGAAGAACTGTATACAGGAATATACTGTTTACCACTGATAAAAAGGTGCAAGAATTCTTGAACTTGTTAACTGTTCAACAGAATAGCTCCCCAAGATTAATGGCAGCTATACATTAAGCAGTCTTATAACTAACTCAGCAATCTTACCCTAATATTTCTTTATTAAGTTGCCTATAAATGTCCTAGCATCTTAAATGTTCTTTCAACCAGTATTAACATCTAACGGGTTCCCTGATTAATTAATAAACTAAGTAAAATCAATAACACATGTTATTTTTGCCTGAGGAATCATGATTTTACCTCTTTAAAAATCACACTTTGGTGGGGCTCCTAGGTGGGTCAATCAGCTAAGCATCCAACTCTTGATTTCAGCTCAGGTCATCATCTCATGGTTCATGAGTTCGAGCCCCACATCAGGCTCTGCACCAACAGTGTGGAGCCTGCTTGGGATTCTCTCTCTCTCCATCTCTCTCTGCCGCTCACCCCTGCTCTCTCTCTCTCTCAAAATAAATAAAAATTAAACGCTTAAAAAAAATAAAAATAATACTTTGTAAATATGTTAAAGATTTCATGTCTCTAGGAAGAGTTTCAACTGATAAAACACAAAGACCTCAAGTAATCTTTCAAAAATCCATCTATTATTTAATCTTGCCTTGTGAAAAAAAAAGATGTCTTTTTTTTTTTTATCTGTGCTAAACTGAAGAATGTTTGACTGTCCTCTAGCTATCTTTTAAAAGGTACGGTTATCACTGATCTAAGATAATTCAACACCAGGAAATTACAATGGAAGTATTCTTAGTCTGACGGAAATGACATGCGGGCCAGATAAAGCTACACAAGAATACAAAGATCTCACAGTTGTTCGTATCACATTCTGTTGTGTTACAGGTGAATTCAAAGGTTGTATTTTCCCACTTTATGTAGAACTGACAAGAAATGTTTTGAACTAAATTTAGTAACTACTGCCTCTGGAAGAAAATAGTGTTACCTTCAGCAATAACTCCAGAGTCTAGACATATAACTGCCATCCCAAAAGTCTCATGCTTCAGAGAATGCTTTCCCAGAATGATTTTACAAGACCTGCTTCTCTCATTATATAAGATTATTCAGCAATTGCCAGCCAGCCATGTTCTCTATCAAAGCTGAGGTTTTTTTCATCCGGGCTAAGCTACAGGACAGGGAGTCACCAAAGTCTACGGCAACAAGGCTAAACTACCCCTGGGCACTTGAGATGCAAATAATATCCCATTTCTTTACTCTAAACGTGTAGATACAACTAAATTGTATCATCCTCCAGGTCTAACCCACCATGATGGGCTGGAAGACGAATATATCAGTTCATTTTCAGGTCTCCCTCCACACACCTTGTATCATTCAACCACCCAGGTTATGTGGGATGTTGAGTCACAGTGAAGGGCACATTCTGAGCCTAGGTAGTGACCTACCCACGCCAGGATCCATGACAAAGGTGGGGAGAGGGGGGGCTCTTCCAGCAGCTCCACTTCCTCCAGGCCAAGTTGGACCTTGGGGACCTTTGCCTCCACTCTTGGTGGTGCCATCATTCCTCTCATCTTGGTGGTAGTGAGCACTCCAAGCCCCTCCCCCAACCCCAGACCTCTCTCCATTCCACTTGGGAGAACCTCACAGCCCCAGGATAGATGTTTCTTCTTTCAACCCTCAGGCACTAAACTTCCAACCCCCCACCCCCTCCTCCCCCCAGTGAAGCCCTGTTCATCTTCGAAATGGGATAAAACAAACCCATGCTCAGCCCACCTGTACTGCCTTGGGGCCAGAGCGTCAACTTTCACCCTGGGGCACAACGCACCGGTTGTGAACTGCAGGACGTGGGGTGTTGAGGAGCTCAGAGTGCAAGAAATAGAGAGCTGAGCCAGGGGTGGCATGAGAAAAAGAGCATGATAGATCTTCTCATTGCTCTCTAGCGCAAGCCTGCTCTCAGGAAAGTAAGTTATTCTCAAATCTTTCAAATCCAGGCTCCTCTACATAACAGCCATATGTCTGTGGGCAAATTAACCTCAATTTCCTCACCCAAAAATGGGATTAATCATGGTCTGTATTTTATATAGTTGGAAGAGAATTGCAGGAATTAGGAAGTGTAAAGCGATTAGGGGGCACATGGGTGGCTTAGTTGGTTGAGAGTCCAACTCTTGATTTCGGCTCAGGTCATGATCTCATGGTTGTGGAATCGAACCCCATGTCAGGCTCTGTGCTGACAGCTTGGAGCCCGCTTGGGATTCTCTCTCTCCCTCTCTGCCCTCTTTCCCTCCCTCTCTCTCTCAAAATAGACATTAAAAAAATAAGTGTAAAGTGATTAGAACAGTTCCTGGAACATAGTAGTCATCCAATAAATCTTAGATGTTACTAACACCTAGGATTATTAATATTGACTGCCACAGTATATTCTCAGTAAAGTGCCACCTCCCACTTTATGAAGTGGGTATGAAGTTGCCATCATGTTCCATCAGAATGGAACCACAAGTGTTACTGAAGCTGAGACACCCAAGACAAGGTCTCTAATCCCTGGGAAGTAAAACTAAATCCCAAAGACCCTTAAAGGGAAAGTCCATCTCATGGAATTGTGTCTGAGAATGAAGGTTGTCTCAAAACCTCATTCAGAAGGATAGCTAGAGCTGAGGACTCAGTCCCTCGACAATGTGAGGGGCACGTGGATCTGGAAATTCTTTTACATTGTTGTTCCCTCGGATCCAGCACATCACGCCTCTAAGCAGGAAGCTGATATCCTGTTGGAAAATTTTGGACAACCACCCTGGGTTACGCGGGAAACACTGAAACCCCACAGGGGGCCACAGTAATAGTAGGCATTCAAATGGATTCTCTACAAGATACAGATACTAGAAACTACTCTGTAATTCCTAAACATTCACATGATTTGCATCCAAATCAAATTGGTTGTCTATATTCTTTTTTTTTTTTTTTAATATTTATTTATTTTTGAGAGAGACACAGAGTGTGAGCCGGGGAGGGCAGAGAGAGAGAGAGGAAGACACAGAATCTGAAGCAGGCTCCAGGCTCTGAGCTGTCAGCACAAAGCCTGACGCAGGGCTCGAACCCATGAACTGTGAGATCGCGACCTGGGCCAAAGTCGGACGCCTAGCCGACTGAGCCACCCAGGTGCCCCCGGTTGTCTCTATTCTTGATGTTTATTCGTGGGTAGTTATTGACGGCAGGCATTCTACTAAGTGCTTAGGACGCAGTGGTGGAAAAGCTGCAGTCTGCGACCTCACAGGGCTTGCAGACTTTTAGGGGACACTGAACAGGAGCTGGATGCTATGAGGACAAATACCCGGGATATCTGACTTCATCTGGTGGCTCAGGAAAGGCTTCCCAGGGGAAGCGAATTTTAAGACTAGAAATAAAAGGCATTTTATGACAGGTAGAAGGAGAATGATAGGCATCATCGTTAAACGACTTGCTGAAAAACAACACAGGGAAAATTGAAAATGGCTGAAACGCAGGAAGCGAGGGAGTAAACCCACAAAGAGAGGCCAAAGACACAGGAAGGGGACAGGTATGCAGGGCATGGAGACCATAATGAGGAGCTTGGACCTTATTCTGAGGAAGTGGGATATGATCACCTTTTTGTTTTAAGCAGATTACTCTGGCCACAGTGAGGACAACCAATTTTAGCATGGCAACATTAAATACAGAGATTCTACATAAAGCTATTGTAGGTGAACAGGTGACAAATGGTCGTGACTTAGAATGGGGACCACAAGGGGCACCTGGGTGGCTCAGTCTGTCAAGCGTCAGACTCTTGATTTCGGCTCAGGTCACGATCTACTGGTTCATGAGTTCGAGCCCCATGTCAGGCTCTGAACTGTTAGCTTGGGATTCTTTAAACAAACAAATAAACAAACAAACTTAAAAAAGAAAAAAAGAATGGGGACCGCAAGAAAGAAGTGGATGGATCCCAGAGATATTTAGGATGTGGTCATAATAATAGCTCATGGGGGATTAAGGAGGAGAGGCAAAGCCGATTCCCATGTCTCAGGATGGGGAAGGTGGTAATCATTTACTATGACAGAAAACGCTGGAGAACAAGCAGTCTAGAGTTGATGACCATGAGTTCCTTTAGAAGAAATATTAAATCTAAGTTGAGGGAGAGGGAGGGAAGATGGCGGCGTAGGAGGACGCTGGGCTCACCGCGCGTCCTGCTGATCACTTAGATTCCACCTACACCTGCCTAACTAACCCAGAAAACCGCCAGAGGATTAGCAGAACGGAGTCGCCGGAGCCAAGCGCAGACGAGAGGCCCACGGAAGAGGGTAGGAAGGGCGGCGAGGCGGTGCGCGCTCCACGGACTGGCGGGAGGGAGCCGGGGCGGAGGGGCGGCTCACCGGCCAAGCAGAGCCCTGGAGGCTGGCTTGCAAAAGCGGAGGGGCCTGACGGACTGTGTTCCGACAGCAAGCGCCACTTAGCGTCTGGGAGGTCATAAGTTAACGGCTCTGCTTGGAAAGCGGGAAGGCTGGAGGACAAAGGGAGGGAGAGCTGCTGAGCCCCCGGACGACAGAGCTCAGCTTGGTGGGGAACAAAGGCGCTCGCCAGCGCCATCTCCCCCGCCAATCCCCCAGCCAAAATCCCAAAGAGAACCAGTTCCTGCCAGGGAACTTCCTCGCTCCGCGCAAACACCCAACTCTGTGCTTCTGCGGAGCCAAACCGCCGGCAGAGGATCTGACTCCCTCCCGCTGCCACAGGGCCCCTCCTGAAGTGGATCACCTAAGGAGAAGCGACCTAAGCCTGCCCCTCCTGCCCCTGTGCACCTTGCCTACCCACCCCAGCTAATACGCCAGATCCCCAGCATCACAAGCCTGGCAGTGTGCAAGTAGCCCAGATGGGCCACGCCACCCCACAGTGAATCCCGCCCCTAGGAGAGGGGAAGAGAAGGCACACACCAGTCTGACTGTGGCCCCAGCAGTGGGCTGGGGGCAGACATCAGGTCGGACTGCGGCCCCGCCCACCAACTCCAGTTATACACCACAGCACAGGGGAAGTGCCCTGCAGGTCCGCACCACTCCAGGGACTATCCAAAATGACCAAGCGGAAGAATTCCCCTCAGAAGAATCTCCAGGAATAACAACAGCTAATGAGCTGATCAAAAAGGATTTAAATAATATAACAGAAAGTGAATTTAGAATAATAGTCATAAAATTAATCGCTGGGCTTGAAAACAGTATAGAGGACAGCAGAGAATCTCTTGCTACAGAGATCAAGGGACTAAGGAACAGTCACGAGGAGCTGAAAAACGCTTTAAATGAAATGCAAAACAAAATGGAAACCACCACGGCTCGGATTGAAGAGGCAGAGGAGAGAATAGGTGAACTAGAAGATAAAGTTATGGAAAAAAAGGAAGCTGAGAAAAAGAGAGATAAAAAAAACCAGGAGTATAAGGGGAAAATTAGAGAACTAAGTGATACACTAAAAAGAAATAATATACGCATAATTGGTATCCCAGAGGAGGAAGAGAGAGGGAAAGGTGCTGAAGGGGTACTTGAAGAAATAATAGCTGAGAACTTCCCTGAACTGGGGAAGGAAAAAGGCATTGAAATCCAAGAGGCACAGAGAACTCCCTTCAGACGTAACTTGAATCGATCTTCTGCACGACATAGCATAGTGAAACTGGCAAAATACAAGGATAAAGAGAAAATTCTGAAAGCAGCAAGGGGTAAACGTGCCCTCACATATAAAGGGAGACCTATAAGACTCGTGACGGATCTCTCTTTTGAAACTTGGCAGGCCAGAAAGAATTGGCACGAGATTTTCAGTGTGCTAGACAGAAAAAATATGCAGCCGAGAATCCTTTATCCAGCAAGTCTGTCATTTAGAATAGAAGGAGAGATAAAGGTCTTCCCAAACAAACAAAAACTGAAGGAATTCGTCACCACTAAACCAGCCCTACAAGAGATCCTAAGGGGGACCCTGTGAGACAAAGTACCAGAGACACCACTACAAGCATAAAACATACAGACATCACAATGACTCTAAACCCGTATCTTTCTATAATAACACTGAATGTAAATGGATTAAATGCGCCAACCAAAAGACATAGGGTATCAGAATGGATAAAAAAACAAGACCCATCTATTTGCTGTCTACAAGAGACTCATTTTAGACCTGAGGACACCTTTAGATTGAGAGTGAGGGGATGGAGAACTATTTATCATGCTACCGGAAGCCAAAAGAAAGCTGGAGTAGCCACACTTATATCAGACAAACTAGACTTTAAATTAAAGGCTGTAACAAGAGATGAAGAAGGACATTATATAATAGTTACAGGGTCTATTCATCAGGAAGAGCTAACAATTATAAATGTCTATGCGCCGAATACCGGAGCCCCCAAATATATAAAACAACTACTCATAAACATAAGCAACCTTATTGATAAGAATGTGGTAATTGCAGGGGACTTTAACACCCCACTTACAGAAATGGATAGATCATCTAGACACACGATCAATAAAGAAACAAGGGCCCTGAATGAGACATTGGATCAGATGGACTTGACAGATATATTTAGAACTCTGCATCCCAAAGTAACTGAATATACTTTCTTCTCGAGTGCACATGGAACATTCTCCAAGATAGATCATATATTGGGTCACAAAACAGCCCTTCATAAGTTTACCAGAATTGAAATTATACCATGCATACTTTCAGACCACAATGCTATGAAGCTTGAAATCAACCACAGAAAAAAGTCTGGAAAACCTCCAAAAGCATGGAGGTTAAAGAGCACCCTACTAACGAATGAGTGGGTCAACCAGGCAATTAGAGAAGAAATTAAAAAATATATGGAAACAAACGAAAATGAAAATACAACAATCCAAATGCTTTGGGACGCGGCGAAGGCAGTCCTGAGAGGAAAATACATAGCAATCCAGGCGTATCTCAAGAAACAAGAAAAATCCCAAATACAAAATCTAACAGCACACCTAAAGGAAATAGAAGCAGAACAGCAAAGGCAGCCTAAACCCAGCAGAAGAAGAGAAATAATAAAGATCAGAGCAGAAATAAACAATATAGAGTCTAAAAAAACTGTAGAGCAGATCAACGAAACCAAGAGTTGGTTTTTTGAAAAAATAAACAAAATTGACAAACCTCTAGCCAGGCTTCTCAAAAAGAAAAGGGAGATGACCCAAATAGATAAAATCATGAATGAAAATGGAATTATTACAACCAATCCCTCAGAGATACAAACAATTATCAGGGAATACTATGAAAAATTATATGCCAACAAATTGGACAACCTGGAAGAAATGGACAAATTCCTGAACACCCACACTCTTCCAAAACTCAATCAGGAGGAAATAGAAAGCTTGAACAGACCCATAACCAGCGAAGAAATTGAATCGGTTATCAAAAATCTCCCAACAAATAAGAGTCCAGGACCAGATGGCTTCCCAGGGGAGTTCTACCAGACGTTTAAAGCAGAGATAATACCTATCCTTCTCAAGCTATTCCAAGAAATAGAAAGGGAAGGAAAACTTCCAGACTCATTCTATGAAGCCAGTATTACTTTGATTCCTAAACCAGACAAAGACCCAGTAAAAAAAGAGAACTACCGGCCAATATCCCTGATGAATATGGATGCAAAAATTCTCAATAAGATACTAGCAAATTGAATTCAATGGCATATAAAAAGAATTATCCACCATGATCAAGTGGGATTCACTCCTGGGATGCAGGGCTGGTTCAACATTCGCAAATCAATCAACGTGATACATCACATTAACAAAAAAAAAGAGAAGAACCATATGATCCTGTCAATTGATGCAGAAAAGGCCTTTTACAAAATCCAGCACCGTTTCTTAATAAAAACCCTTGAGAGACTCGGGATAGAAGGAACATACTTAAAGATCATAAAAGCCATTTATGAAAAGCCCACAGCTAACATCATCCTCAATGGGGAAAAACTGAGAGCTTTTTCCCTGAGATCAGGAACACGACAGGGATGCCCACTCTCACCGCTGTTGTTTAACATAGTGCTGGAAGTTCTACCATCAGCAATCAGACAACAAAAGGAAATCAAAGGCATCAAAAGTGGCAAAGATGAAGTCAAGCTTTCGCTTTTTGCAGATGACATGATATTATACATGGAAAATCCGATAGACTCCACCAAAAGTCTGCTAGAATTGATACATGAATTCAGCAAAGTTGCAGGATACAAAATCAATGTACAGAAATCAGTTGCATTCTTATACACTAACAATGAAGCAACAGAAAGACAAATAAAGAAACTGATCCCATTCACAATTGCACCAAGAAGCATAAAATACCTAGGAATAAATCTAACCAAAGATGTAAAGAATCTGTATGCTGAAAACTATAGAAAACTTATGAAGGAAATTGAAGAAGATTTAAAGAAATGGAAAGACATTCCCTGCTCATGGATTGGAAAAATAAATATTGTCAAAATGTCAATACTACCCAAAGCTATCTACACATTCAATGCAATCCCAATCAAAATTGCACCAGCATTCTTCTCGAAACTAGAACAAGCAATCCTAAAATTCATATGGAACCACAAAAGGCCCCGAATAGCCAAAGGAATTTTGAAGAAGAAGACCAAAGCAGGAGGCATCACAATCCCAGACTTTAGCCTCTACTACAAAGCTGTCATCATCAAGACAGCATGGTATTGGCACAAAAACAGACACATAGACCAATGGAATAGAATAGAAACCCCAGAACTAGACCCACAAACGTATGGCCAACTCATCTTCGACAAAGCAGGAAAGAACATCCAATGGAAAAAAGACAGTCTCTTTAACAAATGGTGCTGGGAGAACTGGACAGCAACATGCAGAAGGTTGAAACTAGACCACTTTC
Source organism: Leopardus geoffroyi (assembly GCF_018350155.1). NCBI lineage: Eukaryota > Metazoa > Chordata > Mammalia > Carnivora > Felidae > Leopardus > Leopardus geoffroyi. The sequence continues at coordinate 92,280,893 of NC_059326.1, read as the reverse complement.
TCACACCATTCACAAAAATAAACTCAAAATGGATAAAGGACCTGAATGTGAGACAGGAAACCGTCAAAACCTTAGAGGAGAAAGCAGGAAAAGACCTCTCTGACCTCAGCCATAGCAATCTCTTACTCGACACATCCCCAAAGGCAAGGGAATTAAAAGCAAAAGTGAATTACTGGGACCTTATGAAGATAAAAAGCTTCTGCACAGCAAAGGAAACAACCAACAAAACTAAAAGGCAACCAACGGAATGGGAAAAGATATTTGCAAATGACATATCGGACAAAGGGCTAGTATCCAGAATCTATAAAGAGCTCACCAAAAAAAAAAAAAAAAAAAAAAAAAAAAGAGCTCACCAAACTCCACACCCGAAAAACAAATAACCCAGTGAAGAAATGGGCAGAAAACATGAATAGACACTTCTCTAAAGAAGACATCCGGATGGCCAACAGGCACATGAAAAGATGTTCAGCGTCGCTCCTTATCAGGGAAATACAAATCAAAACCACACTCAGGTATCACCTCACGCCAGTCAGAGTGGCCAAAATGAACAAATCAGGAGACTATAGATGCTGGCGAGGATGTGGAGAAACGGGAACCCTCTTGCACTGTTGGTGGGAATGCAAATTGGTGCAGCCGCTCTGGAAAGCAGTGTGGAGGTTCCTCAGAAAATTAAAAATAGACCTACCCTATGACCCAGCAATAGCACTGCTAGGAATTTATCCAAGGGATACAGGAGTACTGATGCATAGGGGCACTTGTACCCCAATGTTCATAGCAGCACTCTCAACAATAGCCAAATTATGGAAAGAGCCTAAATGTCCATCAACTGATGAATGGATAAAGAAATTGTGGTTTATATACACAATGGAATACTACGTGGCAATGAGAAAAAATGAAATATGGCCTTTTGTAGCAACGTGGATGGAACTGGAGAGTGTGATGCTAAGTGAAATAAGCCATACAGAGAAAGACAGATACCAAATGGTTTCACTCTTATGTGGAGCCTGAGAAACTTAACAGGAACCCATGGGGGAGGGGGAGGAAAAAAGAAAAAAAAAAAAAAAAAGAGGTTAGAGTGGGAGAGAGCCAAAGCATAAGAGACTGTTAAAAACTGAGAACAAACTGAGGGTTGATGGGGGGTGGGAGGGAGGAGAGGGTGGGTAATGGGTATTGAGGAGGGCACCTTTTGGGATGAGCACTGGGTGTTGTATGGAAACTAATTTGACAATAAATTTCATATATTAAAAAAAAAAAAAAAATCTAAGTTGAGTGTGCTACGTCCAAGTGGAAATTCCAAGCAGGCGAGCCAATACTTAGAAGAAAGCCCAGACAAGAAATAGTTTGGAAGTTATCAATATAAAAATAGTAGGTGAAGCCATGGAAACAGGTGGCCTTATCAGCCTGTGTTACTGAAACAAAACAAAAGGAAGTCTATTCTGTACCTACCTACACTTAATCATGGGAATTTCAGGCCAAGTAGGGGAGGGGGGGAGAAGATGCCATGTGGAGCCAGTGGGGGCATATTTCAGGGTGGGATACAGCTTCCTCCACACTCTGCCTCCTCCCACCACCCCTCTTCCATCCTGCCCAGGTTCTCAAGGGGATCTTGCTGGCTGCCCTTCTATTTCTTGTGGCCCACATTCCTCTGGGTCCAGGTAACCAAGAAGGGAATAGAAGCCTCAAGAAGTGAGAAGGGAGAAGCCTGAAGCCACCAGGAGAGAAGGTGGTGAGGGCTATATCTCTTTCGGAGCTCCTTCTCACTAACCGCTTCTCAGATTATCAGAATCTACGTTACTAAGATCCCTGGGTGATTGGTATGTATGTTACAGTTTGAGGCATCCTGATGTGTAATGTGGGTCAGCAAACTTTGTAAAGAACCGGAGTAAACATTTTAGGTTTTGTGGGCCCATGCTGGGACACCTGCTCAGCAGAGCCACTGTATAGCAAAAGCAGACACTAACGACATGTGACAAATGAGGTGGCTGCGCTCCATTAAAGTTTATTTATGGACACCAAAATTTGAATTTCATATAATTTTTACAGTCACCAAAAAGTAATTCTATTCTAGGAGGATCTTAGAATTTTGTAGGCAGGAGTATTAGATGATATCATAAAACCTAGGGAGTAAAAGAGACACATAATTTTAAACATAGGATCTTGGGGCACCTGCATGGTTCAGTCGTTTAAGCCTCTGACTCTTGATTTCGGTTCAGGCCATAATCTCACAGTTTGTGAGATCAAGCCCCATTTCAGGCTCTGTGCTGACAGTGTGGAGCCTGCTTGGGATCCTCTCTCTCCTTCCCTCTCAAAATAAATAAACTTTAAAAATAAAATCCTTTGTGAAGATTCTGTTTATTCTACATCTAAATAAAGCTGCGAAGTTGAACATTAAATAGTCATCACGAGGGCAGAGTCCTATGTGGGTATAACTTGGCTTCCATGCTCAGCAGGGAGCCTGACGCTGGGTTTCATCCCATGACCCTGGGATCATGATCAGAGCTGAATCAAGAGTCAGCTGCTCAACTGACAAGCCACCCAGGCATGCAAGTTTCGTATTTTCTTAATTGCAAACACAGTTGCCTCACTGTGCCACAAAGTTCTTGCAGGCATTTAAACCAAATATTTCTTTCTAAGGATGAATTTTGTGAGTTTTTTGCATCCTTGCTTGTTTACCATTCCTTCTCTAGACATTTAAAGCTTTACCCGTGGGTCAGAGGTTTGTGGCCTGTGCTCCCAGAGTACCTATTCTTTATCAAGAGAAAGAAAACCACCAAAACATCTCTGTCACCAAAACGAATGAGATCATTTTCTTAATATTTGAATCACTCCACCTTAAAGCAGATTATTTTTTTCCTCGTTAATCCATTTTCTTGGCATTTCACATGACATCTTCCTACTCTCCTTGGATTTCTTTTCATCGTATCTTGCCAAAAGAATTAAAAAGTGAAAGCTGAAACTCTTCATTTCATTTTTAAAGTCATGTGATGAGAAGATCAAATAAAATTCGACTGGCCAAAGTCCGTCTCTTCCAAATGCTTAACTGTACACATACCTAAGTCATACACAGAGTTGTAACATTTTAAATAAACCACATGTTCTATATAATACAAGGTGGTATAATTTAAACAACCATTAAGAATCTGAAATTATTCCAAGCAAAAGTCACTCAAAATCTGCAACCAAGTCCCCCATTTTTTTCATGACCCTCCCTTTATAAAAAATACCTGTTCAGGGGCACTTGAGTGGCTCAATCATTGAGCATCTGACTCTTGATTTCAGCTCAGGTCATGATCCCAGGGTCATGGGATCAAGCCCCGTGTTGGGCTCCACTCTGTGCATAGAGCCTGCTTAGGATTCTCTCTCTTTCTCCCTCTCCCTCTCTCTCTCTCTCTCTCCCTCTCCCACTGCCCCTCTCTCCTGCTCACATGTTCCCTCTCTCTAAAATAAATAAATAAATAAATAAATAAATAAATAAATAAATACATAAATACATAAATACATAAATAAATAAGAACTGTTTAACTATGTAAATATTGAGATACAAAAATTGTATACTGGGGACTATGAACTGTAGAACATTTAGCCCTTCATTCAACTCTTAAAGAAGGAAGGATGAGGTGTCTTGATGGCTTCCATTTCTTTTCAGGTGCATTGAGAGTTAATGATCATCTTCTCCCCCAAAAAGAGCGAGGAGTTGTTACCTATTTCTGAGACAGGAGACTCACAGAGAGAATTGGAAACAGGATAGATCCTTAGATGCAGAAAGTCACAGAACTGTCCTTGAACCCAGATTGAACCCAGAAAATCACAGAACTGTCCTTGAACCCAGATTGAAGGCAACAGAAAGCTGGATCATTAATAAAATCATGATTTGCCTTGAGCCCACCAGAGCACTGAAACAGCAAGGCAGGCAGACAGGTGAACTAAATTTCAGATGATAGGCCCTGAGGAGGGGCCAGACTCTTGAACTGCTTCACCTGTGGCAAAGCACAGCCCAAAGAGACAACCGCCTTAGAGGGTAAACAGAAAATGGATGCATGTTTAAGGAATTCTTCAAGGCCAAGTGTGGGCTAAAGTGAGGGTCACATCCCTAGTTGCTCCTGATGCAGGAAGTCTGCACTCCCTCACCCCACCTCCCTACCGCCCCACCCCTGTGCACAAGCACACAAAGCCCCACCCACTTGCCCTTTGTGAAGGGAACTGGGAGACAAGGACTGTGGGTCCCAGGGAAGGGGTGGGAAGTGCTCCCACCCACCACCCCACAACCCCCAAGCCCAGGCAGAGATTCATTGCCTCTGGGCAGGGATAGAAGCCAACATCACTTGTGAAGGTGCAGAAAACCCTCCCTCTCTCCCCCAGTCCCAGGCAAAGGTAAACTTCTGAGGGCATAGTCAGGCAACCCACCTCAAATCTACCACCAACCTTGCACTGGCAATAAGAGCCAGCAATCTACACCAGGGTTGGGCTGTGGAGGAACGAGGCAACTTGCCTGTCACTCATCTCAAGCAAAGTCCACTGCTGCTTCTGTGTTGACACAAAGCAGAGGTCAGCTTCCATTCAGGGCAGAGAATGGAACTCTCTACTGCCCCAAATTCTCCATATAAACTAGTCAGAGTGTGACTGCCATAGGAGGGAACAAGAATGTTGAAAATGGGCCCACTCTTCAAATCCAGGTACCCAGGATATGGCTCAGTGAGACTGACCAAGAGAATGAAGAGTTCCCACCTCACCCCAAGCTTAAGCATCCCACCAAATAACCAACAACAGGCAGGATACAACATGGAAAGGACAAGAGCCACAGAGAAAGACCCTTTTTAAGCAGTCAGGACTACTTAAAGCTGCAGGTGAATTGGGAACACAGAAAAATCCACCAGCACCCTAGAATCCACATTAAGTACAAGCCAGTGGCAGTAGTCCACCCCAGAAGCAATTAAAATATTATGATACATTAATGGCAATTATAGCAACAATGAAACCTACAATCAGCTTAAACTGAAGCTGCATTGCCTCAGTCTTCTCTCATGAAACACTGAGAAGAGCCATGCCCACTTCCAGACATAAATCCTATCTACCTCAGGCTCTACTATTCTTTTATAGAAAATGTCCAATATTTAATCAAAAATGACAAGACACACAATAATAACAAGAAGGCATATCATGCTGTGGTTGGATGTATTCTATACACGTCAGATAGGTCAAGTTGACGGTGATTTTCTTTTACATTCTTACCGATTTTCTATCTAGTAATTCTATTAGAGAGGACTACTGAAACCTCCAACCATAATTGCTGAACTGTCAACTTCTCCTTTCTATTCTGTCCTGTTATATCATGTATTTTCAAGATGTTGTTAAATATATAATCATTTATAAATGTCAGAGCTTCCTGATGTATTGGCCCCTTATGATTAAGAAATATTCCTCATTCTTTCTAGTAATATTCTTTGTCAAAAAGTCTATTTTGTCTGAAACTTATATAGTCACTCCAGCTCTCTTATAGCTACTCTTGCAAGCTGTGCCTTTCCCATCCCTTTATTTTCAACCAATTTTGTGTCTTTAAACAAACCTGAATCTCTTATACACAGCACACAGTAGGATCTTGCTCTTTATCCAGTCTGATCATCTCTGCCTTTTAATGTAACTATTGAGGTAGCTGAACTGATGTCTGACATTTTGCCATTTGTTTTCCATACATGTCTTGTCCTATTTATTGTATTTTTTACTGCCTTCCTTTCTGTTAAATATATTTTTTCTAGTATACTATTTTAATTCCCTTACTAATTTTTAAGCTTAGTTTTGGTTTGTGGTGTGTGTGTGTGTGTGTGCGTGTGTGTGTGTGTGTGTGTGTGTTTAGTTAGTTATCTTAGAATTACAATTTACCATTAATTCATCACCATCTACTTCAGGTTAATACTGACTTAATTTTGTTTATGATGTTATTTTTTTAACTCATCTCTACATCCAATGTGGGGCTTGAATTCACAACCTGTAGATGAAGAGTCATGCGATCTACAGACTGAGCCAGCAAGGTGCCCCAACAGTGACTTAATTTTGGTAAAATATAGCAAATTTGATCCAGTAAGCTCCATTCTCTCCCCCATTTTCCATACTATTATCATCATAAGTATTAAATCTACTTATTTTATAAGCCCAAATCAGTCTTACATTTATTGTTTTCAACAAGGGTATGCTTTTTAAAGAAATAAGAAGAGAAACAACTTTATATACACAGTCTTTTCTACTGACCCACATCTTTATCACTTCCTGAGCTCTTCATTCCTTCTGGAGGAGCTGAGTTACTATCTACTGTCATTTCCTTTCATCCTGAAGGACGTCCCTCAGTATTTCTTATAGGGCAGGTATACTCCCAGTGTTCATTAATTTGGGAAGTCTGTTTCACTCTCATTCTCTGAATAATAGTTTTATTGGGTAGAGAGTTCTTGGAATGATGCTCTCTTTCCTCTCTGCATTTTAACTCATTATTCCACTGCCTCCTAGGCTCCTTTATATTCTGATAAGTCAGGCACTATCCACATCGTTGTTTCTCTTTAATGATGCGTCATTTCTCCCTTGTTGCTTTCAAGACTTGCTCTTTACATCTTTCCACAGTTACACTATGACATGACTAAGTGTGTTTCTCTTTGTGTTTAGCCTTAATGGAATTTTTTGAGCTTCTTGAATCTGAAGGTTAGAGGTTTACAGAGGGGAGTTTGGGGGTCACTGATGCTTCCTTCCCCCCTCCCCCGCCTTCTCTCTCTTCTCTCCCTCTCTGATTCTTATCACAAACATTAGTGACTTATCTTGATATTATTCCCCAGGCCTCTGAGCCTCTGTCCTTCAATCTCATTTCATCTCTCTGTTCTCCAAATTGGATAACTGCTGTCTCCAGGATCAGTTATTCTTTTCTCTGCCATCTCAAATCTGCTGTTGAACCTATCTACTGAATTCTTCATTGGGTTATTTTACTTTTCACTGCTAGATAGCGTTTTGTTTTTGTATACTTTATAGTTTCCATTTCTCTTTTGCAATTTCTTGTTTTCATTGCCAGTTTTTTAAGATAATTAAACCTAACTTCCTTTAATTTTTTTGAACATATTTATAATGGATGCTTAGAGGACTTTGGGCCCATTTAGAATTAGTTTCTCTTGATTGCTTTCTTTCTGAATATTGATCACACTTCCCTGCTTCCTTGTATGTCTCATAATTTGGGGTTGAAAACCAGACATGCTACATATGTTGTAACAACTTTAATTCTGTTTCATTTTCCTGAGGATTGTTTTTCCCCTTTTCTTTGTAACTTGCCTGGACTTACACTGTAAAATCTGTCTCCCCTGTGGTGTGCAGTCACTGATATTTCTGGACAGATTTTTAAAATTTTTATTTGTATTTTTTACTATGGCCTTTTAGTGGATTCCCCTGTGTCTACATAGCTTTCTGGGTCAGTCAAGACATTGAGGAGAGGTTGGACTCAAACATCTTATGCCCCAAAAGCTTCCCACCTCTGCTGATTGATAAGTCTGGGAACATATTCAAATTTTCAATCAGTTAGGTCTTCCTTGGGATTTATTTTCCCCTCAGCTCTCTCAGCAATCCTGCATGCATCTGTGTGGTTTTCCATTCAGCCAGGGATGTCTGAAGAGCTGATCTCATTTCTGCAGCTTCTCCATTAAGTGTCTGGCTGGCTTAACACTCACCCCGAAAACTGCAATGTCACATTAGTCAAACAGATGATTTTTCCCATTCCCAACCAAGTTCATCACGGTCAGCCGACAAATCCACAGGTTTTCACCCCCACCTCCCACCTCAAATCAAGTCCACCCTCTCTGGCAGTAAAGTTACTGGTTTTCCTGTCCAGCCCTGCATTCTCGATTCTGCTGTCGGGGCAGGGGATGATCTGGACAGAAGGGAGAGGTTGCCTGACTTAGTAAAAGAAAATAACAATACGGGAGGAACACCTAATGCCTCAGTCAGTTGAGCATCCGACTCTTGATTTCAGCTCAGGTCATGACCTCATGGTGTGTGAATTCAAGCCCCACGTCGGTCTCCATACTGACAGTGTGGAGCCTGCTTGGGATTCTTTCTCTCTCCCTCTCTCTCTGCCCCTCCCCCACTCTCTCTCTCTCAAAATAAATAAATAAACTTAAAAAAATAACAATACAGCATGTCCAGTTAAATTTGAAATCCAAGTAAGTAATGAGTAATTTTTTAGTATATGTCTCATGCAGTATTTTGGACATGCTTATACTTAAAAAGTATTTGCTGTTTATCTGAAATCAAACTTGGCATCCTGAATTTTATCCAGCAACCTTAGGGGTCTGGGAGGAGCCTCAGACAAGAGGGCCACATAAGCCTGCTGTTCTTGCCTAAAATTCTCTCATTTTCTTTTGTTTGTTTGTTTCTTATTTTTGAGAGAGAAAGAACGCATGAGTGCACAGGGAGGGGCAGAGAGAGCTGGGGACAAAGGATCTGAAGCAGCCAGGACATCATTCTCAGATCTTTAAGAAAAGGTCCACAGAGAAACTCCAAAGATAAGGTTACCTGTGGAGAGTGTCAGGTTTCGTATATAGTTAATTCCAGTTCCCCGCAGTGAGGTGATCCTTCCGGACTCTTTGCTGGTGGTGAAAACCACAACTTTGGAGTAGTAGAATCTCCACCCCGTGAGTCTTAGGAAGGTCTGAGCCTGGAATTTCAGGCAGGACAGTAAGAGAAAGGCCAGCCCAAAGATGGTTCAGGGCACAAAGATTGATGAGAACAATGCTTGGAGTGACATTACTTTCATTTTCTTTTCCCACTGAACAAGCAAACAAGTGATGCAAAAATACGTACAAGACCCAGGGATTTCAGGATCATGTATGGATGCCAATCTGCTCCACCTCCCTCACTCCTCAAGAAGGTGCATCTGAGGGACACCCGGGTGGCTCAATCAGTTAAGCGTCCGACTTCAGCTCAGGTCATGACCTCACAGTTCGTGGGTTCGAGCCCCGCATGGGGCTCTCTGCTGTCAGCACAGAGCCCACTTTGAATCCTCTGCCTCCCTCTCTCTGTCTGTCCCTCCCCTACTCTTTCTCTCTCTCAAAATACATACATACATACATTTTTTTTAAAAAGGTACATCTGAGTTTTAGTATTTTCAGCAGCCTACATGAACGGAGGGGTCCTCTCCTGAAATCCAGAGGAGCCAACAAATGCAGACCCACCAACTCTTGTCTTATTTTAGACCCGGGAGTTTGCATGGGAGGAGCCAGGATACATCAGCATCATACCCAAGGATACCACTCACCACCATGCGTCAAGGGAGCCAATACCCGAGTTCAGGTTCAAAACGTATCACTGCGTGACAGTAACATAACACAGCTGTTAGCAGAGACAGAACACTTTCTGAAACGGGGCTATTGCTGTGCTCTCTTCCTTGCTATGCCATTGGGCTGCCAGATGTTGCCAAGAGAACAGGCCTGGTGATGGCCTACCACAGAAAAAGACAGATTTGGGGGAGGGGGTCAAAACCAGGCCTCACCGCTCATCACTTGTGCAGTTTAGGGTTGCTTAGACGTAAAAGGAAATGCAGAGCATAACCCTGGTCTTGAGGGCCTGTTGAACATTTTCTAAAAATTAAGCATCAGTTTCAATCCTTCAGCATTTCCCCGTTTTGCCTCTGGGTGTCTCCAACACTTTCTCCCCACGTCACTCAGGACAGAATACTTCTCTTTTAAGTTTATTTAATTATTTTGAGATAGAGAGTACCAGTGGGGAAGGGGCAGAGGAAGTGGAGGACAGAATACCTGAAGCGGGCTCTGTGCTGATAGCAGAGAGCCCGATACGGGGCTCAAACTCATAAACCTTGAGATCATGACCTTAGACACTTAACTGACTGAGCCACCCAGGAGCCCCTGGACACGATACTTTTCAAATCCCAGATCTGCTCATTTTGCTCTCTTAACAGATGGATCAGGTCTCTTAAGAGTCTTAGCCCCACGCGTAGCATAGTGTTGGTCATAAGCACTAATATGGCAGGCCTCATTTCATTACATTTTGTTTTCTTGCACTTTGCAGATTTTGCATTCTTTTAACAAATTAATAGTTTGTGGCAACCCTGCATAGAGCAAGACTGTCAGTGCTATTTTTCCAACAGTGTGTTCCCACTTCATGTCTCTGTGTCGTATTTTGGTAAATTTTGCAATTATTTCAAGCTTTTTCATTATTACCTTCTTTGGTATGGCAATCTGTGATTAGTGATAATGACTCACTGAAAGCTCGGGTGATGGTTAGCGTTTTTTTAGCCATAAAGAGTTGTATTTTTGAAAGAGAGAGAGAGAGAGAGAAAGAAAGCACACGTGTGCACAAGCCGGGGAGGGGCAGAGAAAGGGAGAGAGAGAATACACGCTGCCAGCACAGAGCCCAATTCGGGGCTCGATCTCATGACTGTGAGACCATGACCTGGGCTGAAATCAAGAGTCAGACATTTAACCAACTTAGCCAACCAGGAGCCCTATAAGGTATTTTTTAATTAAAGTATATACATTATTGGGGCACCTGGGTGGCTCAGTCGGTTAAGCATCTGACTTTGGCTCAGGTTATGATCTCACAGTTTGTGAGTTCAAGCCCCGCATCAGGCTCTGTGTTGACAGCTTGGAGCCTGGAGCCTGCTTCGGATTCTGTGTCTCCCTCTCTCTCTGCCCCTTCCCCGCTCATGCTCTGTCTCTCTCTGTCTCTCAAAAATAAATAAACATTGAAAAAAAATTAAAGTATATACATTATGAGTTTTTTTAGACATAACATTATTTCACATTTAATAGATACAGTATACTTACTGTAAAACCAACTTTCACGTGCCCTGGGAAACGAAAAAGTTCATTTGACTCACTTTCTTGCAATATTCATTTTATTTGCGGTGGTCTAGAACCGAACCTGCAGTATCTCTAAGGTATGCCTGTACTTAGTGAACTCTTACTATATGCCAAGCACTGTTCTGAATAGTTTTACATGCACTGACACATCTAATTCTTAAAACAATCCATTAAAGGGGTGCCTGTGTGGCTCAGTTGGTTGAGCATTGGACTTTGGCTCAGGTCATGATCTCGTGGTTTGTGAGTTCAAGCCCCACATCGGGTTCTGCTGTCAGCACAGAGCCTGCTTCAGATCCTCTGTCCCCCACTCTCCCCTGCCCCTTCCCTACTTGTGCTCTCTCTCTCTAAAAAAATAAACAAACATTACCAAAAAAAAGCCATTAAAAAAATGGCATGAACTATTATTATCCCCATTTTATGGATGAAGGAAGTGAGAAACAGCGAGTAAGTATCTTGTCCCAAGTGATACAGGTGGTAAAATGTGGAAGCTGGAATTCAAGGCAGGTGGACTCTAGATCCAGAGTCTACCCTCTGACCGTGATGTCCTACCACCTTATTTTAAACAGAAGTCTCATGAAGAATGATTTCATAAAACAAACAAGTGAAATTCACTTCACTGTGGCATTCCTCAGATCAAAGCAGGATTGCATTTTGTACGGTTGAGTTTTTAAGTGGGACACTTCATTTAAACACCCCCAGTGGAAGGAAAGTTTAATTTATTCGCCTAGATAATTGTGAGAAGATTAAAAGTAGATGCACTAACTTGACATAAAGCTCCTGGGAACAATAAAATGTAAACAGAAATAAATTAACATTTAGTTTCTACTAAATGTCATACGGGCTCACTCGTTAACATGTTCAGCCGGTACTGTTTCATTTATATGCCCCACTCCCTGCATTTCAAACACCCAATCACAGCCATTGGCACTAATTCGCTGTTTGTATCGGGGCTTCTATTCTCAATCCATATACTAATAACTTCGGTTTTTACAATGCTTTTCAACGTATCAATTACCTTCTTACACATCACCTCGCTCAATCTTCAAAACAACCCTAGCAGGCCAGCATTATAATCTTCATTTTAGGGTGCCTCGAATGACAAGCAAGGAGTTTAAGAAATGTTTTCAAGAGCACACAGCTCATAAGCAGCAGAATACAGACTCAACCCTCAACCCAAACATCACATATGAGCCCTTTCCAATTGCCCAAAGCTGGACAAAAAGACAGGCAGCTTCCACCATAGTACCAAATCCCATCCCTCATGGGGCCACAGACTAAAACAGAGTAAATAACATTTATGGTTATATTAAAGTCTTGTCTCAGGAGAGCTCGGATACTTGAAGCTTCATGAATCTTGCCAAATGTCTCCACAGCTCATAAAAGGGAAACCCAAAATGTGGACGAAAGCGCCCTGTCGGTCCTAATGCCGATAACGCAACCACGCACAACCCCTCCCCCGCCTGGTGTCTGACTTTCCAGAAGCTCCCCAGGTCACCTGGTCTGAGCTTTATTTGCCTTCCAGTCACAGAACACAAAGTAGGAAGTTGAAAGTAATGTCCTTGTTTCCAAGGAAGACATGTTGAGGTATCTCTCTAACAAAGAGCACAGAGCTCACAGATTCACAGATAAGTATACAGAAGAGGCGGCCAATCTAGCTCTTCCTCTCACTCGTTGAGCAGCTTGGGGCAAATCTCTTCTCTTGGCGTCCAACTGCTCATCCGTTACAAAAAAAAAGGGGGTGTCTAGGTCAGGTGTGTGCAACGAGGGCCTGTGGGTCAAATCCCGTCTGACACCTGTTTTATAAATAGGGTTGATTGGAGCACGGCCCCATCCATGCATCAATTATCACTGACAGCTGCTTTCGCACAAAGGCGAAGCTGCACAGTTGTGACAGAAACCATGTGGCCTGCAAAGACTCAAATATTTACTACCTGGCCCTTACAGAGAAAGTTTGGCAACCCCTGGGCTAGATCATGCTCCAGGCTTCTCCCTCTGGCTGCAAATCTCTGGTCATAGCAGAATATAAAAAATAGATGTGAATTCTATAATCACCATGAAAAACAAGGAGGGGTATTCTCCGGCACATAATCTCCAAGGACCCCATAAAAAACAGAAGGTAAATGGGATCCGAGAGAAATGGGAAACCGTGGCCCGTAGCATCCACGAGAAAGGGTCAGCCACGGAAGGTGGGAATGATCCCAGGGAACACCTAGCTCAGAGAAGGAGGACACAGAGGAGGGGGTCCCTGGGAGGCTGGCAGTGTGGCCGGTTAGAACCCCACAGCAGAAGCAACCAGTGGCCTACCCTTGACCAAGCTCTCCATGCCCAGCTTCAGCAAGATAGGCTTCGGCCCCAGACTGGAGTGATGAGGGCATTACATGAGCTGCGCCCTCTAGTGACTGGCAATCCCCCACCCCCGCCCCCAGAAAAAGGAGGATTGCATTCCCAGGAGAACTACTGGTATGTTCTACCTACCGGCACAGTCCCCCCCCATAGTCCTTGGAGAATGGGTGTCACGAAGAGATGACACATTCACAGGGGAGCAAAGAGGGAATCCTAATTACAGGGTGAGCACGTGTGGCCTAACGTTAGAAGAAAATCAGCGCCATGGCTAAGAGGCCCCAAGTACAAACACAACAGAATGCCTGGGAGACAGTGTTACTGAAGCAAACAGGACAAGACTTGAGAATAATAACCTAAAATATAAAAAGATGTCTTAGAAATAAATTTAAAAAAAGACAATGAATCTAAAAAATAAAATAGCCAGAGGCGCCTGGCTGGCTCAGTCGGTTGAGTGGCTGACTTCGGCTCAGGTCATGATCTCGAGGTTCGTGGGTTCGAGCCTCACATCCAGCTCTATGCTGACAGCTCAGCCTGCTTCAGATTCTGTGTCTCCCTGTCTGTCTTCCCCTCCCCCACTTGTGTACGCATGTGTGCTCTCTCTCTCTCTCTCTCTCTCTGTCTCTCTCTCTCTCTCTCTCTCTCTCTCTCTCTCTCTGTCAAAAATAAATAAATAAAAACATTTTTTAAAAATTGAGTTAAAAAAAATAGCCAAAGGTTATGAACAGGCAAGGCAATTCACAAAAGATAAACACCGACAGCTGTACATACATTTAAAGGTTCTAACTCAAGTGACAGGAGGCTTCAGATTCAAACAACAGTTAACCTACTATGCCTCCCCCATGCACCTATTGGACTGGTAAAACTCCGAGAGAATGAAAGCAACTGTGTCTGAGGAAGGAAGCATACTTTAGATTAAGCTTTTTTTGAAAGAGAGAGAGAGAAAGAGAGAGGGATGGGGGGAGAGAGTGTATGCACACAAGCAGGGGAGGAGCAAAGAGACAAGGAAAGAGAATCTTAAGCAGGCTCCATGCTCAACGTGGAGCCCGACATGGGGCTCGATCCCACGACCCTGGGATCATGACCTGAGCTGAGATTAAGAGTCAGATGCTCAACCGACTGAGCCAGCCAGGCGCCCCTTAGATCAGCCTATTTAACATTAAATACCCATATTTTCTTCAATCTACCAATCTTAGTCTCTGCCAGAGATAAATACTATGACACGTGCAGAAAGATGCAGGGACAAGGATAGTCACACAGCACCGTTTAGATGAAGAAAATCAAAGTAGCATAAATTCCCACCAATAACAGATCATTAGCAAATCCTGGTACACAGGAGCCAGGAAATACTCTACATTCTGTGCAGTAGGGTAACTGTGAGCTTCTGATGGATGGTGGCTTTTTTTTTTTTTTTTTTTACCTTATCCTCTTGCTCCTAGAACAATAGCTATCATATGGAGGTACTAAAATTTACTGTACGAATTAAAATCTATATGAATGTGCCCGTTCCCTGGGATGCTGATGTGTATGGACTGCATCAACACACACTCTTTTATTCTCCAGCTTCCCATCAGGTTCAGCCAATGAGAATCTCCTTCCAAGATCAGAGGGAATGTATTAGTCAGCTGGAGCTGCATAACGAAATACCACAGGCTTGGGGGATTAAACAACAGGCATTTATTTCTTTTTCTTTTTTAATGTTTGTTTGTTCTTGAGAGAGACAGACAGAGCATGAGTGAGGGAGGGGCAGACAGAGGGGGAGACACAGAATCCAAATCAGGCTTCAGGCTCTCAGCTACCAGCACAGAGCCGAACGTGGGACTTGAACCCACAAACTGTGAGATCATGACCTGAGCCGACGTGGAACGCTTAACCGACTGAGCCACCCAGACGCCCCAAGAGGTGTTTAATTCTCCTGGTTCTGGAACCTGGAACGTTGAAGAACCAGGCTTGGCAAGGCTAGGTTTGGCGTGAGGGTTCTTTTCCTGGCTTGCACATGGCCCCCTTCCCACTGTTCCTGTGACCTGTCCCTCAGTGCATGCGTGTGGAGAGAGAGTGAGCAAGCCCCCTCATGTCTCCTCTTAGGTGGGCCTGACCCCATCATGGGGGTCCCACCCTCATGCCCTCAGCTAAACCTAATTGCCTCCCAAAGGCCCCACCTGCAAATACCATTAGGTAGGGGGTGAGAGCTTCAAACACGAATTTGGGAGCAACACAAATATTTAATCCATCACAGAGAGGGAGGAGCAGGAGGGAAGGATTTTTATTCCCCTTGGTCCCTCTCTATGGGATTGGTATAGACACAATGGCTGCCTCCCTCCACTGACCATCTCAGCCCTGCCAGCAGCCCATTCTACACTTCTCTCTGTCCCTATCTCTCTCTCTCCCTTCTGCCCTCCTGCTTCCATCCTTCCTACCCCCACAACTCCTCCCCACCATACCCCCGCCTCATCTAGCAGTAGTAACAGTACCCTCACAATCAATGATCTCAGGCCCTATGCTTTACCTATACCCTGGCCATCAAGTTCTGTGTATCAAACTCCCCTCCAATTACCCAGTTTGATCAACCCTGACCAACATGGATAGATGTCTAGAGCATATTTTTAAGTAAAGAATGCAAGTGTTAGGGGGACCCTGGGTGGCTCAGTCAGTTACGCATCTGACTCTAGATTTTGGCTCAGGTCGCAATCTCAAGATTACATGAGTTTCAGCCCCACATGGGGCTCCTTACTGACCATCCAGAGCCTGCTTGGGATTCTCCCTCTCTCTGCCCCTCCCCCACTCACACTACCTCTGTCCCTTTCAAAATAAATAAGTAAACTTTAACGTTTATTTATTTTTGGGACAGAGAGAGACAGAGCATGAACGGGGGAGGGGCAGAGAGAGAGGGAGACACAGAATCGGAAACAGGCTCCAGGCTCTGAGCCATCAGCCCAGAGCCCGACGCGGGGCTCGAACTCACGGACCGCGAGATCGTGACCTGGCTGAAGTCGGACGCTTAACCGACTGCGCCACCCAGGCGCCCCAATAAGTAAACTTTAAAAAAAAAAAAAGAAGAAGAATGTAAGTTTCAGACCAGAGCACAGATAATGGCCTAAGTCGTGTAAGAATACATATACAACAAAATTACGTATTTCTCCGTGTGCATATGTATATGTAAATTCAGAGAAATAGATGAGAAAGGATGTTTACTACACTGATGACAGTGATTGTGCCTGAAAAGAAACAGACTGAGGAGGTGAGCAGGAAGAGGGGTCAAGGGGAAATCTCACCTCATCCCTATTGTTAGAATTTTGAACAGTGAGTATGCACTTACTTACTACACGTTTAATTGAAATAACCTGAAAGAAAAAAATGTATGAAGGAAATAAAATGTTGATTCTATATTTTTATTATGTTTATTTTTAATTATTTTTTATATTTATTATTATTATTATTATTATTATTATTATTATTATTATTTTAGACAGAGAGAGTGCGAGTGGGGGAGAGGGGCATAGGGAGAGAAAGAATCTTAAGCAGGCGCCACGCTGAGCGCAGGGCTTGATCCCACAACCCTGGGATCATGACCTGAGTCGAAATCAAGAGGCGGACGCGCAACCGATGGAGCCACCCAGGGGCTCCTCATTCTGTATTTTTTTTTATTTTTTTTTCTAGATTTATTTTTGAGAGAGTGAGACAGAGCGTGAGCGGGGGAAGGGCAGAGAGAGAGGGAGACACAGAATTCGAAGCTGTCAGCACCGAGCCCGACGTGGGGCTCGAACTCACGGAGTGGGAGATTGTGACCCGAGCTGAAGTCGGATGCTCAACCAACTGACCCACCCTGGCGCCCCCTCATTCTATATTTTTAAATGACAGGCATAAACAGCATTTCATTAAAGATAAACATCAAAGTATTCGTAGCAGTTGGCCTTAGACACCAGCATTACACATCATCTCTGTCTCTGTTTTCTCCTTTTCTGTCTTCCAAGTTTCTGGAACTGAAAATTACATGACTTCTGTAATTATGAAATAATTTACATCATGAATTGGACAAATTAAATAAAAGAGGATCGGGTCAGATGATCTCTGAAGCCATTTCAGTTGCGAGCTCTAAACTGGCTGATATTTCACTTCAACACAAAATTATCCAAAACAGCAGAAAGCTACGGAAAACTGGAGGTGTGACCAAGAGATCTGAGGAGAATAAATGATGAAGAGATGTATAAGTGGTCAAAACAGGAGGGGCGCCAGGGTGGCTCAGTTGGTTAAGCACCTGACTCTTGGTTTTGGCTCAGGTCACGATCCCAGGGTCGTGGGATCGAGCCCCACGTTAGGCTCTGTGCTGACAGTGCAGAGCCTGCTTAGGATTCTCTCTCTCTCTCCCTGTCTCTGCCCCTCCCCTCCTAGTGCTCTCAAATAAACAAACAAACAAAC
This sequence comes from Leopardus geoffroyi, assembly GCF_018350155.1. NCBI lineage: Eukaryota > Metazoa > Chordata > Mammalia > Carnivora > Felidae > Leopardus > Leopardus geoffroyi. Next base: position 92,263,296 of record NC_059326.1, on the reverse strand, counting down.
CTTAAAAAAATATTCACAACAGGGAAATACAGAGTGGGGCCATCTACGGGCGGCAAAGGTGCTCAGCCCAGCATGTGTGGGGTAGGAAGAAGCAGTCTGCAAGCAGGTGGGAAACTGGACAGATAAAGACCCTGGCCTTCTCTCTGTTGGTAAGGATTTGCGTGCTGGAGCCTGGCGGACATCTAATGGAAAGGGCACATGTATCAACCCTTGAGCCTCCAGCAGAGTCAGGAGGCAAGAAAGAATTGAGAGGGTATCCAAGGCCCAAGGCCAAGGCCCAAGGCTTGTGCATCACTCAAAAGCAAATTGGCCTGTCCTCCGGATACTCGTATGAAATTGGCTTATCCTTTTGGCCACAGCGTGTGCCAGAGCAAAATGGGCAAGGAAAGCAACTGGCAAAAAGGAAGACTTCCCTTCAGCTGATGGAGAGTCCCTACAGACCATGATACAAAAAATAAATAAATACTTGATTTTACGGAAGAATTGGGAACCACGGCTGTGTTCTGGGGACAGAAACACACCACAGCACACTACAAAGAGAGCAAGCATAGTGGTGGCAGCCGTCCCTGGAGCCCTGACATAGGCCCTTGGCAATGAGAATGGAAAAGAACGGGCTGGAGGCAATTAAACCGAGAAGACTGAAGATAAGAGCAGCAGAATTATCATAACTGGTAAGACTAAAACCACAAAAGAGCTTAATTTCACTCGCTTCTGTTCTGTTTGGGGTTTAAATGCCTACCTTTCTGTTCGCTAATTGCGTGACCTTGGGGCAAGTTCCTCCCGTCTCGCTCTGCAGATGATCTATGCAGGTCTGCTACGGGGTAGATTCTCAATCATTATTAGCAGCCCTTCCCCCAATCTCTCATTTTTCCTCTTCCCTCTTATATTTATAGATTTATGCAGATACCAGAGATATATTTAGTGCTGCTTTCTACCCACTGAAATAAACTGTTATAGGAAGTCATTTGTTTACAAAGCGCATCCATGAATCTGAATGCTAAAAAGGAATTCCCTTCCTAAGTATAAAAAGAACTAGTCTCTTATTTATTAGCAAATGACCTGCTAACAGGCAAAACTGGAGCTTTACTTAAATACACTATGAATCCTTCTTAATGCATACTGCTCTGAAAACCCTATAGAAGACCATTCAGCAGTTCTGTAGGGGAAGGAAGCAGGACCAGTCATTAGAGAAAAGCCCGAGAATGGAAACTTACTAAGAATTATAATACCACAACCTGCCGCTCTGTCATTTCAATTCCTCCGCCATATGGCAAGTGTCTGAGATCGGGTTCCCCAGAGGCAGAGCCTGTGATGCAGAACTGATGGATGAGTGTGTGTGTTGGGGGGGGTGGGGGGGGAGGGGGGGCCGAAGGAGCCAGGATAAGGAAGGAAGCCATGCAAGGGTTTCAAGATTTCAAGTCAAGTCTTAGAGAATGTAGCATTTTCTCAACCCCCCAGGGGAAGAGGGGGGACCTCTGGAGATGCTGTAAGCCACTGTCCCATCAGGAGCAAGAGACACTTAGTATTTATCGTCTCACACCTGTCTTTCACCAGGTAAGGGATGGCTCTGGGGGCACTTGGATTCCCAGCCACTTCCTGCTCTCCTTTCACTAAGGCAAAGCCATCTCCAAAAGCCTCAGGGGCTTCCAGAGAGAAAACACAAAGGAGATAGTACACTGAGCAGATTAGGGCAGACATTGTATACACATGCAGTTATTGTACATTTGTTAATGTACATACACCCTTGTACGTCATGACCTGAATTCTATTGCCAGGACCTCTCCTGCTGACTTACTTTATTTTATTTCTCTTATTTGTTTATTTATTTTTGAGAGATGGGGGAAGGGCAGAGAGAGAGGGAGACAGAGAACCCCAACTAGGCTCCACTCTGTCAGCACAGAGCCTGACGCAGGGCTTGAACTCACGAACCTTGAGATCAGGACCTGAGCCAAAACGAAGAGTCGGACGCTTACCCGCTGAGCCACCCAGGCACCCCTCTGCTAACTCATTTTAAAAGAAATAGAACATATAAGCTGGCGTTTCTCAAGAGCATAGATTTTGTTTCCATACATGAACACAAATTAATCAATATATTCACATAAACAGATTCCGTCACAAAATGCATGTAATCTTACATTCTTCTCTTTTACAGTCACCTTTGCAAACCTTCAAAGGAGCTCCTATTCAAGTGTTGTTCTAGAACTGTATGTATTCTATTCAGAAACACCAAGCCCTTGAGATTAGGCTACTATGATGTTAGTCCTTTTTTACAGTAGAAATATATACTGAACATATGACACAGCGTAACACTCACATAGAAGGATCTCCACAAAACAGAGGTCCCCACAGTGTCCAGCTGTCAGTGTGCATTCTCTGCTCCCCCATGACTCCTGTTTCCATGAGCCAACTGAAAGCTGTAATCTGCAGGAGCAAGAAAAGGTAATCACATTTAGGCTCCACTCAAAATCATCTGCTGCCAACAATAGTGCAGGATCATTGGATTCTTGAGACAAAATCAGGCTACTTCCTCGTCTAATTCATCTTTAACTCTCCATGGAATTTGGAACTCGGTGTCTTTCAACTGCTATGGCACAGAAGGGAAAGGGAGACAGCCCATCCCAGGACAGCTTCCCTGTAATACCATGCTATCATTCCCCTTCTACTTTTATCTGTATCCTCTGGTGGTAAAGCATCAGGACCAGCTATTTAAGTTATACAGTCTAGGGGCACCTGGGTGGCTCAGTCAGTTAAGCATCTGACTCTTGATTTTGGCTCAGGTCACGATCTCACAGTTCGTGAGTTCGAGCCCCGCATCGGGCTCTGTGCTAATAGAGCAGAGCCTGCTTGGGATTCTCTTTCTCCCTCTCTCTCTGTTCCTCCCCTACTTGTGTGCGCGCTCTCTCTCTCTCTCTCTCTCAAAATAAATTATACAATCTACTCTGCCATATCATTGAGGGAACTCGCAGACATACACTACAACTGGGCACATCTGTCCTTATCGATTTGCTCTCATATCACTTCCAGGAAAGAATGATTTCTCTCTGGCCCTTGGATGTAGAGGAAGCTGGATCTTTCTCACCTGGGTCTCCTGCTAGGTTTCGGGTATATTTGCCCCCATAGCACCTACTGCAGAAGCTCTATTATCCCTTCTCTGGGATACCAGAAAATATGCCACTTTTTTTTTTTTTTTTTTCACAACTCAGTACCTCATCTCTCATTTGGGAGTCACCTACCCCTCCAGTTGTCCTCTGTCCTTCCTCAGAATAGTAACATGCTATGCACGGTCACTGTTGACTATCTGACGACAATGTCATTACTCTGGACGTGGTCCAAAGGAAGATCCTTAGTCAAGCAAAAATCCAAATAAAATACAACCTTTCAATCACAGACCAGGGACAGGATGAAGCTTAAGTGTTCCAGGGAGCCAGGAATAAAGTGAAGAGAGAAAGTGGAAAAAAAAAGAAAAAGAAAAAGAAAAAAAAAAAAAGAAAAGATGCCAAGAAAACAACACAAAGGGGAAAAGACTGAAGAACCTATAGCTGAAAATCGGGAAAGCATCACACAAAGTAGCAGAACCAAAGATCATTTACTCAGGAGCTGATAGAAGGTGCCCGGCAGGGGCCAGGCCAAACTCTCAAGCACACTGAGCAAGGCTGTGGAGAACAAAAGACAACCTCTGACTCAACTACACTAGGGTTTCCCCACTCACAGTCTATTTTCCGCCTATTTTCCCGTTTATAAAATATGCCTAAGAATTCCTGAGACATAAAACCTTTGGCACTCTGCTGTGAGAATTTTAAGTGTGGAAAGTGCTTTTTACTTGTTGGGGAAAATGTAATTTCCAAGCCGCATAATCATAACTGCCTGCAAGCAAGCCGCCCATACATAGATGCTTTTAAAAATAAGTGCATCAAGCCACGTGTCTACTGTGCTCTTTGTTGAAAAGACTTCCTTCCTTTCCCTTTACCGTCATGTATGGGGACTGTATTATATTAACTAAATATATTCTATTACCATATATGTATCATGGTAAGTGAATTTTTTTCATCAATCAAGGCTTTTTTATTCTAATTAAACTGACAGCCAATCTGGGTTCCCTATGCTACACCCACATGCTACTTTTATAGATGATGGCCATGTTTTTGTTTTTGTTTTTTTTTAATTATTAATTTTGAGAGAGACAGAGCGTGAGTGGGGGAGGGGCAGAGACAGAGGGAGAGACAGAATCTGAAGCAGACTCCAGGCTCTGAGCTGTTAGGACTCAGAGGGCTTGAACTCAAAATCCACGAGATCATGACCAGAACCAAAGTCCGATGCTTAACCAACTGAGCCACCCAGGCGCCCTGCTGATGGTCATATTTGTTTTAGCTTTTAATTAGCCTTCACTAAGAGTAGCCAGTGAGCATCTGACTCTTGATTTCAGCTCAGGTTCATGATCTCAAAGTCATGGGATCAAGCTCCCCATTGGGCTCTGCACTGAGCATGATTCTCAAAGTGTGCTTCTTAGACCCTGGATCCCCCAAGATCCAATGAGGGAGTCCAGAGGTCAAAATTATTTGTATAAAAGTCCTAAGCTGCTATCTGCCTTGTTTACTCTCGTTCTCTGACAAGAGTACAGTGGAGTTTTCCAGGAGGGATGTGACTCACAGTATCCCAACAGTCTAAATGAAATTTTTAAAGAGATCATACTGACACTGAAAAGACTAAACAGAAGCTCAAGGTAGATTTTACTCCTCGGCATATATCAAATAATTCAACCTCTCTCAACAGTTATTTATTAAGGCTTTCCATATTCCAAGCCACCGCCCCATGGGGGGTCATGAAGATGAAAACCAGATCCTGTGCCACAGACATAGCTGGGGATATACATTCCACAAACATATATCGGCACTTCTGTGAAGGTTGCTGGAAACGCCCTTCCCAGCTCACAGGCCACTGTCAAATATTCAGCTCTGCACGGTCACCTTCTAGAACATGTACTTCAGTACCTAGTTGCCTTACATGCACTGACACCCGAAAGGTCCTGGAAAGCATGGAGGGCATTAGCCACTCCAATGACCAGATTCCGCTGTCATTCGGAAGTCTAGAAATAAGTCTGAGATGATCACAAATTTTGCACAGCACCTTGTTCAAATGAATTGTTTAGAGAATCAATTTACTTAATTGGTATTTTTATCGAAGTAATACAGTTGTGGAGTTGAAGAATCAAACACACAAAAAGGCCAATAATGAGAAACCACACTTCCCTCTCTCACTTTCCCAAATGTCCACTTCCCAGAATCCAACAGTTTCAACAGCCCCAAAGCGTCTCTTCCGGCGTTTGCTTTCCGTGTTTCTAAATAATATGTTTATTCTGCCATTTACTCACTTCAAAATTTTGGATGTTGTCTGCTGACTTCCAAATATGGGAAATGATGATTTAGCGCTTAAGTTTCTGCCACCTTTCCCCAAACCTCCACATCAAGTAATGTGAAAACTTACGTAGAAATCTATCGTGGGCATTCATATTCTTGGAGTTAGGTAAAAACATTGTATTGCAAAATTAAGTAGTGTAGTATTATTTAGTTTCCTTTATTATAAAACATTTCTCTAATTATTTTATAACTAAAATTGTAGGGGCACCTGGGTGGCTTGGTTGGTTAAGTGTCCAACTTCAGCTCAGGTCATGATCTCATGGTTCATGAGTTCAAGCCCCACATTGGGCTCTGTGCTGACAGCTCAGAGCCTGGAGCCTGCTTCAGATTCTGTGTCTCCCTCTCTCTCTGCCCCTCCCTCGTTCACGCTCTGCCTCTCTCTCTCTCTCCCTCCCCCAAAAGTAAATAAACATTAAAAAAATTTATAAATAAATAAATAAAATTGCAGTGGGGCGCCTGGGTGGCTCAGTCAGTTAACCCTCTGACTTGGGCTCATGTCATGATCTCATGGTTCGTGGGTTCGAGCCCTGTGTGGAGCTCTCTGCTGTCATCACAAGGTCTATTTTGGATCCTCTGTCTCCCTCTCTTTCCACCCCTTCCTTGCTCGTGCACATGCACTCTCCCTCTCTCTCTCCAAAAATAAGTAAAATAAACATTAATAAGAACTTTTTTATAAAAAATTAAAATTATAGTATGTTGGGGGCACCTGGCTGGTTCAGTCAGTAAAGCATTCAACTCTTGATCTCAGGGTCATGAGTTCAAGCCCCACATTGGGTGCAGACCCTGTATGTATATACAAATATATAAATATATATATATATGTGCACACACACACATACACACATACACATATATATAAAAATCCTGAACTCATTTAAAAAATGTAGTATAATTATATCATAATAAAGTACCTAATATTATATTATGCTAATTATATAATCATAACACAATCTAATGAGTATGTATTAATTACAAACAGTAAATTATTTGTTATAAAATATATATTTCATATTATAATGAAATGTTGTTTTTCATGTTTTATAGCAAAATCCATTTGTTATAAAATATTTATATTTCATATTATAATTACATATTTATGCTACTTGCTATATTGTTATACACAGGAAAATCATGTGATTTATAATACTGTATTATATGACTATTAAGTCATATTACAATAGGTTTGGTTTTCTTTATTATACACAAGGTCTCCTATATTATATTGGTTTCCTATAGTATAAACAAGAATAGTTTTCTTTTTGTCAATGTTTATGTGTTTTGAGGGGGGCGGTGAGGAAAGGAGAGAGAGGCGGATGGAGAATTCCAAGCAGACTCCACGCTCAGTGCAGAGTCCCATGTGGGCCTCAATCGCATGAACCGTGAGCTCATGACCTAAGCAGAAACCAAGGTTGGACCCTCAACCGACTAAGCCACCCAAGTGCCCCAAGAATCACTTGTTTTGTTTTCTTCTTCACCCACTCACCTGTTGTTAAACTCCCCTGTATACCAGCTCCCATTCTAAACACAAAATAGAGGTGTGACCAAAGATCCCTGGCCCCTTGGCTCTGACATTACAGTAGGAGACTCTAAACACAATAAATAATTGAATTCAGAAGTTGGTAGGTGGTATTAAAAACAAACAAACAAACAAACAAACACACACTATTTCCTTAGTTTTCTAAATACTATGCTAGTTTTCTAGGTACTATGCTGAAGTTTTCTTCACATATGCCATTGTATCTGTCAAATGCCTACCAGTATTATTTTTCAAATATTTGAATATAATCAGATAATCTGATTTTTTAAAATATTTTTTAATGTTTATTTATTTTTGAGAGAAACAGAGACAGAATACAAGTGGGTTAGGACACAGAGACACAGAGACAGAGGGAGACACAGAATCGGAAGCAGGCTCCAGGCTCTGAGCTGGTAGCACAGAGACTGACGCGTGACTTGAACTCGTGAACTGCGAGATCATGACCCGAGCTGAAGTTGGATGCTCAACTGACTGAGCCACCCAGCCGCCCCCAGATAATCTGATTTTTAAAAAGATCTCCCCACCAGCAGAGAACTGGGCATTTACTGAGGTATGCCCAAATATCAATATATGGACATTTTTTAAAATATTTATTTATTTTCGGGGACAGTGCAAGCAGAAGGGAGGCAGAGAGAGAGGGAGGCAGAGGATCTGAAGCAGGCTCTGCACTGACAGCAGCAAGCCCGATGTGGGCTCGAACTCACATAGAGATCAGGACCTGAACCGTGAGATCATGACCTGAGCGGAAGTTAGACACTCAACCAACTGAACCACCCAAGCACCCCTAGACATCTTTTTTTTAAATCTGAACAGGAAACCTTACCCTCTCCTCCCTGTTATCAGTATCTGAAAAGAGAAACCAGCAGCCTGATTCACAGTACACAGTCTTTTCCTAAAACCTACCGTCTTTAACCATGACCTCTGCTCCCTGCCCTCCGTGGTGCTAAGTATCCTCAGTACTCCTCAGCTGGAGTGCCAGTCCAGAGGCAATGCTCAGTGAAGACAGGTGCCATCTTCAGGATGTGGTATACACACTGAATCAGAGACCTCTAAGAAGACTACTGGATCCAGGAACCAAGGCAAAGAATTAGAAATAGCCCCCATTTGGAGCACCTGGGTGGCTCAGTCGGTTAAGCGGCCAACTCATGACTTTGGCTCAGGTCATGATACCACAGTTCATGAGTTTAAGCCCTACATCAGGCTCTGTGCTGACAGTTGGAGCCCCCTTGGGGTTCTCTGTCTCCCTCTCTTTCTGTCCCTCCCCTGCTCTCTCTCTCAAAATAAATAAACATTGAAAAAATAAATAACTCCCCCCTTATCATCATTCCCAATGTCCCTCTGAGGCATTTCATGCATCCTGTTCTCATAGCTCTGGGCTCTGCAGGGTTAACTGTCCTGATCCACAGATCGAGAACACAACAAAGTCTCAGTGAACTACAAGTTAAGACTACATTCAGGGTACTTGGAATCCTGATGTCCCAGGAACAACAGGCTAGAAGAGCAGTCACCGCCCCGGCAGGGGTGATGGACCCTGACTGTCAGGCGGAGATGGAGACAAGGAGGACTATGTGTGGAATTCAGGGGATCCGCGGGGCATCTCTTGGTACCCCTTTGTCCAGTTGTGAACGTAAATGGACGAGTGCAACAGCCCAACCTGAGGAAGACAGAGTTATCAATAACTCAGACCCCTCCAGAATGAGGGTTGGGGTAAAACACCAAGGACGTCAGAGGGCAGAGATAGCTGAAAACAAGAGCATTTAGAATGGATAGTGGAGGAAAATGATGCGTGCCAGAGGCAGCCCCAGCACCAGCTATAGCAGTGAAGGCTACTGACCATCCCACTACCTTCCCCCTTCTAAGTTTCCCCTCGTGAACAGAGGCCCCTAGAACGCTGGGGGAGCTGCTCCCAGAGCGTGTGGAGCCACGGAACACAAGGTGTCAACTTGAGAGCTGCAGAAGTATGCCGCTCAAACCTCCCTTCAAGAAAGAATTGGGGGCACCTGTGTGGTTCAGTCAGTTGAGCATCCAACTCTTGATTTCAGTTCAGGTCATGGTCTCACGGTTCGTGGGATCAAGCCCCACGGCTTGGACTCCACCCTGATGGTGCTGAGCCTGCCTGGGATTCTCTCTCTCTCCCTCTCTCTGCCCCTCCCTCCCTCCCAACCTCAAAAAAAAAAAATAAACTCTAAAAGGAAGAAGGAAGGAAGGAAGGAAGGAAGGAAGGAAGGAAGGAAGGATTGATTTGCTGTTCAGCCTCAAGGAGTGCATTTAGGTGACATCCCTCAGCTGATAGTACCCTCAAGATTTGCCTCAGCTTTTGATTCAAGGCCACACTCTTAGCTGGCTGCCACCAACCCAATGCGGGACTCTAGAAGGCAACCATTGCCCTGGGACTCCCTGTGAACTTGGTCAGGTGTACATCGAGGTCTGCTTCTGGCCATCCCCAGTCCTGCTCCCTCTCTTCTTTTTTCACAGATGTCAGATTGCATCATAGCCTGAAAGCTTTCCATACCAAATTCTGCTTCATTCCCCCCCCCCACCACTTAAACTTTCAAAAGCATTATATCCACTTCCAATATTTTCTTGTACTCCTACTCGTTCTCAGCATCTATTTCCTGGAGGACTTGACTGACACTTCAGTCTGGCAGCTTCTGCATGATATGGGATGAAGTGTGGATCCCATGGTCATATGCCTGCTGCACACCTTGTTTTCTATAAAATACGTCCTTCGGTCCTCCTGCATGATATAATGCAGGATCCAGTGTTGGCGAGTCAAACATTCTTTTTGTTTTTGTTTTGTTTTAATATTTTATTTTTGAGAGTGTGAGAGCGTGAGCTAGGAAGGGCAGAGAAAGAGGGACAGAAGAGTGAAGCGGGCTCTGTGCTGACAGCAGAGAGCCAGATATGGGGCTCAAACTCACGAACCGTGAGATCATGACCTGAGCCAAAGCTGGACGCTTAACCAAATGAGCCACCCACGTGCCCCGAGTCAAACATTCTTTAAGCCCTTGAATAGTGGTTCTGACTGAGATGCTGAAGATGGAAAGGTCATACTCATAATCAGAATATGTATCTGTCCCAGTCATGATGAAATTTTGCTCTTTCCAGGGTAGAAGCAGTTCAGTTTCATCAATTTGCCACCTAGTGGCTGTTTGCTCACCTTGACGAGTATTGCTGTATCAGGAACTCAGCATCAGATTCTCGTTGATAAGTCAACCCTTCAGCAGCAGCTAGCTAAGCCTAAATGGAGAGACCCACGCTGATGGGTCCATACCTAGCCTTCATCCCTCCCACCATAATTACTCCATTCCTAAATTCACCGCACAAGCACTGGGGTGGCCGACAACAAAGGTTGGCTGACATCAACTGGCTGATTCATTGTGTCTACCTGGTCAGTGACTACTCCCCAAGAGATGCTGTCTGTGGCATACCAACCTGTGTAATTCATATTTCACATCCATACCCAGACATCCATCCATGTGCCTCCTCTCAAAAATCCCTTTTCTGCTACCTTTCAGTCTTGCTTATTGCTTATTGCTTATTGCTTATTGCTAAGCCACTGCCACTGCTCATCAATCCATATATATCCTTGCCTTAGGCCACTTGTCCTTCCACACAGTGGATGACCAAGTACACTGCCCAAAACTCTGCCCACAGATACTATTTCCCCACACCACTTTATCAAAACCAGCCCTGAATGGGGACGACGTGTGACAGCAATAAATCTTCACTCTCACCAAATATAGCAGGCCTGCTCATCCAAGAATGAAGCTCAGGTTTTCCCACCTTCAAAGGCTGATCGAAGGGGACCTCCCATGAAGTCACAGTTGTGAGCTAAGGGAAAGGCTTCACTGCAAACCTTCCGTGGTCGGCCACAACAATCCCAGCTTCTCTACCCTATTTAGTGGGGCCGAAATTTTTTCCAAGCTTTCAAGTCCTAACCCAGCAGAGTAGTAGGCCTACCTCCCCGGTCCTTGCCAGGGTGTTGGATCGTGTATCAAAGAAGAATATCTTGTAGTTTAAAAAAACAAAACAAAAATCTCCCTTATGCAACTTTAAATGCCATATCCCTTAATCCAGTCCTTCAGTATTCACTCCCCAGTACACCCTCCTAGTTTCCAACAGGTCTTGCAGCTCCTTTTGCATTTAACACCCACCTCCCTCCACTAGCAAACCTACCCTTTCCCCCACTGGGTCACACTGAGGCTTGTCCTTAGCTGTTGGTCTCATGGCTAGGAAGACAGAAGCAGCAGATCTGAGAGAGCCTGTATCATCCTCCAGGCACTTCTATCCTATGTGGCTCCTCCACGGTATTTGAGCAAGCAGGGGGACTCTATCTTCCAACAAGGGAATCTCCTTCAGCTCTAAGAATTCCAAGGAATCTGGGAATTCAGGTACCTAAGTACCTCTACCCAGCTATCTCCATCTCGGATCTCAGAGTCCTGCCCTCTCTCCAACAGGGACCTCGCCTGTCATAGAGGACATGTCCACGCGAGAATTCAGCCTTCTCCAAAGTGCTGTCACTCTTGTAATTAAGTCCCGTGCCTGGTCTTTCATTCCATCATCCCTTTGTAAATGCTGCCACGGACACCCTCTGACTCTCACACTTTCATCTGAGTTAGGGATTGAGTGCCATGAGCATGAGAAGTATTCAGCAACAGTCCTTATAATACGAATGTTCCTGAACCTCTCAAATGCCAAGGATTCTACACAAGCTAGGGTGTCCTTTCCACCTGTCTCCTTTCCCAATTCCCCACAAGTCACACTAAACAAGGGCACTGCTCCGACACGGCAGAGACTCTCAGTACCTCACCTGGCATCAGGGAGAGGAACTCGCTGCCAGCCACCTGGGAAGTGATCCAACTTCAGAAATCTCCTGGAGTTGGCTTCCTCGGAGCCCTCTTCTGGGACCAACCGTTGTAGGCCAGGTTCTCCAGAAGCAGAGTCTGAACCCAGAGATTTAAAGTCACGGGTAGGGGTGCTTGGGTGGCTCAGTCAGTTAAGCATCCGACTCTTGACTTAGGCTCAGGTCATGATCCCACAGGCTCTACACTGACAGTACAGAGCCTGCTTGTGATTCTCGTTCTTTCCTCCTCTCTCTCTCTACCCCTCCCCCATTGGCTCGAGGGCTCTCTCTCTCTTTCTCAAAATAAATAAATTCATTCAAAATAAATAAATTCATTCATTCATGGGTAAAGGGGACAAGGGCACAGGACACCAAAAGTGTCCACCAAATCCCCCCACCCACTAAACATTTCAAACATAAGCACTGCTTTCCCAGATTGATACTTACTGGATTTGAAACGTCTATTTCAGAGGTGCCTGGGTGGCTCAGTTGGTTATCTGACTTTGGCTCAGATCATGATCTCGTGGTTCATGGGTTTGAGCCCCACATCAGGCTTTCTGCTGTCAGCATAGAGCCTGCTTCAGATCCTCTGGCCCCTCTCTGCCCCTCCCCTCCTTGCACATGCTCACTCTCTCTCGCACTCTCTCTCAAAAATAAGTAAACATTTTTTTAAAGAAATATATATTTCAAAAGGAAGATATTGAAACAGGAGTTGTGTCCATCAGGAACCCCCAAAATTATGCCCAACCATAAAAAGAAATGCATAATTTCCACTCCGTGGACTTTGAATGAGACATCCGGATGGTACTACAAACTCAGGAAAGGTTAGTGATCATAGATCATCAATAAGGAATAGAGTGTAGAAACAAACAAACCAGGCATTGATAGTCAAGGAGGCGTGGGAGTGCTGATTTCAGAAGTCCCATTGCAATCAGGCCACAAATTGTATCACCGAACGCCAATGATTAAAATAAATAAGTTTAAAAATAGGTCAGGATTCAAAATAAAGCATGCCTTCTATTAACTTTATATAAGGCTCGGCATCTCATAATTCACTCTATCAGAAAATTAATGTACGCTATAAATTCTAAAGAGAAAATGTGCAAAGAAGGGCTTTAAAGACATTTTTAGCTCCTTTTTCTCTGTTTGAATTCATAAGCTCCCTTCTGGTTTCCAATCTGTCACAAGAAAAAGTACCCGACTGACTGCAATTTCAGGATTGGCGGAAAACAGAAACAATCCAAAGGCCAATAATAGAGTCGAAATGCCTTTCTCTTTTACCAAAAAGTAGGTTTGCATCCAAAGACAGAGGCTTTGAAAAATGCATTATTTATTTAGCGCTGAGAATAGGGAAGGCAGGCTGTGTTCGGGAGTTTTCTTGCTTTCTGTTATCAAAATGTCATTCTGCTTTACAACCACACTTCCTACATAATAGGCTTGCTATTTCCATTTAAAATGTTTAGACCTTTTTCTCAGAGGGCAAAAAAGAAGTCACAGAGTAGAGCCTTCTGAGCCTTTCAATATGGAAATTGTCCAAATAAGGTACAAATTCAAGCACAGCAATTTGAAGGGAAAAAAAAAAAAAAAAAAAAGACCTTGAGAAAACACTGATATATCTGCATTTCAGTTTCCTTCCAAAGATCATAAATTTCCACTGTTAATAGGAGAAGAAAAGTAAAGCTTGCACAATTCCAGGATACTTCCCGGGTGTCCACAATTACCAACATTTTGTCTGGTCATATATTAAAAAAAAAAAAAAAATGCAGCAGTTGAGGTAGGAAAGGGGAACACAGATGCAGGTAAGGGAAAGTTTAGAACCTGGAAGAGTATAAAAACTAGGTCTTGGATGTTGACAAATGCCTAATGCTTTTCCAGAGAAAGTAATACCTATAAGTGGTAGAGCTCCTAGACTCTCATCTCTAAAGCAAAGAATGTAGTACGGAAACCATAGACTATCTTGAGTTGAGTTCATTCAAAAACATAAGGAAAAAGCTTTTAAGAAGACCAAGACTAGAGCCACAAGATTTAGAGCTGAAGGAGCTTGAAAATCATTTCAGAGATAAGAAGGTAGTTAACAGGTTGGACGTTAACTTTAACATTTGGACATTTCTTATAATGTTCATAAGATAGTCATAACCGTTCATTAATATGCCCCTTTGGATAGTAGATGCCATCATAAAATTAAAATTTCTTAGAGGCAGAGAACTGTTCAACCAAGGAGAAACCCTGACCACAATCCAGGGCTCGTGGTGGCCATGCAGTGAAGTCCGGATCTGAGTTAAGTACACTCACCAATTCTTTCACCAGAAATGCCAGTAAAAGCAAACTAGGTGTCCACGATTGGCATCTCAAATCAGCAGAGAAAAGAATTATCTATCGAATAAATGGCTTCAGAATGTGTGGCTAAATTTAAGGAGAAAAGTAAGTTAGACCTCTAATTCATAACCGTTATTAAAAATAAAATACTGCGGGGCGCCTGGGTGGCTCGGTCGGTTAAGCGTCTGACTTCAGCTTGGGTCACGATCCATGAGTCCACGAGTTCGAGCCCTGCATCAGGCTCTGTGCTGACAGCTCAGAGCCTGGAGGCTGCTTCAGATTCTGTGTCTCCCTCTCTCTCTGCTCCTCCCCCCTCGTAATCTGTCTCTCTTTTGCTCAAAAATAAACATTAAAAAAAATTTGTTAATAAAATAATAAATAAAATACTGGGGCGCATGGGTAATTCAGTTGGTTAAGTGTCGGACACTTGATCTCAGCTCAGGACTTGATCTCAGGGTCATAGATTCAAGCCCTACATTGGGCTCAACTTAAAAATGAATGAATTAATTAATTAATTAATATAAAAATAAAATTAAATAAGGGGCACCTGGGTGGCTGTTGGTTAAGCACCTGACTCTGGATTTTGGCTCAGGTCATGATCTCACAGTTAGTAAGTTCAAGCCCCATATCCAGCTTTGTGGTGAGAGCTAAGAGCCAGCTTGGGATTCTCGCTTTCCCTCTCTTTCTGCCCCTCCCCAACTCATGCACATGCTCTCTCTCAAAATAAAAAAAATAAACTTAAGAAAATAATAAGTAAATAAAATACAGATCTGTGAAAGGTAATTTTTAAATTAAGAGTTCTAAGTTAAGTAAATATAGACAATTCTGTCTATACCTATTACTACTTTTCAATGGATATCTGTATGAGAAGGTGGCACCCGTGTAAAGATCCAGGTAAAGAAAACCCAATGCAGAGACCCTGACACCAAAATAAGGTTGACATGTTCAAGGTCAAAGAGATCCAAAGCAGCTATATTAAAGAGAGCAAGGAAGAAAGCAGAAGAAAATGAGGTCCCAGGGCTAGCAAAGAACAGGTTCAGGTGAGGCCTTCCAGGCCATGTCAAGGAGACCAGATTTTATTCTAAGTATAATGGAAGTTTTCAAGTGTTTCAAGCAAGACTGACACGACCTGATTGACGCCTGAGAAGGACAGGGCAGGGAGACCAAAGAAGGAGCAGAAAAGCAGAGCTGTGGACTGGAAGTCATGCACTGATTATGGGCATTTTGACTAATGGGGAATCAAGGTAAGAAAGCAGTGAAGGAGCACACCTAGGCTGCCGCCGAGAATGGATGGTGTGCCATTTACCTGGGGAGGGGCAACTTGGAAGGAGAGGAATGAAATGGTTCTATTTTGGATCTAGTACATCCCAGAGGCCTGTCAGGCATTCCTATGGCACCAATCAGCTCAATATCTAAGCAGGGAGTCCAGGGAAGAGACTTGGGGCTGGAAATATAAATTTGAGGATTCACCAACACATAAATGGTGCTCAAAGCCACGGGACTAGGTCATATCAGGGAGGAAGAAAATACGGATAAAGAACAGGGCCAAGGGGGGGCGTCTGGGTGGCTCTGCTGGCTGAGTGTCCCACTTATGCTCAGGTCACGATCTCACGGTTCGTGGGTTCGAGCCCCGCGTCAGGCTTTGCACAGACTGTGCAGAGCCTGCTTTGGATTCTGTGGCTCCTTCTTTCTCTGCCCCTCCCCCACTAGCACTGTCTCTTTCAAAAATAAATAAACATTAAAAAAAATTTTTTTTAATGAATATTAAAAAAAGAACTGGACCAAAGACCGAGTGACTGGAGGACTCCTACTGTCAGAGGGCTGGGGGAGAAGAGAAGGGCCAGCATCAAGACTGAGAAGGAGGGGCCCAAAAAGTGGGGAAACCAGGCTGACCGGGTCACTGAGGCCCAAAGAAGAAAGCATTTCAACAAGGCAGTCATCAGCCACATCCACTTCTGTTAAGAGGTCAGCTGGGACAAAGAAAAACTGACAATGGACCCTGACATGGTATATCACTGGTGATGATGAAGGAGCCGCTTCGCCAGAGTGGTTTGGATGAAAGCCCCAATCCACTGAGTTAAGGAGGGAAGGAAAATGAGAACAAGACAGCATGTATAATAAGCAACTCTTTCAACCACTTTCGCCGCAAAGCAGAGATGAAAATGGGGCAGTAGCTGGAGGGGGACAAGAGCCCAAGGGATGTTTATTAATGCATGATAATGAGGCATTTTATATGCTGTTACATGTGGGTTTTAATAATCTGCTAACTAGCACTTATTCAGCATTTACACTGTGCCAGGCACTGGCCCACACACTTCCTAGTATTGCTTAGTTGATTTTTTTTTAAGTGTATTTCTTTATTTTGAGAGAGAGAGAGCGTGCACACGCATGCATGCACACTTGCACACGCACAAGAGAAGGGGAGTGCAGAGAGAAAGGGAGAGAGAGAGAATCCCAAGCAGGCTGTACACTTCAGCACAGAGTCCGACGTGGGGTCAAACCCACAAACCGTGAGATCACGACCTAAGCCAAAAGCAAGAGCCTGACGCTTAACCGACTGAGCCATTCAGGCACCCCAGTATTGCTTAGTTTAATTTCCAAAAGTATTACCATTTTTAAAGACTACATTACTGAGGCCCAGAGAAGTCAATTAATTGGCTCCAAGTCACACAGTTAGTTGCACAGCCAAGATTTGAAAACTGGCTATATGAGCTGTTCACCAGCCCACTAGAAGATGCAAGAAATAAAGCAAATAACCATAGAGACGTGGTCCCTGAGAAAGTGAGACAGGGTGGCTTCAGAAGGGAAACAGAGGGATTGGTCTTAGAAGCCAAAGCCGATGGAAAACAGAGTATATGAATACAAACACAGGTAATTTGTTTTATTTTTGAGAGAGAGAGAGAGAGAGAGCATGACTGAGGGGCAGAGACAGGGAGACAGAATCCCATGATTCTGAGGGGCGGAGAGAGAGAGAGAGAGTACAGAGCCCGGAGTGGGGCTCACACTCACTCAACCAATGTGGGGCTCCAACTCAGGAACCATGAAATCATGACCTGACCCAAAGTCAGATGCTAAACCAACTGAGCCACCCAGGCACCCAAACACAGGTAGTTTAAATTTGTGTTGAGAATAGGTATTTCTCCTCCAACTGCCTCTATTATTTGTATAATGAAAAGCTAATAACTTTAAATTATTACTAAGACTTTCGCTGCTCAACGGGGAGACAGATATATTAACCTGGCAAGTGGTCCGTGTAATGCTCAGAGCAGATCCCGGAACACAGGAGGGACTATGTGGTGTGGGGTTAGATTCCATTATGTTCCATAATGTTACCTGATGCTCTTGAGAACCATGTGCAGGCCACATCAGGGATTTGAAAGAGAAAGAGGTCAATTTTACTGTGGGAAGGAGCAGGAAGGTCTCCATGGGAAAGGATTCCTGAGTTCACACCAGGGACGACTTTTGAAAACGGAATAGGTGGAGGGGCGCCTGGGTGGCGCAGTCGGTTAAGCGTCCGACTTCAGCCAGGTCACGATCTCGCGGTCCGTGAGTTCGAGCCCCGCATCGGTCTCTGGGCTGATGGCTCGGAGCCTGGAGCCTGTTTCCGATTCTGTGTCTCCCTCTCTCTCTGCCCCTCCCCCGTTCATGCTCGGTCTCTCTCTGTCCCAAAAATAAATAAACGTTGAAAAAAAAAATTAAAAAAAAAAAAAAAAAAAAGAAAACGGAATAGGTGGAGTTAAAGCAATTGGATGGAGAGCATGACCGAGAGAGGGCTCCAGAAAGATCACACCAGTTATTAAACCTAAGGATCTGCAAACAATTCATCATGGCTAAAATCAAAGGTTCAAGGTGGGACGGTTGAGAGATAAGATTAAGTGGCATAGAAAGAAGAGCCTCTAAAGTAAAATAAGGTAGTTTTTTTTTTTTTTTAACATTTATTTATTTTTGAGAGACAGAGTGTGAGTGGGTGAGGGGCAGAGAGAGAGGGAGACACAGAATCCGAAGCAGGCTCCGGGCTCTGAGCTGTCAGCACAGAGCCCGACATAGGGCTTGAACACACGAACTATGAGATGATGACCTGAACCGAAGTCAGATGCTTAACGACTGAGCCACCCAGGTGCCCCTTGGTAGTTCTAATAGAAAATAAAAGTGGAAGGCACCTGGGTGGTTCAGTCAGTTAAGCATCCGACTTCAACGTTTATTTATTTTTGGGACAGAGAGAGACAGAGCATGAACGGGGGAGGGGCAGTGAGAGAAGGAGACACAGAATCGGAAACAGGCTCCAGGCTCCGAGCCATCAGCCCAGAGCCTGACGCGGGGCTCGAACTCACGGACCGCGAGATCATGACCTGGCTGAAGTCGGACGCTTAACCCACTGAGCCACCCAGGCGCCCCAAGCATCCGACTTCAGCTCAGGTCATGATCTCATGGTTGGTTCCTGGTTTCGAGCCGCACACAGGGCTCTTCATTGACAGCTTGAAGCCTGCTTGGGATTCTCTCTCTCTCTCTCCCTCTCTCCCTGCCACCACCCTCTTTGCCCCTCCCCCTCTTACACTCTCAAAATTAAATAAACATTAAAAAGAGAAAAAAACTTAAAAAAAATAAAATAAACTCATAAAGGAAAAAAAGTGGAGACAAATTAAGCAAAAAAGTAAGGAGTATTAAAAATGGAGATAAGTGAGAGAATGATAAGCAATAAAATATAAAAGAAAAACTAAAAAGGACTTGAGAAATGAGTAAATACAAATTCAGCTCAAAAAGTTTCTCTGCCTGGGCGCCTGGGTGGCTCAGTTGGTTAAACGTCCGACTCTTGGTTTGGGCTAAGGTCATGATATCATGGTTCGAGAACTAAAGCCCTGTATCAGGTTCCATGCTGACAGTGTGGAGCCTGCTTGGGATTTTCTCTCTCCCTTCTCTCTCTCTGTCCCTCCCCCACTTGTACCCTCACACTCATGCTCTCTCTCTCTCTCAAAATAAACAAATTTTTTAAAAACTTAAAAAATACAGTAAAAATCAATAAAGAAGAAAAATAAGGAGGAAGAGGAGGAAGAAGGAGAAAATAAAAACAGATGGGTCAGTTACAGCCAACTTAGATAAATATAAGAAAGGAGTTTCTATTTCTTACAAAGTTTTGGTCACAGAAGCAAACCATTTGGAAGGAAATCAACTGGCCCTTGGGTTATTAGAGGTTATGACCAAGGAACAGCTGGGTAGGTGCCAAGAAAGGATGCTGGGAGCACCAAGCCACACCTTTTATTAAACATGAAAATAGGGCACCTGGGTGGCTCAGTCGGTTAAGCATCTGACTCTTTTTTTTTTTTTTTTTTAATTTTTTTAACGTTTTATTTATTTTTGAGACAGAGAGAGACAGAGCATGAACGGGGGAGGATCAGAGAGAGAGGGAGACACAGAATCTGAAACAGGCCCCAGGCTCTGAGCTGTCAGCACAGAGCCCGACGCGGGGCTCGAACTCACAGACTGTGAGATCATGACCCGAGGTGAAGTCGGACGCTCAACCAACTGAGCCACCCAGGCGCCCCTAAGCATCTGACTCTTGATTTCAGCTCAGATCATGATCTCACAGTTCATGGGTTTGAGCCCCACATCGGGTTCCATGCTGACAGCGTGGAGCCTGCTTGGGATTCTCTTTCTCCCTCTCTCTCTGTCTCTCTCTGTCTCTGCCCCTCTCTGACTCATGCGCACATGCTCGCTCGCTCTCAAAATAAATTAATAAACTTTTTTAAAAAGTTCAAAAAATAAATATGAAAATATAAGAAATGGAAAGCAGAAGGTCACATACAAAAAGGTAATTCTGCAAGACTTGCCCAAGGGAGGTCCCCCAGATGGGAACTGCCAACATGTTAGCTTGTTCCACGGCACCGCGGCTCTGCTGACTCTCCCCAGGGTTCCAATCCAGTCCAAGTGGATAAAAAAACCATATCCATGAGGCCAGGCTTAGTTTATAAGTTGGTTTCACCACACGAAAGGAATAAAAGTGAGGAAGGAGGAACACTTGTGCTTCTGAGGCCCTGAGTAGGTTGGCAGAGGACTGAAGTATTCAAAGCAGCCTGGGGCAGACCTAGGACAAGGGACCAATAGTCATAGCACTGCGAAATTGAAAAGGTGGATAGATTTGAAAGAATTAAGGAGACAGTATCTACAGGAGTTGATGCCTGCATGGCTTTGCTGAATTAGGGGGAGACAAGAGTCAAAGTCGATACCCTATTTCTCTGGAAATGAGAGCAGATGTGTGGAGAGGGGCAATTATGAATTCAAAAGGGATGTACTGCGTCTGAGAGGCTGGTCAGGCATCAGTCACATGTGTGGATCGAGGGCTCCAGACAAGGATATAGGCTAGAATGGTGGTTTTTAGACATGGGGACAGAACTGGTATCAACCACGCAGGGAGCAGGCAGATCCAAGCCTGCTATGGGGCTCGAACTCACGAACCACGAGATCAGCCACACAGCAAGAGCAGACAAAGGAGGAGGAACCAGCAAAAGGGATCTATAGACATCAGTCCAGGAGACAGAGTATTTGAGGGAGGACTGGATTTCAAGGAGACCAATTAACCAATAATATCAGGGTCAAAGCTGGTTTCATACTTTAGCTCTGATTTAGTCAATGAATGGAAATTATTTTAATAAATACATCACTGTTCACTTAACACAGCTGATGCAAAGCAGGCCTAATGAACATTTCTAACAGGAACACAAGCACATCTTGCTGTAACAATAGCATGACCTTCATGGGAGAGCAGCTTTCAGAGACACATCCTCTCCCTGGACTCTCTCTTCTCTTGCAATTTTCTCCCCTGAACAATTTTGAATCATTAAGAGGCACAGCTTCTAATTAACCTAGTAATACCTCCTAATTACAGCGTGTGCTCAAGTCAAGACTTTGAAATCTCTCTAGATTGCGTGGTCATGAGGCTGCAAAAAAAATTTTTGGGTTAAATACAGTAAGATTTTGGGTCACTGGGTGGCTCAGTCAGTTAAGCATTGGACTTCGGCTCAGGGCATGATCTTTCGGTTCGTGAGTTCGAGCCCTGCGTCAGGGTCTGTACTGAAAGCTCAGAGCCTGAAGCCTGCTTCAGATTCTGTGTCTCCCTCTCTTTCTCTGCCCCTCCCCCACTCACACTCTGTCTCTCTCTCTCTCTCTCTCTCTCTAAAAAATAAACATCAAAAAAAATTTTAATAAAGAAATACAATTTTGATCAAAAATTGATACCTTCCTTCTCTAAGCTTAAATAATCATCATAATAAAAACCCCCTTCATATATACTCTTTCTCCATCACCAAATTGCATCACTTTTGAGGGAACTGTAGCGGAGGAAGAAAAATGAAGGACCCATAGGAAAAGCTAATTTATAAGTTAACCATTGACACAAAAATAAAAAATTGTGTATTGAGGGGTGCCTGGCTGACTCGGTAAGTAGAGCATGTGACCCTTAATCCCAAGGTGGTGAGATCAAGCCCCATGTTGGACATGAGGCCTACTTAAATTTTTTTTTCAATTTTTTTTAACAAATAAATATTATTTTTTATTAAATTGTGCATTGAGTACCTAGAAAGAGATGTATAACCTGAGAAGACTTACATAGGTGCCAAAGGTGCTAAAGCGTGTGCTCTCATTTCCTATAATCAAGCCAGATTTATAAGAAGTGGGAAATCCCTTGACCGCCATGGACATGACGCTTAGACCACATAAGTCTGTTTCCACAGTTTCACGTGATCATGGTTTCATATGACACCGGGAAGCCCCAAATCTCCTCCTCCCCTACCTCGCAAAGGGTCTTACAAGGTGATAACTTCTGTTGCAACCATTTTGTGAGTTCTGAGACATATTAGGGTCCCCAGACTCTTCCCCAATGCCTTCCTGAATATTCCTAAGGGATAATGACCTACTACCATCTGTGAAACAGCTCATACAGAACTGGTTCCCGGGGCGCCTGGGTGGCTCAGTCAGTTAAGCGTCAGACTTCGGCTCCGGTCATGATCTCATGGTTCATAGGTTCAAGCCCTGCATCAGGAGCCTGCTTCGGATTCTGTGTCTCCCTCTCTCTCTGCCCCACCCCCACTCATGCTCTGTCTCTCTCTCTCTGTCTCCAAAAAATAAATAAACATTAAAAAAAAAGGGGGGGGGGCGCCTGGGTGGCTCAGTCAGTTAAGCGGCCGACTTTGACTCAGGTCATGATCTCGTGGTTCGTGGGTTCAAGCCCCGCGTCGGGCTCTGTGCTGACAGCTCAGAGCCTGGAGCCTGCTTCGGATTCTGTGTCTCCCTCTCTCTCTGCCCTCCCCCATTCACACTCTGTCTCTGTCTCTGTCTCTCTCTCAAAAATTAATGAACATAAAAAATTAAAAAAAAAAAAAAAAAAGGAACCCGTTCCCAAAGTGCACACTCTGCACATGTATAGAGGATTTGAGTGTTTCATCTACCCCACCATTTCCCTCCCAACTTCTAGGCACTTGTGGGATGTGATTTTTGTTTTCAGTAAGCTCTACATCCAACGTGGGGCTTGAACCCACGAAGGACAGAGCATGATTAAAAGTGCCCCAAAAGCTTGGGTTTCATCCCTCTCTTCTCCACTACGTAAGAGCTCGCTGACATTCATCCAAGTTACTAGGGAACAAGGACACCTGGCATCCCATTATCACTTTTCTTCACCTTCCATCTCTATCCTGGGCGTACTTTGAACCAAGAGCCTATTGAGGAAACCAGACATAAAGGCAAACCAAAGAGAAATACTCTACATGTCTTCCTGGCCACACGATTTTATTCCTCAGCAAAAGCCTCATGTGACATCAACACCAGAAACTGCTTCCAGAGGGGACACCGTATCACAAATCGCTAGAGTCAAGGCCAGACTTTATGCTTAGCAGCATAAATAGTATAATACACATAAATAAGACAAAAAACATCCCACGACATAAATCCTATTGCTGGCGGACACACACAACCTTGAAAGCATCCTTGGGAGCCCCAGCATAACCGACTCTGACAGCTCACACACCACATTTACGTGCCGTGAAATTGTACATTCAGCTTCCGAGGAATTGTGGCTACATTCTCACTAAACACCATTTCTCTGCTGATGTGGGCCCCAAGGTCGGGGAGGGGAGTTCTGAACTAAACAGACAACGTGCTCGCCTTGGAATCAAAGCGATTCACCCTTATCTTTGCTTATAGACGGGGAAAAGAGTGGCAAGCAGCAGAGGAGAGTGGAGTGTGGCCTTCAAGAAGACTGTGACACGCTGGCAAAGTAGGGGAAACAAGACTACCTCTCCACCAAGCTAAGAAAAGAAAAAAAAAAAAAAAGCCTTTCCCACTGGGGTCCTTGACATTGAAGTGGGCAGGTGGAGTCAGTCTGCTGAGACGCAACATTTTAGTTCCCGGATCTGCATGTCCTGCTTCGGGGGTTCCAACTCCCTGTAAGCCAAAATTTCCACTTCCCACCAGAAGAGAAGCTCATCCTCTGGGCCTCCCCGTGGCCTCTCCCCACTGTCCCACAAGTCAATGAATCACACCTTTATGAGGGCCTGCTACATCGTCGGACATTCCTGCACAGGACTAGCTGGGTTGACCCCAGCTCCCTCATTTCAAGGGGGTCCAAACTCTGAAAGAGAATTAGAGGAGAATGCAGTGGTGTCCACTTATGCAAAAAGTGAGGTTTGTACACACGCTTACATATTCATATTTGTGCCCACAAATATACATACACACATACACACACACACACAGATGCCCAGGACTGGGGTGCCTGGGTGGCTCAGCCGGTTAAGCTCAGATCATCATCTCACAGTCTGTGAGTTCAAGCCCCACATGGGGCTCTGCGTTGTCAGATCAGGTCCCACTCCCCCTCTTCTCCGTCCCCGCTTTGGGCTTGTGCGCTCTCCTCCCCCCTCAAAAATAAGTAAACATCTATAAAGCCACATTAAAGAAAAAAGAAATACCCACAGTGATCACTTACCACCTCCTTTACCTAGAGGACTCGGGAGGCCACCCCCACTCAAGTACCATTTCAGGACATTTTTGCTTTTTCGTGACATCTTTTTCCGGTCGACGTCACCCCTGATGCTCATCTTACCCAGGTTTCATCTCTAAGGAAACGCGGAGGAAGAAGTAATATCTTATAATACACTCAATTTGTCCCATCTTGGAGCCATGAAACTGCACTGTTTCCCATGAGTAATTTATAACGAACCCAAGAAGCGTCTCTACCACTAGAGAACTAAGGGCTACGGGCTTCACAAAACACCCAGCCCTTGGTGTCACTTGCCGTCTGCTAGCAGGTTTTGCTAATTCAACCAAGAGGACATCTACACGTGCCTATTAGCACCTTCGAGTACTCTGCTCGCTTCACCTGAATCTTCCGAATGTCCAGCGTTCTCGATAGACGTGATCTCAGTGATCCATCAAGGGTGAATCATCCAAAGAGCTGAAGACAGCTATCTGGTGGACCAAGGCTCATTCTGCCCTGGCCTTCATGGCAGCGGAGCTTTGAAAGATGGCTGAGATTTTCAAGGATTGACTTCCCAGGCAGGCAGTGTGAAAAGACAGCACATTGCAGATGTGTCTTTTCTGCTCCATTCATACTAAACAAACTGGAGGGAATTCTCTCTGTGAGGTTTCCTAGACTGTTGTTTGCCTTATAGGAACAATATTAGCCTAGCCTTAAACATCCTGGCTTAATACTGATTGCCATTTTAAAGGGCACAGCATTAATAGTAATTTTCCTCTCCGGTGTCTTCACAGATTAGTGATTATACTCTATACACACAGCAAAGACTAGATGTACACACACACACACACACATACACACGCACATCCAGCCACACACAGCCCAGAGACATAAACACGTCCAGGAAGCTCATTTCTAACCACACCTCGGGCTGCAAGCTTATGTAGCCTTTGCTCAGTAAGATTTCAAAGCCACTCGGTTTGGCTCCCTTTCCTTCAAATGGAAGAAAACTGCTTAACCTAAGATTTTAAGCTTTAAATCCCCATATTCCTTCTCTATGAGAGAGGTAGGGACTCTGCCCTGTTTGGATTTACTGTATTGCTAAAAAACTACCCATAAATTAGCCATAGAAAAAGCTGAGTTCTCTTTTAGAAAAGGATGGGTTAAGAGTAAGCTTTTAAAGAAAATAGAATCGGGCAATCAGGGAGACTCTCCCTGGTAAGTCCTGGGTGTTTTCGAGGGATGAGAAAATTCACAGCAAGGGGGCAGAAGAGACTGAAGTGGTGAAGCCAGCAGAATCCATCCGTTTGGGGACGGAGAGGCCCCACAGGGGACGCGTGGGGTTTTTCCACCGGCCGCCTGAATACCAAGCAGGGACGCTGCCCCCTCTTACCTTTCCACCCTCCTCCAGTTTGCATCCGCTTGTTTCCCCGCCATTTCCTAACACCTCACCTGTTGAAACACAATCGTGTTCTTTCAAACACTTTAGCCAACAGCAGCTGAAAGTGATTGGTTTCCACCTTAAAGAGGAGGGCGAGGGGCCGGGGGTGTTCTTTAATCCTCCGGTGTGAAAAACAACAGCTCTCCTGAATCAGAAGTAAGGTTAAAAAAATGGAAATCTGTGGATACTCTGGTTACCTGGCAACCCCAACCTACAGGCTGTGTCTGCCGGCATCCTGAGGTCCTGCAGCATGAAAAATGCAGGCAGAAGGGATTCCCTGGATGTGCTGCCTCTTTACTCTGGTCCATTCATTCAGCCCTATTATTTGGTTTCCAAGTCGGTAACCTAGATTTCTGCAGGATCTAATGCTCATCTCTCCAGGGAAGGAAGCTTCCGCTAGGGAATTCACCATCACACCTTTTAAGATGAATCAGTGTTTTTGCAAACCCCCTGGGGCAACTGTGTTAAAAGGAAAACACAAGGAAGGGGAGGAGAGGGGAGCGTTGCTTCTGGCTGCCGGCAGTCCCAGGCTCTAGGAAATCTGCAGGGTCATGCCTATCTCCTCCGACCCTCCGCCTGAGGCTTCACTCGGGGAAGAGCCTGTCACACTGCAGAGTCATCTATAAATAATGGGCCCAAATTGGCAACTGCCTGGAATAACACTAAAAGTGAAATAACTGCCTCAGGCCACGCCTTGGCTCCTGCTTCTGGGAGGCTCCAGCCCTACGCCCGCCCCCACCCCAGGCCAAGCCTCCTGGCTGTTCCTTTTATAGTTCCTTCTATTACCTGAACTAGAAAGAATATTCTGGAAGGAAGGAAGGAAAGAAGGAGGGAAGGAGGGAAGGAAGGAAGGATATTCTAGGGTTGCTTTTGTTGCTGCTGTGTTGACTTGATGAATTAAAGGACTAATTTAGCGACTATTTGAGAGCCACATGCTGAAATCCAAACTAAAAACATTTATTTATTTATTTATTTATGTTTATTTATTTTTGAGGGAGAGAGAGAGGCAGGCAGAGTGAGAGCAGAGAAGAGGCAGAGAGGGAGACACAGAATATGAAGCAGGCTCCGAGCTGTCAGCACAGAGCCCTACCCAGGGCTCGAACTCACGAACCGTGAGATCATGACCTGACCCAAATGAAGTCAGATGCTTAACCAACTGAGCCACCCAGATGCCCCTAGAAACATTTTTTTTTAATTACCATTTTGCTCTTGTCCATAAAAAAGGTTGCATTATCTCCCTAGATTTTTAGACTAAATATCAGTGTTTCTTACAGTGATTCTGTTCATCTCCAATTAATCAAGACAAGTTTGTCCCCTCCATGTCTTTTTAAAATTTAGTTCCCCCTAGGCCGCCTGGGTGTATCAGTCAGTTGAGCGTCCCACTGTGCCTCAGGTCATGCTCTCACAGTTCATGGGTTCAAGCCTGCTTCGGATTCCGTATCTCCCTCTCTCTCTGCCCCTCCCCCACGTACACTTTGTCTCTCTCTCTCGCTCTCAAACATAAATAAACATTAAAAAAAGAAAATTTAGGGGCGCCTGGGTGGCGCAGTCGGTTAAGCGTCCGACTTCAGCTCAGGTCACGATCTCGCGGTCCGTGAGTTCGAGCCCCGCGTCAGGCTCTGGGCTGATGGCTCAGAGCCTGGAGCCTGTTTCCGATTCTGTGTCTCCCTCTCTCTCTGCCCCTCCCCCGTTCATGCTCTGTCTCTCTCTGTCCCAAAAATAAATAAACGTTGAAAAAAAATTTAAAAAAAAAAAAAAAAAAGAAAATTTAGGGGCGCCTGGGTGGCTCAGTCATTTGGGCATCTGACTTCGGCTCAGGTCATGATCTCGCAGCTCATGAGTTTGAGCCCCGCTTCGGGCTCTGTGCTGACAGCTCAGAGCCTGGAGCCTTCTTCAGATTCTGTGTCTCCCCCTCTCTCTCTGCCCCAACCCACTCGCATTCTGTCTCTGTTTCTCTCAAAAATAAATAAACATTAAAAAAAATTTTTTTTTTTAATTTAGTTCTCCTGGAGTCTTGTTCATTTTACTGTTTATTTACATTTTTCTATCGGCGGCTTTAGAATTTCAGTGGAAATCAAACGTGCATGCTTTTCCTGTTTGTCACCATCTTTTTTGAAAAGTTTTGTGAAGGAGGGGAACTAACTCTAGGTATTACAATACAGAAAGAAAAAGTTAGTTCCCGGTAGGCATTATTCATTCAAGAAAAAAAGCTGAGAAACTAACCTCATTGATACTATGTTTAAAGTGGGGGGGTGAGGAGTGAGGGGTGGGGGGTGGGGGGAGGGGGTACAAAGACGGAAACTATTCTCTGTTCTCAGAGAACTTAAATTCTAAGAAGAAAGATGATGCATGTGTGCTACAAAAGAAGAGTTCAAAGGGAAGTAAGCATTGCTAAGAGGATTTTTGAAAAAACAGTGGAGAGGATAGGGCGCCTAGGTGGCTCAGTCAGCTGGGCATCTGACGTCAGCTCAGGTCATGATCTTGGAGTTGTGGGTTCAAGCCCCACGTGGGGCTCTGTGCTGACAGCTCAGAGCCTGGAGCCTGCTTCAGATTCTGTCTGCCTCTCTCTCTCTGCACCTCCCCCGCTATGATCTCTCTCTCTCTCTCAAAAATAAATAAAAACATTTTTAAAAATTAAAATGTGCAAAATACAGTAGGGAGGAAGTAAAAGGGTAGGCACATCTCATGTTTCAATTCTCAGAACACCTGGACTTTTGACTTTTGCACCTGGACCACCTTCACCTTCTGCAATTTTGGACTGAAATAGAGATAATGTAACATGCTAGCTAAATCCCCAGCTGTGTATTGTCCATTTAACTCTGTTAGCACCAATCCTAATTCCTTCTAAACCTGTTATGTAACCTTGCAGTTTTTGCCTTTACAAGCCCTGCTTGCTTCCCAAAGCACACTTTAAATTTCAGCCCAAACCCTAAGACCCCAATGAACACTTTTGATTGCTTTTCAGCCCCTTCTCCTTGGTCAACAATGTTTTACTGTAATATAAGAAAAATATGGTAAGGACCTAAAGAGACATAAGCAATGTGCTAGAAGAACCTTTCAAGATACAATTACTGTCATCAGTGGTGATGGCAGAAGCCAAAATTTCAGAGAGACAATGGCATTTGGTCCAGGTCAATAGGTTGGTAGAATTTTGATAGAGATGAAAAGGGAAGTCAAGCTGGAAGGAATGGAGTGACCAAAGTCACAGGGACAGGAGGTGCAGGTGACATCCAGGAATTGGTTAAAGGTCCAGTTTGGTCAATTCACAGGATATATAGGATTGTTAATTTCAAATGTGGAATATCAATCAATCCACAATGGTGCCTTCCACAATTCATTCCCCAAATATTTACCAGGTGCCCACTCTTCTTGGGAGGAACTTAAGGGAATTTTTTTTAATAGTAAACAAGTGATCTTGGAATAATTTTTCACAAGACCCTTCACCAGAGTTGATCAGAAATCACCACACCCAAGGGCGCCTAGGTGGCTCAGTTGGTTAAGCATCCAACTCCAGCTCAGGTCATGATCTCACGGTTCGGTCCATGGGCTGAAGCCCCACATTGGGCGCTACGCTTACAGCTCAGAGCCTACAGCTTGCTTTGGATCCTGCGTCTCCCTCTCCTTCTGCCCCTCACCCACTCAGGCTCTGTCTCTCTCTCTCTCTCTCAAAAATGAATTAAAAACATTTAAAAATTTTTTAAAAAGAAGACATCACCACGCCCATTTTAAGATTACGATAATTTCACATTTGATGTTGCTAAAAACTTCTGTGTGTAATGTGACTTTCATGAAGAAGTGTGATCATTCTGAGGGAGCAACAGAACAGCTTGTGGGAAGAAACTGGTTTAAAGCACGAAGCATCAACGCATAAAGCGTTCGTGCTGTTACAACATCCCAACCATACGCAACTGTACCTCCCAAAGAATTGCCCAAAGAGTTGGGTGTTTAAAAGGGTAAAACTGAGGGGCACATGGATGGCTCAGTCAGTTAGGCATCTAACTCTCGATTTCAGCTTAGGTCATGATGTCACGGTCTGTAAGGTCAAGCCCCACATCAGGCTCTGTGCTGACAGCAAGGAGCCTGCTGAGGATTCTCTCTCTCTGCCCCTCGCCTGCTCATGCGCTCTCTGCCTCTCTTAAAATAAATAAATAAACTTTTTTAAAAAGTATAAAAGAGTGAAACTGAGCCATTTCACTCAGAACTAGCCACCCTGTCAATTCACTTATGAGCTGGACATATGCATTTCCTTCGGAAGGAAAAAAATAATATCCTCAAACAATATTGTCTAACTTGATGGGTAAAGGAGAAATAAAAATGCTTGCTAGGTCTACTTCACAGGGTGAATGTAAGGATGAAAAATGAGGCAGTATGTGAGAAGTAATCTGTAACCCACAAGCACTAAAGAAATATTAGCTTATTTTTACTGCACAAGCCAGTCTCCCTGGAAATGGCCCCAGCATGCACGATAGGACACGCATTGTATTAAGCCAAGTTGGAAGGCTATCATACGCTATTTCGTGGACATAAGAAGAGGCTGAATGGGGCGCCTGGGTGGCGCAGTCAGTTAAGCGTCCGACTTCAGCTCAGGTCACCATCTCGCGGTCCGTGAGTTCGAGCCCTGCGTCGGGCTCTGGGCTGATGGCTCAGAGCCTGGAGCCTGTTTCCGATTCTGTGTCTCCCTCTCTCTCTGCCCCTCCCCCGTTCATGCTCTGTCTCTCTCTGTCCCAAAAATAAATAAATAAACGTTGAAAAAAAAAAAAAGAAAAAAAAAAAAAGAAGAGGCTGAAGCGCTGTGTTGGTCACAGATCAGCCCAGGAAAGAAGTAGCAACCACAGCAGCAGTGAAACAGAGACAAATCTTCGAGAAGCTGCAAATATTTGCTAGTTGCTAGGTAGTTGCATGGAGATGTATCCTTGCCAGTGGCCTCTGTTAGGAAAACTTAATCCAAGGTAGGGCAATAGCTATAAAAGGCTCTTCCATCCACGCAGTTGGACCACAGCAGTCATGTGAAGTGTTGTCTTTGGTTTAGAGCCATCTCACACTCCAATTTTGGCTATACTAGCTGAGCCACCAAATGGACAAGGACATTAGGTCAGTCTAACTCATTATATCATCCTAACTGCTGAAACTGAGTTATCTAATATTTTTCTAAGCCATCTTTGCCAGTCAAAGGTTATTAAATAAAGACAGATAAAAACCAGCAGTTATTAGCTGGTTCCTCTGTGCCAAGGACTCTACTTGGTATTTACACATTAATTATCTCATGTCACATCCAAAAGACAGATGCACGCCAACGGGTGTATGAATAAATGTAATGCCTTTGTTTCTCTTAAGTTGTTTTAAACATAAGTGTCTGGCTGAGACTAGCCCAATATCTCTTGACCTCTTTTCCCCTTTTGTTTTCTAGGGTTTTGAGGGGTCGTCTGAAAGACGAAGGCAGGACTGAGGATAAGGCAGAGTTTGCAGAGTTTTGAGACAGTTACTCTGGGGATTCAACAAGAATGGTCAGCAGAAACTATTACTAAGGGCAGATAGAAGGGATTCACTGCCGACTGATCAACAGGATATCAAAGGTTCTTCTAGGATGAGGGGAATAAAGGACACAGCCTGAATATTCTCATCGTCTTCTCTGGAAGAAGAAAGAGGTAGCTAAAACAGTATCAACAGATATATTAAATAGCACTCTAATTGAAAGGGCTACCCCTCTCTATGGTACCTTCTCCGGATACACATGGGTAGACACAAAGGTTAAAATCACTTTGTGAAAGAGCTTTCTTTCTTCTTTCTTTCTTTCTTTCTTTCTTTCTTTTTTAATGTTTACTTATTTTCAAGAGAGAGAGAGCACACGCACAAGCGGGGTAGGGGCAAAGAAAGAGGAAGACACAGAATCCAAAGCAGGCTCCAGGCTCTGAGCTATCAGCCCAGAGCCCAACGCAGGGCTCAAACTTGTGAACTGCGAGATCGTGACCTGAGTTGAAGTCAGAAGCTCAACGGACTGAGCCACCCAGGCTCCCCAAGAGCTTGCTTTCTTGAAAAATTCACACCAAGGGAAGTCCACAGGTTGGCATGGAACTAGAATAAGGAGGTAGACCTCCCTGTTTGTAGGTAGCTAACAAATAAGAGATCTGAGAATTGTTTACATTTTTTTTTTAATTTTTTTAATGTTTATTTTATTTTTGAGACAGAGAGAGACAGAGCATGAACAGGGGAGGGGCAGAGGGAGAGAGGGAGACACAGAATCTGAAGCAGGCTCCAGGCTCTGAGGTGTCAGGACAGAGCCTGATGTGGGGCTTGAACTCACAAACTGTGAGATCATGACCTGAGCTGAAGTCAGACACTCAACCAACTGAGCCACCCAGGCACCCATTCTTTTTCTTTTTTTGTTTAAATTTTTTTCTAATGTTTATAAAATTGAGAGAGAGAGAGAGAGAGAATGAGTGGAGGAGGGGCAGAGAGAGAGGGGGACACAGAAACAGAAGCAGGCTCCAGGCTCTGAGCTGTCAGCACAGAGCCTGACACGGGACTTGAACCCACGAACCGTGAGATCATGACCTGAGCTGAAGTCTGGAGCTTAACTGACTGAGCCACCCAGGCGCCCCTTGTTTACATTTTTATTAATCAATTTCTCTCTTATTCTTACCCATGAAAGACCTTCTCTTTTCATCTTCAAGCCAATGCTACAATCCTAACTCCACCATGATGACCTCCCCACAAAGTCTCCAAGCCCAAAAACTTCATGCTGAGACCCCGGAACTGCACTCCTTTCCCAGAACCAAAATCTTCCTTCCTTCACTGCTTTTTGTAAGAAAATTGATGTTTTCCTTACTGGGTCTATGCATTGGAGATATTCAGGAAAGATATTTCATTTAAATCATATATGGCAGAAGGCGCCTGGGCAGCTCAGTCAGTTAAGCGTCCAACTCTTGGTTTCAGCTCAGGTCATGATATCACATTCGAGAGCTTGAGCCCCGCGTCAGGCTCTTTGCTGACAGCACAAAGCCTTCTTGGGATTCCCTCTCTGCCTCTCTCTCTACCCCTCCCCTGCTTGCACTCTCCCTCTCAAAATAAATAAATTTTTAAAATAAAGCATACATTGTAGGATATGTGGAAATTATTCATCAAAACCCACAATATAGGGGCGCCTGGGTGGCGCAGTCGGTTAAGCGTCCAACTTCAGCCAGGTCACGATCTCGCGGTCCGGGAGTTCGAGCCCCGCGTCAGGCTCTGGGCTGATGGCTTGGAGCCTGTTTCTGATTCTGTGTCTCCCTCTCTCTGCCCCTCCCCCGTTCATGCTCTGTCTCTCTCTGTCCCAAAAATAAATAAACGTTGAAAAAAAAAAAAAAACCCACAATATAACTATTAGGTGTAATTAATATAATGCTACTATTATAACCAGGTATTTCTTTATTATTTAACATCTTAAATATTTAGACTAATTAGAGAATAAATTAGAGAAGATTTCCTAAGTATTAGCAAAATGGCTTCCTAAAACTGAAGATCCCGTCAAGACATTAGATATTTATACATGCGTGGAAACTCCATTTTTTAGTTATACCCCATAATTAGCACAAATATCATTCTGTGAAGTGGATTTTAGGGTGGTATGAAGAGCAAATGAGATCATTCGTGTGAAAATATTCTATAACTACAGGACAGGGGCACCTGGGTGGCTCAGTCAGTTAAGTGCCCAACTCTGGGTTTCAGTTCAGGTCATGATCTCACAGTTCATAGGTTCCAGCACCACGTTGGGCTCTGCACTGACAGCATGGATCCTGCTTGGGATACTCTCTCTCTCTACCCCTCCCCTGCTTGTGCATATGCTCTCTCTCAAAATAAATAAATAAACTTAAAAAAAAAAAAAAAAACCTACAGGACATAATGCAAACCTAAAAGATTAGCTCCCTTTCTCTCTTGCCCTTTCTTCAGATAAGACAGACTCGCAGTAAACAGGGATAAAATCTGAGTCTGTCCCTCTCATAAATAACATATTGTCTCAGTTGCTAAAACATACTCACTACTGCTTCATGCTGAAGCTTGATGTTTGCCTTCAAATTAATATGGTATCTACCAACATAATTAAATTGAATTACCCAAAGTTGGTTCAACCAAGTACAAAGCATTAACTTTACTTTTAAGAGTCTGTACAATTACAGACATTATAAAACTTCATTCTTCTGATTCTGATAGGATTTGTATGTATAGATAGATGAGAGCTAAATTATTCTAGCAAATGGGGGTCCTCCAGAAGAACTTGGAGGAGGGACATAGGATATGGGCAGCTTTTCCAATTGGGTCTGACTGGACCCAGGAACCTACATACCAGGAGGGGACTGGCTATGTCAAAGAAACCTGGCATAATACAGTCTATGCTGTCATTTGGAGACATTTTGCCACCAGCCTGTAATAGGATATTGAAAGACTTCTCTCTTGTCTCAGAATTTCAACTAAAGCCCAAAGCTGAGGATAATCGGTACTAAGAATCCCCACATTGTAAAAAGAACTGTCAGGCACATGTCTGCAGAACTTAACATTTGCACAACTATCACCCTGTACTCCCACCAGCCTGTGTAATTAATAGATTCGAAATTCTGGAATTCTCGTGTGTTAATGGAGATGTTGGACTAGCAAAGGTTCTCAAACTGAGGTCGAATTGGAAATGTGAGGAGGCATTCCTGGGAGTGCTATTGACTTTGAATGGGCAAGATCCAAGGATGCTAAATATCCTGCAATATAAGGGAGACCTCTGCACAGCAGAGAATTTTCTCACCCAAATTCTCAGTAGCATTCCCACTAGGAAATACTGGCATAAGGTGAAAGTCCTGTGGCTTCTCCATTCCCCCCACCCAAGGACAAGACTATTCTCCTACCCCAAATCCCAGCAGTAGGGATTCAAGAAATTAGCAGTGGCTGCAAAAAGGGCAACTGACATCCATTCCCCAGGTAGACTCTACCTATGAATGGACTTGTTAATCTGTTTCTGTGTCCCTTTGAGAAGAGAATACAAGGGAATTAATTGCAGGAATATAGCTGGCTGAAGAGAGGGGCAGCAATGGAATGGACTGCCCCTACCTTTAGTTATGCCTCCTCTGGGCCAAGTGGACACCCCAGAAGTTATCTAAGCTTAAGCTGCATAGTTATCCAGGCACGTTCTGGCTGCCCACGGAGCAAGAAGAGAATGGCCATTTGATGTCTGCCACATGGTGGACATGGCTAGCCAACAAAGAAATGCAGCACTCTTCTTACATAGGACACATTTGTTCTTCCTCCATTCTTCCTCCCAAACTCAACACACTGGAGGAAAGACAAATCCCAGGCGACGGAAGGAAAGAGGTAACGTGAAGGAGACAGAAGCAATCCAGCCCTCCACCAACACAGGTCTTGTGAGTCTCCAGCCAAGCCTAGTGTAGAAGAGTTCTTTATTAGATAAGAAGATGAGAGTGCAGCCTGATTAAGTTAAGCTGGACACGGGGTGGCTGCGTGGCCCAGTTGGTTAAGCATCCAGTTTTGGCTCAGGTCATGATCCCGTGGTTCATGGGTTCGAGCCCCGCATCGGCTCTATGCTGACAGCTCAGAGCCTGGAGCCTGCTTCAGATTCTGTGTTTCCCTCTCTCTCTCTGCCGCTCCCCTGCTCATGCTCTGTGTCTCTCCGTTTCTCAACAATAAATAAATGTTAAAAAAAAAATTTTTTTTAATTAAGCTGGACTGGAATTTTATGCCCAACTGTCCAGTGGGATCTCTCCAAGATAGTGTTGAGATTGGAAAGACTTAGCTCATGTTTGGTGGCAGAAATAAAAAAAAAGGGGGGGACATAAGAAACAAAGCTGTTTCATTCTTACATCTCACCAAATCCTGGTTAATAAGGAATTCTTGGCTGATAACTTTCTATATAAAGTATAGCAGTAATGCCAATATGTGAATAGAGAGACTTTTCAAGTAACCAAAAACTGCTTTTAAAAACTTTATAATAGCTATCTGTGTTGGCCAGGGTCAGTAACCACATGTGACAAATACATAGTAGCTCTCTTAGGCAAAGAGTAAACTTACTAAAGAATATCACAAGCCTATAGTGTTCATTCATTCAATAAATATCTATCAAAGCTTCTTTTTCTTCTGTAGACTTGTCTTTCATCTTGCTGTCATTACAGGCAGTTGTTCCTAAAATTTCAGTCACTTAAGTGCACCCATGAAACAGGAATATAGAGTTCTTCATGTCCCCTGGACTTCAGTTTGCCTCCGTGTTGTGGCAGCACTGTGGTACCTGACGGCCATGGTGATTTGACCTTGTCATGCCCCCTGTGCCTACCTGAAGGACATCTAAGAGCCCTTCCTCTTCCTGAATTTGAATCATAGCCTTGATGTGGTCTTTATTGTTTTGTGTCCTCATTCTTAATATAAAAAGAGTTTAACTGCTTCTTGGTTGTATTGGAGAAGCATTGGGATAAAATTTTAACTGGGTATTCTTTAACCAGTTTAAATAATAAATAAATAATTTTATTTATTTATTTTGAGAGAGAGAGAGAGAGAGAGGCAGGGAGGGGCAGAGAGAGAGAATCCCAAGCAAGCTCCACACTGTCAGTGCAAAGCCCGATGCAGGGCTCAAACTCACAAACCGTGAGATCATGACTTGTGCCAAAATCAAGAGTCAGACGCTTAACAAACTGAGTCATCCAGACACCCTTAACTGGGTGTTCTTGAATCGCTTTTACAATAAACCAATTCTATAATCTTGAAAATACATACATACATACATACATACCTATCCAGCACTATGTGACAGGTATTATTCTGGGCATCAGGATACAACAGTGAACAAGAGACAAATTCTTTCCCTCCAAAAAGCTCAACTTCCAATGGGAGAGTCAGATAAAACAAACAAGAATGTATCCAGCATGGTAGATCATGCTAAAAGAAAAATCAAAACAGGGATGGGAAGAAGGAGTTCACTTGCGGGGGTGGGATGCATATTGCATATTTCTCTTTTAAATAAGAATGGTTAGTTCTGGAACATAACATGAAGTTGACATTGCAAAGACTTGGAGGACATAATGGCACCGAACAATGTGGCAGGAGGTGAAATACCACCACCACTAGATGCTGCCGCTGTCACGGAGATGAACACTAAGGGCTGCAGCTACCAACAAATTCTAACCATCCCTTCATTTTTGTCTCTCCCATTCATTTCACCACCTCGCTCCAGGCCAAATATCTATGTAGCTGAAGGCAAGCAGAATATGTCATCCCAAGTATGCCTTTTTGACATAAAAAAGATTTTTAGCTGAAGCAGGATTTAAGAAGCAGCAAATTCAGGAAAAGCTCTCTCTATCCTCCCCACTTTCTGCCTAAAGGCAGGATTTAAATTTTCTTACTGGAGACAGAGTCTTATCAGCCCAGAGACAGAACAAGAAGAATCTGCAAACAAACCTCACACCATTAGTTTCCTCCCATAGATTTATCTTCCCATGGTTTGCTGCCCTTGGAAGCCTAAAATCACTTTCTTATGTCCTGTCATTTCTCCACAAATATATTTTTCTTTGTTGAAGATGCTACATAAGCTGGAGTTCTAAGCCACCACTTTGAGTTACTCTATTTGTAAAAGACGTGCTATGAACACATTAACAAGCTGTTTGTCTCTTGTTAATCAAGTCTCATGATGCTCACTCTTTTTTTTTAATGTTTATTTTTATTTTTGAGAGGGGGGCACAGCAAGAGAGGGGGACAGGGGATCTGAAGTGAGTTCAGCAGCGAGCCCAATGTGGAGCTCGAACTTGCTAACTGTGAGATCATGACCTGAGCTGAAGTCAGATGCTTAACCAACTGAGCCACCCAGGCACACCCCAAGATGCTCACTCTTATTTTAGGTGTTCTTCTAGGATTTTTTGCCTCCTATTTTCTCTGCAAGTGGCCAGCTCCTAATCAAGCCAGATGGTAATTTGCTCAGTGTTTCTCAAAATGTGGTCCTTGGAACAGCTGCATCAGCATCATAGGATAACTTGTTAGAAATAGTAATCTCAGACCCCACATCTGCTGAATTAGAAACTGGGGGGTGGGATCCACCATCTTTGTTTTAACAAGCCCTCCAGAGGATTCTGACAGAGGCTTAAGTTTGAGAACCACTGCTATAGGTCTTATAGCTATTCTGGATACTGTACCTTCTCAGAGTGGTTCCCCACACCTGGAGCAGCCATCTGCCTGACTCTCATTAGACCTCACATCCCTCTCACAGACATCTGTTGACCTCTTTCATGAAGCTTCCCCAACCCTGGGCACAGGAAATCTCTGCCTCAAAAAGTCATTAAGAACTTGTCCTTACCTATAAAGTTCACATCAAACCTACAAAACCTTAAGAGAATAAAATGTGCAATATTGTATTTTGGCAAACAAAAAGTAGGATGGGTACCATGGTACCTGAGTTAGGAGGCCATTGAGAAAAAACATGTATTTTCTGTATGGCATTCAAGACATTGACAGAGCTGAGCAAATATTATCAAAATGCTTATCTATTTATTGGAACAGTTGAATCCTGGATGTATTGTTGGCGAACTACCTATCATAGGCCCTTCATGGGTACAGAGTTTGCTCACAGTACAATGAAATCCATGTATGGTGAGATGATTAAAAACAAGGTTCTGGTAAAAATTCTATAGCTTTTTATAAATGCAAATTTACACCCCTAGGTAATCTTCATGCAGTCCTTTTTCACCAGAGCAAAATGAGACTCCTGAGTTTCCATGGATTTATGATTCTCCTGAGTCTTGAGAAAAACATTCTAGTATTCTTCCCCAGTGAAATTTTACTTTGGAATACCTTGTAAAATGACTTTTTTCCTACTTCTCTCTAAATCACCTGCACATGTCTTTTGATAAGTTAATTTCTTTATTAATAACATTTAATTTTTCTTATTACAGAAACAAAATATATTCACTGTAAAAATGAGAGATTGATTTCAAGTCACTGTTGTATTTTTCTTTTATTTTTATAATTCGATTTTATAATTAGTAGTATTTATCAGGAAAAAGGAACTATTTTGTAGAGATTAATGCAAGAAAGCAACTTGGACCTTCTGTCTTTAATGACAAAATGGCAATCTCTATCCTTGTTGTTTTAAAGATGTTGGTTGCCAGGGCACCTGGGTGGCTCTGTCAATTGAGCCTCCAACTTCAGCTCAGGTCACAATCTCATGGCTCGTGAGTATGAGCCCTGCATCGGGCTCTGTGCTGACTGCTCAGAGCCTGGAGCCTGCTTCAGATTCTGTGTCTCCCTCTCTCTCTGTCCCTAACCACTCACAGTCTGTCTCTGTCTCTCTCAAAAATAAATAAACATTAAAAAAAAAAAAAAAGATGCTGGTTGCCAGTGTGTAATAATGCACACTGTATTTAAGTGAAAGTTTATGGTCAAATTAAGTAAAATGTCATTATTTAATATGTGTTGAATATCTCCCCATATCCTAAATGGAGTCACATTTTTGTCCAAACTCTTTTTTTTTCCTTCCAAATTTTTATTTAAATTCTAGTTAGTTAACATATAGTGTAGTATTGGTTTCAGGAGTAGAATTTAGTGGTTCACCACTTACATATAACACCCAGTGCTCATCACAACAAGTGCCCTCCTTAGTACCCATCACCCATTTAGCCTATCCCCCACCCATCTAAGACCAGTGTGATCTCTAGAACCCAAGAGGGCCTCAGGCCCAAAGACACTTAGAAGCATGGTCCTCCATCATTTGGCCAAAAGGATATGAATTCTGCCAACAACCTGATTGAGTTGGGAAAGACTTTTCCTGGTCAGGCCCCCCGCTGAGAATGCAGCCCATCTAACACCTCAACTGCCACCTCATGAGGGCTGAGGTAGATGGCCCCAGTAAATCTTGCCCAGGTTCCTGACTCACACTAACTGTAAAATAATAAATGTGGGTTGTTTCAAGTCGTTAAGTTCATGGTAACTTGTTACACAGCATAGGAAACTAATACACTGAGTCAACATGGAACCCTTTTCACTTGGAATCAACAAAGCTCAGTAACACCATTCCTTCATGTATGTGTGATGATTCCACTACAGAATGTGTGCCACTTATTTCTGTGAGGTTTCCTTCCTTTCAGAAAGGTCTGAAGTTATAAATGAACCCCCAGAGATACCTTTTCATTATTTCAAAGAACTAAGGATCACCTCTACTGAAAGACTATTTAGACTAATCTTAAAGAAAGAACTAGAGGGGCACCTACATGGCTCAGTCAGTTAAGCATCTGACTCTCTGTTTCGGCTCAGGTCGTTATCTCACAGTTTGATGGGTTAAAGCCCCATGTTGGGCTCTGTGCTGGGACCATGGAGCCTGTTTGGGATTCTCTCTCTCCCTCTGTCTCTCTGCCCCTCCCCCACTCGCACTGTCTCTGTCTCTCTCTCTCAAAATAAATAAATAAACTTAAAAAAAAGAATGAAGAACTAGAAAAATCAAGAGTAGAATCTTTGATCTCTTCACCCCCTCATTCTATAAAGCAAAAACATAAGGATTTATTTGAACAACAACAGTGACTCAGTTAGCTATTCTTTCAATATACACTAGAAGAATTGGGATCACAAAATAATCACTGAGCAGAGAGCATTCCTGAGGTATTTTTATCTTTAAAACTCTTGTATACTTTTTGTATAACAAACATCTATGGAAACACGTATTTACCAGGCTTGAGGCACCACTGACAATTTTTCACTCATTCAACAAATATTTACAAAGAACTGTGTGCCAGGCATTGTTCTAAATGCCTTTTTTTAAAAAGATTTTATTTTTAGGTAATCTCTACATGCAACGTGGGACTCAAACCCACTACCCTGAGATCAAGAGTCACAGGCTCCACCAACTGAGCCAGTCAGGCGTCGCCCCGCAAACACTTTTTAAATTTATTAGCCAGTAAATAGAATAGCAAAGAACTTTGCCCATGTGACACTTACAATTTAGGGAGAGGAACAAATAATAAGCCATAAGAATAATAAACAACTAAGTTATGCCCTTAAAAGTGATAAGCATAGGGGCACCGGGTGGCTCACGTGGTTAGGTGTCAGACTCTTGATCTCAGCTCAGGTCTTTGAGCTCAGGGTCATGAGTTCAAGCCCGTCATTGGGCTCCACACTGAGTGTGGAGCAAAATAAATAAAGTGATAAGCATAATAGCAAAATACAGTAAAGAAGGGGTAGCTGAGCACGGGGAAGGGTAAATGGGGTACAGTATGAAAGATGGTGGTGAGTCTAGGGCTCCATATACATATGGGATCTGAGCGAGGACTTACTGCAAAGGATGAATTCAGTCAAGCAGACATCTGAGGGAGGCACACTTCAGATGGAGAGAACAATGCAAGCCAAGGCCCTGAGGCTGGAGCCGTATCTGCCACTCCTCAAGGAAAACCAAGGGGCCACTTACAACATTAGCCCAGAAGGTCCCAAATTTTCTAAGTTCGGGTCACTCTTAGTGTCTCAGTAATTTTTTTGCCCCATGCCAGAATAAATACCTAACAGCTCCTTTCATGGAGTCATGATAGCCAAAAAACCAAATACATACTTATATCCTAACAGTTTAGTAGCCATTTGGAAAAAAACAATTCACAAACATTAAAGGACAAACTGCTCCCCTTAATTATCAAATAACCATAATTAATTACTTGCAAAGGAGATGTATATGCCTCTTAGACACAACAAACCTCCTTCAACATCGGCATCAGATTACACACTGCCATCTTTATTAACGATTCCATACTGAGTTCCATACAGACCTGCTTTTTATCCCATCAACTTCTGAAGACCCAGCTTTGCAAAAATATGATGTCACCCAAAGGCAAGTAGAGCAACCTAATATTTATGCTTGGAAGCCGTTTGCTTGGTTTCTGACAGATGTCATTCTGTTTCTCTCAAAAACCAGAATGTTTCAGGGACGCATGGGTGGCTCAGTCGGTTAAGCATCTGACTTCGGCTCAGGTCATGATCTCCCGGTTTGTGGGTTCCAGCTCCAGGTCCCCATATCAGGCTCCGTGCTGACAGCCTGGAGCCTGGTTCAGATTCTGTGTCTCCCTCTCTCTCTCTCTGCCCCTCCCCTGTTCATGCTCTGTCTCTCAACAATAAACATTTTTTTAAAAATGTGTGTTTAAGTCAAATGTATCAGAGCATCATAGTGAGTTTGCTGAGGTACCCCAGGGATGTCACAGCACCCAGTTTAGGAACCAGGGAGTTAACATATACCTAAACTTCTTTCTTTCTCATGGCACCAGCTACTTCTAGCCTCGTGAGTAGCTTCCATGGCTTCCTTTCTAAACTTTCTCCTTCCCAGTCGACTTTTTGAGTGGCCCTGTCTTAATAAAATCATAAGGCTCAAGGAGATAGAGGTAAAGAGGTATAGTATATGTAATTGTGCACCTGATTACATGAATGCAATTGTTCAGAGGCCTCTATCCTGGTGAAGGACTCTTCGCCCCCACCCTCTGGGTTCTTTAAAGGATTTACCCCATTTGAATGTTTTAAACACCAAACAGATCAAAACATAATGAACAAATTAAAATATGTCCTCTTACACCTATAAACAATAGAAGGCGGGGAGAATATTACCTGTCCCCTCAAAGATAATTCTGTGTATGGTGGAAACCAATGATCTCATCTGCTAGAATTTGCTTTTAGACATTACCTTAAGGCTTAACTGTTCAATTATTTTCAACATCATAGTAACAGTCTGAATCACTGAAAACTATTTTTTAAAGGGCAAAGAGGGGCACCCAAGTGGCTCAGTCAGTTAAGCATCCAACTTCGGCTAGGGTCATGATCTCAGGATTCATGGGTTCAAGGCCCACATCCGACTCTGTGCTGATGGCTCGGAGCCTGAAGCCTGCTTAAGATTCTGTGTCTCCCTCTCTTTCTGCCCCTCCCCAGCTAGAGCTCTGTCTTTCTCTCTCTCTCTCTTTTTCTCTCTCTCACAAATAAATAAACTTTTTAAAATTTGAAAAAATAAATAAATAAAAGGCAAATAAACGTTTTAGCCCATTCTGGGACTTTCCAAGGACTTTGAGAAAACTAATACAGTTGACCCTTGAACTAAGTGGAAGTTAGGAGCGCTGACCCTATGCACAGTTAAAAGTCCAGGTGTAACTTTTGATTTCCCTCAAAACTTAACTACTAATAGCCTACCAGTATTGACCAGAAGCCTTACCTATCACATAAACACATTATTTTGTATTTGATTAACACATATTTTGTATATTCTATGTGTGATATACTATATTCTTAAAATAACATAAGCTAGAGCAAAGAAAATGTTAAGAAAATCCTAAGCGAAAAGACGTTTACAGTGTAGTACTGTAACGAAGAACATCCACACCTAAGTGGTTCCGTGCAGTGCAAAGCTGTTTTGCTCAAGGGTCAACTGTACTTTTATGCCAAGGGAAATTGAGTAGTCATTAGCTTTCAGAGAAGGGGAGACCAGAAAACACGGTCTCATTGTTAGAATCAATCACGCACCTTCATTTCTCGCGATCTCAAGTCACCTTCCAACTGCTCGCGTGACACAGCGTTAGCGGCAGGAGGGAGGCTGTCATAGCCCATTACCAACGCCACACACTGTGAACGAGAGCTGGCAGCAGCCTGGCATTCTCTCCCTCAAAGTGAGAATTAAATCTAATTGAACTTGCTTTATGCAGAGGTAAAATATCATACGGTGGGTCCCTGACCCACCCCTGAAAAACTAAAAAAGGTCACGATTTCTTAACAAGTAAAATGAAGAGGAAATGAGTGAAAACTCTTGAGTTCTTGGCTAATTACAAAATTAGAGATGCGCTCTCCAACCACCAGCCCCGGGGGCCAGTCTTCCCCGGTGACCTGGCGCCATCTAGTGTCAATATCGTCTTAAGGGAATTCAAAAGCTCGTAAGGGGCTCGGAAAACACAATGGTGAAATCAAATGAAATCAACAAATATTTACTGAGCACCTACTGTCTAAATACGATATGCTGGTTTCTTTCCCCAATTCGTCATAAGCCTTCTGAAGCTTGAATTGCCCTGAGGTTTGTGGAGATTATTTACACCGTGGGTAGGAGGAAAGAAAGACAGCTCTTTTGGAAATTTTAATATGAGTGTGGAGGTGGTCATCAGGTTGCTCAGCTTGAGCGGAGCCCTGATTACATTCACCCCACCCCTTCCCAGAAAAATATGTGGCTACTTAGCATTTATATTGCACTTTTCGGCTCCAAACCACTTTACAGAACCTCTCTGATTAATTCCCCCAACACCCTTGCAAGTAGTTATTACTCCACACTATTAGTTTCTTTATGAAAGATTTTGATGATCGTTTCAACTGCATGCGGGTGAGTTGCATTTACTAAAGAGAATTTCTCCAAAGACTCATGTCCAGAGTCAAGGAACAATTACCATCTAACACCTTAATGTTTTCCCTTTTTTTCAGAGGGGAAAAAAAAAAGGCTTCTAATTAATGTAAACAGTGGACAAATTACCCCTTTCCCCTTCAAGGATAAGAATGTCAGAATTAAAGGGAAGGAGTGGATCATATGCGATTTCTCCCCAGTCCTGCCTCACTGCTACCAGAGGACTCTCCCCTAAAATAATGGCATTACTGTGTCCTCAAAATATAGAAAGCCCAGGAGACAAGTAAGACGGACAGGCTGCTAAGGAGGACCTTATAAACTAAGAGTCTTATATATTGAGGAGCTGACTTTTTTTATTTGAAATCTAAGCATCCACCACTCCTAACTCACTTTTCGTAAACGAACTATTCCTTGTAACATTTAAATTAGTGGTGTAATTTAGAACCAAAAAGAAAAAAAAATTGTAGAGAAGTTGTACTTTACAAT
The DNA here is from genome assembly GCF_018350155.1 of Leopardus geoffroyi. Classification (NCBI taxonomy): domain Eukaryota; kingdom Metazoa; phylum Chordata; class Mammalia; order Carnivora; family Felidae; genus Leopardus; species Leopardus geoffroyi. The sequence goes on along the minus strand of NC_059326.1, from coordinate 92,218,952 downwards.
TTCTTTTTTTTTTTTTAATGTTTATTTTATTTATTTTTGGGAAAGAGAGTGCGCATGCACGCACACAAGCGGGGAAGGGGCAGAAAGAGAGAGGGAGACACAGAATCTGAAGGAACCTCCAGGCTCTGAGCTGTCAGCACAGACCCCCACACGGGGCTCGATCCACTAGCCGTGAGATCGTGACCTGAGCTGAAGTCAGTCGCGCAACTAACTGAACAACCCAGGTGCCCCAGAAGTTGTATTTTAAAATGAGTAATATTCACATTTTTTTCTGTACATAATTCAAGTTTGAACATCTTAACTGGACTCTTCCCTTTTTAAAAAGAAAATGATAAAGCATTTTTAAAATCACAAAGCACATTTACTACGTGACTCCCACACAATAAGGGATAAAATACAAGTGTCCCAAGAGAAAGAGCACACATTAAGAAGCGTCCCAGGGTGGGGCACCTGGGTGGCTCAGTCAGTTGAGCAGCCATCTCTCGATATCTGCTCAAGTCATGATCTCACAGTTTGTTGAGTTCGAGCCCATCAGGCTCTGTACTGACAGCATGGAGTCTGCTTGGGATTCTGCCTCTCTTCCTCCCTCTACCCCTCTCTCGTGTGCGTGCACACTCTCTCTCTCTCGAAAATAAATAAATGTTAAAATTTTTTAAAGAAGAAAAAGAAGCAGCAGCATCCCAGGGAAACACAGAACAGAACAAGGTGAGAGAGCGGGATCCTAAGCAAAAGTATGATGATAGGGGTGGGAGAAGCCAAGACAAACCCATATCATCAGTGAAAGGCTCGTCTCCCTCCCATTAATTTTTCTGCTTTCATGTTTATTTGTCTTCATCCCCAAGATCACTGACCAAAGAGACACATGTGACAGGTATTTCCCAATGCATATCTGATGATGGGAAAACATTTCACATTAGAAATAATCATCCAATAATTTCAGCAAAAAAAAAAAAAAAAAAAAAAAAGATTATTCCATGGTATGTGAGAAGCAGTAAGTCAGACTTAACGTATCACATGCCATTTCCAAATCCTTTCTGCAGACCCAGGAAGATGTTTTTGGCGATGTCTCAATGCTAGTTTTTAAAATAATCTCTACTTCCAGCCACTTTTAAGTAAGGAGATTCATTGCCATCCTGTTACTTAATGTATTTCAGTATATTTTAGGATTTAGGAAGAAAAAGTAGATAGTAGGAACCAAAATAAAAACTCTAATGAACATATTCATTGGGCTAGATTATTTCCTAACTGGAAAACTTATAATTTTCATTAACAAGAGATTTTACTTTGAGTTGTTGAAGGGAGCAGTGTGAGTCCATCTTGGGCAAATTGGAAAGTTCAAGTGAGTAAAAGGGAAGAGGAGGTGTATTCATGATCTATAACGCAGAGATAGCCAACGTTACCAACAAACCCTCAAAACCCCCTCTCCCTCCCGCCATTGCCGACCAAAGAAGTCTAACCCCATGGCTTGTGTAGGATAATCACTGGATCACACTGCATTCAGATGTGGCCAGAAAGCCTAACTTCTTTCTGGAAAGCTGGCCTCATCTTCTTCATCAGGCTCCAACCTTGCTGAGTAGCATGGATAATTCAGATTTGCAATTGATACTATTTTAATTGCTTTTGTTTGCAACAGTTTAAATGATTTCATTTAAATACTCTGTCTATTCAAAGTATAGTGAGTTTCCACGATCTCTTTTGGTTTGGAATTTTTTTGTGTGTGTTGTTGTTGTTGTTGTTGTTGTTGTTGTTTTGACAGAGACAGAGACAGTGTGAGCAGGGGAGAGGCAGAGAGGGAGGGAGACAATCCCACATGAGGCTCCAACCCATGAACTGTGAGATCATGACCTGAGGCTAAACCAAGAGTCAGGTGCTTAACCAACTGAGCCACCCAGGCGCCCCTCCATGATCTCTTTTGGATGACTCAGACCCATTCTACCAAATTTCAGTCTTTCAGATTTTGCTCCCTCACCTCCAACTTCCCCCAAATGGCCACTATATATGTAAAGGGGGCTCACTGTCCCCTCCTGGCAGCAGCAGGGAGTGGTCCTCAGGTCACTATGGCATCCTCTGGATCCACTCTGATCTTTGCTGCAAAGCGGCTAGATTGCCCAACCCCCTGGGGTGCTTTTGGCCATATCTGGCTCTTTAGGGTGATGGGAGAGCATCCACCTCTGGGCCCATGTTTGTCCCCAGTGTGGAGGGCCACACCCATGGAATCTGTCTATTCTCACTCCAGATTTCCTTCAGCTCCCAGATACCTATCTAGAAAGTCCTATAATCCCTGATGCCTGACCTGCTTGGCCTCCCTTCATCCCTTCGGTAGAGGGGATGGTGGGACCTCAGACTTTTCTTCCTCTTTGTCAGTGCTTCTAATTCTTTTTCCTAGCAAACATAAAATGTGCTAATATTTGTACTGTACACTGGGGGAAACCAGAAGAGGTCTGGGGACATCTACAGGTGGATTTCTGAAAATGTGATCACATTGTTTTTATAATATACAATTATAATGAACAAAAGGCCAAGTATTAGGAAAGTTACTAAATTTTGAAATTTTACAAAAAAAATACAAGTAAGATATTTTCTAGTGTTTTAAGAGACACCTAAGGTTGATCCAATGGATATAAATTGTATATCAGTCCAATATCACTTGTCATCAGGGAAATGCAAATCAAAACCACAATGAGATATCAACTCATGTCTGTCAGCATGGCTAAAACCAAAAACACAAGAAATAACAAGTGTTGGCAAGGATGTGGAGAAAAAGGAACCTTCAGGGGCGTCTGGGTGGCTCAGTCTATTGAGCATCAAACTCTTTGTTTCAGCTCAGGTCATGATCTCCCAGTTTCATGAGTTCGAGCTCTGCATCAGGCTCTGTGCTGACAGTGTGGAACCTGCTTGGTATTCTTTCTCTCCCTCTCTCTCTGCCCCTCCCCTACTCACACTGTCTCTGTCTCTCTCAAAAATAAATGAACTAAAAAAAAAAAAAAAAAAGGAAACTTCATGCACCATTGTTGGGAATGCAAATTGGTGTGGTCACTCTGGGAAACAGTATGGAAGTTCCTCAAAAAATTAAAAATAGAACAGTATTTCACTATGATCCAGTAATTTCACTGGGTTTTTACCCAGAATTCACAAAGATACATGCCGCTCTATGTTTATTGCAGCGTTATTTACAATAGCCAAAATAGAAAAGCAACCCAAGTGTCATTATCAATTGACAATTGAATAAAGAAGATGTAAAATATATATATATATATATATATATATATATATATATATCAGCCATATATATATAATATATATATTATATATATATATCAGCCATATATACTATATATATCAACCATATATATATTATATATATATCAGCCATATATAATATATATATATAAAACTCAGCCATAAAAAAGAATGAAATCTTGCCATTTGCAACGCATGGACAGATCCAGAGGGTATAATGCTAAGTGAAATAAATCAGACAGAGAAAGCCAAATACCATACGATTTCACTCATGTGTGGAATTTAGAAAAGAAAACAAAGAAAGAAAAAAAATAGACAAACAAAACAACAGACTCTTTAGAAAACAAACTGATGGTTACCAGAGGAGAGGTGGGTGAGGGGATGGGCAAAACAGGTGATGGGGATTAAAGAGTATGTTTATCACGACGAGCACTGAGAAATGTACAGAACAAGTGAATCACTATACTGTACACTTGAACCTAATATAACACTGTATGTTAACTATACTGGAACGTAAACAAGTAAACAAATAAAGTTATGCTAAAACCAAAAAATAAATACATTGTATATCAGCTTTTATTCCTAAAATGGGCACAAGAAATGCCTGATCAAGTTTTATTTTGTTTTTTTGTTATTTTTTGAGACAGAGAGGGAGAGACAATGCACACACACTAGCACAAGAGAGAGCAGGGGAGGGGCAGAGAGATGGGAGAGAGAGAATACCAAGCAGTCTCCATGTCCAGTGTGGGGCCCACTGTGGGGCTGGATCCCATGAACCGTGAGATCATGACCTGAGCCAAAATCAAGAATCAGATGTTCAACTGACTGAGCCACCCAGGCATCCCTCCTGATCAAGTTTTTAATGATGAGTTGTTCAAATTCCAGAGACTTGAGACTGATGAGAAACTTTACTATCACAAATGGGTGATAAATTTAAAACCATTGTTTACACCACATATTTTACAACCCTTCCAAATTTTGGAATTTTCCGAAACTCCAAAATGTATATTAGTTGAAATGACATTGAGAGAATTAATCAGCATTTTCTTTTCTTTTGTAGACAAATAAATGTTATAACTCTTGATAATGACACCAAAGCACTTCATTTCCAACCCAACTTTTCCCCACGTCAAGTATTCATACTAATGGTAAAGATAATTTGCAAAGAGGCTCATGCATTGTAAGAGCAGCCACACTGTCGCTAGCTCGGGCCTATAAAAGGGTACATCTGCTGTACTTCAGTGAAAGCATCTAATATGCAGAAAAACAGCTACAAGAGGTCTACCAGAAGCTCTCACCAGATCTCCCTCTACTATGAACCTTGACGATAAATGCACAGGTTGCACCCCCTGCTCCTGAGCTCAACCTGGAAGAAGAGTGATCTCCAGCAGCATCAGAGGCCATGGGTCCACAATGGATAGCCACACACCCTACCCATCAGCTCGCTGCTGAAGTTCATGCCCGAGTGTAGAGCATGAAGGCCAAGCCCAGGGAGAGTACCTGATTCCATTCTGCTTAAGTCCCAGACAAGATTATCCATGTCCAGAAACTACCAGCCAAGGAGCCTGGTTACCTCAGGTCATGCCAGGTTTTCCTGAAGACCAAAGGTTAAAAGGTGCCTCTAACCCACTGGCAGGACACAGGTTGGGAAGCATCATTCTGTCTTAGTTTTGATTCCTACATGGGCATCAAGCCTTAGGGCCTAGCCAGGCCCTAAAAGGGACAGGGGAATCTTTTCTTTCTGTTGTATTTTTTTTTTTAAGTAGGATCCACACTTGGTGTGAAATCTAACACAGGGCTTGAACTCACAACCCTGAGACCAAGACCTGAGTTGAGATCAAGAGTCAGATGCTTCATGGACTGAGCCACCCAGGCGACCCCCACAGGGAGTCTTTTAAACACTGCAGGGGTGCTTGGGTGGCTCAGTCAGTTAAGTGCCTGACTTCAGCTCAGATCATGATCTCACGGTTCATGGGTTCGAGCCCCATATCGGGCTCTGTGCTGACAGCTCGGAGCCTGGAGACCGCTTCAGATTCTATTGTCTCCCTCTCTCTCTGCCCCTCTGCTGCTCGTGCTCTGTGTCTTTCTGAAAAATAAATAAGCATTAAAAAAAATTTTTTTAATACATAAATAATGAACACTGCAGCAGAATCCTATGACCTGAGTCCTAAGGGATGTGTTCTCCACCTGTTAAAGGAAGTCAGAAAGGTGTCTTCCTTTGAAGACAAAACTTGGCTTCCAAGCTCATTGTCTTGCTGCTAAATTCTATGTTGAGTTTCATAAGCTCAATATTAACACTTGCTTTTCATTTCCACCTTGAACTTTAAGAATGCAAACGTCTCTGCTCCCAACGAAGTTGTAGGCCTTGGCTGACTGCAGAGAAAGCCAAGAGCATGGAAATAAAAATGGAGAAGCTCATCACTATTTTTCAGTGGACCCTGCTACATGGGCATTCAATGTACCTCAGCCCATCTCTACCCTCCTCTCTCCTTGCGCTTCTCTGCACAGGAACGTTGCCAAACTAGACAACGTGGCACTTCTCGAACAGGTGTCGAGCAATCCTCCTTTGCTCATGTTACTCATTCTGCCTGGGAAGCCCCTCCCTTCCAAACAAAACAAAACAAAATCTATCCTTTTCCATCAATATCCATCCTTTCCCGGGTCTCTCACCCTATTTGCTCCATGCTACACTCGCACATCTTTAGCCTCAGCCCTCCGCATTTTCCATATCCTTCTGCATGTATCCAACTTCACCTTGTGCTGGCTGATTGTGCAAGTTCTTTCCATCATCCTGGCTGGTGGGCTCCTTGACAGTGGCGAGGAGGTCCTGTTTCCCTTTGTGTCTACTCTGTACTTATAGGCTCAAGTTTGAAATGATTAGGGCAGCAGTATCAGAAGTAGGTTTAGCTCTACTTAAAGAAAAATATTAGGGGCGCCTGGGTGGCTCAGTCAGCTAAGCCTCCAACTCTTGATTTCAGCTCAGATCATGATCTCATGGTTGGTGAGATGCAACCCCGCACCAGGCTCTGTGCTGACAGCGTGGAACCTGCTTGGGGTTCTCTCGCTCTCGCTCTCACTCTCTCTGCCCCTCCTCCATTTACACTTCTCTCTCTCTCTCTCTCTCTCTCTCAAAATAATAAAATTTGAAAAAAAAAAATACTAGGAGCTTAAATACATAGGGAGGATTCTGTCACAGCAGACGATCCAAGCATAGGGCTGTTTGTCTCAGGGTAGGCAGCCCAGGGCATGAAGTTACCGGGGACCCAGGCTCCTCTTCATTTCCTGCCCTGCCATCCTCAGAATCTGACGTACATGCTCAAGGACGTGTCACACAGCTGTTCCGGTTGTCATATATGAATTATAGTCAGCCAGAAAGGGAGAACGGGAAAAAGAGCAAAAAATAGTACACTTATATCTCCAAAAATAAAACCTCAAAAAATGGGGACAACAAGCTACACACACCTACACACACAATATACCTGACAGAGAAAGAAGTCACAATTCGTGCCCGTTGTTTCAGGGAGTGAAGGGATATGAGGGAGCCTGTCACAGGCAACCCAGAGAACAAAGGATTCAGATTACTGGCTTTGGTGCTTCCAAGTCCAGATATAAAGCACAAATATGGCTACTTGCAGAGACCTTTTTCCACCCATGACAGGGGCTCTCTCAGCTGCACCAGCAGTCGGAAGGAACGCAAGAGTGCCAGAGACTAGCAAGTGGCCCTGAAAACTACCTCTGCCCACTTCAGCTGAAAGGATCCACCGCTACGTTTGGGGATGTGTGATCATTCAAGAGCTGAACTTTGCTTCCTAAATGAAAGGCTAGAATTCATCCAGACTCTGCAGTGGTGGAGCAGACATGGCGACCAGATAGAGGGAGCTAGAGACAGCCCCCGCTGAGTTCTCATGACCCAATGTGGCTTCAAAGAGCATCACAAGTCTCCTTGACCTGACCCTATGGAGGCTCCGTGCAGCAGAGAAAGCCCAAGAACCTAAAGAAGTCTTGAGGTCAGTCAGATTAAAGAAGCAGGGAATATCTTCTAGAACTTTCACTTGAAGCCATTTGAGAAAGCCAGTATTTCATGGATGCTAGCAAGGATGGAAGCTGATGACTAAAACAGGCAGGAATAAGCCATTGTGACTGAGATAGACAGATGCCAGTATGGGCCAATGACCCAAGAATAAGATGCCTCTTTCCCTCCCTACAAGAAGTAGGACGACTCAGAATTAACTAAATGGGGCTCAAGTTCAATGTTAAATTCCATTAAAAAAAAAAATAATAAAGCTAGAGGCACCTGGGTGGCTCAATCCATTGAGTAAGCAACTCTTGATTTCTGCTCAGGTCATTATCTCGCAGTTTGTGGGTCAAAGCCCCACATCGGGCTCCATGCTGACAGTGCAGAGCTTCCTTGGGATTCTCTCTCCCCCCTTCTCTCTGCCTCTCTCTCTCTCTCTCGCTCTCAAAATAAATAAATAAACTTAAAAAATAAAGTTATATGTTAGATATACGGTATCTTTAAAAACTACACCCAGGCCATCAGTGATGAAAGTAACTGCCTGATCTTTCTGAGGAAAGACTTGAGGAGATGGTGGGGTAGCTGAGCTGAGAAGGCTTCACAAAGTAGTATCAGACCCAAGTATAAGGACCAACTAAAAACTCACCTTGCTGACAAGGTGGTCATAGGAAAATGTTCTTGGCAGAGGTTCCTTGTATGTAGAAGTGGTGGCGTCTCCAAGATGAAGGGAAGAGCCCCTGTGGGAGACAGACTTAGATCGTTCCCACCCTTCTCCTTCCATGGGTTTTGGCTATACACACTTTGGATCCGACTGTGTTGCATTATTATTCTTCTTTTAAATCAAAAGTACTTGATGGAATTAAAAATTTAGGGGCACCTGGCTGGTTCAGTCAGTTGAGCATCCGACTTCAGATCAGGACATGATCTTATGGTTCGCAGGTTAGAGCCCTGCATCAGGTTCTGTGCTGTCAGCACAGAGCCCACTTTGGATCCCCTGTCCCCCTCTCTCTCGACCCCTCCCCTCCTCATGTTCTCTCTCTCTCAAAAATAAATAAATATTTTTTAAATATTTAAAGAGAGTGCCTTGGATACCAGCTAGAGAAAGTTAAGTATATCTGTTTATGGATTCCATTTGGATGTTCATCTCTTCCTAAACTGGGGGAAAGAAACATGATCAAATAGGATGCATTAGCCCCAGCTACCCAATTCTTTTTTAATGCTTTATTTTGTTTCAAGAGACAGAGAGAGAGCGCACAAGCAGGGGAGGGGCAGAAGGAAAGAGAGAATCTCAAGCAGGCTCCACCCTGCCAGTGCAGAGCCTGATGCAGAGCTCAAACCCACAAACCATGAGATCATGACCTGAGCCAAAGTCAGACACCCAACTGACTGAGCCACCCAGGTGCCCAAAGCTGTCTTTACAATAATGCCAGAATATTATTTGCCTTTTTTTTTACTCTCCTTAGTCAAGAGTGCAGTTTTCTAAAGAATATGTGCAGAGCAGAAATGAGAACCCAGCTGTCTTCTGTTTAAGCTGAGCACTTAAACAATTTGCAAAAATATAAAACAATGCTACTCTTCTCACTAAATTGTTTGCTTATTTTGGAAATTTTAGCTTTTTTTTTTATAAACATGTGTTTGTATTAAAATGCAATGTGTTTATTATAGTTATTTTTAATGAATTAATAACTACTTCTTAAATTTCTGTTGTAATTTCTAACATGGTAAATATCAATTGATATAACCAACACAAACAAATGGTCTTTGGAGGGCTCCATAATGTTTAAGGTCATGTAGAGGGCTTTTGAAAGCAAAGAATTTGAGACCCCCTGCCCTGGTGAATCAAACCTGAAAGAGTCTGAATGTAAGGACATCCTGAACAGTAGAAGACAAAAATAAGGCATGAAACAACCAGAGAAGTACAGAGTCTATGTACTGATCTATAGAGACTCTCTGCCCCTTACCTCCATTCAGTGCCCAGATATCTGGGATTAAATCACCCCATTTCAGACAGGAGGTACAATTCTTTTCTGGGGAAACCAACCAAGTAAAGGGGAAAGTCTGACATTTGAGAGTCCCCTAATAAATAACTCTGTACCCCCAGGATCATCCTACAGTGAAGCTGCTGACAGGCCCTGCCCGCACATAGAGCCTACATCAGCTTGTTAATGCCTCACATAAAGAAGAATGGACAATGTGTAGAAAGCTTCTAATGTGAGAGAAAATATCAAAACAGGCAAACAAGACAAGAGAAAGGCCATGAAGCAAAAGAAAAACTTGAAACACAAAATACTCATTGACATCCTAAGAGATGACTTCAAGAAACAAGGAAGGATTGCTTAAAAAAAAAAAAAAAAAAAAAAAAAAACAGAGAACTTGGAAATTTAAAACAAAACTGTGGGGCACCTGGTTGAGTGGCTCAGTTGGTTGAGTGTCTGACTCTTGATTTCAGTTCAGGTCATGATCTCACAATTCGTGAGATTGAGCCCCAAGTCAGGCCTGGGGCTCTGCTCTGTCAGTACGGATCCTGCTTGGGATTCTCTCTCTCCCTCTCTCTGCCCCTCCCCTGTTCACACGTACTCTCTTTCTCTCTCTCTCTCTCCCTCAAAATAAATAAATGAACATTAAAAAAAAAATTGTAAAAGATCAGTGAAGGGTTAGAAAATAAAGTTGAGAAAATGCCCTAGAAAATACAGCAAAAACATAAAAACATGGGAACCAGGAGAGGAAAGGCAGTTGGAGGTTTAGAAGGTGCAGTGTCTGACTTTAAAAAACAAAACAAAACAGAAGATAAAAGAGAGGAAATTATTAAAGAAATAATTCAAAAAAATTTCCCAGAGCTAAATGACAGATAGAATGGGCTCACACAAATATAAGCCACCAAAGAGGAAAAATGTCAGAAACAAAGGATAAGAAATCAAGATGCCATCATCACTTCCCAGGATGACAAATGAATAATGCCTTCTAAATACTAAGGGGAACATTATTCAGCCATAAAACAAAGAAAATCCTGCCATTTTTGACAATATGGATGGATCTTAAGGGCATCATGCTATGTGAATTAAGTCAGACAGCAAAAGAAAAATACTATATGAACTCACTTGTTCTTGGAATCTGATAACAAAGCCAAAAAAAGCCAAATTTATGCCAAAAAAAAAAAAAAACAGTTTCTGAATGCTAATTGATGAAGACCAACAAGACTAAAATACAGGTGTTCTATCTGTAAGAATAAATTACTAAAGGGGTCCCTGGAAGGCTCAGTCTGTTGAGCATCCAACTCTCGATTTTAGCTCAGGTCATGATCCCAGGGTCGTGGGATCGATCCCCATGTCGGGCTCTGTGCTGAGTGTGGAGTCTGCTTAAGGTTCTGTCTCTCCCCTGCCCCTCTCCTGTTCACATGCACTCTCTCTCTAAAATAAAATTTTAAAAAATTACAATGAACCAGAACCCCTAATCATTAAAACTTAGCTTTGAGGCAGAATCAAACACGCAAGAACATCAGCACATATCTAGATATATGTACACTTTACACTGGCCTAAACCAATCAATTCTTGGTATTGTGCTGTCCATAGCCATGGGTTCAGTGAGTGGCCCTCTCACTGCAGTGAAGTGTCAGGAGACAGAGGCAATATGGTTGTGAAGACAGAAGATCTGTAGCTGCCCCCAAGGGCAGAACTTGTCTGAGAATAGAGCCCAAGTGGAGGGGACAGAACTGCCAGAGGAAAAGAAATTCCACCCCACTTTCATTTTTCGATTGTCTAACGAAGACATTGTGCCTTCTACCAGGATCTCTCAGTCAAGCATCTATCCACCAGTTTTAGGGAGGTCAGACGGACTTTTTTTTTTTTTTTTTTTTTTTTTGTCACAACTGAAAAAGTCCTAAATGATACAAAAATAAAAGATACTTGAGGCAGAGGCTCTTTCACGTTGGCAATGGCCTGCCAGACTGTGACTCCAGCCCAGCCTCCCACAATAGAGACACTTGAACCTGAAAGCACAAAGCTGCCCTCTGGCTGTGATGCATTTATGTCAAGAAGCCTGCATTTATCAACCTTATCCCTCATTTTAACATCTGCTCTGCTGCTGTAGCAGCATTAGGTAATATATTAGTTTCCTACAGCTTCCATGACAAATCACCAAAAACTGAGTGGTTTCAAACAATGGAAGTGTATTCTTTCATAGATCTGGAGGCCAGAAGTCCGAAATCAAGATGCTGGCAGGGCCACCTTCCCTCCAGAGCTCTAGGGAAGATTTTACTCCTTGCCTCTTCCAATTTCTGGTGAATATTGGCATTCCAGACTTGTAGGTACAAGCCTCTGCAGTCACATGGCCTCACATAGTTTTTAAAGACTCCCCCAAGTCGTTCTGACATGCAACAAAATTTGGAAGCCACTAGCTTCCTTTTTATTGTTATTTATTATTTTATTTATTTATTTTGTATTTTTTATATATTTTTTTAATATCTTTTTTTGAGAGAGAGAGAGACAGAGTGAATTGGGGAGGGTCAGAGAGAGAGGGAGACACAGAATCTGAAGCAGGCTCCAGGCTCTGAGCTGTCAGCACAGAACCCAACATGGGGATCAAACCCATGAACCATGAGATCATGGCCTGAGCCATGAGCAAACTGAGTCAGTTGCTTAACCAACTGAGCCACCCAGGCACCCCTATTGTTATTTTTTAAGTAGGCCCCATGCCCAGTGTGGAGACCAACGTGGTACTTGAACTCATGACCCTGAGATCAAAACCTGAGCTGAGACTGAGTCAGACCCTGGGTGCCTGGGTGGCTCAGTCGATTAAGTGTCTGACTCTTGATTTCACTCAGGTCGTGATCTCATGACTTGTGGTTTCAAGCCCCATGTTGGGCTCTGTGATGACAGCTCAGAGACTGCTTGGGATTCTTTCTCTCCCTCTCTCTCTCTGCCCCTCTCTGCTTGCTTGCTCTCTCTTTCTCTCTCAAAAAATAAATAAATAAACTGTAAAAATTTTATTCAAAACAAAACAAAAAAAAGTTGGCTGCTTAACCATCTGAGCCACCCAGGTGCCCCAGGAGCCAAAACTCTCCTAACAGTTCTTTGTTTCTGTAGATTTTCACTAATCTTCAAGTTCAAACTCTCCAGTCTACTTTTTCTGTTTGTTTATTAGAACTCTTAAATTTTCTCTTGTGATTTTTCATATTAAAATGAAGTCATTTAACAAAAGTAAAACAAAAGAATATCTTCTTGGCTATTTGGTTATGTTTTCCCTTGTGACTGTGTTTCTAGGAACCTAGAAACAGCTTTCACCCTAGAGACCCACAAATCTGCCAGTCTCTGCCTCAAGTAGGCACATCTCTGCCAAAGGCAAAGGCAAGTTGCTTTGGATTTAATTCCTTTGAGTAAAGCTTTGTACCCATTTGAATTACATATCATTTTCAAAGAATTGCTCTAAATTCTAAAAGGAATTTAAACATTTAAATTCCTAAAAGGAATGATTAAACATTTAGTCTATAAAATATTAAACCCAGAGAAGAAAAGCAAGGGATAGAATTTTGAAGGCATCTTAATATGAGTGTGGAAAAGAGATACTCCTATTCCTTCTATTTCAAGAGAGATGGTTTGGAATGCTTTGGAATGAGGTCTCTGATCTTTGCATTGATTTACTTTTTTAGTTTTTTTTAATGTTTATTTATTTCTCTGAGAGAGAGAGAGAGAGAGAGAGAGAGAGTGGGAGAGGGGCAGAGAGAGAGGGAGACACAGAATCTGAAGCAGGCTCCAGGCTCCAAGCTGTCAGCCCAGAGCCCAACACGGGGCTCAAACTCACGAACTATGAGATCATGACATGAGCTGAAGTCGGACGCTTAACCGACTGAGCCACCCAGGAGCCCCAAGGTCTCTGATTTTTTTTTTTTAATGCTTTTATTTATTTTTGAGACAGAGAGAGACAGAGCATGAGCAGGGAAGGGGCAGAGAGAGAGGGAGACACAGAATCTGAAGCAGGTTCCAGGTTCTGAGCTGTCAGTACAGAGCCCGACGCAGGGCATGAACTCAAGAACTATGAGATCATGACCTGAGCTGAAGTCGAACGCTTGACCGACTGAGCCACCCAGGAGCCCCAAGGTCTCTGATCTTTGAGAGAATCTTAGGGCACAGTATTGGTCCTGAGACTGGGTGCATTCAGGAAGATACCTAGTCTCTTTTTACAGAAGAAGTTTACCTTCTGTACATGTTACATGTACCTTCTGTTACATGTGAGCCACACATGTAGTTAAACTAGCTCTTACATACTGAAACCATCACCTATCTTCCCATTCTCCTTATTAATTTTTTTTTTTTTTTAGAGAGAGAGAGAGTGCATGAGCTGGGGAGAAAGGGAGGAGAAAAAGAGAGAGAGACAGAGACAGAGAGAATCTTAAGCAGACTCCCTGCTCAGCACTGAGTCCAACAAGAGGCTCAATCCCATGACCCTGGGATCATGACCTGAACTGAAATCAAGAATCAGATGCTTAACCGAGCCACCCAGGCGCCCTCTTTATTAATTTTTGAATTAAATTTGCCATCATTCTAATCAAATATTTTAGGTAAAGTATTTCCCAGGGCGCCTGGGTGGCTCAGTCGGTTAAGCACCTGACTCTTGACTTCAGCTCAGGTCATGATCTCATGGTTCGTGAAGTGGAGCCCAGCATCAGGCTCTGCCCTGACAGCACAGAGCCTGCTTGAGCTTCTCTCTCTCTCTCTATGCCCTTCCCCGACTCGCACTCTTTTTCTCTCTCAAAATAAATAAACTTTATATTTCTCTCCACTCACATTTTACTCCACTCTCCAGTTCATCTCCACTCACACTGAATCTTAAAGTTCTCAGCAAGGATATAACCAAAAGTTGTTGCATTATCCAAAATCCCAGAACAGAATGGATCACAGTTTATATTTACCAAAAGAAGGATTTTAGCTTTTTTTTTTTTTTTTTTTTTTTTTAGGCTGCATGGCTATCTGATATCCAGGAGGGACCAGCCTCCCTTTCTTTTTTTTTTTTAATTTTATTTTTTTAATTTACATCCAAATTAGTTAGCATATAGTGAAACAATGATTTCAGGAGTAGATTCCTTAGTGCCCCTTACCCATTTAGCCCATCCCCACTCCCACAAGCCCTCCAGTAACCCTGTTTGTTCTCCATATTTAAGAGTCTCTTATGCTTTGTCCTCCTCCCTGTTTTTATATTATTTTTGCTTCCCTTCCCTTATGTTCATCTGTTTTGTCTCTTAAAGTCCTCATATGACTGAAGTCATATGATATTTGTCTTTCTCTGACTAATTTCACTTAGCATAATACACTCTAGTTCCATCCATGTAATTGCAAATGGCAAGCTTTCATTCTTTTTGATTGCCGAGTAATACTCCATTGGATGGATATATATATATATATATTTCACATCTTCTTTATCCATTCATCCATAAATGGACATTTGGGCTCTTACCATACTCTGGCTATTGTTGATAGTGCTGCTGTAAACATTGGGGTGCATGTGTCCCTTCGAAACAGCACACTTATATCCCTTGGATAAATACCTAGTAGTGCAATTGCTGCGTCGTAGGGCAGTTCTGTTTTTAGTTTTTTGAGGAACCTCCATACTATTTTCCAGAGTGGCTGCACCAGTTTGCATTCCCACCAGCAATGCAAAAGAGATCCTCTTTCTCTGCATCCTCACCAACATCTGTTGTGGCCTGAATGGCTAATGTTAGCTATTCTGACAGGTGTAAGGTGGTATCTCATGGTGGTTTTGATTTGTATTTCCCTGATGATGAGTGACATGGAGGATTTTTTCATGTGTTGGTTTGCCATCTGGATGTCTTCTTTGGAGAAGTGTCTGTTCGTGTCTTTTGCCCATTTCTTCACTGGATTATTTGTTTTGTGGGTGTTGGGTTTGATAAGTTCTTTATAGATTTTGGATACTAACCCTTTATTTGATATGTCATTTGCAAATATCATCTCCCATTCTGTCGGTTGCCTTTTCATTTTGCTGACTGTTTCCTTCACTATGCAGAAGCTTTTTATTTTGATGAGGACCCAGTAGTTCATTTTTGCTTTGGTTTCCCTTGCCTTCAGAGACATGTTGAGTAAGAAGTTGTGAGGCCAAGATCAAAGAGGTTTTTGCCTGCTTTCTCCTCAAGGATGTTAATGGCTTCCTGTCTTACATTAAGGTCTTTCATCCATTTTGAGTTTATTTTTGTGTATGGTGTAAGAAAGTGGTCTAGGTTCATTTTTCTGCATGTGGATGTCATTTTCCCAGCACCATTTGCTGAAGAGACCGTCTTTATTCCATTGAATATTCTTTCCTGCTTTGTCAAAGATTAGTTGGCCATACCTTTGTGCGTCCATTTCTGCGTTTTCTATTCTGTTCCATTGATCTGTCTGTTCTTGTGCCAGTGCCATACTGTCTTGATGATTACAGCTTTGTAGTATAGCTTGAAGTCTGGGATTGTGATGCCTCCTGCTTTGGTTTTCTTTTTCAAGATTGCTTTAGCTATTCGGGGTCTTTTCTGGTTCCATACAAATTTTAGGATTATTTGTTCTAGTTCTGTGAAGAATGCCGGTGTTATTTTATATCTATTTTATATTACTAAGTGATTTCCCCCACACAAGAAGTTTGACACCAGTAACAAGCTATTTCTCAACAGTTCATTTTAACACATATTTACTAGATTAATATCACTTTTACATCATATTTTAATATTTGCTGAAGACTTTAATAAATCCTTGGGGCACCTGGGGGGCTCAGTCAGTTAAGTGTCCGACTTCAGCTCAGGTCATGATGTCATAGTTCATGAGTTCAAGCCCTGCCTCAGGCTCTGTGCTGGCAGGTCGGAGCCTGGAGACAGCTTCAGATTCTGCATCTCCCTCTCTCTCTGACCCTCCTCTTCACAAACTCCGTCTCTCTCTCTCTCTCTCTCTCTCTCTCTCAAAAATTAATAAACATTTAAAAAAAGACTTTAATAAATCCAAAATACTATTCTCTGTCTTCCAAAGTCATATAGCCATAGGATACAAGGGAACTCAGATCAAAGTCATCAATAGCTGTAATTTATTGAGTGCCTACTTTATTTTTTTATAAAATTTTTAAAATGTTTATTTACTTATTTTGAGAGAGAGAGAGAGCAGCAGAGGGGTAGAGAAAGAGAGGGAGGGAGAGAATCCCAAGCAGGCTCCACACTTTCAGCACAGAGTCCAATTCAGGGCTCGATCTCACCAACCATAAGATCGTGACCTGAGCCAAAATTAAGAGTTGGACACTTAACCAACTAAGCCATCCAGATGCCCTTAAGTACATTTTTCCATACAGTACATTTTTCCAGAAGTGAGATACCAAGAGGTCCAAAGGCACTCCTGAGTGAGAAAGATTTGCTTGGCTATAAGGGTAAACTAGTACTAGGATCAGAAGAGCCACTAAGCAAGAAAATCAGTAGGAGAGAAGGACCACAGACACAGAACTATACGTCTCAGGGGGCAGATGTTCAGGTCATTCTTTGTCTTGCATCCACTCCTTCCTTTTCAGGTAACTGCACTCAGCTTCCCTTGGAAGATCCACTCTCAGTTGGCCGCCATTACGGATCCTTGACCGAGTGACTGAGTGGGCAGTCAGACAAGAGCCAGAGGCAAAGACGGTGACAAATAGGTGACACATTAGAAGACTGAGGGCACAACATCTTCACTTTGAGGATTTTAACATCCTGGCTTTACAGTTTCCAGCTCCCAGAGGCCACAGGTGCAGAACGCAAGGTCTCCTCTTCAACCTCTGCCCCAGGGTAACCTATAGCTTCACTGGGATACATTTGCATTGTGGTTTCAACCCCCTCCTGGGGAAAGAAGCCATGACAGTTCTGGTAAGAATCTTGTGGGCTAAAAACTCCCCCTTCCAGCTTATAGGAGGAGTCCTTCTGATGAAGCAACCTCAGTCACCACGACCCATAATCTATGCAAACATAAAAAGAAAAGAAACCCTTAACCCAGAGCAGTTGACACCTCTGTGCCTGTCCACTCTCCCTCCTTGAGAGCGTACTCTCCTTAATAAACTGCTTTGTGCTCGCTTCCTTCCTTCTGGCTAGCTTTATTTGAGTGCTAATCCTCACATAAATCCTTCATGGGGAATCGAAGAACCGAGATCACTATTCAACAATGCAGGCTAAACCAGAGGATGCAAAACTCCCAAGTCAGAGTCAAAACACCTGGTCACTCACAGCAATGGCAGTTGCCAGAATATTTGCATTTTTTGTGTCAATTCTCTGAGCCCCACTTCCCAAAGGGCAATGCAGAGAGATTCAGGGGACACCCACCTGCACACGGGGGAGCGTGTGAAAAATTGACATGACTGGAGCCATTTTAAAATGGAGCAGGTACTGCAGAGAAACTGCCTTCTCCACCTTTGGACAGGGCAACAGGGCAGTTGTTTCAAGCAATTACTGGGAAAGGCAGTGAAAGAAAGGAAATCCTGATCACAAGACTGATAGTAAGAGACTTTCTGAGGACAGACTCAGTAGTCAGTCAATGTATATCCCAGAGTAACCTAGCCATTATCACACACACCCCTAGAAAGTTTTTTTCTTTCTTTTCTTCACCTCAGGTAGCTCCCTACTTTTCCTCATAAAAACCTCTTGCATTCACCCTACAAGCGGGACACTATTTGGATTCCTACCTGAATCTGTACTCCCTGAACTGCAATTCTTTTAACCCAAATAAAAGCACATTTGCCTCTCATTGTGCCTCTTTACTTTCAGGTTAACAGGTGTGTTGCAGGAACCCAGCCTTTTACAAGGACAGTAAGCATGCCTGTGCTGTGTTCCAGAGGGAGACGTTGTCTCTGTCTTCCAAGGCTGTTTGCTATACACACATCATTGAAAAGATAGCCCAAAGCAAAGTCACTCAGTGCCTCTGTTCACAAGACAGGCAAAAACACAAGAGACGCGGGAAGAATTGTCTCACAATATTGTTCGTGTTTTTCTTTTTCTTTCTTTCCTTCTTCCCAGGAAGTATGCTGAGTGTACAACCACTCAATTAATTGACTAGTCATCTAGAGCTTGTTTCCTTAATTCTCCAATGAGAAGTAAGGACCAGAATATCCATATTAGGTGCTGTGCTTAACCACACCTCAGAAAAGCAGAGAAGTCTTGCTGGGAAATTTTGTCCCCAACAATTCCCAAACTTTAGCTCTTGGGAGAGGGCTTTGGGTTTCACAGAGAGAGACAGGCTGCAGCCATTTTAAGAAATCATCTTGTTTTGGGGGGCACATGGATGGCTCAGCCGGTTAAATGTCTGACTCTTGATCTCCACTCAGGTCATGATCTCACAGTTCATGAGTTCCAGCCCTGCATCAGGCTCTGTGCTGACAGTGTGGAGTGCTTGGGATTCTCTCTCTCCCTCTCTCTCTGCTCCTCCTCTGCTTTCACTCTCTTTCCCTCTGAGAATACATAAACTTAAAAAAAAAATCATCGGGGCACCTGGGTGACTCAGTCAGTTAAGCGTCTGACTTGGGCTCAGGTCATGATCTCACAGTTCATGAGTTTGAGCCCCGCATCAGGCTCTGCGCTGACAGCTCAGAGCCTAGAGCCTGCTTCAGATTCTGTGTCTCCCCTTTCTCTCTTCCCCTCCCCCTCATGCTCTCTGTCTCTCAAAACTGAATAACATTGTAAAAACCAATCTAGGGGCGCCTGGGTGGCGCAGTCGGTTAAGCGTCCGACTTCAGCCAGGTCACGATCTCGCGGTCCGTGAGTTCGAGCCCCGCGTCGGGCTCTGGGCTGATGGCTCAGAGCCTGGAGCCTGTTTCCGATTCTGTGTCTCCCTCTCTCTCTGCCCCTCCCCCGTTCATGCTCTGTCTCTCTCTGTCCCAAAAATAAATAAACGTTGGAAAAAAAAAATTAAAAAAAAAAAAAAACACCAATCTAAATACTGCATTGATTTTTTGATGCAATAAACATGCATCAGTAATAAAAAAAAAACTGAATAATGTTAAAGAAAAAAGATTTTTTTTTAATCATCTTGGGTTTTTTTTCCTGGGGTAGAGAGAACAGTATCTTCTGTGCCTCTGTAAATAGTCGATTTCATTTGCCAGGTCACTTTCAAATGATCTCAATTTAAAGATGAATATGCATCATGGAAATAAAAATATGTTTTCCCTAATTTCTTTTGTCTGATAAAATAACAAATAAAAATGCTTGTGCTTGGGAGAGGTGGTTTTATTACAAATAAGAGGACTTTTTCTTCTTAACAGATAAACTGTGGGCAAAAACCGAGGGAGCCCATTACGTTGAAGAGATCATGCCAGTGTGCTCACTTCGGCAGCACATAATCTAAAATTGGAACCTTGAAACACAGAAGATTAGCATGGCCTCTGTGCAAGGATAGTACATAAATTTATGAAGCATCCCACATTTTCATTGTACATCCCCGAAACTAAGATAACACAGTTAATTACAATGGAAAATAAATAAATAAATGATTTTTTTTTTAAAGAGGGATCATGCCAACAGATTTTTTTTTCAAAGATTCAGATAAATTCATGGATAAGAAAGGGAAAGCAACTTACAGGGAACACTTAGATATTGGAGGCCATTATACCTAGCCGTGAGATGGTCTCTACTGTGACATTAAAAACATAGATACTAAGCTAATCTGTAACTGGTTTATTATGTGTCATGATCTTATTCTGACCTCCAAAAGCTGCGTTTAATATGATCAAACACAACGGGATTCTTGTTAATGACTCATTGATATCATTGTCTTTTTCTGCTCTTTCCTGACCAGATGAAACCGTGATTCACCATCTACTGAACAATGGGCAGATTCAGAATGAAATACTGCCAAGTACCCAGACCCCCACAGGACACTCACCATGCACCCCTACACACACAAAGAAGCCCCTCCCAGGTAGTTCTCTCCAGTTTATGACCTCATACAAGGCAGTAGAAGATTCACCTTTTTTAACGACAGTGAATATTTGTGAGCACTTACTAAACTGTTTGTACACCTTAAAACCATCCAAGGGAGGTGTTGGATCCTTCTGTCTTCAGGTGAAGATGCTAAGGAGTCCGGCAACTCGCTCAAGCCCTCCAGTGCAGGGAATGGAGGTGGCATGCTCTCCCCTCTACCCCCACAGCCTTAGGAATAGTAGTTGTTATTCCCTACCTGGTAAGGTACCCGTCAGAATCAACCCCCCTGCGTTTATACCATTTTCTCAACACATGTCTAGAATTTGAAATGTCACAAGGCGTCTCTTGCCCTCAACGTTAGGGCTATCATTTGGCACATTATATGGTCTGGGTTTTTTAAGTGTGTTATTGATTTCTTGGAGCTGTAAATTTCTCACCCTTCACTCAGATGGGTGGAGAAAATGGACACTTTTTTAAATCTTGCCTATCATTCTTCTTATTGTGCCCACAAGCACCCACCAGCCAGTAGTAGCAGAGGGAAAACATTTACGTTTTAGTGCAATCCAGCCATCTGTCTGAGATTTTGAGGTATCTCTTGAGGTAACATCTCTTTTCAGGACTACAAGGCAGAGCCCGCGGCCAGGATCATTCAGGAGACACAGCTAGATTTCTGCTTGGGACTCCCAGGTTGTGATAATGCCGGGCTTTCAGAAATTCCCCCATCTTCCCACCTGCCTTCAGATGGGATACCCACTCACAGCAGTGGAGAAAGGGATCTATGGTCTAGGTGGTGTCCTTTTGCTTTTCTGATCTCTACATCAACCACCCTATTTGGACTGGACACTTTTCTCTATACTTACATTTATTTCTTCTAATGTTTTTGGTTTTTTTTTTTTTTTTTTTTTTTTTAGAGAGAGAAGAGAGGGCAGAGAGAGAGAGAGAGAGAGAGAGAGAATCCCAGCCAGGCTCCACACTGTCAGTGCAGAGTCTGACATGGGGCTCAAACCCATGAACTGTGAGATCATGACCTGAGCCAAAACCAAGAGTCTGATGCTTAACCAACTGAACCATCCAGGAGCCCCTATGCCTACATTTATAGCACAAATTTACATTTATAATTACGGTGCTTCGTATAACTTGTGGTTTGGTCTCTTTGGCTTGCTCTGGGCCTAGCAGTGCTCACTGGTTAATTTGGTTCCTGGACATGTTGTGTGTGTAGGGGCCAGGGGTAAGTCACCCCTAGATGCGCCACTTTGGCATGCCAATTATTTAAAGCTAAAAGCCATCAAGGCCCAAAAGGCTCTGGAAGAAACTTTGACCTTTCCCTTAACCACCTAAAAGAATTTAGGGATAGAGGACCTGCTCCAGGAAGAGAGCTATCACCATAGATCACTATATTATATGAACTAAATGTGGTAGACAGGGAAGAACCTAGCAAGACTTGTTTGACCAAAGTCCTCTCTTGGTCCCATTGTTTCTGAGCAGCCCAACAAACACTGTCTACCAAACATTTACTCCTTTCATCTTCTTGTGAATTGCATTCCCTCCCCCTGAAGTCTCTTCTCCTTAGTTCAGGATGACACATATACCTCATTTTGTTTCCCTGTCTTTGGAATCTCAGGTTTACATGCATTCTCCATAAACCCAAAATTAAATTTGACTTTCTCCTGTTCATTTAATGTCAGTTTGATTCTTAGACAAGCCAGAAGAATTTGGAAGGGCAGGGGAAAATTTTCCCTCCCCAACAAATGTCTCCTGTGTGATCCTGGCCCAGGGGCTCTGCCTCGCAGCCTTCAGCTACATGGTGACATCCACCGCCCTGGCCCCCCCAACCTCCACCCCAATCTGGAGCAACTTCCTCTTAGAGGAAGACTCTAAGCAAAATTAGAGTCTCAGCAAAATTTCATGTACTTCCTAGAGATTTGGGAGCCTTCTAGATCTTCTCTAGACCCTCCATTAAACAAAGGTGAGTGGGAAAGCTATGCTTAGGTCCCTCCTTTATGCCTAACAACAGTGGGTCACTGAGTTTAATTGGATGTGGTTTCTGTCACAAATTAGGGGGGAAATTGCAAATAATCCCCAACTCTCAAGAACAAAATATCAATCAAGGATGCAGCTCCCTGCCCTTGGCATTCCCTTCATATTATTTAAATATTTTAGCCCAGAGAGGAGAGGTTGAGATGTCTCTCACTCCCTACATACTCTGCCTCTCTTGTCCTTCCTTATCCCATAATCCCTCAGTGAAATAGTATTTCATTCCATCCTTAGGGCAGCAAGTCTCATGGATTCATAGGTAGATGGGGGTGTTTATTTACCTTTATGGAAGAAACTCTGATACTCTGATCCAAGTTCTCTCTGTTTGGTTCTCGATATGCTTAAAATGTGAGAAAACTGTCTCTTCCTCAACAAAGTCTGTTGTTGCAAAATTCCTGCAAAATTCTGTCTTCAATGGCAGAAATTGAATGTTAATTCTTTATGCTCTTTATACTCCTACTGTAACAACCCCTTATGAATACCTCACCTCAGCCATATGAATCCCTCAGGGTATAGAGGAAAAAATACATGGAAAAAGATAAAAAAGAAAAACACAAATATTTTTAAGAATACCACTCTAGTTACACTCATCTTTTCTTAACTTTTTTTCTAACTAAAACAGTGGACAGTTTCATTTTCACATTTCACAATACAAATGAAAGTTGCTTTTTTTTTTTTTTTTTTTGGTCCCACTACTCCCCTGCCAAAACTATTCTCTCTTTGATCAGAAGGGGGAGTACTTCTTCCTTGTCATACTGTTAGAAAACACCGTAAGTCACAGCACTGGGATCTCCAGGTGAGGTAGGACACGTAATATAAAATGGAGATAAAGAGGTTCCCATCTCTCCTTATCTGTCTGGTCTAGTCATTTCTGAGCACCATCAGGGGACGGGTGGGAGGTCTCATCATGGGGGACCCAGGCATTAGAGGCACACAGCCTCTAATAAGCAGCCTCATTCCAGAAGCCATTCCCACTGGCATCTACCCAGGGGGAGGAGGGCCCATCGTTGGCATCATGGAAGGGCCCTCCATATGGGGTATTGGCATCATACCCGGGTGAGGAGGACCCAGGAGACTTGGGGGAGTCAGGATCATTGCCCCTGGAGGAGGGGGAGCAGGAGCAGAGAACAGAGTAGGAGGTATCTTTCCTTGTTGAAATGCTGAGGCTGTTTTGTTGATCAGATCCGGTTCTGACAACAGGTTTTCACAGTCTCTTTGTGTTTCCTACCGCCTCAGTGTGTCTTTCTCACAGATGGAGAGTCATGGACGAGGTGTGTGTCACAGGAGTCACCATAAAACATAGACCTGTTGCTCTGTAGGAATTGGCCACTCTGTCCTGAGCCGCCCGGAAATGACCCAAATACACTCATATTTAACGGCTATAAGTGCATGCATATTTTCTATGACTCTTTTAGGTAAATACAGCTTCTCCTTTTTTTTTTCTTCAAAACGTTCCCCTATTCAACTTCAGAGCTGTTCTTTTATCCCTTTATGCCACTTACGAGCTTTTCCGTTGACCTTTCTCTAGAGCAATAACAGGTACAGGTAAGTCTTTTAATCTTGATATAAAACTACTAGGAATGATTAAACTAATGTCAGAAAGTGTTCCTCATCTTCTTATCATTTAGCAACACTTTGCTTGAGGTATCATTTCATTTCTGAGGCATGTTTACCCCCGTTTGTGTGATTCTGATGGTCTGACTTATCGCGCATTCAGTGGGTATGGATTTTTATGGCTGAGAAACTTACCTCCACAGTTTCAGTATCAACAACAGTAGCAAGGCAGAAGCAAATGCCTAAGAGCTTCACTCTTCTGAAGGCAGCGAAATGAATACAGCGCACCAAAGAGAAGCAGCATGAGTTGCTCTAACGACATGTGGAAGATGCACAGAAATGATGGTGGCTACCGTGCATCCTGAAAACATCCTAGTTCTGAGGGAGGCCCAGCAAAGTGGGTGTGGTGGGGGGCGGGGGGGTAAAATAGTTGGAGTTCTCACTTTCCCACACAGGCTGGGGGCAGACCCAAGCCGGGCACTCACACCCAGGCACAGAACCCTGAGCTGCCTCCTAAGACACTAAGACAAGGGAAGCTAAAGCCAAGAAGGTTGGTTAGGATTTGAAAACTCCAACCAACCAACACTCTCTAAAGCTGATCGGGCAGCAGACTAATCTGAGAAAGACACTGTCATCAGAAAAAACTTTTTTCAACCGGCATTAATTTATAGGTTCTGTGTTTCAGGCTGTGTCCAAGCCTGTGAGAAGATCCTCCTTGTTCTTAAGCTGGGAGACTCTTCAAGGATGAAAACATTAACCCAAATAAGAATAATGCTCCAACGCCACCCAAACTATAGATACCATGTAATTTTGCAATGTAAAATACACTAAGCTCCTGAGGCACCTGGCTGGCTTAGTCAGTAGAGCATGTGACTCTTGACCTTAGGATCCCAAGCTAAGGCTCCCACACTGGGCATAGAGCCTACTTAATTTAAAAATAAAAAAAAAATTTCAGGGGCACCTGGGTGGCTCAGTTGGTTAGGCATCCAACTTCAGCTCAGGTCATGATCTCACAGTTCATGGGTTCGAGCCCCACGTCGGGCTCTGTACTAACAGCTCAGAGCCTGGAGCCTGCTTCAGATTCTGTGTCTCCCTACCTGTCTGCCCTTCCCCTGTTCATGCTTTGTCTCTCTGTCTCTCAAAAATAAATAAATGTTAATTTTTAATTAATTAAAAAATAAATTAATAATAATAAAATTTTTTAAACCTCTAAGCTCCTAAATGGATAGCTATTCACCCCTGTTCATGTAGCATTATTGACAACAGCCAAACAGTGGAAATAACCCAAACGTGTATCGACAGGTGGATGGATAAACAAAGTGGGCTATTCATACAATGGACTATTACTCAGCCTTGAAAAGGAAGGAAATCGTGACACAAGCTACAACATAAATGAAACTTGACGTCGTGGTAACTGACATAAACCAGTCACAAAGGGACAAATGTTAGATGGGGTACTCAAATATTCAAATTCACAGAGACAGAAAGAACTGAAGTTGCCAGAAGCTGGGGAGAGAGAAGAATAGGAAATTAGTGTTCTATGAGTTGAGTTTCCATTTGGAAAGATGAAAAAGTTCTGGAGATGGACAGTGGTGATGGTTGCACAGGACTGTGAATGTGCTTACTGCCAATGAGCTGTGCACTTAAAAATTGTTCAGGGGCTGGGGCACCTGGGTGGCTCAGTCAGTTACGCGTCCAACTTCGGCTCAGGTCATGATCTCACGGTTCGTGTGTTCGAGCCCCACATCGGGCTCTGTGCTGACAGCTCAGAGCCTGGAGCCTACTTCTAGTTCTGTGTCTCCCTCTCTCTCTGCCCCTCGCCTGGTCACACTCTGTCTCTGTCTCAAAAATAAATAAACATTAAAAAGAAATTTTTTGGGGGGCGCCTGGGTGGTGCAGTCGGTTAAGCGTCCAACTTCAGCCAGGTCACGATCTCGTGGTCCGTGAGTTCGAGCCCCGCATTGGGCCCTGTGCTGACAGCTCGGAGCCTGTAGCCTGTTTCAGATTCTATGTCTCCCCCTCTCTGCCCCTCCCCCGTTCATGCTCTGTCTCTCTCTGTCTCAAAAATCAATAAACGTTAAACAAAATTTAAAAAAAAAATTTTTTTTAATTGTTCAGGGGCACCTGGGTGGCTCCATCGGTTGAGTGTCCAGCTCTAGGTTTCGGCTCAGATCATGATCTCACAGTTTGTGAGATCGAGCCCCACATCAGGCTCTGCGCTGGCAGTATGGAGCCTGCTTGGGATTCTCTCTCCCTCTCTCTCTGCTCCTCCCCACCTTGCACTCTCTCCCTCTCTCTTTCTCTCTCAAAATACATAAATAAACTTTAAAAAATTGTTAAAAGGGAAATTTTACATTATATATATTTTACCACAACATAAACACACACACACACACACACACACACACCCTCCCAGAACTGTGTCCTTGTTCTGAATATAAAATGTTCCTCAAATATGCTCTTGTACTTGCTTATGTACGATTGAGGATTTGATTTTCTTTTTAAGGTCTCAGTCCTGGAAAGCACACTTTCACCTGCTGTAAACCCACTTCCTCTGCCTCAGGGGCACCCTCCTCACATTGGATTAGAGGAGGCAGAGGAGGACCCCAGGACTTCTGTCTCTCAAGCTAAAGCATCTTGGTCCCATTCTGACATGTCCCTGCTTGCCCCAGGTGACAGCTACCACTCTTGGTGACAGCTGAACCCAAAGGGCTCTTTGCCTGCTCAGAAATCAGCCTGGGAATGACAGGTATCGCTCTGAACATGCATTAAAGATTCAGAACAGTTTGAAACAGTGTGAGACAGGGAGGGAGGACAGCCAGGACCTCCAGGGCCTCACCCTAGCTCTTGACTGAGGAAGCAAAGGGAAGGGTCTTGATGGGGAAGTTAGAGAATACAGTAAAATCTTGGTTTGTGAGCATAATTCCTTCCGGAAACATGCCTGTAATCCAAAGCACTTGTATATAAATGCAAATTTCCCCCTAAGAAATAATGGAAACACATGTGATTCATTCCGCAACCCAAAAGTATTCACATAAAAATGATTACAGCACTGTAATATAATACAAAATAATAAAGAAAATACAAACTATAAAAAATAAACTAATTAACCTGTACGTACCTTTGCAAACCTTCGTGGCTGGTGTGAGGGAGGTTATTATGGAGGACGACTCTCATGATCACTAACGGAATCACTGCTATCTTTTGGCTCAATGGAATCTTTTTCTTTTCATGCAACTGTAACAAGGGACGTATCCAATGACACTTGCTTTTGCCTCCTTTTAAGGATGTCAAGGAAATGTGACATTACACTGATAATCACCCACAATCCTGCAGTGAGAGAGAAAAGAACCATTGGCTCAGTTGTGATCATGTGACATTCAGTATCATGTACAACTCCTATTACAGGACATCGCTCGTTTATCAAGTTAAAATTTGTTAGAAATGGTTGCTCGTCTTGCGGAACACTCCCAGAACAAGTTACTCGCCATCCAAGGTTTTATTGTACTCTAGTTGCCCTTCCTTCTGACCTTGCACAAGACCACATGAATGCCCCCCCCACCCCTGCCCCGCCGGTGTGGACCCTAACCTGCTTGGAAGTACCATATTACCTCTGAGTCCAAATGCCTTCAACACGAGTTGGAGTAAGGGTTACAAACTGAGGCAGTAAATTCATCTGTGGCCTTTAGAAAGTACCTTCTATCGGGAATTGGAATGTGACTAGAAACATGTTGAGGTCCTTTCATCCTGACAGCCCTATGTGCCTGGTCTTCATCCTGGCCCCTCTGTCAACCACTCATCTGTGTGGAAGACTCCAAGTTAAGCTTCAGGGATGCACTTCCCCACTTGTCATAAAATCTCATTGCAGGGGTGCCTGGGTGGCTTAGTCGGTTGATTGTCTGACTTTGGCTCAGGTCATGATCTCACAGTTTGTTAGTTTGAGCCCCGCATCAGTCTCTGTGCTGACAGCTCAAAGCCTGGAGCCTGTTTCGGATTCTGTGTCTCCCTCCCTCTCTGCCCCTCCCCCACTCATGCTCTGTCTCTCTCTCTCTGTCAAAAATAAACATTAAAAAAAATTAAAAATCTCATTGCAGGCAGCCACACATCTGGTTCTTCTTTCTTGGGGGTTTTAAAAACAGGTTGGAAATCTCAAAAGAAGTTATTGGATAAAAAATTCTTAGCTGGATCAATGTAATAAATTGATTTTTTTTTTTTTTTTTTTTTTTGGAAATAGACTTTTTGACAAGAATAGGTCAGTCCTGGTGTCCTTGCAGAATTTGTTCATTTCAAATCTGTGTGTTCCAGGGCTCACAGTGACAGAGTCTCAAACCTGAGACCTTTTGTGGGAGATTCAAGGAAAGAGGTGAAAACAATACCATATGAACAGGAAATAGGAGGGCACTTGGGATTGGCTCAGCTCAGGCTTGAATTAAACCATTCATTAAAGCTCTGAATTTTCTCTAAGCATTTGGCAGCAATTTCACCCACAAATGGCTTACAGTATCACTTAATTTCCCATTGGAGCTCTGGAGGAAATAATGATGCTAAGAATAAAATGAAATAATAGATGTGTAAGCACCTAGCTCAGTGTCTGGTACCATGTCAGCGCCTGGTTGAATCTGAAAAACAGTAATATCGTCTTTCATTCAACCAGTTCTAAAGCCATTTCTGTGTCGACACTTGATGGCGGTGTTGAATGGCAATGTTAAGTTGTCTGTTGGTTGCTTCGGTCTCCAATACACGTAACTCCTGGGTGTGGGAAGGAAGGCACACAACAGGGCTCCTTCACCTACCACTTCGCAGAAAGAAAAACCTAGAGGGTTCAGCTCAACTCTCTCTCCTAACCTCCAAAAATAGTTAAGCTTCAGGAATGAGACAAGTGTAAGATAGAGCAACAGGACGAAAAAATCACATTAATCCACTGTACCCCCCCTCCCCAGTCCTGTCCATAATAGGATTAAAAATGCTTAAAGGGTACAGTAGACCCCATGAAGACATGACTCACTTGTGGATTTAGGGAAACAGCTGCAGCCTCCTTGCACACCGTCTGCACTCTCAAGAGTGAAAGAAAATTGCCAGACCAAGACAACCGTATTGATACTGGCTTGTTTTTTCAAAGGATAAACCCTTACATGACAGAGCTTGGTTTTACAAGCCTAAATGGGAAAAGGTTCCTCAGTAGATATTGGAGTCCTCCTTATTTATAACTTGTTCAGCTAATGGCATGCTTCTTATGTCACTTGAACCACCTGAAAGTTTTGTTGTTGTTTTCACTGTTATTGTTTGAGAGAGAGAGAGAGAGAGGGCAAGTGCCAGCTGGGGAGGGGCAGAAGGAGACAGAGAGAGAGAATCCCAAGCAGGGCTTGAATCCACGACTGTGAGATCATGACCTGAGGCAAAACCAAGAGTTGGACACTCAACTGACTGAGCCACCCATATGCCCCAAGAAAGATTTTATTTTTGATATAGGCTTTTTGCTTGGAGCAGTAAGCCTAGGTTTCATTTCCTGTGTGCTTTCAGCATTATTTATTTTTCTTGATTTCTCTAAAACACTGTTGTCCTAGATTCTACTCCACCTCAGAGCCATTTTTATTCTTTAAAACCAGATAGGTGGTTTCTTTCCTTTGTTTGTTTTTGTTTCCTGACTTTTATGTTTAGTGGGAATGAAGCCTTATGCTAGGGTATTCCTTGTGAGATAACCCAGTATCCTCTTATTATCTGCATTCTTATTTCAGAAGGCTCTAGAACCACCCTAGACAATGTGTAGGCAGAGAAGAGAAAAACTGCAATGAAACTACTACTTGAGCGGGATCTGTAGAGAAGACAGAAATGTCTGAATATGTTCATACCCTCTCTCTTGGTCACCAAAAGAACACTAATTTTCTTTTTTTTTTTTTAACATTCATTTTTGAGAGACAGAGACAGAGCATGAGTGGGGAGGGGCAGAGAGAGAGGGAGACACAGAATCCGAAGTAGGCTCCAGGCTCTGAGCTGTCAGCACAGAGCCCAATGCGGGGCTCGAACTCATGGACCACAAGATTATGACTTGAGCTGAAGTCAGACGCTTAACTGACTGAGCCACCCAGGCGCCCCAAGAACACTAATTTTCTAGGTGTAAGGCATCTTTCTTTAGCCCCCAACTGTGTCTCCCCCTCTCAGAACCATTTTACGAGGAGATTGAAAGCTTTGGTGAGAGACTCTGGGTTTGGGCTGGAGCACACGTTCAATGCTCAAAACATTACAATTCTGTCTTAGCCTTCACCTCCTGCTTGCCCAGGTCCTCAAGGTCAACCAGGGGTTGAGGCCTTCTCAGGTCTTTTCTGGGTATGCTCACAGCCTGGCAGATGGCTTTCTAGATTCCCAGGAATAAGTCAAAGCTTTTCAAAGCCTGCTGTGTATATCTTCTTTCCCAAATTTTCCTTCTAAGTTTCGGCCAGGCTTGTTTGTCCCAGCTGGTATCACAGCTTAAAGCAGCCCAGATGTCAAACAATTGCTGCTTATTGTTCTTGACAAACACCTTGGAGATAGAGCCTTTCCCATAGTTTGGAGTCAGGTCAGGTAACTACAAGACCATTCCTCTTACTAATTGCATTTTGTTTCAAAATATGTAGTTCTTTTTCATTAAAAGTATGCTATTTGTGTTAAAATGTAACTAGTGCTTTTTCAATGAAGTAATATAATTCTTTCTTTTCTCACTTTTAATATTGACTACATTAAATATTGATAGATTGATAGATATAATCCATATAAATGACATGTCTTTTGGGTCCTCAATGATTTTTAAGAATATTAAGGAGTTCCAATATCAAAACATTTTAAAACTACCAGCTTAGCTAAAAGTAAGAATCTAAAGTTAAAGGATTTTTCCTTTAACACTTTAAAACTACTTCTCCATTATGTTCTTGCATTCCATGTCATGGAAGAGAAGTAAGCATCAATTTTATTCTTGTTCCTTTATGAGTTATCTGTTCTTTCTTCCTGGAAGCTTTTAGAATTTTAACTGCTTTTTAGTTCTTAAATTTTATGATAGCATATGTAGGTGTAGGTTTCTTCTTACTTTTCCTATTCTGTACTCTATGAATTCTTTCTACTTTCACTCATTCTGGAAAGTTCTCAGTCATTATTCCATAAAATATTTACTTCTCTGTTTATTTTTTTCTTCTCCTTTGAAGCTTTCTATTTTTATACAGACGCTAATATCTCTTTATTCACATCTCTTTACTTTTTGTTCCTTTTCTTAATCAGTGGCAGTTCCTCAAAGTAATTATATAGGGTTCTAATTTATGTTTTTATATTTTTGAGTTCTCATTCTATTCTATTATCTTCATCTCTTTCATTGTGAAACATGAAAACAGAGGAAAATACATAAAACATAAATATATAGTTTAACAAATTATTGCAGAGTGAATATTCATACAATCACCCCCAAGGCTGACTTCATGGGGGAGCAGTTACACACGGACTCACACTTAGAGGGGTTCCATGCTTGGTCTGATGACCTAGTGTCACTGTCTTGATATTTCTAATAATCTTAAAAACAAAGGACCCCACACTTCCATGTTGTATAGACTCCACAATTTATGTAGCTCCTCCTGATGACCATCCATGTCAAGAAATAAATAATTGCCTTATGTCCAAAACCCCACCCTGTCCCTTCCCAGTTACAATCCCTTTTCTTCCCACGAAGATAAGATCTATCTTGACTTCTATGGCAACCACTTTATTGATTTTCTTATAACTTTACTAGCTGTGTATGATCCTTAATACTATAGTTTAGTTTTCCCCGCCTTACTGAATATTTCATATTGTAGCACATCATCACGATTACAGATGCCACTAAAATACTATTTGTGAAAAATTATAGGGAATGGAAATCCTGACAAGATGGCTGATTATCATAGGCTCTTGCTTCCCCCTCCAAAGCAACCCTGAAGATGTCACGTAGAAAAGAGCCATGGGGCGCCTGGGTGGCTCTGTCGGTTAAACATCCAACTCTTGATTTCATCTCAGGTCATGATCTCACGGTCATGGGATCGAGACCTGCATCAGGCTCCAAGCTGGATGTGGAGTCTGCTTGGGATTCTCTGTCCTTCTCTGTCTGTCCCTCCCCGACTCGCACACACTCACGTTCTGTCTCTCTCTCTCTCTCTCTTTTCCCTCTCTCAAAAAAGAAAAATAAAGAAAAGAGTCACGAATGGAGCTAAGGAATTAATGTAAAAAGAAAGAGAAAGCTACAATGTCCCAAGCAGCATGTCACAATGATGACCTAATAAGGTACCTGCACAAACAATAATGAGCAAGCAATCCCACAATGAACATGTGTAATAAATGTCCAGGGGGAAAGTACCTGGTGCAATAAAGGCACATAATGGAGATCTGACCAAGCCTGAAGTGTCTGAGATCTTCCCAGGAGTTAACTTTTGCTCTGAGGTCCAAAGGAGTTAACTGAGATGAGATCCTTGCTTTTGGAAGGAGCACGACAGGGCTGAAGGATTCTAAGAAGACAGTATATAGCAAGCAGACGAACCTGGAGAGAGAAGCAGGGTCCAGATCAGACAGGCTTTATCCCAACTGCAAAGATTTAAAATAGGTTAGTGACGTGATCCAGTTAGGTTTTAAATGGTTACCTGAGTTACAGATCTCACAACTCATGGGTTCAAGTGCCACCCCCACCCCCCACCCCCCCCCCCACCCCCCGCCTCCCGTCAGGCTCTGTGCTGACAGCTCAGAGCCTGGAGCCTGCTTCAGATTCTGTTTCTCCCTCTCTCTCTGCCCCTCCCCTGCTCATGCTCTGTCTCTCCCCCTCTCTCAAAAATAAATAAACGTTAAAAAAAAAAAAAAGCTTTCATGTGGCTTCAGATCACACACAGGAGTTTATCATTTAAGAAAGAAAAAAGAAACAGAAGGAAAGAAAGGAAGGAAGGAAGGAAGGAAGGAAGGAAGGAAAGAAAAGAAAAGGCACAAAAACAATAGTTACTTCGTGCATCTTTCTTATTCCTTTCTCCAGTTCCTGGAGAAACTAATGAAGTCACAGGCACTACTCTTACTGGGACAGTCTCATTCTCAGGTCAGGACTCTATCTGAAGAGCTCTATAACCTATAACCTCTGATATACAGCTATTCCCAGTCCCTGGACATTAAATAATACTAATACTAATAATAAAAATAATAATAATACATTTAACAACAACTCGAGAGAGCTCCTTAAAGAGCACCGTATAGATTCTGAGCTCTTCTTTTTGGGTGCCTACAAACATATTGAACATAGGTGCTCGTGGAGAATGATGACGAGACTGGACACATAGCTCTTTCTCAGTAAAGGAGAGCAATTAAGTAGAAGAATCTGACTTTCTGCATCAATAGTTTTTCAGACAGTATGTGCATCACTTTTCCTTAAAAGGCTGCAGATGTATTCCATATGAATGTAATACTTCAGCACTAATCATTAATAATTCAAGAGTTCCCACCATACCACTATTCCAACAAAGTCTGATGACTTCCATTGCATCAGTGATCAGTGTTTAAAAATGGACACTCATTTTACTCATCTCACAAAGGGGTGGGGGATAAGTAATCTACCATGCTAGCATGTTAGCCAAGGTCAAGACACTCTTCAAGCGTTCCCTTTGTTCTAATAGCAATGTCCCATATAGAAACAGGCGTTTCTTACTTGCCATGTCTGCTTCTCCTTGCATGATAAATAAAATTCTCTTAGCACCAATTATTAATTTATTAATTATCGCCAAGTAAAAATCTGTTAAAAATACCCAGAGGATGGGTCCTGGAGGTTCACAGCTGCAGATCCAACAGAGTTTATGAACTTGTTGCCAATGAATTAGGAGGCTTCCATATGCTCAGAGGCCATTATATGAACCAAAAATAAAATTTCTAATTATTTCCATCCATAAAATGTCCAGCAGAATGCTATGCTATGCTAATTTTAAGAATATAGAGTAATGTAACAGATGTCATGGGTGGGCCACTACCTAGGAGGGACAAAACCCTTCAGTGAAGGAAGTGTTCTTTTTGGCATTATCATATTTCATGAGTTATGAGCTCCTGTTATTGAATAAGAAACAACAGTGCATTATTGGAATGTCCTCTCTTGCCCAGACTCTGAAACAGGTGTTTTCCATGGTATCTTGTTCAATCCCCACAATTTACAAGGTGCATATGACCTGTGTTTTACAAAGGGAAATCCTAAACACATTAAGAAACTTGCTCCCAAGTCAAGTGCATAAGTAGACAGCAGAGCCATCAATTAATGCTTCATCTCTGGACCACAGAAACTCTACAGGAAATAATGGTAAGGAACAAGTGGCACCCTGCACATGTTAGAAATTCTAGAAGGAGAAAAAGAAATCCCCCAATAATGAAAATTTTCAATGTGCTTTTCACTTCAGGTCAATTCTTGGTCACGTCACGATACAGAGAGCAGAAAAGACCTAAGCCACAGAAATCTTGTGAAAAGCTCTAAATCTGCTTCACGAATTCCTTTTCTTGTTTGGTGTAAGAGGTTAAATTAGGTTGCCAAGAACTAATGCACAAAGATCTAACATTAACTTGAGTTACAGGGAAACAATAGTCAAACAGAATTAGAGTCCACGGCACATGTGAGCAAATGACTTCAGAATTCTTCCAATCTCCCTCTTTCTCTACGTGCAAACCAGGAATTAGACATTTCCTCAAGACAGAAGAGCAATGACAGTTATCACATTTTCACAACGACTTTTTTGATCATTTAACGTCAAAACCCCTTGCTTTAGAATCTCTCTGCCACAACCTTCATTTTCCCCTCTTAGTTTTTGGGTTTCTTAATTTTTTTTTCCTTTCCATAGAAACCTAGGCTTCATATAAAATATTTTCTTATGAAGCTGAGGGATCTGCTGTTATGGGAACATACTGGTTCTGTGAGGGTGCTCTCTTAGGATCCTGGCCACTCTGATAGTCGTCTTATTCTGGGAGCAGGTCACCAACATTGGGTAGCCATATGATCCCTTTCAACGTCATCTCCTTTGCCATCTTTTGGAATAGAAATGTGCCCAGCCAAGGTCTCCATATTTCTCCCTGATCCACCCATGAGATTAATCCACCAAGTTAAAGATTACTAGAATCCACTAAATTCCATTTTTGAGATCTGTCCCTTCCCAATATCCAAGGATACAGCAGTCAGCTACGTATCCCTCTTCAATTTGGTTTAAATGATGTTGTATCTAGAAGATATTCTTTAACCTGTGACATGGCATTTAGCTGTTTCCTAGTTTCATTATAGATATTGCCCTCCTATATTTGATACATTTTATTCACTTCCATAGTTTTCAGAGACAGGAATAAGGTAAACTTGCTCTTATTTTATCATCTTTCCAGAAATTTCTCCAATATGAATATTTAAATACTGGAAAAAATATTGAATATTCATCAAAGTTTGATTAAATATTGTATATTTAAATAGGCAGAGCCAGAGAGTCTGGGTAGCTCAGTCAGTTGAGCATCCCACTCTTGATTTTGGCTCAGGTCATGATGTCACAATTCATGAGATCCAGCCGCACATCGGGCTCTATGCTGACAGCGTGAAGTCTGCTTGGGATTTTCTCCCTCCCTCTCTCTCTGCCCCTCCCCCTCTTGCTCACTCTCTCTCTCTCTCTCAAAATAAATATTTTTTAAAAATTTTTAATGTTCATTTTTGAGCAAGTGAGCGAGCGAGAGAGACAGAGCATGAGCAGGGGAGGGGCAGAGAGAGAGGGAGACACAGAATCCGAAGCAGGCTCCAGGCTCTGAGCTGTCAGCACCGAGCCCATCGTGGGATTTGAACCCATGAACCGAGAGATCACGACCTGAGCCAAAGTCAGACGCTTAACTGACTGAGCCACGTAGGTGCCCCCCAAATAAATATTTTTTTTAATTTAAATAAATAGGCAGAGCTATACACTACTGAATATCAAGAAAAGATACCAAAAATGCAAGCACCTAAAACCTCTTCTGACGGTCAATGTTGAGAGTACTTACCTAAGCTTTGTTCGAGTGTGAACCTTTGACACAGGCTTGAGAAATCATGTCACCCACTCCCTTTTAAACACTGGCTTACCAGTACTGGTCTCCTGTGCAGCGTGCTGGGACCCTATAGGAACACAGAGTTAGCAGGGAGGGTAACCATTCTACTAAGACATCCTATAGATAACCACCGACAACCGGGTGGTTAGGCAGGCAGATTAGCTTGCACCATGAGCAGGAACCACAAACTGGTGCTTTGCGTGCCGTTTAGTAAGGAATTATTTGATGAGCAGTGGAAATATCTTCCTAGAGTATGAATTTCATAGTTACACACTGCGTATCAACTGAACCTGAACCACAGCATGAAGCAGCCCCAAGACCACATGGCCTGGGTCACCAGACTACACCATAACCCTTGTCACAATGGGCTACTCACTTCTCTGCAGGTCCCACAAACATCCCTCTACCCGAACTTTTCCATTTCTGCTTGTCCATGTTACCCATCTTTCCAGAGCCAACTCAAATGCTTTTCCCCCTCCATGAAGCCTTTATCATTGCTTTCTCTGATCAAGATTATCCTTTCCCTACTTTGCATCTCTATTTTACCATCTGTCCTATGTCTCCATTCAGTCAATCATTAGTACCCAGCACCTATGATCGTCCAAGCCCTATTCTAAGGAGTATGGCCACAGAACCAAAAAAGGCACAGTTCTTGTTCTAGGAGCTCATAGTCAAGTGGATGACACAAAGTAACAATCAAAAATAATTTTATGTCAAGTGCAATTTGATGCTGTGAAGAAAAATTAAGCTAGGTAAATGGTAAGATGACTAGAATGAATGACCCTGAAAGGGATCAGGGAAGACTTCCCTGAGTATGTGACATTTGAGCAGAGACCAAATGGAGTGAGGGTGTGATCATGGTAAGGTGGGTGGAGAGCCTTTGGAGTAAAGAGAATAGTTGCAGAGGCCCCAAAGCAGGAATTAAATGCTCAGCTTACTTAAGGAACAGTAAGGGGATGCCTGGGTGGCTCAGTTGGTTGAGCATCTGCCTCTTGATTTGGGCTCAGTTCATGATCTCATGATTTGTGGGATCGAGCCCCACATTGGGCTCGGTGCTGGCAGCGTGGAATCTGCTTTGGATTCTCTCTTTCCCTATCTCTATCTCTGCCCCTCTCCTGTTCATGTGTATGCACTCTCTCTCTCTCTCCCTCTCTCAAAATAAGTAAACATTTTCTTCAAAAAAGGGAACCGTTAGAAGGCTAGTGTTGCCTTGGATGGTGGGGGAGACAGAATGGAAGGAAATAACGTTTAGGAAGGCTAAGTGGAGTAGAGTCTGGTAGGCCTTAATGACTTCAGGAACTGCTCTGGACACCTCAACATCCTTTTCTTGGGTGAACTCCCACCATCCCCCATGTGGCTCTATTGAATCTCCATCACAACACCCCGCTTGCTTCCCAGCTACAAAACACATGACCCACGTCAGGTCTCCTCTCACCCAGTCAGGAGGTGATCACGTGACCCAAGCAGGGTCAAAAGTTTCAACAACTGCATTGCCACCTTGTGCCAGAGGCTGTCTGCACCCCACTCACCACTGCCAATGGGAGTCCTTATTGTCAAACAATTCATGCATAATCCAGATCCAGAATCTTATCCCAGCATCTGCATTTTGAAGTCAGACTCTGAGGAGGAGAATGGTATCCAGGAGTGTTCTGATGATGGATGCCTGAAAGGGGGAAGCAAGGAAGCAGAGTTGGCCAGAGGAAGAAGATGAGCCTCAACGCAGTCCCACTGGCGGTCTCCATGCTTCCCATGGGAAGTCTTGATGCTGGGATGACCCTTCAGAGTTATCCTGAGTTGGGACAAGAGGACTGAGCCTTTGTGTCCCGGGTATTAATCAGCCACTGGAGATGGGCCACTCTGGGTAGGGGACATGACTTGGGCAAGGCAGTTCTGTTCAGCTGAGGCTGCAGACCTGTGAGGATCTGACATCTGAGGACTTCTGCCAGCAGCCCACCCAGTATGGGGGAATAAGTTCCTCCTTCCCAATGGTGTACAGAGTAACTAATCATGGTGTTCATCACAGAAACTATGACTAGCAGTAAATCATGGATTCTTATGAGACTGTTTTAAAGCAGACATACATACATAATAAAAATGTCAATGTTCTGGGGTGCCTGGGTGTCTCAGTCAGTTAAGCGTCCAACTCTTGATTTCGGCTCGGGTCATGATCTCACAGCTCATGAGTTCAAGCCCCACACTGGGGACCCGCGCTGACAGTGCAGAACCTGCTTGGGATTCTCTCTCTCGCTCTCCCTCTCTCCCTGTCCTGCTCATGCTGTCTCTCAAAAATAAATTTTTAAAATGTTTAAATGTCAATGTTCACCTATTAGGTAAACGCCTAAAGACTGTCAACTATAAAATGCTTAATTCAACTTAATGTTGTGATAGGATCAAATGGAATGAGAGACTGAAGCACCTCATGTCAAGCTTGGCACTCAGTATATGTTTTCAAACTAAGTATAATAAAATGTGACCATTAATGTTCCAGTTCAAAAATCTACACATAACTCCAGCATCATAAACAGATGTTTGTGAGGAAACTCATACTATAGACATTTCAGTGAAGCTTCTGGTTGAATAGGTCAGGGCTTGGACTGAAAACAGATGGAAAGAATAAAGAAATTTTAATGAAGTGTCTGTTTACAAAGGAGGCAGAATTCGGGAAACATGAGGCATAATGAGGCACCCCATGACTAGCAATAACAGAAAGATACTACCACCCTTAGGCTTGATGGAACAAGGGAAGGAACGAGAAGTTACTAGAAACGAGAAAGTCCTAACTGTGGCAGAGAGCTGCCTGACAGGAGCTATGGCTTTTAGCAGCAGATTGAGGACACGGCCAAGCTACCCAGTGACCCAGAGGACAGTGATTCAGGGAAAGAAGTTCTCCAGCTCTCTCTCTCACCTTCTCATCTCATGCTGGTACCTCCCATTGGCCAAACCCAACAAGAAGTCAGAGTAAAGGGGTGCCTTGGTGGCTCAGTTGGCTAAGCATCTGACTTCAGCTTCAGGTCACGGTCTCATGGCTCTTGTGTTTGAGCCCAAGTAGGGCTCTTTGATGACAGCTCAGAGCCTGGAGCCTGCTTCCGATTCTGTGTCTCCCTCTCTCTGCCCCCCACCCACTTCCTCAAGAAGTTGTCAGAGGACATAAAAGTCAGCATCCCAGGCACAGTTAGAAGCATGGGTCTGTAGAGACAAGTGGAGACAATTTCACCACAGCTTGCTGAAATTCAATACACGACATTGAGTTTTAGATATAGTCAGGTATGTGTATCAGTACAGATGAAATTGTTGTTGTTTTTAAGTACACTTTATTGATTCATATTGTTAGCTTTGGTGGGAAGAGGTATGAATGGTGAACACTTGGGTTCTTCTCTTGGTGTGGCTGAGGAGATTGCCAAAGACAGAAAGGATCTAGAAACAAAGAGAACAGGGAAGTGGGGGAGAAAGAAAGAAAGAAAGAAAGAAAGAGGAAGGAAGAAAGGGAGAGAGAGAGAGAGAGAGAAAGAAAGAGAAAGAAAGAAAGAAAGAAAGAAAGAAAGAAGAAAGGAAGGAAGGAAAAAAAGAAAGAAAAAGAGAAAGAGAAAGAGAAAGAGAAAGAAGAGAGAAAGAAAGAAAGAAAGAAAGGAAAAAAGAAAGAGAGAAAGAAAGAAAGAAAGAAAGAAAGAAAGAAAGAAAGAAAGAAAAGAAAGGAAGCAAGCAAGCACATCTTTTGAAGACTTAGGCGTGTCCAGACTCTTTTTGGGGAGAAACAGAAGATTGTCCCCGAGATAGGTGGATCCAAAGCACACGCCGTGGCCACTCTTCGTGTCTTTGTTTAGCGATCTGTACACAAAGGATGCTACAGAGAATCTGTCCAGCCACTTTCCCAGAGTGGTCTTCGCATTTGACTTGGGTTTTCTCACTCTTCCGGTCTGAGGAATCCAAACATCAATATTTATAGCACTTCCCTTATGTGTCATCAATATTGCTTACACATATATTTATAGGGTTACCACTGGCTCTGGAAAGAACATAATGCACATAATTAAGATATGTCTAAAGCCAACCAGGGAAGGGGGTAGGAGAGGATTAGTCACAGGGAAGAATCTGCCCAAGTTCCCTCCTTAACTAAAAAAGCCCTCTTCAGCAACACCACCAGCTCCCAGGGGAAAAGGGCCAAATTTCATGCCATGACTGTAACTGAAATATACAAATGTCTCAGAACCAAAGAATCTAAAGACTACAACCAGTACCATCCCCAGTCCTATGGGAGCCAAGGGCACATCTTTCAAGTACACTTTGGTAGGAGGAGAGCCCCAATTCCAGGGCATCCTTTTGACTTTTTAAAAGGTCTGGTCCCGGTCAAAGCTCTCCCTTAAACTTTGGGCATCAGGTTGTCTATCTATGAAACAATAAGACTGAACTACGTAATTTCAAAAATTCCTCCCAACCTAAAATGAACTTGAGAACTTGCCATTAAACCACTGCGCTTTTTCCACTCAATAAAACAATGAACCTCGCTATTGGTGTTTGAAAATGCGTAAAGCAGCACCATCTAGCGGACAAAAAGTAGTAATACTAGCGACGATTAAGACCAATGAAATGAAATTTCACAAGGATAAAGTAATTTTTGTGGGACATTCCAGGGAAGATCTCTTAACTTCTTAGTAGATTGTGGCCCTCTTGGAGAATGTAACAAAAGTTACAGACCCTCCTACCACCCAACAATGCAAAAGGCACACATACCAAAAATTCTGTGGGAATTTTGTGGGAATATGGGAACTTCCCCAGCTCTCCCCAATCATGCATGGGCCACAGTTTAAGAACCTCCTGTAGGGACACCTGGGTGGCTCAGCCAGTTAAGTGTCCCACTTCAACTCAGGTCATGATCTCACAGTTCATGAGTTCAAGCCGCACATCGGGCTCTGTGCTGACAGCTCAGAGCCCGGAGTCTGCTTCAGATTCTGTGTCTCCCTCTCTCTCTGTCCTTTCCTCTCTCTCTCTCACTCTCTCTCTCTCTCAAAAATAAGTAAACATTAAAGAAAAAAAAAGAACCTCCACTGTACACATTGTAAGGAAAGTGAAAAATGATCCTATAATCATCAGGAATCACTAAATGTTGTAACAGAGTTACAATTTTTTTTAACTTAACCATAAACCAAACCACCTTTTTTTTTTTTAATTTTTTTTTAAGTAGGCTCCACGCCCAACATGGGATTTGAACTCATCATTCAGAGATCAAAAGTCACATGCTCTACTGGCTGAGCCAGCAAGGCACTCCCAGATCCTTCTTTTTCCTACTGCGTAACAGAAAGGGTACCCACTTGCCCAGTCATTTGCTCCTACCACCTCTGATTCTTGACAGGATGTGACAAAGATACAGGGGATGTTATGCCCAGAATTCGTGATCCCCAAATACCGCCAGGGAGCCGAGTCCGATGCAAAAGCAAAAGAGCCTTTATTCGAGCTAGCTCGAGCTCAATCCCCTACCTGCACCGATGCAGCGGTGAGATGCCGGGGAGAGCGAGCGAGTTTCAAAAGCACAAAGGTTTTATAGGGGTCTAGGGGCAGTTGGTGAGGTAATGGCTGTGGCCTCAGCCGATTGGCTGGGGAAGGGTCGGAGTCCTGTTCCGCAGGTCTCAGGGCATGTTTTGATCGGGTAGTTTGAATGGGTGAGCGGGAGGTTACTCAAGGGAAGGAGGCATGGTCTGAGGTGTCTGCGATTTTCCCGGAAAGGGGGCATGCGGGGACATAGTCACTCAAGGTGGAGGACACAGAACAAGATGGAGTCGGCCGGCGTAGGTCCACCCTTTCAGGGAGGCTGGAAAACCGTTGAAAAAGAAGTGAGAATCTAGCACTGGCAGCACCCAGTAGCAGCAGAGCCAGGGGTGCGGTCCTGAGCCTACCTTTCCTGAGCTCTAAGTCCATCTACCCCTGCCTGTTTCCATGCCTCATCCTTCAAATCCATTAATTCTGGAAGCTGTTTGACATCCTTCCAATAAAGCCCTTCACCACTTTGAGTCAGTATGTGTTACTTACAATTAAGTAACACCAAAGGTTGTGATTGATACATACGCCAAATCCATAGGGGTGAACTGAAAAGGTAACTCTTCCTCAGTGCAACATACTTCATCATGTACTTAATAGCACTTTTTTTTTTTAATTTTTTTTTCCACGTTTTTATTTATTTTTGGGACAGAGAGAGACAGAGCATGAACGGGGGAGGGGCAGAGAGAGAGGGAGACACAGAATCGGAAACAGGCTCCAGGCTCTGAGCCATCAGCCCAGAGCCCGACGCGGGGCTCGAACTCACGGACCGCGAGATCGTGACCTGGCTGAAGTCGGACGCTTAACCGACTGCGCCACCCAGGCGCCCCAATAGCACTTTTAACTTAAAGCAAAAGACCAAAAACTAATCAAAATTTCCAGAAGCCACGTCTTCTCTAAGGATGATCAAAATATTGGCGGAACATTATAGGTGTCCTTCTCTCGCGGGATGATCCCGCATTATGCTGTTTATACAGTCCTCCAAGAAATCATTTCTTGTTTTGGTATTTTCCCCTACATTTCACACCAGAATTTGGTTTAATACAATCTCAAATCCTTTTTGGAACAAGGCAGAGTCTTTTACATATTTATATACTCATATAAGGGTTTCTGATGTTTAGCCAAGATAAATTAAGGGTGGATGAAACATGTTCTTAGGAAAAAAAAAACTCATAACTATAGAATTGTGTTTTTTTTTTTTTTAATTTATTTTTGGGACAGAGAGAGACAGAGCATGAACGGGGGAGGGGCAGAGAGAGAGGGAGACACAGAATCGGAAACAGGCTCCAGGCTCTGAGCCATCAGCCCAGAGCCCGACGCGGGGCTCGAACTCACGGACCGCGAGATCGTGACCTGGCTGAAGTCGGACGCTTAACCGACTGCGCCACCCAGGCGCCCCAATAGCACTTTTAACTTAAAGCAAAAGACCAAAAACTAATCAAAATTTCCAGAAGCCACGTCTTCTCTAAGGATGATCAAAATATTGGCGGAACATTATAGGTGTCCTTCTCTCGCGGGATGATCCCGCATTATGCTGTTTATACAGTCCTCCAAGAAATCATTTCTTGTTTTGGTATTTTCCCCTACATTTCACACCAGAATTTGGTTTAATACAATCTCAAATCCTTTTTGGAACAAGGCAGAGTCTTTTACATATTTATATACTCATATAAGGGTTTCTGATGTTTAGCCAAGATAAATTAAGGGTGGATGAAACATGTTCTTAGGAAAAAAAAACTCATAACTATAGAATTGTGTTTTTTTTTTTTTTTAATTTATTTTTGGGACAGAGAGAGACAGAGCATGAACGGGGGAGGGGCAGAGAGAGAGGGAGACACAGAATCGGAAACAGGCTCCAGGCTCTGAGCCATCAGCCCAGAGCCCGACGCGGGGCTTGAACTCACGGGCCGCGAGATCGTGACCTGGCTGAAGTCGGACGCTTAACCGACTGCGCCACCCAGGCGCCCCATAGAATTGTTTTTAAAAAATTATGGCCAGGGGCACCTGGGTGACTCAGTTAAGCATCTCATTCTTGATTTCAGCTCAGGTCATAATCTCAGTTCATGAGTTCAAGCCCCACATTGGGGTCCATGCTGATAGTGCACAGCCTGCTTGACATTCTCTCTCTCTCTCTCTCTCTCTCTCAAAAATAAATATTTAAAAAAAAATTATGCCACATGGAAAAGAAAGACCCACCAACAGTAAAAATAGGTGTTTGGTTTTTAAACCCAAAGAGAATAGGCCCAATATTTTTTAAAGGCGATTTTCTTGATTTAAAAATCCTTTTGAGGGGCGCCTGGGTGGCTCAGTCGGTTAAGCGTCCGA
This sequence comes from Leopardus geoffroyi, assembly GCF_018350155.1. Taxonomy (NCBI): domain Eukaryota; kingdom Metazoa; phylum Chordata; class Mammalia; order Carnivora; family Felidae; genus Leopardus; species Leopardus geoffroyi. Next base: position 92,175,314 of record NC_059326.1, on the reverse strand, counting down.
CTTCAGCCAGGTCACGATCTCGCGGTCCGTGAGTTCGAGCCCCGCGTCGGGCTCTGGGCTGATGGCTCAGAGCCTGGAGCCTGCTTCCGATTCTGTGTCTCCCTCTCTCTCTGCCCCTCCCCCGTTCATGCTCTGTCTCTCTCTGTCTCAAAAAAATAAATAAAAACGAAAAAAAAAATAAAAATAAATAAAAATAAAAATCCTTTTGAAAAAATTTATCCAGGTATAGCTAAGACCATTTCCATACCCAGATCATTCTGTTTATGGAACCATATGCTCCACTGCTAGCTAAGTATACTTTAAAATAATGTAATATAATTGTTCATACCCTCTCATCTAGTAATACCACTGCTGGGTAGATGTCCTAATGAAATTATTTAAAATAAGAAAATGTTTGCATTAATACTAGGAAAAAAAGACAAAATTAGGGATTTTATTATAATGAATGAAATTTATTAAATATCACATAGCCATTACTATGAATGAATTAGAAGTCTGAAATAGCATGGGAGCAATATTATCATATAACTTTAGATGAAAATAAATAGAATAAAATATTGCTCCATACTAAAAAGAGACTAGGTAAAATTCATATTGAATAATGAATTTTTCTCATCGTTATTTTCTTTACTGCTCTTAGTAACTTTTTAACGTTTATTTATTTAATTTGAGAGTGACAGAGACAGAGCGAGTGGGGCAGGGGCAGAAAGAGAAGGAGAGAGAATCCCAAGCAGGATCCACACTGCCAGCACAGAGCCCACTGCAGTGCTCGAACTTAGGAACTGTGAGATCATGACCTGAGCCAAAGTCAGAGGCTTAACCAACTGAGCCACCCAGGTGCCCCTGCTGTTAGTAATTTCTTAAACATTTATTAAATACCTGATAGGCATTGTGCAAGAAACTCAGTATATAAAATGGAAAGATTCTCCACCTCCAGGCCGTGTATGGTCTGTGGAGCAGAAGAAGGCAGCACATGAAAACAAGGAATACAATTACTCTACTGAAAATATGCAAATTAGGAAAAAACTAGACCAATACCTAGGAGTGGAATGCTTTTAATGCTTTTATGTGTATGTTTTTATGTGTTTTACTTCTTCAGAAAATGCCCAACTGTTTTCTAAAGTGGTTCTATCATTTTACATTCCCACCATCAGGGAATGTAAACATCCTTGCCAACACGCTAGTTGCTCTAACAGATATGTAATGGTGTCTTATCGTGGGTTTTAGTTTGCATTTTCCTAACGCCTAATAGTGTTGAGCATAATCTCATGTATTTATTTGTCTTCTGTATGTCTTTTTGGGCGAAATATCTTTTCAACATGGCCCAGCTTTTTAATTGGGTTGTTTTCTTATTGCGGTTTTGAGAATTTTTTTTAGGTATTCTGGATACAAGTCCTTTATTAGATATATGTCTTCCAAATATTCTCCTGCAGTCTACTGCTTGTAACAGTGTCTTCTGAAGAACAGAAGTTTTGGGGTGCTGGGTGGCGTTCAACTTTGGCTCAGGTCATGATCTCATGGTTCATTGGTTTGAGCCCCACATCAGGCTCTGTGCTGACAGCTCAGAGACTGGAGCCTTGCTTCGGATTCTGTGTCTCCGTCTCTCTCTGCCCTTCCCCTATTTGTCCTGTCTCTCTCTCTCTCTCTCTCTCTCAAAAATAAAGAGTGAAGAACAGAACTTTCAAATTTTGATAAAGCCAAATTTATCCTTTTGTTCTCCCAGAGACAGTGGATGTAAGAAATCTTTTCTCCTGTTTTCGCCTAGCAGTTCCACAGTTGTGGCTCTTACATTTAAGGCAATGATCTATTAGGAGTTGATTTTTTTTATATTCTGTGAAATAGGGATCTAAGTTCATTATTTTGCATATGGATAGCCAGTTGTTCCCTCACCATTTGTTGGAAGGGCTATAACCGCCTCCATCACATTGCCTTTAGGCGCTTGTTTAAAAAAAAAAAAACACACACACACACACACAATTGTCCACAGATGTTGGGGTTACTTCTAGACTCTCCATTATGTTCCATTGATCTATTTGTCTATATTTATGCTAGTATCAAGCTGTTTTGTGTACTATAGCTTTGTAAGTCTTGAAATCAGGTAGTGTGAACCCTCCAAAGTCGTTCTTTCTCAGAGTTGTTTTGGTTATACTTGATCCTTTGCATTTCCATATGAATGTTGGAATCAGTTTGCTGGGGTCTACAAAAGGAAAAAAAAAAAAAGGCTGCTGGGGTTTTGATTGGGATTGTGTTAACTCTATAGATTTTGGAGAGCATTTACATCTTAACAATACTGAGTCTTCAACCCACGAACATGGTATTTTCTTAGGTCTTCTTTAATTTCTCTCAGCAATATTTTGTAGTTTTCAGCCTATAAGTCTTTCACATCTTTTGTCAGATTATTCTTCCTAGGTATTTGATATCTTTGATGTTATGATCAATGGTATTATTTTCATTTCCAATTGTTTGTTGCTATTATATAGAGATTTTAAAATATTTTGGAGGTATATTGACCTTGTATACTGCAACCTTGTTAAACTCACTAACTTGTTCTAGAAAGTTTCTTAGAGGGAAAGTTCTAGTTTTGGTATTGCATAGCTAATAATTTTGCCTGCCCCAGAATTTTCATTCTGGGAATATTACTTTGATAATCCTTTAGAGAACCATTTCTCTCCTATCCTTCGTCCATGTGTTTGAGGTGAGCATTTACTATACATTTGGTCAGTTACCACAGTGATAATAGACTAGTGTGGAGATAAGCACATGACCAACTGATCCAGGAAGAGTCAATCGTGGAACTTACAGGAAAACATTGCATTTTTCTAGCTAGTTCAAAGTCGGACATTACTCATTTCCAACTCAAGACCACTGTGGTCAGAGAACACACTTTGTGGCACGTGAATCCTTTCAAATTCATTGAGATTTTAAAACAAAACTACCAGGGGCACCTGAGTAGCTCAGTTAGTTGAGCGTATGACTTGATCTCAGGGTCCTGAGTTCAAGCCCCACATTGGGCTCTGTGCTGGACATGAAACCTACTTTAAAAAAAATTTTTTTTTTTTTTTTTTTTTTAATAAATAGGGATGGCTGAGTGGCTCAGTCGGTTAAGCATCCAACTTTAGCTCAGGTCATGACCTCACAGTTTGTGGGTTCAAGTCCCACATCAGGTTGCAAGCTGACAATGCAAAACCTGTTTGGGATTCTTTCTTTCTCTCTCTCAAAATAAACTAAAAACAAACAAACAAACAAACAAACAAAAACACCTTTAAATACATACATGCATACATACATACATACATACATACATACAAAATCACCATATTGACTCAGCAATCCTACTTCTGGGTATGTATCCAAAAAATTGAAATCAGGATCTCAGAAGGATACATGCTTTCCATGTCCAGTGCAGCATTATTCAAAATAGCAAAGACATGGAAACAATGTAAATGCCTATCAAGAAACGAATGATTGAGAAAATGTAGCACATACATATGATGGAATGTTATGCAGCCTTAAAAAAGATGGGGCGCCTGGGTGGTGCAGTCGGTTAAGCGTCCGACTTCAGCCAGGTCACGATCTCGCGGTCCGGGAGTTCGAGCCCCGCGTCGGGCTCTGGGCTGATGGCTCAGAGCCTGGAGCCTGTTTCCGATTCTGTGTCTCCCTCTCTCTCTGCCCCTCCCCCGTTCATGCTCTGTCTCTCTCTGTCCCAAAAATAAATAAACGTTGAAAAAAAAAAATTACAAAAAAAAAAAAGAAAGAAAAAAGAAAGAAACCCTGTCACACACACAACAGTATGAATGAAGCTGGAGAACATTATGTCAAGTGAAATAAGCCAGTCACAGGAGGACAAAGAGTGGGTCATGCCATGTACATGAATAAAATCTAAACAGTCAAAATTGTAGAAACAGAGAATAGCAGTTGCCAGGGACTAGGGAGAGAGGGAGATGAAGGGTTGCTGTTCAAAGGGTAGAAAGTTTCAGTTATACAACATGAGTACATTCTAGAGATCTGCTGTACTTATGGGCCTCTAGATCTGCAGATCTAGAGATTTGCACGTTGTTAACATTGTGCACTTAAAAATTTGGTAAGAGGGTAGATCTTCTATTAAGTGCTCCTGCCGCAATAAAATATAAATGTTTTGAAATTTGTTTTATGGCCCACGAAATGGTCTATCATGATACATGTTCTGTGTGCACTTAAATAAGGTGTATTCTGTTGCTGTTAGGTTGATCAGATCAAGTTGGTTGATAGTGTTCTTCAAGCCCACTGTATCTTTTCTGATTTACTGCCTACTTTTTCTATCAATTATTGAAAAGGGGGTATTGAAACGTCTGACAATAATTGTGAATTTGTCTGTTTTTCCTTTCAGTTCTATCAATTTTTACTTAAGTATTTTGAAGCTCTTTTATAGATGCCTAAGTGTTTAAGATTATTACGTCCATTGACCCTTTCAATCATGACTAAATGACTGTCTTTATCCCAGATTATATTCTTTGCTCTGAATTTTCCTTTGCCTGATATTAATATAGACATACTAGTGTGGTTTTTTTCTTTTTCATTAATGCTAGCAGGGGATAACTTCTTCCATTTTTTTTTTTAACTTTTACCTTATTTGTGTCTTTATACTTGAAGTACATTACTTATAGGCATCCTATAGTTGAGTGTTGAATTTTTTATATCCAATCTAACAAGCTCTCTGTTTTATTTTTATTTATTTTTTTATGTTTATTTATTTTTGAGAGAGAGACAGAGCGTGAGCAGAGGAGGGGTAGAGAGAGAGAGGGAGACCCGAAATCCAAAGTAGGCTCCAGGCTCTAAGCTGTCAGCACACAGCCCGACACAGGGATCGAACCCACGAACCGCAAGATCATGACCCGAGCCAAAGTTGGGACAATCCAACTGACTGAGCCACCCAGGCACCCCACAAGCTCTCCCTTTTAAATGGGATTTTTAAATTCTTTTTAATTAATTAAGTAATCTCTCCACCCAACGTGGGGCTTGAACTCACAGCCCCAAGATCAAGAGTCACATGTGCTTCCAAATGAGCCAGCCAGGCATCCCTTAGTTGGGACTTTTAGACATTTAATATGGTTATTGATTTTGTTAGGTGTGCATCTACCATCTTGCTACTTGTTTTATTTTTGTTCATTATTTTTGTTTCTATTTACTTCCATTCGTTGTTTCTTTTTTCCTCTTTTCTGTCTTCTTTTGGATTTTTACAAGTCTGGCTGATGGGAACAGGCACTATTCCCTTTAATCCTTTCAAACGTTTTTCCCCCTACCCTTTCTGCCCATGCATGCATTCCAGGGGGACCATCTACACATCTCTAGGCTTCTCTCTGTAAGCAGTTCTCCCTCTGGTATTCTGTTCTATGAACTTGAGCTGTTGGGTGTTCCCACTTTCAACTCTGTCTCCTCAACTCAGGAGTCTTGTCATATATATATGAAAAAATATATGTACATATATATGTTGTTTCGAGCAAGAAAGTAAATCTGGTCTATGTTACTCCATTTTAGTTAAAAGTGCAAGTCCTTAGGGCACCTGGCTGGCTCAGGTGGTGGAGTGTGAGACTCTTGATCTCCAGGTCATGAATTCGAGCCCCACACTGGGTGTAGAGATTATTTAAATTTATTAGTTAATTTTAAATAATTTAAATTTATTACTTTAATTTAAAAAACAAGTGCAAGTCCTCACTACCCCACTTTTAAAAATTGCTGTAGGGGTGCCTGGGTGGCTCAGTCGGTTGAGCATCTGACTTCTGATCTCACAGTTCCTGAGTTCCAGCCCCACATCAGGCTCTGTGCTGACAGCTCAGAGCCTGGAGCCTGCTTCGGATTCTGTGTCTTCCTCTCTCTCTGCCCCTGCCCTGCTCCCGCTCTTTCTCTCTCCCAAAAATAAATAAAACATTAAAAAAAATTTTTAAGATGCAAAAATATCTCAATAAAGAGCAGACTTCTCCACAGTGGTGTTGGACCCACTGGATAACCACATGTGTAAAAAGGACTGTCAACCTAAATATCACAGCTTGTATAAAAATTAACTCTAAGTGGATCATGAATCTAAATATAAAATATAAAATTACATAACTGTTAGGAAGAAACATAGAGGAAAACCTTCACGGGTGCCTGGGTGGCTCAGTTGGTTAAGCGTCCAACTCTTGATTTTGGCTCAGGTCATGGAATCATGGTTTGTGAGTTCAAGTCCCACATTGGCCTCTGTGCTAACAGCACAGAGCCTGCTTGGGATTCTCTCTCTCTCTCTCTCTCTCTCTCTCTCTCTCAAAATAAATAGATAAGCATTAAAAAAAGAAGAGGAAAACCTTTAGTGACTGGAGATAAGGTTCTTAGACATTACATCAAAGTCACGATCCTTAAAAGAAAAAAAAAATTGCTAAGTTGTAGTTCATCAAAACTTAAAACTACAGGGGCGCCTGGGTGGCGCAGTCGGTTAAGCGTCCGACTTCAGCCAGGTCACGATCTCGCGGTCCGTGAGTTCGAGCCCCGCATCGGGCTCTGGGCTGATGGCTCAGAGCCTGGAGCCTGTTTCCGATTCTGTGTCTCCCTCTCTCTCTGCCCCTCCCCCGTTCATGCTCTGTCTCTCTCTGTCCCAAAAATAAATAAACGTTGAAAAAAAAAAAACAAAAAAAAAAAAAACTTAAAACTACAAAAATATTGTGAATCTACAAAAAACTACAAAAACTACTATGAAGACAACGACAAGACAAGCGACAGGCAGAGAAAAAATACTTGCAAATCACATACTGGACGAAGAGCTCGTACTCCAAATGCAGCAGCCCTCCCTTTCTGCGGTTTCAGTTACGGACAGTCAGTCTCAATCCACAGGCAGACGATTCTCCTTCTCTGGCACCATCAGGTAGGTCGCAGCCTAACGCCATGTCACAGCACCTACGTCATTCCCCTCACCTCATCCCATCATGCGGGCATTTTATCATCTCACAGCATCATAAGAAGGGTGAGTACAGGACACTAAGATAGTTTGAGACCACATTCACATAACTTTTATTACAGTAGACGGTTATAATCGTATTTTATTTGTTGTTGTTAATCCCTAACTGGGCCTAATTTAGAAACTAAGCTTTATCATAGGTGTGTACGTATAGGAAAAAACGCAGTATATAGGGTTCGGTACAATCCATGGTTTCAGGCATCCAGTGGGGGAGCCTTGTACATAAAGGGGAGTACAGGCTATAAGGAACTCTCAAAACAACAGTAAGAAAATAACTGACTTAACTTCTAAAATGGTCAAAATTTGGGGTGCCTGGGTGGCTCAGTCGGTTGAGCATCCAACCTCGGCTCGGGTCATGATCTCACAGCTTGTGGACTGACAGGACTGAGTGACATAACAAGCATAATAAGCATATGAAAGATGTTCAACATAAGTAGCCATTAAAGAGCTACAACCGAAAACCATGATCAGATACTGATGCACATGTAAAAGAATGATAAAAACAGAAGATACTGACAATAGAATGGCTAAAATAAAAAAAACCAAGAGGGGCGCCTGGGTGGCTCAGTCGGTCAAGCGTCCGACTCTTGATTTCCGCTCAGATCATGATCTCACAGTTCATGGGTTCAAGCCCTGTGTCGGGCTCTGCGCTGACAGAGCAGAGCCTGCTTGTGAATCTCTCTCCCTCCCTATCTCTCTCTACCCCTGCTCTGCTCTCTCAGAATATTAAAAAAAAAAAAAAAAATGAAAGAAACAACAAGTGTTGGCAAGGATGTGGTGAAAAAGTAAAGCTCTTGCACCGTTGGTGGTAATGCAAAGTGGTGCAGCCACTCTGGAAAACAGTAGGGAGTTTCCTCAAAAAATTAATAGATTACCATATGATCCAGTAATTGCACTACTGGGTATTTACCTAAAAAATACAAAAACACTAAAATGCACCCCTATGTTTATTGCAGCATTATTTACAATAGCCAAGATTTGGAAGCAGCCAAGTGTCCATCAACTGATGAATGGACAAAGAAGTGGTGTATAATACACAATGGAAGGTTATTCAGCCATAAAAAAGAATGAAATCTTTCCATTTGCAACAACATGGATAGTGCTAAACGCTAAATGAAATAAGCCAGGGAAAGACAAATACCATATGATCTCACAGATATGTGGAATTTAAGAAATAAACAAAGGGAAAAAAAGAGTGAGCAAGAGAGAGAGAAACCAAGAAACAGACTCTTAACTACAGAGAACAAACTGATGGTCACCACCAGCGAGGTGGGTGGGGGAGGATGGGTGAAAATAGGTGGTAGGGATTCAAGAGTACACTTACCATGATGGAAGAAACAAATAAAATAAAAAGAGATGAAGAGAGGTTGTGAACATATCCCTCTTAGATATATTGGATTGCCTCTGGCAGGTGTCTTGGTGTAAATTGAATTAATTACAGTATACTAATATTTATGAAGTTATTGCGCCAAATAGGAAAACCTAACATGCAGAATAGGCACCTTGTAATAATAAATAGTTCCTTACACTGTTCTTCAATGGAACATAGCAACAATTTAATAAAATTGATGTGTATTTTCAACTTAAAGAAAAAAAAATGTCCTGACAACTGTTAAGTGCTGTCAAGCATGTGGAGCAACCTGAACTCTAAAATATCGCTGGTAGGGATGCAAAACAGAAAAGCCACTCTGGGAAATAGTTCGGCAGTTTCTTATAAAACATACACTTACCGTATGATCCTGCGATTACAGTCCTAGGTATTTACTCAACAAATGGCAACTTATTTTCACACAAAAAGGTGTGCACAAAATAGCTGTTCTATGTATAATCACGTGTGCGTATCCTAGGTCAATGACTAAAAAAATGGCATGTTCTATACAATGGGATACTACCCAGCAATAACAGGAAATGAACTTTAATATACACAACTGGGATCAGTTTCAAAGGCCTTATGCTGAGTGAAAGAAGCCAGTCACTGTGTGATTCTATTTATGTAATATCCTCAAAAGAAGAACACTAGAATGACAGAGAACAGACCTAAGGCTGGCTGGCATTATGGGTGAGAGGAGGCTGTTAAGTACAAAGAAATGGCATGAGGGAGTTTCAGGGGTGATGGAACTATATCCTCATCAAGGACAAAGTTCTACAAGTCTGTGTGTCAAAATTCAGAGTTGCACATCTAGGAAACATTGATTTTACTGTATATTAATTATAAAAGTTAAATGAGCTCTCGGGGCGCGTGGGTGACTCAGTCGGTTAAGGGTCTCTTGATTCCAGCTCAGGTCATGATCTCATGGTTCGTGACTTGGAGCCTCACATCAGGCTCCGTACTGTCAGCTCGGAGCCTGGAGCCTGCTTTGGATTCTGTGTCTCCCTCTCTCTCTGCCCCTCCCCAGCTTGTGCTCTGTCTCTTCCTCCCTCTCTTTCTCAAAAATAAATAAAAACATTAAAAAAATTGTTTTAATAAATAAAATGAAATAAAAGTTAAATAAGCTTCACAGAAAACTTTCCAGTAAACCTAACACTACATGGTGATGACCAGTTGGCCAGAGGTTCTAGGAAGAGCATTCCAGGCAGAATTAAGAGCTCACACTCGTCTCTGGGCTAGAACACACCTATATTCAAGAAACAGTCAGGAGGTCAGTATGGCTGAAGTGGAGTAAGTGTAGGAGTTGGGGAGAGACCGCCTGAGATACAAGACAGGACCAGATCATGTAGGTATCCGTGCCATGGGAAGGACTTTGGCTTTTGAGAGAAACGGGGAGCCACTACAGGGCTTTGAGCAGCCAAGTGACACAAATTGAATGTTCTTAAAAGGATCACTGGTTTCTGTGTGGAAAACAGACTGGTGGCAGCGGGGAGAGGTCAAAGAGGGAAGACAAATTTCAAGAAGCAATTTCAATAACCCAGGCAACAAGGACCGTGGCTCAGTCCAGAGTGGGTGTGACCGACGCGGGGAGAAACAGTCCGAGTTTAGATCTACTTTGAAGGTAGACCCGAGACAATTTTCTGATGGATGAGACCGAGAGAAAGAAATGCGTCAAGGATGACTGTACATTTTCTGGTCTGAGCAACCGAAAGGCTGGAACCGGCATCAGCTGAAGAGAGAACAGCTTTCAGTGGAACAGGCTGTAGGAAGGAACACTAGTTCCATTTTGAAAATGCAGCGTTTGTGGTTTTAGGAGACAGTCAAGCGGAAATTTCACCCTTGGCTGGAAAGACCAAAGCACACCTGGTGGCCCTGGGCACGCTGAGTGCACTGTGTGGTCCAGTGTGTGGGGAGGAGCTGTGGAGAGTGCTGGAGCACAGCAAGCACGTGTGCCACAGGAAGCTCACACAGACTGGCAGGTGTTGTCACTTGTCGGTTACATGTGTGGTCCGAGCGGATCCAGGGGTGAAGCTCACCTGACTTAGTCCTCAAGACTTTCCCTGCTGCAGGAAGTAAGATTTTATATGGTGAAGAATGAGTCTCTGAGGACAAATTCTTAAATTCTCAAATTCGGTCTTTTCTTGAAGTACACATTTCAGATTATGCCCCCCGCCCCGCCAATCTCTGCTGTAATTGGTAGAGTGAGGCTGGGGTGTTCAGTGGATATAGTGGCACATCACCAAAATGCAGTGTCCTGACTGAATGCAAGGTGAATGGCTGCGTAGTTTACCATATTCAAAAGATTTTATGTTGAACACATCTTGAGCTTTTTTTTCCATCCCCTTGTGGTAATGAGGCAAATTTTTTCAAGAAAGAGATACTGATGTGAAATCATCACCTTCTATATATCAATTTAGTATTCTTCAAGGTGTTTGAAACTCGTTAATAATATCTCAAGGGATATTATTGATAAGCCCTATTATAGAGCATCAGAAATAACAAGACCTAAATAATTTAACAGAATTTCATTTAATAAGTATATTTAAAGTTCATCTCTTCCAAAAACAGCATTTTAATTACATTCAAATTGTGTTCATTTTAAATATCAACAAACTCATCATTTACATACAGGGCTAGATATTAGAAAACAGAAGGACATTAAAACAAGTTTTATTTTTTAAAAGTTCTCACTTCCAAATTTAGAATACCATAAACTGTTAAATATATACCCAAACAAAATGTATATACAGTATCAGGAGAAAAAAAACACAAGTTGCTCTAATAGGAAAAAAAAAAAACCTGTAATACACATACAGCAGAACATAATTCACATAGGCTCAATTTACAAGTGTATCTCAAAGTATAAAACAAACCAACAAAAAGCCAGTAACGACAAACACAGGCAAAATTCACAGCTGCCATTCTAAACTACTGCACCAACACACAATACTTTCCAAGAGAAAGACGGGTTCCCAAGATCTTACGTTGACCCAGGACTTTTCACTTCTTTGTTTTCAAATGCAGAAGCAAAAAAGCCTTAAGAGTTTTCTTCTTGCCTTTAAATTAGATTCATGTTGGTTTTTCTTCAATAACCCAAATATATCATGAGAAGTGCTATCAAAGCTGTTCTATTTAGAGCTCAATAACCAAGACATTTCTTTCATTCCGTATTTCCCTGTACCTCTATTTTCCTTCAAAAAGCCACTGGGGAAACTTTACAGAGTGGTGGTAAAGAGATCAAATAATCCTGAGAAGACAAGGAAACAGGAGAGCTGGCACTATCACTGGTTTACCAAAAATTACACCCCCCCCCCCCCCGTTTATTAAACCATAAATGCAAAACAGTAAGAAATCCAAAAACGCAAGGAGCCTGAAAAGTACTGGAAAGCAAGCAGAAGGCATGCTGAATTGTGGTGTGGCTTTCGTTTGAAAGACATACACCAACCAGGCTCCTGCTAACTGCTGGGCACTTTTTGTAACATGCACCATTTGTTTACATTTTTAACTTGTCCAAGCTGAGTTTCTCTAGCCAAAGCAGAGAGGTCGTAATTACCGTGCTCAGGTAAGAGAGGTGTGAAGGTTGTAAGATGAGAGGAGGGGGTAAGATGCGGGACCAGGAATAAAACTAAGCACTAAATCTGATCCAGTCAAAGATAGGAAAGAACCCTGATTTTCTTCAGATTTTACTGCACTTTATAATCAAAGAAAAAAGAACATCTCTCCTTTTTTTCGTAATGTAGCTCAGGTTTAAAATGGCAGAATGAATAGTCCTTAATCAACACACACTATTTTTAAAAGGGACATTTTTAGAATTGGATTGTTTTTAATGACAAATCTTAAGAGTTATTTAGCTCTTCTAAAATGGTGCTCAGAGGTACTGATACAGGCCCTTCTTAAAAGGAAACAACTTACTTTGCATTAAAAAAATCATCAATAAGAGTTATGAGTCAGTGTTTTCAACAAATGAAATGTTTAACTTCAAATTAAGTATGTTTTTCAAGTAACTGCTGTTGTGCCAAATAGAGTTACCTGCTACTATTTTATTCAAGTATAAACATATAATTAACAAACATTACTTAATCATTCTTTATGATCACTATAAAAATTTAAATTACCCTTTTCTCTTTTATATGAAGATGGTGGTTCTAAAGTAACATTAAGCCAGAAAAGCCCATTCATTCATCACACACATCTATCTCCACCTCAGTTTTTAGAAGTCAGTGCATTCAGTGGTTATAAGTAGGTGCAATGTTCTTCTGTAGTTAAGAGATCTGAAAGAGTTAAAAAAAAAAAAGAGGGGGGGTAAGTAATTTGAAAGATATCCTTAACAATCATAAATACTGCCAGTACTCAAAGTCAAGTATAGTGTAACCTGAGTTCAGGTCAATCAGTCGTGGTTTTTTCTCCTGACGGAAGGCGTTCCCATAACTGGAGCAACTGTTCACCAACCTGAGGCTCGAGCTCCTGGATAAATCACAAGTCACACAACAAACACCAAGGGAAATGGATTGAATTTTTTTTAATCACCAAAACCTATGCTGATAGAAATGTAAGAGAAGTACTTTGAATTTCATTTTTCTACCAGAACATGATAAAATCATGCAACCTATGTTCAGGTTTGTGAAGTTCACTTCCAGACTTCAAGATTGTAGTTAACCCTCAAATACAGCAACTATTTGTGACAAAACGGTAAAGAGATTTCCATGGAGTTCTTCTGGAGCTTTTTACTATGTGGAAATCATGAATTTTTTTTTAAATGGAGATTTACCAAAACCACTCCACTTCAACTTTCAAAGGTTTACTGTGAAACCTAGCGTATTCGATGTTTGGGGGGGTTGTTAAGAAATTATGATGAGTATATAATATTCTTATCTTAGGAATTAGGCTTATTTCAAAATCCTTAGTATAGAATAAAAATTAAAATATTCTGATACAACTGAAAAGAATGTCATTTATAGTCCTCTTGTGATACGATGTGCATTTAAAAAGAACCCAAACACTTTTCATACGGCGATTTAAAGCGAGCCACACTGGTTTAAATAGATTATTAGCCGTGTGACCTTAGAATAATTTCTCCTATTTCTCCTACCTAAAATTGAGTAATAAAGCAATATGCATTAAATTAAATGACCTCATGGAAAGCAGCTAGCACAGCAGTCCATATATATGTTAATTCCCATCCCCTTAACCAGCTTAAAATACATGTCAGCAGCAATGATGAAGGCAAAGCAAACATAACAGAAACAAAACAAGTCACAAAAATATAAAAAGGCTGTTTTTATATTGCATCATTAGTTAAAGGCACAAAGATGTCAGATGCTGTTTTTACCCTCAGTGAGATTACTTCAGAATTACACTCCGTTTTGATCAGAGCTTCAGTTACTATGACAACAGGAGCCTCCATGAAGTAACTTATGAAAGACTTTGTCCGTAATGATGGAGAGAAGTCAAATTTACCAAATGTTAAAAAAGCAATGAGCTTTGCCAAACACCAGTACGAGCAGGTTTTTATACTAACTCTTTTACAAACCTGAGCCACCGTCTCCCGTGTGCACACAGAATATACAATTTGTACTCCTACGTCTCCCTCTCAAATGGACCACTGCGTAGCAGCAAAACAAAACCAAGAGACCAGAGGAAGGCAAATATGAAAGGCCACCGTATACCTGCCCGTCTCTGCTGATCTGGACCTTCTTGTTGTCGTTCCAGGGGTTAAGTAGATGGTGTGCAAACTGGAAGGGAAGACTCTCCTTCCGGACCCACTCCACCTTAAACACTCCTCCCAGTCCAGCGGAGCCCCAGTCCTGGCTCTTCTCCCTTCCTATCTCCGAAGACATCCTAGAAAATCCCTGTGGGTCAAATGAGGGCAAGGGGAAAGGTAAGGAGGATATTAAATGTCTGAATAAAATTTACCAGAGAAAGCTCTCCATTTTTTTTCTTTAATTTTAAGGTAAAGTGTAATATAAAAACAACAGATATCTAACAAAAACAAAAAGAAGTTGTTTTTTTTTAATAAAAAAGATGTGTTAGCACATTTCTAGCCTTCTAACATAATTTTAGTATGAACAGATATTTTCTAAATAATGTATTAACAGCCCTAAACCCACATTTATTCCATGATAAATGGATATACTCTAACCTATAAGTTTTACTTCCAAATATTATACATCAAGTCAAGATGAGTTAAGAAACATACTCAAGTTTCTGGATTGTCAATTCTAACATGCTTGCCTATTTAAATAAACATTTTACCAAAAAAGTCAAGCTTCGCATTACTCTTAATCCACCTGAAAAACAGTAAATCTAAAGTTACCTTCAGAAGGAGAAATGGTTTATCTAAAGAGATTCTGGTAAGACAAGGAAAACAAAGGGATCCCTATTATCATTCCCCTGAAGAGGTACAATACATTCCTCATTCTGTCAAGCAAAATGCATTCTTGCATTCTGAAGCAATAAAAAGGCAGGGTGTTTTTGGTTTTTGTTTTAATCTCTGTGGTCTAACCTGCAGCCAGAACAACCCCATTTTACTGGTTCAGGATGGCTCACCTGGAAATGTCCAGATCCTTGAACAGAAAATACCAAGTAAACCATGCTGCTTTCCCAAAAGGCTCGATTTAGCTTCCGCTCATTACTAGGGGTTGTAGACCAGATACCCTTCTGCTGAGAAATTTCAAGGTTTCTCAAATTGCTACTCTTCATTATGAAGTATCGAATAGGCATGTTTGGTCTTGGTGAAGGAGATTTTGAGCCCTATAAAAGAATGCATAAGTTCTTGAAAGGTAATTTGACCTTTCAAAATCAATAGGCTCCATTAAATAACATCTTCATAAACATATGAACCAAAGTATTTTACCAAATATCCAACAAAGTGCAAATAGCTCCATTGTGCCTGAAAAGCTACACAAGGCTCCCTCAGAATGAGGTTACAGAGCCAAAACCAAGCACTCATTTTCAGAGCATTCAAAATCTCTTATCAAGAAGGATTTGGGATTATAAACTTTGATTTATATTCCAAATGTATTTTCAGAAACTATTTTAATACACTTTCAAAGGCTGAAAACAAAGCAAAAATTTGCTCCAGCTTCCCGCCTGGATACAGCTTCCAGGCAACAGTGCAGGGAAGGGAAACAGAATCCAGCAGTCTCAGTGAACTGCAGAGAGAGAGCCTGGAATTGAGAGGCCAGGGTTAGAATTTGCACAGCAGTGTGCTGGATATAAGAGATTTGCACAGAAGGAGAGTTCCCAAGGAACTGAAGAAGGGTACCCACAAGTTTCTGACAAGTACTGACCTGCACGTGAGTGAGAAAACATGATTTAACGCCAGGGAAAGATCCTGACAAAAGCAGTAAACTAAGTAATTCCTGGAGCTCACACGGGGTTCGGAGTATTTGATGTTCTCCCCAGCCAGAATGGAAACAACTGTTAATACATAGGGCATCAGCCCACAGAAGGCTCATGCCTTAGTACTGAAACTAAATTAGTACCAGAATAAAATCTGCTCAGGACCTGCTATAACACTTAAAAGAAAAATCTTAAAAACATTTAACTGATTGCCACTTACTTAGTGGTATACCAGAGAGATGTCTGACACTACTTAAAGGAATACAACAAAAATCTAGCAGCCAAATGAAATTATAAGGAATGCAAAGAAACGGAGGAGAACAGATCCATAACCAGGGAAAAAATGAACCAACAGGAAAAGATTCACATCTGACAGATGATGGAATTAGGAGACAAAAAAATGTCAGAGCAGCTATTATAAATATATTCACTGTGTTCAAGAAGGTAAAGTAAACACGCATGTGCCTTAAAGGAGAAATGGAAAGTGTTTTTTAAAGGCCCAAAGGGCATTCTAGAGATGGAGATATAATATTTAAAGTGAAAAATACATTAGAAAGAATGCACAGCAGATGAAACACTACAAATAAAAACATCAGTGAACTTGAAAACATAGCCAGAGAAACCATCTCAAATGAAACAAAGAAACCAAAAAAGAATTGAAAAAAATGAAGACAGCCTCAGTGACCTATGGTATAGTTATCAAGTGGTCTTGCACTTGTATATCCCTAGTCCCAGAAAGGAGGGGGAAGCGATGAGACATAAAAAATACGTGAAGAAATAATTATCTTAATTTTTCCATATTTGATGGAAACTATGAATACATAGATTAAATAAGAACTACAAACGGGGCACCTGGGTGCTTCAGCCAGTTAAACTTCCGACTCCTGGTTTCAGCTCAGGTCATGATATTGCAGTTTGTTACTTCAAGTCCCATGTCGGGCTCTGTGCTGACAGTGCACAGCCTGCTTGGGATTCTCTCTCTCTGCCTCTTCCCTTCTCTCTCTCTCTCTCTCTCTCAAAATAAGTAAATAAACTTAAAAAAATTAAAATTAAAAAAAGTTCTCATCATAAGAAAAAACATTTAAAAAAACTACAAATAGAAACATATCAAAATCAAATTGCTGAAAACCAGTGATAAAGAGAAAATCTTAAAAGCAGGTAGAGGAAAAAGATACATTATATACAGAGAAACATTACATACAGAGAAACAAAAATGATAGTAAACCTCCCTCAGAAACTATGTAAGCGAGAAGATAATGGAGTGACATCTTTGCAGTAACAAAAGAAAACCACTGTCAACCTAGAATTATATACACAGTAAAAACATCTTTTGGGGTGCCTGGGTGACTCAGTCGGTTAAGCTTTCAACTCTGGCTCAGGTCATGATCTCATAGTTCGTGAGCTCAAGCCCCATGTCAGGCTCTGTGCTGACAGCTCAGAGCCTGGAGCCTGCTTTGGATTCTGTGTCTCCCTCGCTCTCTCTCTGCCCCTCCCCCACTCACAGTCTGTCTCTCTCGCTCAAAAAATGAATAAACATTACAAAAAATTTTTAAATAGCTTCCAAAAATAACAGTGAAAAATGGTTTTTCAGACAAAAGCTTAAAGAATTCATTTCCAGAATATCTATACCAGAGAAAATGTTCAAAGAAGGTTTCCAGACAGAAGCATATGATCCAAGATAGAAATCCTCATCAACACAAAAGAATAAAGAACACAAGAAATGGTAAATATTTAGTAAATATAAAACACATTTTTCTGACTTTTGGTACAAGATAATTTACTATGAAGTAAAAAAAAAACCAATACACTGCAGCAAGTATAACAAATATACAAATAAAATGTATGAGACAAGTAACACAAAGAACTAAAGGGTAAAATAAAAATACACTTTTGCAAGGTTCTCAAACTATACCTGAGGTGGCATAAAACTAATTCAAGATATACTAGGGAAAGTCAAAAAATGGCTACAGTAGTGAATTCTACCAAACATTTAAGGAAAAAATCATATCAATCCTATGCATCTCTTGCAAAAATGAAGTAGAAAGAAAACTTCCCAAATAATCTTATGAGGCCAGCATTACCCTGATACCAAAACAATACAAAAATAACACAAGAGAACTATAGAATATCCCTCATGAACAAAGATCCCAAATTTAACAGAAGTTCTGATTAAGCAAAATCAAATCCATTAATATTTAACACCATAATATGTCATGATCCTGCGAGGTATAAACATTAGAAAAGCAGTCAACAAAACCCACTTTATTAATAGAAGAAAAAAAATTGTGTTATCATTTCAACAGATGTAAAGACAAAAAAAGCACTGAACATAATTCAACATTTATTCCTAATAAACCCTCTCAGCAAACTAAATCCAAAAAGAAACATCCCACAGTTACATTATGATAAGTGGTGACAGATTTAATGAGGGATGGGGGTTAGGAGGGGGGGGTTGTTTTCCCTCAAAGGTCTGTTCTCAACACTGTTATTAAACATTTTACTGGAGGTTCTAGCCAGAGAGAACAGACAAGAAAAAAAATAAACAGAATCAATACTGGAAAGGAAAAAAGTGAAACTACCTTTATTAATAGATGAAATGGTTATCCATGTAGAAAGTCCTGAGAAATCTCATATAAAGCGAACAGAATTAATAAATGAAGTAAGATCACGGCATATTGGGTAAATATACAAAGGTCAAATGTATTTATAAATCATAGCAATGAACAACTGGAAATTAAAAATTTTACAAATAGCATCAAAGATATAAAATATTTAGCGATCAACTTAACAAAAAATGTATAATACCTGAACTCTGAAATTTACAAAACACTTGTGAAAAATTAAAGAATACCAAAAGAAATGCATATATATACCACACTTAATAGATTATAAAACTAAAAACTGTTATCAATTTTCTTCAAACTGATCTACAAATTCAATGCAATTCCACTCAATACCAAAATATGTTTCTGTAGAAATTAACAAGCATTTTCTAAAGCTTATATGAAAGACCATTAGAACACCTGAATACCAAAATAACTTTTTTTGAATGTTTCTGTATTTTTTTGAATGTTTCTGTATTTTTGAAAGAGAGGGAGACCAAGCAGAAGAGGGGCAGAGAGAGAGGGGAGGACAGAGGATCCGAAGCAGGCTCTGTGCTGACAGCAGAGAGCCTCATGTGGGGCTCAAATTCACAAACCATGAGATCATGATCTGAACCAAAGTCGGACACTTAACCCACTCAGCCACCCAGGTCCCCCAAAACAGTTTTTAAAAAGAACAAAAGAGTTGGAGAAAAAAATTAAATGGTTTCAACTTAGTATAAAGCTACTATAATCAAACTACCATAGCAAAGGCAAAAACAGAGAAGTAGTATACAGATCAATGAAACAGGATACAGTCCAATAAATTGACCACATATTTACAGTCAATTGATTTTTGACAAAGATGCCAAGATAATTTCAATGGGAAAAGGAGAATCTTTCCAACAAATGGTGCTAGAACAATTGTATAGGCAAATGCCAAATTATGATCCTTGATCCACCCATACTATAAACAAAACTTAACTCAAAACAGATCATATGCCTAAATATAAGAGCTCTCACTGTCACACTTCTAGGAGAAATACTTTGTAATCCTGAGTTAAACAAAGACGTCTTAGAACACAAAAAATATGAACCATAATAGAAAAATAGATGACACCAAAATAGAAAAAAATAGATATGGTAGACTTTATCAAAATTAAACACTTGCTCTTCAAAAGACACTGTTAAGAAAATGAATATGCAGGCACAGCCTATTAGAAAAAGTTGCAAAACATATATAATTAAGACTTGTATCTAGAAATATATTTTTAAATCTTACTACTAAATAAAGAAGACAACCCATAAACAACCAAAAAAGTTGAACAATTTGAACAGCTACTCCACACCAAAGAAAATTCAGGAATGGTAAATAAGCACATAAAAAGATGCTCACCATCATTAGTCATCAGGGAAGTGCAAATTAAAAACAAAATGGGAGATCACTATATACCCACTAGAATGGCCAACAGTAAAGAGATTACTATTGTCAAGAATATGGAGTAAATGGGACTCTAATAGATGATGGAAGGGAATAAAAAAAGTACAGCCATTTTGGAAAATGGTGGGGATAGCTTCTTGTAAAGATAAATGTACACTTAACCATACAACCCAACAATCCTATTCCTGGGTATTTACCCAAGAATAGAAACCATACGTACACACAACGACTTGCCCTCAAATATTATAGCAGCTTTATTCACAACAGCCCAAAAGTGGAAACAATCCAAATGTCCATCAACAGGTGAATGGATAAACATTCTATGAGTATGAGCCAAAGAGTGGAATACGATTCAGCAATAAGAAGTAATAAACTAATAATACACTGAATAATTTGGATGAATTTCAAAAGTGAAATAAGCCAGTCACAAAAAATTACACGCATAGGATTCCATTTACAGCAAATTCCAGAAAAGGCAAAACTCTAGGGACAGAGAGCAGTTCAGTTCAGTGGTTGTCATGATCCAAGGGTGATGGGAATGTTCTGTACCTGGCTGTGATACAGTTACATAATTATATACATTTGTCAAAATTCACTGGATTGTACAGTTTAAAGTGGTGAATTTTACTGTGCGTATCTAAATAAAGGTATTTTAAAATAAAAACCTCAAAACCTAAGAATGCAAATCCACAAAAAACATTTTATTTTCCTCTTATTTAACAAGAGTGTTTCAGCAGATATTTTCCTCACCAGAACACAACATATAGCTAAATAACCCTAACGAAATACTTACTCAGTACCAACAACAGGAGAAATAAAAGTAACATATTCTAAACATTTGAAATCATTTGTATTACAAATTTTTTAAAAGATACATAGTTCTCAATTCCCTACCAACATCTATCTTCCTAACCCCACCCTGTCTTGTATTTTTTTAATATAACCACTGAATTGGAAAAATCAATAAATAACTGAAAAAAAAACTAATTTGAGACCATCTTTTTAACAAAAAAGGTTCTAATAATACAGAAAGGAAATAACAGATGGCTGAGTTATGGCATATAACTCAGTAAATGATCAATTAGTTTTAAAACATCCCAAGATGGTAACAACGAGAAATGTTTGGCAAGCAAGAAAGACAAAAAAATTTACTCAAGGTGTTTCAAGTTTACCAGATTCAATTTATATCAAGAACAAAGACCATGATGAGTAACTGAAAAGTAGAACTGTTCTATAATTTTGCTTAAATCTGCAACATTAGATGTGCTAGGGATCAACTTGTGTATACCCTACCTTTCCTGAGGGTGGAGGAGAAGGGCTGGCACAAGGACTCGGGTAACTACTGCTGTCTGTAGATTTCACAGAAGACTGATCCGATCGGTCATCAGTGCTTCGTTTAGGATGTAAAATTCCTCTATCTTTGTACTTCTGAGGTGGGTGTAGTGCTGGAGATGGAGATTTCATCAATACTCTTGAGTGAGAAGGAGGAAGCAAAGATCAGTTACATACAAGCTCGTGATTGAAAGCAGACGCCATTTCAAACCAAAGTTTCAGGGGCGTTATGATTTACGGAATAGTATTTAAAAAGGGAATTTCATTCTTCTCTTACATTTTTTTTTAATTTTTATTTTTGAGAGACAGAAAGACAGCACAAGTGGGGTAGGGGCAGAGACAGACACACACACAGAATCCAAAGCAGGTTCCAGGCTCAGAGCTGTCAGCACAGAGCCTGACACGGGGCACGAACTCACAAACCATAAGATCATGACCTGAGCCGAAGTCGGACGCTTAACTGACTGAGCCACCCAGGTGCCCCCTCATACATTTAGAAGTTTAATACCATCAGGGACATTAAGGGACACTTACAAAAAGAGGTAAAAATATATTTATTAGCGATCTACAGAAGTCCTTAACTTAATGTTAACAAATACTCAAAGTATGATTTCCCTTACAAAATTCCTAGCCTCTTGTATGATGGTTTAGGAAAAGAGGTCTTTAACATTCCTGGCAGTCAGGAATTTTATAATTTTTCTAAAAGTATATGTCTTTGTGGAATAACCAGACATAAAAAAGAAAAGATATTATTGAGTACGTCCTAAAGTCATTCAATAGTAAAGTTCACAGCACCACCTATAAATTATACCTGTCAAAATACTGGATTTAATCAAGCTGTGAGAGCTAACTGCCAGTTTACACAAAATACATATGGTATGGCAACAAATAATGCCAAGAAGAAACAGACAAATCCAGAATGTGGTACACCTCACAGTATCACCACCCCACTTTCTTCAAAAAAGTCGAGAGGACCTGCTCTGGATCACGAGAGACTCAAGACACATGACGCCCTGAGAAATGCATGAGCCATTTTACTGGGACTGATCATTGGAATTCGATTATGTAGGAAAAATTCCTCTATTTTTAAGAGATGCATATTTAAATATGGAAGGGTAAGATGACATGATATGTGGGATTTATTTTAAAATATCTAAACCAGAAGCATTTGGGTGGCTCAGTCAGTGACTTTGGCTCAGGTCACGATCTCACAGCTCATGAGTTTGAGCCCCACCTTGGGCTCTGTGCTGACAGCTCAGAGCCTGGAGCCTACTTCGGATTCTGTGTCTCTGTCTCTCTCTGCCCCTCCCCTGCTCCTGCTCTGGCTCTCTCTCTCAAAATAAAAATTAAAAAATTTACAAAACTTTAAAAAAAAAATAAAATATGTAAACAAACAAAAAAAGCAGGAGAGAACAAAGAATATTTGGTTAGATACGGATATGGAGTTCATTACGGTATATCATTTAGTTTGCTATGTTAAATAATATTTATAATAAGCGTTTAAAACAAAAAACGATGTGTTCAATAATTCATAAGCTTCCAGAGAGTCTTGTAATTAATAATTACTCTTCCTTCAAGACAAGTTAAAATAGCTAATCCCCACAATTCACCCCTGCTTCAATCAGTATCTTTAATCCAGGATTATTTCTTTCACAAATGAAATAAAATAGCTAAAGCCTAAAGGTATTAACAAAAGAATATATAAGGAATGCACATCTGAATCATCAACAACTTAAGAAGTATAAAAAACAACCTTTCAGGGGCGCCTGGGTGGCTCAGTCGGTTAAGCATCCGACTTCGGCTCAGGTCATGATCTCACGGTCCGTGAGTTCGAGCCCCGCGTCGGGCTCTGTGCTGACAGCTCAGAGCCTGGAGCCTGTTTCAGTCTGTGTCTCCCTCTCTCTCTCTGACCCTCCCCCGTTCATGCTCTGTCTCTCCCTGTCTCAAAAATAAATAAAATGTTAAAAAAAAAAACAAAAAAAAAAACACAACCTTTCAGGGGTTTTTTCCTTCATGAATTGATGTCCAATGCATTATCTAAATTCAACCCCTAAAATCCCATCGTTCCTACCCTAGAACCTCAGAGACCTGAAAATTAGGCAAAAGAACTTAACGACGGTAAAACCAGGACTCAAACTCACAAACCATTAAGATCATGACCTGAGCCGTAACTGAGTTGGATGCTTAACCAAATGAGCAACTGAGGCACCCTAAAGTGTTTTTATTTAAAGAAATTATGAGGGCGCCTGGGTGGCTCAGTTGGTTGAGCGTCCAATTCTTGGTTTTGGCTCAGGTCATGATCTCACAGTTTGTGGGTTCAAGCCCCACATCGGGCTCATGCTGTCAGAAAGAAGCCTGCTTGGGATTCTCTCTCCCTCTCTTTCTGCCCCTCCCCTGCTTGTGCTCTTTCTCAAAACAAATAAAAAATTGTTTCATTAAAAAAAAATTATGTACCATATATCTTGCCAATGTACAGTGAAAACATGAACTACAGATACTTTTTCTCTAAGAAGTAATCTCACAGACTGTAATTTCTCCTTTCAAGTATAAATTTTCCTAAGACTCCTCATTCTTTTCCCCACCAAATATATCAACTTCAAGGCATTATCTATCAATAACACCAAAAGCCTGAAAGTAGATGAAGTTCTGTATCTCCCTGTTCAACAGGTAAGAATGAAGAGTGCCAGACTACAACTTGTAAGGAAATTAAAATGGTATCACAGGTGAAAAACTGAATTTATAAGACAAACAATATCTAAATTGTAACTAATATTACACTTTATAATTTTAATTGTATTAAATTTATTTTACTAAATAAGCATGTATTACTTTTATTGAGAAACAAGTAGCCTTTCTCCTAAAAATGTGTGTGCATGTGTGTATATATGAAAATATAGGCACACACGTATATACATCTGTATGTATACACACAGACCCATACATACACAACACACAGAGTCTCTACGAACCTAACATATTTTTATAGATGGGCCTAGGAATAACACTACCACCTAGCAATGTCTATGGAAATCTGTTCCCATATTCTAAACCATTTTTCAAGTAAGCTTTTAGATCGATATTTCCAAAAAGTGGGCAGTGTCTAAGAAGAAAATGTGCTTTTCACTCTTCTATCGCTCAGGAGGGCCTACATCAGAGAGAAACATTCAGGAATGCACATGATGAAAAGGTTTTCTTGGCAAACGACTGAATTATTCCTCAAATGCAGTATGTGAAGAACTTGGAAACCAGTACGAATTACTTCTCTGTAATTCAAGTCTGACCTAATGAAGCCTTATGCTTCATTCAAATGTGCAAATCTGACCAAAAGAAAGTACAAACAGCCCCATTCGATCCTTACAAAACAGTAAACGTCATGTATCTTTTATGTTTCCACTGTTCTATTTTTCTTTTTAACAATGAAATATTCTTACTACACAGACTTTCTACCAGTACTGCCGAAACCAGCATCACAGGCAAGAATGTCATGTTCATTATCAATTCTAACAGGGTAAAAAAAATTTTAAACTGATATAAAGAAATTCTGATTCTTATAAAATATAAATTTGATTCTAACAAATGGGTTTTTTTTTACACAACAAATATTTCTGAATCATGGCCAATGATTCATTATAACCAGTATTATATCATCATAATACGTTTTTTGATAAATAATTCAATGTAAGAACTCTCTTATTAATAATAATCATATAGTAAATAAAAATACCATGTATAATTGCTAAATGTTAGAAAGAAAAGAAGAACCTGGCTAAACTGTAATAGATTTTGCCACTAGAGTAAATTTGTTTACTTCTGTATCATATGTCTCTGCTGGATAAAATAAAAACTCTTTGAAGGAAGAGCTCTTGTCTGTTTGGTACACTGCTATCTCTCTTACACCAAGAACAACACACATTCAATGTGTCACTAAGAAAGTGAATGAATAATTGATCTTCTGTAGGAATACTAGTCAGCACTACTGATACCCAGGTAAGACTTGTGAAGAGGCTGTTCTTTTAAATGGCCATAACCCATACTTCTTGCTATAAGACATATGCGAAAGATGTTGCTTGCCATGTATCAACTAAAATACAGAATTTTAATATACTGCTATCTTTCTAACAGACCCTAAATCTGTGAAGTCTTGAAATTAAACATTTTTAGTCTTTCCCAATAAAAAATTTCCTTATTAAATGACTCACAGATACCAGTAGCTTAAAATCCCTCATATTATCTTACTACTTACAAAAACTATGTTTTAAAAGTAAAACGCTCTTCGCATTGTATTGTAACCTTTTACGTACACTCTAAGCAATTTTTAAATATTATTAAAACATCTGATTCTCTGAGAAATAACTCATTTTCCTGGAGAAAATGTCCCCGTTTTGATAAAACGTTATAAATGTACCTTTCTGGGGCGCCTGGGTGGCGCAGTCGGTTAAGCGTCTGACTTCAGCCAGGTCACGATCTCGTGGTCCGTGAGTTCGAGCCCCGCGTCAGGCTCTGGGCTGATGGCTCAGAGCCTGGAGCCTGTTTCTGATTCTGTGTCTCCCTCTCTCTCTGCCCCTCCCCCGTTCATGCTATGTCTCTCTCTGTCCCAAAAATAAATAAACGTTGAAAAAAAAAAATTTTTTTTTAAAAAAATAAATGTACCTTTCTGCAGTAGCAGACTCATCAGAAAATTCAGTATCTGCGGAAGTTTTCCTGCTATTATTGGACCTCCAAGATGATGCCAAAGGAAGTTCTTCTGAAGACATAGGCCTTGGCCGCTGGCCTATCCCAGACGGCTGCTGTAAACCTGCACACTGTTCCTCAGTGCTTAAAACAGCTATAATTGCTCTTATGGTAGCTTCATCAACTTGAGACCAAGGTTTGGATGGAGCTTTCATTCGGCGTAAAAATAAGCTGTGCCACTTCTGTCTGAGCTGCAGCAATAAACTGGCTGCCTGTAATGAAAGTTCAAACAGGTACAAGCAAAATGTATACCCTACTTGCAAGACACCCATTTACTAGTTAAAGGCTGCAACTGTTTCCAAAGAACACTCTGCAACTTGTAAGGAGTTAATGTATTCTAACGTATTACATTTTATGTAGTTTACTGTTAATTTCATTCTTTTTGTTGCCCGAATGAGATAAAAATTCTTATTTACCATATTGGAGGCACTAGAGACACAAAATCAAATGAAACAGTCCGATGGAAGAGACGGTAAACAATGTGTGGCAGAGTGTGATTAAAACTGGAAATGGTAACAGCACAGTAAATGAAGAAAAATACATTTAGTTCCATTCGTGCTTTAGTGCCTACAGAACATCCAAATGATGATGCCCAGAAGGCAGCTAGATTCACAGAAAGGTTCACAGAAAGGCCTAAGCTAAAAATATAGACAGACTTGGGAGTCATCAGTGCATAAGTGGTTACTGAATCTACACAGAGAGGTAAGTCCCTGGAGATTGTACAGAGACATAAAAAAAGCAGAGAAAGGCCTGGAGTAGTGGAGAACATCTAACATTTAAGGCACAGACACATAGAGAAGAGTCAGTGAAAGAACCTAAGAAGGAATGACCTTTGAAGAAAGAAGAAGAATCAGAAAAGATTCATGTCACAGTTAACTTGTGACAAAGAAGTTGGGACAGGGGTGAGGAGGAAAAATGGGGAAGGGCAGAATTATGAAAGGAAGGGTATGGGCAATAAATAGTGCCCAACAGGAGAGAAAGAATGAATTCAAGGACGGCAGGCTGGCTTGGACAATGTGGGGCATGTGCTGACCTTGGCAAGTACAGTTTCAGTGAAGGGAATGGCTGGTGAAAAGGGAAGTAAGACAACTGTCGGCTTTAGTGATGAATGAACAGACAGTAAAAAAGTTAAACCTAGCCAGCTGTCGATTACTGACAGCTCAGCCAACCACATCCCCCCAAAAAAAGGATATAGAATGATCTTTTAATACTAACAGTTGACAATTAGAAGTGGTTCAATGATGTAACAATCACACTGCTTCAACTTTTTCTTTGTTGTAGTTTTCAAATTGTCAATTTTTAGCTATTGAACAGATTTTAAAAGCAAAATAATCATGCTGTATCTAGTCTCAGAGTTCAAGTCTAAATGTTTATGTGAAAACTTATTGCAGCAAACTTTCAACATGGCAAAGCAACTTTAAACTCTAATTTAGCCAAATGAAATATAATCTGAAATTATATTACAACATTTCCCTTGTCTTTAAACTGTTTGGTGTAACAGAATACTGATTTAGTGGATTTCACCACTTAATACACATTCTCCTCCTTTTCTTCCCCCAGTAATAGTATTGACCAAAAATGTGCATTTCTGGGGCACCTGGGTGGCTCAGTCGGTTAAGCATCGGACTTCAGCTCAGGTCATGATCTCAGTTTGTGAGTTTGAGCCCCGTGTCGGGCTCTGTGCTGACAACTCAGAGCCTGGAGCCTGCTTCAGATTCTGCCACACCAAGGCTTTTCAAATCCTCTATTAAAATAAACCCCATGGGGTATGTCAGAGAATGCATGAGGGCCCTGTGAAAACTGAAAAACAAACTATATTCTCAAGTACTAAGGGCTCAATAGTAAAGATATAATTTTCATCATGCTGTATGTCAATTCGTACTACCAGAATGAAAGAAACTTACCACACTACTGAAAAGCAACTTACCTCAGGCTCTAGTTTGAAATTGAGCCACTCATCAAGTTTCAAAGCTGCCAAATTAGCAGTGGTTCTGTCCTCCATTTCACTATCACTACTGTCATTAGGAACACCATCCGCTGTTCAAACACATATTGAAAGGAAAAAATTTAACTCTTACCACCATATAGCAAAAGAAGTAAGTAAACACAGACACTGTGTATTTACACAAATGCTCCATACTAAGAGTTTGGGTATGGAGCTCTTCAAAGCCAGCAGTTCACAAATTAAGTCTCAATACTTACAAAAAAAAAGGGGGGGGGGGGGGAAGCAAGGCATAATCTCCATAATCTCTAATCAAAATGCAACAAAATAAAAAAGACTATAACTTAAAAATCAAAACAAAGAGCACCTGGGTGGCTCAGTCTGTTAAGCATCCAACTCATGATTTCAGCTCAGGTCATGATTTCATGGTTCATGAGTTTGAGTTCTGCACTGAGAGTGCAGAGCCTGTTTGGGATTCTCTCCCTCTCTCTCTCTCTCTCTCTCTCCCTCCCTCCCTCCTTCTCAAAATAAATAAATAAACTTAAAAAAAATCAAAACAAAATCTTTAAATAATAACTGAATAAAGATGAAAACTAAGAATATAATTTAAAAAGGGAAGAAAACAAGAAATGCTCATGTAAATTCATAGGTTTCAATTTAAAAGAAGAAAAGGAGAAACCACACCCATAACTACATCTTAGAAAAACAGTATAAACCCCAAAGGAAAAAAAAGTGAAGAAAACAGTGAAGGAAAAAAACTGATATATTAGATAAAACAAAATGGCAGTAGTCAAAACTATAATCCAGTTCCTTGAAAAGACGAGGCAACCCTCTGGTAAGTTTAATAAAGGGAGAAGGAAGCTCAAATCCATATACAAAATCAGAGCTGAGAATAAGATTATAAAAATTAATACAAACTGTTTTAATCTAAGAAGATCCAGTATCCATAAAAAATAATAAATTTGAAACATTCAAAGAAATCTATTCTTTTGTACGAAACAAACTGAAAAAAAAAAAGAAATTACCAAAACAAAGAACAAGAGGTAGGAAAGCCCAGACTATTTCAGGAAGAAACCAAAGGTGTCCTGAAAGAACACCAAACTCAGAAATCCAGTTCATCAAGTCTCTCAAACTTTGAAGAAAACAAACAATGGCCAATTCCTTGCATGAGACAAGTCTGAACTAATCCTAAAACCTGATATAAATAAGTAAACAAACAAACATTTATGAATATTCCCAACACACTCACTAATGAGCAATTTTAAATAAAATGCTAGCAAAACATGAGCAATGCAGTAAGTCCTCCTTAGTCCAAGGAAGGTTTATTCTTATGATAAATATGATAGTCCCATAAGAAAATATATACATTACAACAGCAGGCTAAATAAATTTTGATATGAACAAATGCCCACAAGCTATTTAATAAATTTCAAAATGTGTTTTAAAACTTCAAAAAAAGAGGGGCGCCTGGGTGGCTCAGTTGGCTAAGCGTCCGACTTCAGCTCAGGTCACGATCTCGCGGTCCGTGAGTTTGAGCCCCGCATTAGGCTTTGCGCTGACCGCTCAGAGCCTGAAGCCTGTTTCAGATTCTGTGTCTCCCTCTTTCTCTGACCCTCCCACGTTCATGCTCTGTCTCTCTCTGTCTCAAAAATAAATAAACGTTTTAAAAAAAAAATTTTTTTTTAATTAAAAAAATAAATAAATAAATAAAACTTCAAAAAAAGAACAATTCTGGAGCAACTGGATGGCTCAGTCAGTGAAGCATCCGACTCTTGATTTTGGCTCAGGTCATCACCTCTCAGTTCATGAGATCAACCCCATGTCAGGCTCTGCACTGAGAGGACAGAGCCTGCTTGGGATTCTCTCTCTCCCTATCCTTTCCCTCTCTCTCCCCTCCCCTACTCACATGTGCTCCCTCTCAAAATACATAAGTATTTTTAAAAATTTAAATTTCAAAAGAATTCTTTTTTATTTATTTATTTTTATTTGAGAGAGAGAGAAAGAGAGAGAGGGAGAGCATGCGCAAGTTGGGGAGAGGGTCAGAGGAAGAGAGAATCTTAAGCAGACTCCATGCTCAACACGGAGCCTGACACAGGGCTCGATCCCATAACCCTGAGATCCTGACCTGAGCCGAAACCAAGAGTCAGACACTCAACCAACTGAGCCACCCAGGTGCCCCTTCTACCTTATTTTAATACAAGTACTTTCATTAAAACAAAAATTACTGTCATCATCAATATCACTTTAGAATTTAAACCTTTAAAATGCAACAAGAAAAAGCAGGCCATTAACATGGTTTTCCCAAGTCATGAAAAAGAAATAAAAGGAATAAATTTTTATAACAAATTAAAAATTACCACTTAAAGGTACTCTAAGTTAATAGAAAGTCAAAAGGATTAGTAAGAGCTTAGTAAAGCAAGAGCAAATACAATATACTCTCCTGGGGGCACCTGGGTGACTCAGTCAGTTAAGTGTCCAACTTTGGCTCAGGTCATGATCTCACAGTTCAAGCCCCATGTTGGGGCTCTGTGCTGACAGCCCAGAGCCTGAAGCCTGCTTCAAATTCTGTGTCTCCCTCTCTCTGCCCCTCCGCCTCTCTCACTCTGTCTCTCAAAAATAAATAAACATTAAAAAATAAATTTTAAATACACTCCCCTGTTACATAGTATTCCTTACTAGAAGATCAGCAGGAAAATGACACAAAGAGAACCCATTCACTGTAGTAACTCAAGAACAACAACAAAATCTTAAGAATCATCGTAAGAATATATCCAACCTTTGTAAAACTTACCAAAGAAAAGATATTGCTAAATTTAATAAAAGGTGAATAGAAGAATATACTATATTCCTAGAAGCAAACTCTTAATTAAAATCACAAAAGAACTGGGGCGCCTGGGTGGCTTGGTCGGTTAAGCGTCCGACTTCGGCTCAGGTCCTGATCTCACGGTCCGTGAGTTCGAGCCCCGCGTCAGGCTCTGGGCTGATGGCTCAGAGCCTGGAGCCTGCTTCCGTTTCTGTGTCTCCCTCTCTCTCTGCCCCTCCCCCATTCATGCTCTGTCTCTCTCTGTCCCAAAGATAAATAAACGTTGAAAAAAAAAAATTTTTTTTTAAATAAAAAAAAAAATAAAAGATAGGTAACTCTTGGTCTCAGGGTTATGAGTTCGAGCCCCACACTGGATGTAGTGATTACTTAAATAAATATTTAAAAAAAAATAAAGATGGCAAATGTAATACACAACAATATGCAAGCTTTCAAAAAGAAGATAAAGATTATTTAATAAATGGTACATATGAAGGGAAAGCTGAAAAATATAATAACTGAAATGAAAAGTAAATTAAAGGGAATCAACATCAAGTTAGATGATGCAGAACGGATCAGCGATCTGGAAGGCAGGGTAGTAGAAATCACCCAAGCTGAACAGCAAACTGAAAAGAATTTCTAAAAATTAGGATAGATTAAAGGGACTGCAAGCAGAGTGTCAAGCATACTAACATTTGCATTATATGAGTCTCAGTAAAGACAGTGGGGAAGTGCAGAAACTTTATTTGAAGAAACAACAGATGAAAACTTCCCTAAACTGGAGAAGGAAACAACATTCAGGTCCAGGAAGGACAAAGAGTTCCAAACAAGATAAACCCAAAGAGGTCCACCAAACATATAATTACAAGCCCAAAAAGTAAAGATAAAGAGAAAAGAATACCTTAAAGGCAGCAAGAGAAAAAAAACAATGAGTTACATAAAATGGAAACTCCGTAAGGTTATCCAGCTGATTTTTCAGCAGAAACTTTGGAGACCAGAGGAATGGGCATGATATAGTCAAAGTACTGAAAAGAAGAAACTTATAACCAAGAATACTCTACCCAGCAAAATTATCTTTCAGAACTGAAGGAAAGACAAAGTTGCCCAGACAAACAAAAGCTTAAGGAGTTAATGACCACTAAACTGGCCTTATAAGACATGTTATAGGGATTTATTTAAGCAGAAAAGGAAAGGCTGTGATTAAAAGTAAAAGAATTATGAAAGAAAACAATCTCACTGCTGAAAGCAAACATACAGTAAAGGTAGTAGGTCAACAACTTATAAAGCTAGTATGAAGGTTAAAGAGAAGAATAGTAAAACCTACCTACCCTAATTACTTAGAAGATGTATAAAATAAAAAGATATAAAATACAGTGTCAAAAAATAAAATGTAAGGTGAGGGAATAAAAATATATTGCTTTTAGAATGTGTTCAAACTTAACCACCAATTTAAAATGCACTGCTGTATACACAGGTTGTTATAGATGAACCTCATGGTAGCCACAACAAAAAACCTATAATAGATACATAAAAAATAAACAGAACGGAATCCAAATATAACACTAAAGAAAGTCATCAAATCACAAGGGAAGGGAATAAAAGATGAAAGGAACAGAGAAGAACTACAAAAACAACCAGAAAATGATTAACAACTAACATACCTATCGATAATTACTTTAAATGTAAAAGGACTAAATGCTCCAAAGACAGAGGGTGGCCGAATGGATAAAAAACAAGATCCATCTAATATGCTACCTGTAAGTGACTCACTTCAGACCTAAAGAAAGAGAAGGCCTCAAAGTGAAGGGATGGAAAAAGATAGTCCATGCAAATAGAAACTGAAAAGAAAGCTAAAATACCAATAATTGTATCAGGCAAAACAGACTTCAAGACAAAGACTTGAAGAAGAGACAAAGAAGAGCCTTATAAAGGGATTAATCAAATAAGAGAATATAACAATTGTAAATATCTAAGCAACCAACACAAAAGCATCGAAACATAGAAAGCAAGTATTACAAGATGTAAAAGGAGAAATTAACAGTCACACACGATAATGGTAGCAGAACACAGCATCCACTTCCAGCAATAGCAAATCATCCAGGCAGAAAACCAATAAGGAAACACTGGTCTCAACACATTAGACTAGGTGCACTTAACAGATATATTCAGAATATTCCATCCAAACACAGCAGAACACACATTCTTTTCAAGTGTACATGAAACATTTTCCAGGATAGGTCGCATGTTAGTCCACAAACCAAGTTTCAATATTTTTAGGAAGACTTATATCATATCAAACATCCTTTCTGACCACAATGGTACAAAACTAGAAATCAATTACAAGAATAAACTGGAAAAAACACAAACACGTAAAGCCTAAGCAAAAGGCTACCAAACAAACAATGGGCCAATGAAGAAATCAAAAAAGAAAGGAAAAAAAATACCTGAAGACAAATGAAAACAGAAACACAATGCTCTAAAATCTACAGGATGCAGCAAAAGCAGTTCGAAGAGGCAAGTTTACGGAAATACAGGCGCCTAAGTCAAGAAGCAGCAAACATCTCAATCTAACCTTGTACCTAAAGGAACTAGAAAAAGAACGAAGCCCAAAGTTAGTGGAAGGAAAGAAATGATGCAGATCAGAGCAAAAATAAATGAAATAAGAGACTAAAACACAATAGAAAAGATCACTGAAACTAAGAGCTAGTTCTTTCATGAATTGTTTTTAATGTTTTTTTTTAATGTTTATTTTTGAGAGAGAAAGACAGAGACAGAGTGTGAGTAGGGTAGGGGCAGACAGAGAGGGGGACGCAGAATCTGAAGCAGGCTCCAGGCTCTGAGCTGTCAGCACAGAGCCTGATGCGGGGTTCGAACTCACGGACCGCAAGACCTCAGCTGAAGTCGTATGCTTAACCACCTGCGCCATCCAGGCACCCCTATGTTTATTTATTTTTGAGAGAGAGAGAGTGAGAGAGCACAAGTAGGGGAGGGGCAGAGAGAGGAGGACAGAGGATCTGAAGGGGGCTCTGCACTGACAGGCTGAGAGCAGCGAGCCTGATGTGGGGCTCGAACTCACAAATCACGAGATCATGACCTGAGCCAAAGTAAGATGCTTAACCAACTGAGCGACCCAGAGGCCCCCCGCTCCCGCCAGAACATTTTAAATGCATTATGCCACTTTTAAGTGATAGTATATTTTGCAGCCATTAATATAAAAGATTTTTTAAAACTTATATTCTGCATAATGAAAATAACAATGTAAAATAGCTTAAGAAATATGTAAAAATATTAAACATAATTTTAAAATAATATTAAAAAGTGTTTGCATAAGGGAAATGAGATCATGGGTCACTATTAATATTATTTCCTTAAACAATTACCTTTATTTATGTTAAACTGTTATTTAACTTCAAGTGGGAGAGAAAAGTAAACCTATCAAGATTAATCAAAAATGCACAAATCAATACCAAGTTACCTTTAGAAAAATCAATTTTAAGAACTGAGGTAGGGGTGCCTGGGTGGCGCAGTCGGTTAAGCGTCCAACTTCAGCCAGGTCACGATCTCGCGGTCCGTGAGTTCGAGCCCTGCGTCGGGCTCTGGGCTGATGGCTCAGAGCCTGGAGCCTGTTTCCGATTCTGTTTCTCCCTCTCTCTCTGCCCCTCCCCCGTTCATGCTCTGTCTCTCTTTGTCCCAAAAATAAATAAACGTTGGAAAAAAAAAAAAATTAAAAAAAAAAAAAAAAGAACTGAGGTATACTTCAGTAGTTTCTAATTAGTCTTACCATATCAAAAGGGAGCTACTACTACATAAATTTTCGTAATTTCAAAATTTATTTGGTCCAGTGAAAAAAATTTCATTAAAGATAGATTTTCATTTCCTTCATAATCCATTTACCTCGAAATGATGAAGGTTCTTGAAGAGCGTTACTTGCCAATCTAGCTGGTCCACAGAATACCAATATAGTGACGGGTGTCACTGCTGAACAACATCGAATATTAGCTATTCTATGGGCCCTGGTCATTTCATCATAAATAAGCCAATCTGTAGGTAGTGCCTGAATCGCTGCAGCCTGACCATTGGCTGGAGGAATCTATTAGAAAAATGGATTGAAGAATTGTTAACTGTATGTCACCTAGTTTACCGGCAATACTTTTAAAATGTAAAAAGTCCCTCAATGAAACAGATGAGGTGTATTAATACTCAAGCAAAAACTAAAGCACGTCCTTGTTCATACAGTTAGTAGTCCTCATTACCTAACACACTACCTCTTCCAACTCTAAGATTCCATCAAAAATTTGTTCCAATGTTGAATTAGACATAGGTAACTAATCTCTTAAAGCAGGCTGGTATTTGGAGCATTTTTGGTTGATCTTCAACTATGTAAATTAGATCAGTTTGACTTCAAGGCCTAAGACAGCATTAAAAATGTTTTACCTTTTTATACTGAGGCTGACTGAGAACTGAAGTGGGATGAAACCGAACTTTTTTCTCCTTTGGCCCTGTCAGTACTACATTCTCTCTGTCCACATGGACTACATTAGGATACATGCCTGCCACCAATGCAGCTTTAACGACAGCCCAGTTCTCAGAATTTGTGTTAACATCTCGAATGTCACCACCGCCTCGTGCTCTAACAAAACCTAGAAGGAGGAAAAAACCACACCAACTCTTTCTATTGTGCAAAATATACTTTTAAACGTATGCATTTTTTACAAAAATTGTATAGCCCATGTAAGTTTAGGGATATTCAAATTCCAGAGCAATTAATAAAATCTCCTCTGGTAAGTTTAAGATACAGATTAAATATTCTAATAAAGTTTAGGTTTGTTCACTGGGGATGTGGGACTCTTAAAAAAAATACACACTCTTGCTATAAAGTTCTTCATAAGCTGCGATCAGAAATGTACTAAAATTTAAAAAAAGAAATGCACTAAAGTCACAGCTGAAAATTTAAAAAAATACACACTCTTGCTTTTTATAAAGTTCTTCTTAAGCTGCTGTGAGAAATGTACTAAAATTTAAAAAAATAAATGTACTAAAGTCACAGCTGAAAATCTAAACCACTCTTCTAACTGGTACTAATAACACTGTGGTTATGACAGACAAATTCTGGAGTGAAGTAAATATATTCTTGCTTGAATTTCCAAAGCCCTTCACATTTCCCGATATTTACAACAACTCGAAATCCTTTGGCTCGCTCCTTATATTATTTTAACACTTTAGCTAATCTATGAATCCAGGCTCTGGTAGTCTTTGGCTATTTTTTCAATGTACCATGCTACTCAAAAGGAAATTTAAAGATACAATTCTAAATTGACATAGCAATACTGGCATTCTTTTTAAAAAAAAAAATTAAGTACCTTCAAGTGATTACTAGTTGTTTTATGTTCCACAAACATGAAGACCAGCATTCAGATCAACCTACTTACATTTTTTAACTTCTATTTCACAGAGCTAAATAATCGTTTATTAACAGTGATAAAACAGAGCTACATTATCTACAATGATCTTTGCCAACAAAAAGACTACAAATTGCTCACTGCCTACAGTATCAAAAGGTGCTCATAGATTTCTCAGCTACAGGCCTCCACAATATCATTTTTTAAATCAACAAACTCTGAGATCACATAGGAGTCTACAACACAGTTCATAAATACAAGATCTACAACAATGTGAAAACATCATAAAAATAATGTAAAATGGCATCAGTTAACACTACAAATACTACGAGGTATAGGTAGGGTACTCTCAGTGGTCTAAATAGGTTCTCTGGGAAAACATTACCTGATGCTCTAAGTTGACCAAGCAACTGAGTTCTCATACCAATGATTATTTCCATGGTAGCTTGCGAAAGAAAATTCTTTTCGCAAAAGGCTCGCTCCCACCCATCACTTCGTGCTTTCTGCCATGCCTACAAAAACATAATTATATAACGAGACACATTTACCAAACTCCTTAGTTAGGCAGCAAAGTAACTGAAAACCACTACATTAACCACTCAAGGTCAATTCTCCTTCTAATTATTTGATAAAATCTAGGACTTCATTAAAAAAAACAAAACTCAGGGCGCCTGGGTGACTCAGGTCAGTTATGCGTCCGTCTTCGGTTCAGGTTGTGATTTCACAGTTCGTGGGTTCGTGCCCCACATCAGGCTCTGTGCTGACAGCTTGGAGCCTGAAGCCTGCTTCAGATTCTGTGTCTCCCTCTCTCTCTGCCTCTCCCTGCCTTGTGCTCTCTCTCTCTCTCTCTCTCAAAATTAAATAAACATTTATAAATAAACAAACAAACAAAACTCAAAGATACAGAGAACAGATTGGTAGTTGCCAGAGGTGAGGGAGGAGAGGAAGTAAAATGGATGAAAGGAGTCAAAAGATACAAACTTCCAGTTACAAAATAAATTAAGTCCTGGGAAGGTAACTGTAGTACAGCATGGTAACTACAGTTAATAACACTGTATTGTATATTTGAAAGTTGATAAGAGAGATTTTTTTTTGTCCACTTTTTTTTATTGAGGTATCACTGACATTTAACACTATACTCATTTCAGGTATACAAAATAGTGATCCAATATCCATATATTAATGTGAAATTATCACCACAATAAATCTAGTTAACATACCAGAGAGTATATCTTAAAAGTTATCATCACAAACAGAAAAAAATTTGTAACTATATGCAATGATAGATGTTAACTAGACTTACTGTGGAGATCATTTTGCAATGCATACAATTACAGTATCAATGTGTTTTACACCTAAAACTAATATGTCAATGACGTCTCAATTTTTTTTATTAAAATTTTAAAATTAGGGGGCGCCTGGGTGGCTCAGTCAGTTGAGCGACCGACTTCAGCTCAGGTCATGATCTCGTAGTTTGTGAGTTCGAGCCCCGCGTCGGGCTCTGTGCTGACAGCTCAGAGCCTGGAGCCTGCCTCGGATTCTATGTCTCCCCCTCTCCCTACCCCTCCCCTGCTCACGCTCTGTGTCTCTCAGTCTCTCAATAATAAATAGACATTAAAAAAAATTTTTTTAATTAAAAAATAAAAAAATAAAATTTTAAAATTAAATATAAAAAATAAAACCTAAGACTTTATGATCAAATGAAATTTATCATTAATTTATACTCAAATGCTACGAAAGTCACTGAGTTTATAAAATCCCAATGAGAACTACGTATCCTTTAACTTAAATGACCAGCTGTGTAAACATATTTAACTTTTCATATGTGTTTGCTAATTTTCTTCCACTGAAGTGTGGGAGGTTTTTAACTAAGCCACTATAAACACCACTTATATTTAAGGATTCTGCCACTCCAGTCCTCCAAAAATAAGCTCTATATCAACCTCTTAATCTATCTTTGAATGGGAAGTGGGATTTCTAGAAACCATCTATATGCAGTATAGGAAAACTTCTCTTTGAAAATGACTTTTCTTGCTTTGGAATATAACTGAAAGACCAAAGCAGTAATTTATCCTTTCTGCTCTTGAAGGAGCTGGGGGAAAAGCAAAGAATACATAGGAATTCTACTCCAAATCTCCCTCTAATTATTATCTACTCAACAAATCTACTGTAAGACGTGGTATCTAATAGACTCAATAGCATTGCA
The DNA here is from genome assembly GCF_018350155.1 of Leopardus geoffroyi. NCBI lineage: Eukaryota > Metazoa > Chordata > Mammalia > Carnivora > Felidae > Leopardus > Leopardus geoffroyi. The sequence goes on along the minus strand of NC_059326.1, from coordinate 92,137,207 downwards.
TTATCCATTGTTCAATAATGCTCACAAAATAGCTTGCCAGTGTTTTCTTTAAACCGTATATAGTGAAAAAAACATCTATGCCTGGAAAAGAGTCACTTCTGCATAAACAAAATGAAATTTTTTTTAATGTTTATTTTATTTTTGACAGAGAGAGAGACAGGGCACGGGCAGGGGAGGGGCAGACAGATAGGGAGACACAGGATCTGAAGCAGGCTCCAGGCTTTGAGCTGTCAGCACAGAGCCCGATGCAGGGCTCAAATTCACAAACGGTGAGATCAACCCTGAGCCGAAGTTGGCACTTAACCAAATGAGCCACCCAGGCGTCCCAACAAAATGAAATTTTTAAAAAATGTATAGTCATAGCCCACATTCAAGAGAATTTAAGGACGCCTTTTCAAGAAATAACATATTCTTCTCCACATAACTGAAATTCTAAATTACATATCATTTCCTTTCCTCAGAATCCTATTTTCCTTATCTTTTCTTGCTTATTTATCATGTTCATCAATTTCTCACTACTGTTATCTTAAAAAGTTTTAAATGCTATTTAGATTTTATTTTATAAAATTAAGTTCTTAGCATCGTGTCTTGAGCACACAAGAAAAAGACATACTCTAAAAAAAAAAAAAAATCAACACAGAGATACTAAATTCAAGATAAGTTTCTTCCTCGGTTTGTTCTACATACTTTGAATAATATACATTATCTCTTTTTTTTTTTTTAGGTTTACTTATTTATTGTGAGAGAGGGGGAGAGGCAAAGAGAGAATCCCAAGCAGGCTCCAAACAGTGTGGAGCCCAACGTACGCTCAAACGCACGAATCATGAGATCATGACCTGAGTCAAATCAAGAGTCAGACACGCAATCGACTAAGTCAACCAGGCACCCCAAAATATACATTGCTTCTCAACCAAAATTTGAGAGCATTTCCTGCCCAAGATATGATTAAAAGGAACTTGGATATTAAAAAATACATATAAGTAAATAAATATATACATACACATATTCCTACAGGGAGAAAACTGAGAAAATAAAAGAAAAAAAGGTAGAGAAAAACAGTGATATTTTAACACAAGGACAGCAGGAATGTATGTTTCTGAGCTATTTACAAAATGTGACTTTATAAGGAAACCAAATTAATGGAGTCCTAGCTCTTTTTTAATTTGTTACACTTGCCCCAGAAGTCTGTTCAACCAGCAACATGTTCAGAAATGAAATGACAACAACGACCAGTACCTGGAATGCTCTGAGAAGTGCCATGTGGTCACTGAAAGTTCCTGCAGTGAAGCGTTTCCTACAGAGCATAGCTGCGCGCTTTTGAGAGGCCTGGGTTGGCAGTACAAAAGGGTCTCGATAGGCCAGGGTGCAGGCAATTGTAAGGATGGGGTCCAGACACTTTAACACGACAGCACACAGGACCATTTTTCCAAGATGTGGTTCTACGGGCAGGTCAGCCAAATGATACCCAAGCTCAGTGAGATCTTCCCACGCGTCCATTGCATCTATTGTCTAAATAAAAGCACACAAAACAGAATCTGGCAGGACCAAAATGTTTCATGATGTTTAATCGAACCACATACTTAAAAATCATAAAGAAATAAAAATGTAAATTTTCTTTTGCCACATTTTATAGAAAACATCGTTTGCTTCAAATATTTTATATAAAAAAAGATCTACATCAACTGTTTTACTGTAATTACCATGAGAGTATTATTCAAAGTACATGCTTCTTTCAGATAATCTTTTTAAGTACAAAAATCAGGCAAGATATATTCCCCCTTTAAATTTCAAGTAAAATCAGTAAAGTGAAAACTATGAAGACACGAACCTTAAGCATGTGTACAGCATTTCTTACAATTAAAGCAGGTGGAGGTTCAGGAGCTTTCATTAGGAAATCGGCAATAGGACAATTAACTGGGGCTAACAGCTTAGTATGTAAACAAAGTTCCTGCAAATAAGAACAGCAAATAATGTTGAAATGCTGAAATTTATGGTGATTTTGTTTTTTAAAGAAATCATGGGAAACACAGTCCCCAAACCGACTAGTAGAGTCTCTGCTTAAAATGAACAGTAGAGGGAACCATGTCTTTCTATGAAAGACAGGCTCTAACCTTGCCCTAGGTGCTAGAACTTTAATATAATAAACACCCTCCATTACCTCCTATCAAGATTACCATTGCCCACACTGGCGATGTCTCCTCACACAGTTCTTATACATAACAGTAAGAGTTATTGTCCAGAAGTCTCTTTTTTTCCTTTACATTACATTCTAGAATCTTTTATCCGTTCAACAAAGTGCTTGCCAGGTGCTAGGGACTATGCAGCAAGTTGGGAGAAAAAGAAGATAGACAAGTGTCTGCCCTGGTGGATTTTTCATTGTGGGAAAAACAGAATAATGACACAATTAACTACTTAGTTACAATTTTTATAAATGCTGTGAAGGATACAGAGAACTAAAGAGATAAAGGAAAATATTTAATCAAGTTCAGGCAAGGGCAGGAGGAGGCCATGGGAAGTCAAAGACAACATCTCTGGGGACCCAGCACTTAAACTTGGATGTAACGACTGAGTAGGAGGTAATTATCAAAGAAACAAGAGGGAGGATTCTAGGGAGAGCGGAGCATACAGAGGAAGCCCCTAATACAGAAACAAGGTGTGCTTGAGAAATTCGAACTACTGGTATGAGCAGAGAGAGAAGGAAAGACAAGATGTCAAAATTAAAACTAGAGACACAGGAAGGGCAGATAATTTAGGCTCCTGTTAAGAGTTTTGTATTTTATCCTAAACCCATAAGGCATGGAAAAGTGGGAAGTCATCCAGGTACATGAATACCAAAAACATGATCCAGTACCTCTGGAAATGTTTAGAAACCAACATCCATCTCAGCACACCAGATAATCAAATTAATGTACTTCCGGTAGTTTTCCCTAGAAACTACAATGTCTGGCTGTTCTGTGAAGTGAGAAGACCTAAAGCAAAACAATAAAGGCCAGGAAATCTCAGCAGACTCCCTTCTAAACTACCATCGTAATCTCAGCATCTTAAACTGAGATTGTGGCATTATCTTTTGGACCTTAAATAATTTGTTTTCTAATCCTCAGTGAGAATGTGAAAGGTGAACACAATGTGGTCGTTAGACTTCTAAAATGTCGCATATAAAAAAAAGCATATTTATAAACTGTACCATAATTTAAATGCATTCAAGTAACTCTTTAAAATTTTAGAGGTTTATGGAATTTCTAGTATAAGAAAAAAATGTTAGGTACATAACCACCCTACATAATATACATTTTATAAGTTCGTTTTATGAGTTGATTATTTAAAAGTCCAACTAGTATAAGTTAAAATGGTCCTTTCTCCTCTGTCACCCACAAAAATAGCCTCTAATTTAGAGTTTCGTAAATTCCTACCTGTAATGGCATTCTCAAAAGTTCTGGAGTCTGAAATTCCAACATATTCTGGAATCGGAGTCTGCTGAACAGCCGGAAACAAATTCCAGGTCTACATCTCCCTGCCCTTAAAAGTGAAATAAAAAATTGAGATTCAAACAAGAAATGAACACTATATCAAGGAAACTATACAAGCAGTGTGCTAAGGAGACAGAGCAATGGACCAGGGTCAGGACATCTGAGTGCAAATCCCTACTATGATACTCCTCCCCTCTGAATCTTTCCAGAAGGCACTTTACCCATCTGGGATTCATTTATAAAAATTCATGAATGACACCCACCTGATAAGCCTTCTAAGGAAATGATTAAAAAAAATTTTTTTAGGTAAGATACATATGAGACTAAAAATAAAGAAAAAATACATGGTAATTTAAATTTCACCAGCTTTGTATATGTAAATGATGAATCACTGAAACCTACTGCTGAAACCAATATTGCACTGTATGTTAACTAACTAGAATTTAAATAAAAATTTGAAAAGAAAATAAATTTCATCAGCTTTACTGAACTGACACAAGCACTGTGCTCAGAGCTCAGTGCATATGCCGCTGTTTAGAATTGCACAAAGCAGGCATTAAACAGCTCCCAGGGAGTGGCATCCCCACCACCCTCCCCATCACCGTACAGACTTGTATCATTTTCTGGGAAGCAGCAGAAAAATATCTCGAAGAAAAGCAGTCTCTTTTCATTTCACCCACAGTCATCATGTCCGCTAATGGCAAGGCTGAGTATGCTAAATGAGAGACATACAGAAATATCCCTACCTTGGCAAAGCTCACAATCCAGACCCCCAAACATAACTAACACACTGGTATAGTTACAAAGTTACAAAAAATTAGACTCTGGACCACTGCTTCCTTCATCAGTACTTTCCTCACTATCAACCCATTCGCTTTCCCTCCTCTCCTGCCTCTTCTGAGATACCTCTGTCTTTTGCCAGTCCTTAAATGTTGATGTTCCTGTGAGGCTGGACCTCAGCCCTCTGCTCTCCTGCTCTACCCTCTCTCCCAAGGGGATCGTAATTATCCTCCTGACTTCAATTTCCATCCACTGAGATCTCTTCATCCTAACCCTACATTTACCCTTATGAAACCTTTTAGCCCCACTTAGGTTTTCCAGTCAAACTCAACACAACCAAAAGTTCATTCTTCTCCCCAACAGAACCACTATTCCCACTTTCCATGACGACGGCACCACCATCCACAAAATTTCTAAGACACCTGTATGACATCCTTGACTCCATAGTATTCCTTACCCCTTAGTATCTCCTGAATGAATTATCTACTTTATTTCTCCACTATCACAATCCACACTACTGTCATCTCTCCCTTATTTTAAATGCAAATATTAATGAAAGAGCCTCCTACTGGGTCCTCCTACCATCAGTTTTGTCTGTACCAACTCATTCTTCAAAGAGCTAGAAGAATATGATCATTGAACCATCCTCTGGTTTATTAAGAAGAAAGACAGAAAACACAAAAGGGTCCTTAAGGACCTGTCCGCAACTTACCTCTTTCTGCTCTTTTCACCATTCTCCTCTAAACTAAACTCCACCCAAACAACTTTCTTGCTCACACTTTTCTTTAGGCCTTTGCGTAAGCCTTGCCTCTGCTAGAAAAGCCTTCCCACAACATCTTTTTTTTTTTTAACATTTATTTATTTTTGAGAGACAGAGAGCCACAACACCTCTTTATTCATATTTATCTCAGATTCTACCTTAACTCCTCTAGAAGCATAATCCAGTTGTAGCACAAATCACATAGTATTATCATTGCTTACTTTACTGGATTCCAAGAAGAACTACACCATTCCCCCCACCTCAAACTCTACTCATCAGACTCTGTTGGATCATTGTATCCCTAACACTTGCACAGTGAAGGCTGTAAAAAAAAAAAAAAAAAAAAATACCTGTTGAAAGAGATGACAAGAAAAATTTTTACAATTTCTGATTTTCATCCCTAATAATATACTATTAACAGCCTATAAACCTAGCTCAGTGTATCAAGCCACACCTTGTCATAAGAAAACAACTGATACAGTAATAGCAACAAGCCCTCAAGAACATCCTATGAAAGTATAAAGCACAGAAATAATGCATCCACCATCTTCAGCATAAGAGGCACATCTTTAAAGTCAGTATCTGATGTTGTTCTATCAGTTAAAATGAAAGAAAAAAATCAGTCAAATGATTATCGAAAAATACAATACTTTTTAATCTTTTTTTAAAAAGAAAAAGTAACGCAAGCATGTTATTTATTAAAATAAGTAACCAAACTACAAAGCAATAAAATGAAAATTAAATCTCCTTCAAGAGCCCCACAAACCCACCTTCTCAGAGTCAACAATTGTTTTTTTAATGTTTCTCTCAAACTTGACAATGCATTTGTGCCTAAATATATACTGGGGCGCCTGGGTGGCTCAGTCGGTTGAGCATCAGACTTCAGCTCAGATCATGATCTCACAGTTTGTGGGTTCGAGCCCCGTGTCGGGCTTTGTGCTGACAGCTCAGAGCCTGGAGCCTGCTTCGGATTCTGTGTCTCCCTTTCTCTTTGCCCCTCCCCCGCTCACACTCCATCTCTCTCACAAAAATAAACATTAAACTATATATACACGTACATATATATATACACATATACATATTTAGCACAAGCAAATACTATTGGATGCACGTTCTACACCTTACTTTTTTCAATTAAATATATTCTGAAAACCCATTCCACTATAAAAATACATACATCTACATCTTTCCTTTTAACACTTACCTAGTATACCATTGTGTGACTACAGCATGATTTATCTAACTACAATACTTCACTACTAATGGACACTACAATGTTCTCAGATTTTTCACTATTACAAACAATGCTGCAGAAAACATTCTTAAACACATCCCTGCACACAGTGCACAAGTATACTCAGGACAAATTATGAGAAGGTGAATCCAGTGGCAAAGGGTAGATCTGGATCGACAGTTTCAAACTGTCCTCTGAAGAAGTCACACCAATTTACACTCCCATCAGCAAACCATGAAAGCTTACTGGCCTATACTTTTGCCAACTCTGTTGTATGTACTGTTAAACATTTTCATCAATGACAATCCGGTGATAAGCAAAAAATATTACCTCACTAATTTACATTTCTTTTGGCATATATGAGGTGATATATGTGAGGTTCATGTATTGGTCTTCATGAATTGATTTGGAAGGGGTTTTTTTTGCAAAATACAGAAATTAGTCCTTTGTCCTATGTAGCAAATATTGAAGAGATTTTCCATTTAATTTTGTCTATGTTTCTTACATCTTCTGAGTATAGATTATACTAGGCAAAAAAATTTAAAATAAGCTGAATTCAACCTTTAAAAAAAGTATATTTTAAAATGGATTGCTTTACAAAAATATAAAAATGAAGATTAACATGAAAATCTTAACATTTTATAGAAAGAATATATATTAAATATGTAATACATACCAAAATGTTTCCATTTTATAGGCAATTGAGTGAATGAATGTACATTACCTGCCTTTTCGTTGTATGGCACTAGCTTTGGAAATCCACACCATTTTTAACATTGTAACAAAATTCAGTGCATCAAAGGATTTCTGTAATTAAGTTTTCTTCATGTTAAAACTTTTATAAAAGGTGTTTAAGAAGAAACAGCAAGAAACATTATGAATATACTTTAACATGCCAAGTTTAATTTAAAGCCTCTTCGCCTGGGTGGCTCAGTCAGTTAAGCGTCCAGCTTTAGCTCAGGTCATGATCTCGCAGTCTGTGAGTTCGAGCCCCACCTCGGGGTCTGTGGCTGGCAGCTCAAAGCCTGGACCCTGCTTCAGATTCTGTGTCTCCCTCTCTCTCTCTGCCCCTCCCCTGCTGAGCGTGTGCTCGCTCTCCGTCTCTCTCACTCTCAGAAATAAATAGGGGTGCCTGGGTGGCTCAGTCAGTTAAGCGACCCGACTTTGGCTCAGGTCATGATCTCACGGTTCATGGGTTCCAGCCCCATGTCAGGCTGTTTTGGATTCTGTGTCTCCCTCTCTCCCTGCCCCTTCCCTGCTTGTGCTCTGTCTCTCAAAAATAAATACTAAAAAAAAAAAAAAAAAAGAATTTTAAAAAGAACCATTATTCCCTCCATACATCCTCAAAGATTCTAAAGCAAAAATTCACTATAGAGAAATACTTTAAAAGAGTGGATTCCTAACTAGAATATATACTTAATCATTCAGTGACTTACACTTTCCCTTTCATAGGATAACTATATAGAGCAATTACAAATGCATTCTCATAATAGTTTAATTATAGGATCTTTAGAAAAAATAGTACCAATAGTTTTTAATAAAATGTCACATTTGTCAATTTTGTATGTAAAATAACTTCTGACACTATCATCATATCCTTAACTATGGTTTACTTGATAAATGATACCTATAGGAATTAATTTCTAAATTATTCAAAATTCACTTGTTCAGCTTTAGCTAATTTCAGGGCAATAAAATCTGAATTTTTATGGACTCACCATTCAGACTTTTAAAGATAATATTCATCACTATCCTCTTATAAAAAAACAAAATGTATTATCCCTTCTTTATAGTATCCAACTATAATGAAATGTCCAAATTTTGTAATAAAATCTTGTGTTCTATAAGATATTCCTTAAAATTACTTTGAAAACATTATAAAGCAATTAATAAATTTTTTTCACATTAAAACATGATCATTTATATCCACTAGAACAGAGATCATTTGCTTTCCCCAACATAGATAGTACCTTTCCTTGAAAATCAACCACCTCTCACTTTCAACTCTTTCAGTAAAAGGACCTACCAAAGTTAAGGGCATTGAGAACTGCTGAGTATTCTAATGCTAACGAAAATAAATGCTGTCTTTTATTTCTACTGGGTTGGCAGTAAATATTTTAGCCTTTGTAGAGAGTCTCTGGTGCAACTAATTCAAATCTGCCATCTGCAGTGTGAAAGCAGCCATAGTCAATAGGCAGAAGAGTGAACATGGCAGTGTTCCGACGGAATTTATTTTTATAAAAGCAGGTAATGGACCCATGTGTCCGCTATCATTTGCTGAACTTTAGTTTTGTCAGCTTCCTCTGAGTATGGTTCTCTCAAACTAAATATCTTTTGAGTATCTGCTACATGTGGAGCACCGGAGATTAAACATTGAACAGGAGGGACATGGTCCATGCCCACATGTAGAAGGAAAGCATACAAAATATGTAATCAAATTCCCACACTGTGACAAAATTTTCAGTGTAGCTAGCCAACCCTTTACTTTCTTCCTAATATTTAATCAGCAGAAGCTCATTTTTTTAATATAATTTGTTACACTAACTGGATCTTATATTCTGAACTGTTTAAAGTAAAATATTCACTTTGGAGAAATCAACGACTACTATGGTAAATTCAGGCAGAACCAGAAATTTTCTCACTAAAGTGAATTCTGCTTATAAAAGCATTTATTGGAATGTAACTTAATCTTCTTCATTAAAATAAAATACAATTCCTCCAACCTACCTCTTTCACCTTACCAGAATCAATAACAAAGACAACATCATTGACTGTGATGCTGGTTTCAGCAATATTGGTGGAAAGGATCTGCAAAATGGAATGTTATGTTACACTTAATACGAAAACAGGACCAATGACTAATAAAATGGACAAAAGAAGATTTTATAAAGCTTACAATTTTTCGAACACCAGCAGGCGGGTTTTTCAATACCTTCTTTTGATCAGATGTTTGCATATTTGAATGAAGCATAAAGACTTGATATCTGTTGACAATGAAAGGGAAAATACACTATGGTACCTATCTGTTACTTAAAGCAGCAAATATAAAGCTTTAGCTTTTACCTGTGTGTGTTATCAGCAAACCGCTTGTCATCAAACAGGATACGATCCCGCAGTCCAACAATTTCATCATATCCAGGCAGGAAAATTAATATTGCTCCTTGGAGAAGAATAATGTTTTTAACAGTAAACCTCTGGTTTTACAAACCAGAACCAATCAACAGAACCATCTATAATGAACTCTATCACGTGTTTTTATGTACTAATAAACTGTGATACTTATGATGTTTAAGAGATTATTTATGCAATACTGCCAATGGAATTACACAAAAATCTGTACACACAACATATTAATTTTGAAATCGAAGTATACACTGTTGTTCCAGTTATTTTAGACAGTAGTTATTTACCAGCATCGCAACCATGGCAGATATTGTATAGAAGGTGCATGATCAAATCCAAGTCTACTTTTTCATCATCAAAACTGTGATGATAAGCTTTCAGGAGCTCTCTGTCTTCTGCACTGAGGTCACTCCCATTTGTGTGTACCAGAGAACTTTCATCTAGATTTCCAAATTCCAGTGAAGCACTAGGAAAAAAAAGACAAAAACAACAACAACAAAAAAAACCCACAAACTCAATTTTCATCAAAAAAGAGTAATCCTTTAAGGCCAACAATTCCCATGATATCCTTCTTCAAATTTTAAATACACCCTAAAGAGGGTAAGTGATACTTAATGTCCCAGCTACAATTCATGTTTTGGTTTACAGTACATTATCCAAAGTAAAATTTGTCAGTAAGTGATTTTTGAAAACACAATCTGAAGACATTTCTCCAAAGACAATATACGAATGGCCAATAAACACACTGAAAAGATATTCAACATCATTAGTCATCAGAGAAATGAAAATCAAAACCACAATGAATACCACTTCACACTCACTAGGAGGACTACAATAAAAAAAAGACAAGAAAGTAAGTGTGGAGAGAGGGTGTGGAGAAACTGTAACCATCATACACTGCTGGTGAGAGCATAAAATGGTGAAGCCACTTTGAAAAAGAATATGGCGGTTCCTCAAAATGTTAAACACAGTGTGACCACACGTCCCAGCAATTCCACTTCCACTGCTAGGTATATAAACAAGGGAAATGAAAATACATGTCCATATAAATATGTGTACACAAATGTTCATACCAGAATTATTGGTGAGAGTCAAAAAGTGGAAACCCAAATGTTCATCAATTGATGAATGGTTAAACAAATCGTGATGTATCCACAGAGTAGGTTATTAGTCAGAAAAAGAACACCTGCTACAACATGGATGAACCTTGGAACACATTATGCTAATGAAAGAAGCCAATCACAAAAAGACCATTCCACTTAGATTAAGTGTACAGAATAGACAAACCTACAGAAACAGAAAGTACACTAGGTGTCGAGAGCTGGAAGAGTTGCGTTTTTTGGGGGGAGATGGGTAATGAAAACGTTCTCAAAATTGATTGTGGTAATGACTGTGTAACATGGGTGAACTAACTCATGTGGTATGTAAACTTTACCATAATAAAACTTAAAAGACACAAATTTTCAATCATCATTTATATTTCAACAGGTTGTTCACTCTTATAAACAATACTCTGAAGAAAAGTCTATGTTAAAAAAACAAACAAACCACAATTCTACAGGTACCAGCTTAACATGACTGCTAACTTGGTAATTCTATTCTAAAAGCAGATTGATTTCACTACTTTCCAAAAGCCCAGAATCAGCATAAATTAAATAATTGCTTGCTTCTTCATCCTCTATATAAAAATATAAACTACTGCCATCACTAGTAACTATCAATAAGATTTCGAGGAAGTTCAGTTCAGCCCATTTCTCTTAAAGAGCTTAGCAGAAAATGAAGCCTGATCTCAATAGGGAAAATATTAAACTTAAAATTGTAGTATTTTAAATTTAAGATCCTTTTTCAAATACTCCAAGTTTTTTGGTTTTTTACTTCTTAACAGGTAAATGAGGAGAGGAGTGTGTTCTTTGTTTAAAGCTCTAACTTCAAGGGAGCCTGGTTGGCTCAGTCAGTTGAACACCCAACTCTTGATTTCAGTTCGGGTCATGATGTCATGGTCGTGGGATGGAGCCCCATGTCGGGCTACATACTGGGTGTGGAACCTGCTTGAGATGCTCTCTCTCTTTCCCTTTGACCCTCTCCACTAGCACTCTCAAAAAAAACCCACTAACTTTACATATCAATTATCAATAATCCAACACACATTTTATTAATAAATTGCATTTTAAATGTTTAAAATTGGTGATTGATAATGTCATGATCTGTGGACTAAAAAGAAAGCCCAGGTAGCCAGGATAATTAGAATATTATCCAGATAACTCCTGTACTTGGTAATGTATAGTGTCTACTGAGATACTTCCTAGCACCCTAAGAAGCATTCAAAGTGGAGCATTCAAAGTATTAGCACTAAAAGGACTGCAAGTTCTGGGTGCTATTAACTGAAATGACAACAAATCCTGCCATTGCTAAGAACTTTGTCACTCTAAACATCATTAGCATTTAATTGAAATTAAAACGAAAAGACTAATTTCATACTTCAAACATACTTCATCTAATACCTGAGACTATATCTATAGAATTAAATACAAAACCCCAACTCATATAAAACATTTATATGTTCTTCAATAAAAGATGTTTTGATATATTTTAACTTCAAATTCCATTTTTTTCACTTTTGATTCTTACGGGTTGAAGACCGATAGATGCTATCCACGTATTACTAAACATGTTTCCTCCAGGTACCTTTTCCTTTAATAAAGTATCTTTCTCTTTTCTTAAGATATCTAATCTAAAATCTACACAATCTGGGAGCGCCTGGGTGGCTCAGTTGGTTAAGCGTCCGACTTCGGCTCAGGTTGTGATCTCGCAGTCCGTGAGTTTGAGCCCCGCGTCAGGCTCTGTGCTGACAGCTCAGAGCCTGGAGCCTGTTTCAGATTCTGTGTCTCCCTCTCTCTTTGACCCTCCCCAGTTCATGCGCTGTCTCAGTCTCTGTCTCAAAAATAAATAAACATTAAAATCTATACAATCTGACCTAAATTTACCTAAAACCTTTAATTACCAAAATGAAGGCTTTGTTTCATAGGATTGTGAAAAGTATTGTCTGATTCTTCTTTTTTAAATCAAAGTAGAATCAGTTAAGGAGGATCAGTAGCACAGGAGGTAGACTGCAGTAATAGGATTAATTAGGTAGCCCCCATGAAGGTAAGATTTAAACAAAGATATGTGTTCTGTTCCTGTTTTATAACACATTGTTTCTCTTTCATGAATATTTTCTATTAGTTTTTGAAGTCTTCTTCTGGTCACTAACGCTTAGTCCCATCCAAGTTCCAGGTTTTTTGGTTGCTATTGTTGTCTGTTGGATTGTGGGTGCTTTTTCCCCTCAAAGATTCCCAGTGATCAATCCCCAACGTTTTGTTCATCTTTAAAGACAATGAAAAAAAAAAAACAAAAAAAACTCCATCTGCACAGGTGACAATTGCTGAGCTATCTAGTTTAAAGATGGTCATTTCACTGAAGGAATACCCAACCTTCTATAATTCTAATTCTTTTCCCTTGGCTTCGTCTGTTTTCCCAGGAAAGAATTCTCAAGTTTTCTGCTAAAGAACATAAGCTTCAAACAGGAAAAGGCAACAGGACAGCAGTGGAAGGGAGCGGATGGTACCTCAACTTTCAGTCTTTAGACTTTTCTGTTTGATGCCTCACTCCTACTCTCCCACTGTGCCTGGTACCTCCAAGTCCAACATGTCCGTGGCTTTATTTTTTAATATACTTCCCACTTCCTGCAAAGGTGGGGAAGTGGTATCACCTGGTGGAGGGGAGAAGGGAATCTGGAATTCTAAATGTTCCTCATAGAGAATTTCAATCAATTCTGGGATCTTGGGGGGTTTTTTGTTGTTGTGTTTTTTGTTTTTGTTTTGTTTTTGGCCTTTTCTTTCACTGTTATTCAGAAGTAGTTAAGTGAGGGGCGCCTGGGTGGCTCAGTCAGTTGAGTGTCCGACTTCAGCTCAGGTCATGATCTCATGGTTGACGAGTTTGAGTTCCGCGTCGACCTCTGTGCTAACAGCTCAGAGCCTGGAGCCTGCTTCAGATCTGTGTCTCCCTCTCTCTCTGCCCCTCCCTACTCACGCTCTGTCTCTCTCTCAAAAATAAACATTAAAAAAAAAAAAAGATTCATTTAAAAAAAAAAGAATTAGTTAAGTGAGCCTCTAAGAAGCTAAAATGAATCTGTTTCTCACTGGCACTTCCTTCTGTGGGCACTTAGGTTTCAGTTTTCTCAGCTCTGCCACGTCAACCAGCACCGATCCACTAGCCTTCTAGTACCCAAAAATTTACTAATTTCTTCTATCAGTTGCTATGACCTCTTCCAATCTCTTTCACTTTATTAGCTTGAACATTCCTTCTGTACCATTTCAATGAAGTTTTGTGAAAATGCAGATAAATTACATGTGTTCTAGCTACCATGTTTAACTGGAAATCCTTCTGTTTTTCAAAATAAAATAAATTATTACAGCATAGTGGATCTTACCGGCACCCTACAAAATTTTTTTTTTTCCTTAGAACTCCTTAGAATTCAGAAACCAACAGCAAAAAAAAAAAACACAAAAGAAAATCTCTGAATAAGAGACTATAGCCTACAGCATCATACTGATTTTCACAGCTAAGCTTTTAAAAAAGAAGTTAGGGGGCACCTGGGTGGCTCAGTCAGTTGAGCGTCCGACTTCAGCTCAGGTCCTGGTCTTGCGGTTTGTGAGTTCAAGCCCCGCGTCGGGCTCTGTGCTAACAAACAGCTCAGAGCCTGGAGCCTGCTTCGGATTCTGTATCTCTCTCTCTCTCCCCCTCCCCTGCTCATGCTCTGCCTCTGTCTCTCAAAATGAATAAATGTTAAAAAAAAAATTTTTTTTTTTTAAATAAAAAAGTTAGGGTTAATTAAGCACAGAATAAAGTTTTACCTGTAAGATTCCAGAAGATCCACAATTTCAGTCTGTCCAAAGTGTTTAGCCCAATCTAAAGCCATCCTGCCAAAATTCAAAGATATCAAACTATTAGAAAAATGATGTTTTCAAAATTATAAAACTAGTCACATTATTCATTCACCCATTAGAGATATTCCAGCAATTATTATAGAACAGCTTTTAACATAAAGACAAACGTAAGAAATCAAAGACAGTATGTGTAGCTGGACCAAGACATACAAAGAACGGATGCAGTTTACAATTACCAGCCATTTGACGCTTTACTGTGCACGTTGGCTCCCATGCTAATTAACTGCTCTACTTGACTTGAAAAACCTCGTCCAGCAGCAACCATCAGAGCTGTTGCACTGGTTTCGCTATGCCTATAATCAACTAAAAACAGGAAAGGATAAATATAGGTTACATTTCCAAATTTTTTAAATCGTTTTAATTTTTTTTAAGTTAAATGAAAGAAATAAATGACTGTCAGGAGAATTCACTTGGGACTTTGCGCCTTAACCCACTACATGGTAACAGTATTACATAACCTTAACTCAGATCATCCAAGGAGATGTCATTCATATGCTTTTAATATAAACACGATGGGGCGCCTGGGTGGCGCAGTCGGTTAAGCGTCCGACTTCAGCCAGGTCACGATCTCGCGGTCCGTGAGTTCGAGCCCCGCGTCGGGCTCTGGGCTGATGGCTCAGAGCCTGGAGCCTGTTTCCGATTCTGTGTCTCCCTCTCTCTCTGCCCCTCCCCCGTTCATGCTCTGTCTCTCTCTGTCCCAAAAATAAATAAACGTTGAAAAAAAAAAATTAAAAAAATATATATATATATAAACACGATGGAGGAGGGGTGCCTGGGTGGCTCAGTCAGTTGAGCATCCAACTTTTGACTTCAGCTCAGGTCATGATCCCAGGGTTACAGGATTGAGCCCCATGTCAGGCTCCATGCTGAGTGCAGAGCCTGCTTGGGATTCTCTCTCCCTCGCCCTGTGTCCCTCTCCCCCACTCACACTCTCTCTAAAAAAATAATAAATAAGTAAATAAATAAATAAATAAATAAATAAACAAACAAATAAATAAATAAATAAAAATAAATGATGGAATAGGGACAATCATTTGGAAGGCAAGAGAAGGAAAGATAGTTGTTAAGCTGTCTTAAGATCACCATGATAATTAAAACAGAAGAGGAAAACCAGTAACTTGCAGAACCCTTAAATAATTTTCCTAAGCCTGGATATGTCTTAATCATCAGATGACAAAATACAAAGAATTAAAAAGTTATGGGGCGCCTGGGTGGCGCAGTCGGTTAAGCGTCCGACTTCAGCCAGGTCACGATCTCGCAGTCCATGAGTTCGAGCCCCGCGTCAGGCTCTGGGCTGATGGCTCAGAGCCTGGAGCCTGTTTCCGATTCTGTGTCTCCCTCTCTCTCTGCCTCTCCCCCGTTCATGCTCTGTCTCTCTCTGTCCCAAAAATAAATAAACGTTGAAAAAAAAAAAAAAAAAAGTTAATGTTCATCAGCAACTGGTAATGAATGCTTAAAAGTGCAAATGCAAAGTTCAAGACCATTTTTTGTTGTTCTTTAGTTTTGTTTTCATTCCACCATTCCAGGCTGTTACTTACTGAGATGTTTAATGGAAATAAAGCATTGGCAGAAAGTTTACAAACCATAAAATCCCTCCATGAGAAAAACAAAGTTCTATTGAGTTTAAGTTCTTTCCTAGAATATATGTCTCAAGGAATGCAATATAATAAAATTGCTTATGGGGCGCCTGGGTGGCGCAGTCGGTTAAGCGTCCGACTTCAGCCAGGTCACGATCTCGCGGTCCGTGAGTTTGAGCCCCGCGTCAGGCTCTGGGCTGATGGCTCAGAGCCTGGGGCCTGTTTCCGATTCTGTGTCTCCCTCTCTCTCTGCCCCTCCCCCGTTCATGCTCTGTCTCTCTCTGTCCCAAAAATAAATAAACGTTGAAAAAAAAAAAAAAAAAAGTTAATGTTCATCAGCAACTGGTAATGAATGCTTAAAAGTGCAAATGCAAAGTTCAAGACCATTTTTTGTTGTTCTTTAGTTTTGTTTTCATTCCACCATTCCAGGCTGTTACTTACTGAGATGTTTAATGGAAATAAAGCATTGGCAGAAAGTTTACAAACCATAAAATCCCTCCATGAGAAAAACAAAGTTCTATTGAGTTTAAGTTCTTTCCTAGAATATATGTCTCAAGGAATGCAATATAATAAAATTGCTTATGGGGCGCCTGGGTGGCGCAGTCGGTTAAGCGTCCGACTTCAGCCAGGTCACGATCTCGCGGTCCGTGAGTTTGAGCCCCGCGTCAGGCTCTGGGCTGATGGCTCAGAGCCTGGGGCCTGTTTCCGATTCTGTGTCTCCCTCTCTCTCTGCCCCTCCCCCGTTCATGCTCTGTCTCTCTCTGTCCCAAAAATAAATAAACGTTGAAAAAAAAAAAAAAAAAAGTTAATGTTCATCAGCAACTGGTAATGAATGCTTAAAAGTGCAAATGCAAAGTTCAAGACCATTTTTTGTTGTTCTTTAGTTTTGTTTTCATTCCACCATTCCAGGCTGTTACTTACTGAGATGTTTAATGGAAATAAAGCATTGGCAGAAAGTTTACAAACCATAAAATCCCTCCATGAGAAAAACAAAGTTCTATTGAGTTTAAGTTCTTTCCTAGAATATATGTCTCAAGGAATGCAATATAATAAAATTGCTTATGGGGCGCCTGGGTGGCGCAGTCGGTTAAGCGTCCGACTTCAGCCAGGTCACGATCTCGCGGTCCGTGAGTTTGAGCCCCGCGTCAGGCTCTGGGCTGATGGCTCAGAGCCTGGGGCCTGTTTCCGATTCTGTGTCTCCCTCTCTCTCTGCCCCTCCCCCGTTCATGCTCTGTCTCTCTCTGTCCCAAAAATAAATAAACGTTGAAAAAAAAAAAAAAAAAGTTAATGTTCATCAGCAACTGGTAATGAATGCTTAAAAGTGCAAATGCAAAGTTCAAGACCATTTTTTGTTGTTCTTTAGTTTTGTTTTCATTCCACCATTCCAGGCTGTTACTTACTGAGATGTTTAATGGAAATAAAGCATTGGCAGAAAGTTTACAAACCATAAAATCCCTCCATGAGAAAAACAAAGTTCTATTGAGTTTAAGTTCTTTCCTAGAATATATGTCTCAAGGAATGCAATATAATAAAATTGCTTATGGGGCGCCTGGGTGGCGCAGTCGGTTAAGCGTCCGACTTCAGCCAGGTCACGATCTCGCGGTCCGTGAGTTTGAGCCCCGCGTCAGGCTCTGGGCTGATGGCTCAGAGCCTGGGGCCTGTTTCCGATTCTGTGTCTCCCTCTCTCTCTGCCCCTCCCCCGTTCATGCTCTGTCTCTCTCTGTCCCAAAAATAAATAAACGTTGAAAAAAAAAAAATTTTTTTTTAAATTGCTTAGCACCAGTTTGCTTAAATTATGGTAATTTCAAAAATAAGGAACCACTGGGCGGGGGGGGGGGGGGGGAACCTCTGCAATAAAATTTAAGATAATTACAAATGGAAAATTTTAGATACCCAATTATTCTCATTGTTTAATAATACGCTACAACACGGTAACCATTATTAATACAAATCAATGGTTCTTAAGATGGGGAGGAGGACTCAGAAGAGAATTACCTCAAGCTTCTTATTTCTAAAAGCACAGATAGCCATGATTTACTCTAGATTCAGAGTCGGTAAGTCTGGGATTGCCAGGCACACACATTTTTAAAAAGGTCTGAAAAGATTATGACCTATACTCACTGTAAGAGAATTACAGCTTCAACTGAATAGTCATTTGATAGCCCTGGAGAACAGAACCAAAATGTGTATATTTTTGAGCAGCAGGTACGAATAAGTATGTATTTTCAGCAGCAGGGTATTAATAAGTATCCAACAATTCCTTAGTACTCCTCTCTTCAAGAGGCAGAGCCTAATTCCATTCTCCTAGAGTAAGAGCTAGACTACGTAACTCACTCTAAAAGGTACCTACAGCTTCCTGCTTGCTTTTTCTCCTTCTCTTGATCACTCACTCTGAAAGAAGCCAGCTGTCACATCCTAGGAAGAATAAGACAGCCAGCCCTATGAAGAGATCCACATGGCAACGAACTGAAGCCTTATGCCAAAAGCAGAGATGACTGGAGGCCTCTTGCCAAGAGCCACGTCAGCGAGCCTCCTCGGAACCAGATGCTCCAGTTCCAGTGAAACCTTCAGATGACCAAACCCCTAACAACAGCTTCACTACTGTTCTATGAGTCACTAGGAGCCAGAACCACTCAGTTTTGCCACTCTCAAATTCTTGATTCTCAGAAGCAGTGTGAGATAATAAATGTTTCAGGTTGCTAAGTTTAGGAATGATTTGTTATGCAGCAATAGGTAACTAGGACAATAAGCATGACAAAGAATGCCTGCATCTTACTAACTACTAACTGCTTCCACAGGATCACATGGAGAAACTGACAACATTAAAAAGAAACCTATGAAGCCCAGGGTCTCCTGGATTACATGAAGTATTTTCAACTCTGGTGCCAATTAAGGATTGAGATTTTAGAAGAAAAATAAAAAGACAGGAAGTCAATAACTGTTCAAAGAATTACTACAACATTTTAGTTTGCTTCACACAGCTTAAAATACTAGCATAGCGCACTCTAGAAAATGTCCAGTGACACTTTTATAAAGATGCAGGACCTGGATGCATAGGATGATGACATCCAAGTAATAGTATACACTAAAGAAATATCTAGGATGAAGGTCAAGAATAATACATTAATGCTTCATAAATATTTTAAGGCAACTTGCCTCAGAGTTCAAATTTTCCTAACTTTCAGGTAAGATGGCAAGGCATTTCTCTTTTGGAGAAAAAAAGACTGCCAGAAAACTGGAGATGAACAAATGTTCACATTTCCAAATACAAAAAGTTACTTTTCAAAATACAGATAATTTATTTTTTTAATGACTGATAAACTGGAAAAAAAAAAAAGTAGATCAAACTAAATTTACAAAGATCTTCATTTCCTTCTTAAGAGGTCTGTTAGATTAGTACATTATGGAATTATAACCATTTGAACAACTACACCTAAATATTGACCTAAAGCCTCTTCTAGCATACATAGCACATGTTCATTGACCCAGGCCTTCTGAGCTAATAAACTGAGAAGGTTTATTAATACACTAGGTAACAATTAGAACTGGGTGGTGGGGGCGGGGGGGAGGGGGGTTGTTAACCAAAACCAATGGGCCAAATCTAATTATGAGATTTAAAAACTCAAAAAAAATAAAAATAAAAAAAATCAGAACAACATGTAAATGATAGGGGGCATTCATTTAACAAAATCCCATGTTAAAAAAAAAAAAAAAAAAAAGAACTAGAAGTTTTAAAGGTGATATGAATCACTAAGACAATGTGGTTGGCAACGAGCTAAACTAACCATAGGCTGAATTGATGTAAGTAAAGAGTAAAGATTTTTAGGCTGATTGACCTACTGTACCTGAAGCTAGTCACTAAGAGACAATAAGTATTTAAAGCTATGACTAGATGAGAACCACAAAAGGAGTCCGTGTAAATTGAAGCAAGGCCTAAGGACTGAGGCCTGGGCCACTGCATATTTAGAGGTCAGGAAAAGGGAAGATTCTGCGAAGGAAACCAAGAAGTTCCAGCTGGAATAGGATAGGCTGATTGAAGGAAATGTTTCAAGAAAAGAGTGATCAATAATAATAATAACAACCCTGAGAAGTTTAGTTGAGGGGATAAACCACTTGACATCTAAATCATTTCCAGTACTGACTCTCTGGCCTTTCATTCTGTCTTTTGCCTAGAAGGCTTCAGAGTTCTGAAACTCACCTCTGGTTACCAATAGTCACTATAATCAACTAACAAAATCAGGCTAGGTCATTATGAAAACGTATCACATGACATAAAGCGTGTGCATGTGAATGAGTACTTGAGCTTATATAACTAACGGTATGTTAAAATTCTCCACTTACTAAATACAAAATCTAGAGCAAAGTTATCAATCTTTTTTTTCCTTCCTTTTTTGAAATCACAAATTTCAAAAAATCAAAGATATTCCCTTGGGAGGGAAAGGAACATGTATTTATGGGTACAATATATATACAGAAATATGGGTACAATATATATACAGAAAAATACCTCTGCACATAACTGCACATATATTCACAGACCCCCACATAGCTATTCTGAAGACAACTAGATTAAGAATCCCTGATTTAGGGGCGCTTGGGTGGCTCAGTCGGTTAAGCGTCCAACTTCAGCTCAGGTCATGATCTCACAGTTCATGAGTTCGAGTACCATGTCGGGCCCTACCCTGACAGCTCAGAGCCTGGAGTTTGCTTCAGACTCAGTGTCTCCCTCTCTCTCTGCCACTCCCACTCCCCCGCCCCACTCATGCTCTGTCTCTCTCTCAAAAATTAACATTAAAAAAAAAAAAAGAATCCCTAATTTAACACAATATTTATTCTACTATGCTAATAAGATCTTGATTTGTCCATTTGAAATAAGTACTCCAAAAGAACAAATTATTGGTTGTGAACAACAAATGTAGTACATACATTCTGAATTAAACTACATTTCCACCATAAATAACTGTAAGAGTAAAAAAAAAATATTTTTTAAGAAGTTATACATACCGCTAACATTTTCAGTTAAAATAAGGTGAAAGACCTGAGCGAAGGCATCGACATCTTTATGTAGCCATATGTCAGAAAGACAAGCATCCATTTCCTTTATTAACCATGGTTCAAGGCAATTCACATCTTTTTCTGTCTTTAAAAAACAAAACAAAAGCAGAGGTTATAAATTACCTGACAGCTTAACCTTTGCTTGCAAAGAATATGAAATGACACAATGGCCACAAGAACTACTAACCACATATAATATAATAGCACAGGCTTTGACATAAAAGTTTCTCATCTGAACACACACACTCCACTTACAATATCGTATCTTGTTCTTACATTTATCTTTCATCTGAGAATGAGTTTGTAACCAAAGGAGCATGATTCAGACAAAATATTACCTAAGCGTGTTCTAGCAAAATGTTGCTAAATATACTTGTACACCAGTGGTTCTCTCTCCCAGCTGCACATCAGAGGGGCCAACACTGGTGTATTTCAACACTGATGCCAAGTTCATGGGAGGCAAGATTCCATAAGGGCTTTAAAATAAGTTCCTGAGGTGATGCTCATGTGCAACCAGGCTTAAGAAACACTGATTTAATGGTCAAAAGGCTATTCACTGAACCAAATGCACCTGCATATGTACCTTCTCATGCTCAAAACAGTTAAATTCTTTTTCCAAAAAGTGCATAGGCCCAGCAATATTTTGCATCACACTAATCACCAGTGCCTTTTAAAGAATTCTAAACCAGAATTAAAGACCAGAAGGGACCTAGGAAATCAGCTAGTTCCAGTTTTCAACCTGGATTCAAACAGTTTCAATGGAACCCAAGGTAGCAGAAGCTCCATGTAGGGATAGGAGTGGACAGTAAAGACGAGCAGGCAGGGCTTCTACAAAATATTTCATTTGTAAAACATTCTGTGGCAAAATAGAAAAAAGAAAAGCAGAAGAAAAGAATAAACTGAGGTCTACAGCAGGTAACTGATTTTATAAAGTCACATAGCTGGTTGGTTGCAGAAACAACACCAGTATTGACTATGGGCTCTAATATCAAAAGTTTTTTCTCAATTTTCTCTTAACTGAACTTACATTGTTCAGCTCACAGGTTCTTAAACTTTTGAGATGATAGGGGCACCTGGGTAGCTCAGTGGGTTAAGCATCCAACTTTGCCTCAGGTCATAATCTTGCGGTTCATGGGTTCGAGCCCTGCACTGGGTTCTGTGCTGACAGCTCAGAGCTTGGAGCCTACTCTGGATTCTGTGTCTCCCTCTCTGTTTCTCCCCCACTCATGTTCTGCCTCTTTCAAAATTAATAAACATAAAAAAAATTTTAATAAAAAAAACTTTTGAGATGACAAAATATCAGGCAATGATAACATATATCCATAATATCTTTATTGTCTTCAAAAAAATCAGAGAAAATATTGAAATAATTTAAATTCATATAAAACAATGTTTTAATGTTTTATTAAATGTTTTTAATATAATGTTTTATTAAATGTTTTAATAATAAAACATTTAATGTTTTAATAAAAAATGTTGCATTATTTGCCAAAAAAAGTGTGTTAGAAAGTTTTTCTGAAAAATATGTTGTAGCCTAAGATAAACTAACAGAATTACACTGTAATAATTCAGTAACATATTATTATCTCATAAGATGTTCTTTAAACTACACAATTTTCACTCAAAATATCAGTGTGAAATCAACAAGGTCTTACCAACTGGCTGAAGACAGCATCACCACCATCATCCAACAAATCATACTCTTCAGTCACATTCGGAACAGTTCTCTGCCTCTGAGATTCAGGCTTGGATGTATTCTCTTGAGCTGAATACCATTCTGTAAGAGTAGTTTGTTGCTTCTCTTCTAAATTAGTAACAACAACAACAAAAAAAGTACACAAATGCTTCACGTTGGGGAATATATTGTGCTTTTAAAAATTAAGTGAATCTGAAAATACTTCAAAGTTGGCTTTTTCAAAATACATTAATGAGAAACATCCAGTAATGTTTATGCTTAAATACATCATCTATTCCACGTTATTGGTGAGAAGTTTATTTCTAAGTCAGTCCAAATTTCAAGAAAACTATTTGAGCCATACTATAAATATTGCTTAAAACAATGACTAATATTCAAACAGCACTTTGTAGAAAAACCATTCATTGAACTTCTACCACCATGCCAGTTGTTTGAGGTACAAGTGATCTACAATTTTCACCTTCAAAAGCTTAGAGATCTACTAGTTTTATGATCTACATATGAAATAGGAATTGCTAATTCCTACTGCTTTTATTCAAGTGGAGAATCCAAAGAACTTAAGATTCTTGTCCAAGGTCACACAGACTAAACAAAGGAAGCAAAGCTTGAAGCCAAATCTCATATCGCAAATAATGAAGTTAAAAGTAAGCAAGAAGAAGGGCGCTTGTGTGGCTCAGTAGGTTAAGCGTCCGACTTCGGCTCAGGTCATGATCTCACTTAGTGAGTTCAAGCCCCACGTCAGGCTCTGTGCTGACAGAGTGGATCCTGGAGCCCACTTCAGATTCTGTGTCTCCCTCTCTCTCTCTCTGCCCCTCCCCTGCTCATGCTCTCTCTCTCTCTCTCTCTCTCAAAAATAAACATTAAAAAAAATCGGAAAAAAAAAAAGCAACCAAGAAGAATCTCACCCTAACTCCAAAGCTGAGATATACTGTAAGTCGTGATTAAGAGATGTATTAATGGGCAAATAACGCTAAGTTGTAAGCACAGATGCAATTCATAACGAAATCAAGATTTGAAAACCTGGCATTTGTATCACAGATGAACCTGTTACTACTCACATGCCACTCCCTTCAACGCCTCCTGCCTACTCCCCATCCGGGTCCTGTGCAATGTGCTGTGGCGGGTCGCATTCTTACCGTATGCGGCATGTCAAACACGCGGCAGCACATAGTCTTCGGCCTCCTTAAAACAGTGGCTGCATCTCTGGATACAGACACACTCACCCTCCTCCACCCCAGCATCCACTTTCAATTCCTCTCTATAGATGATAATTTATGGACATAAACCACCACGTAGCAGGTACCCTTGGGACCAAACTCTAATATGATTTTATACAGTTACATGCAAGGGAAAAATACTTTCAAGTGTCCTTGTACCTCCACAGGATAAGACCAAAAACTTAGTATTAGTAGTACTTTTGTTTTAAATTTGTTTGATAAAAAGCTTACCTCGTTGTTTTTCCTTTTTGTATTTTAACATTTCTTTGTTTGTGTATCCAGTAGTTCTTAAGATGTCTTCCAGAAACATTTCTTTTACTTCAAAAGGTCTTCCCTGTACTAAATAATAGGAATACTTTAAAGACTCAGTTTGCATCACAGAGATGATGCACATAAAAACATGAGAATCCTGAGTTAATGAACTGGAGTATAAAAATCCAAAAGCAATTCCAGAGGTCAAGTGATCCCCATGATATTGTCATGTCATTATATTTAAATATAATTCTGATTTTCATTTTACAGAACTGCTCATTTGCTTGTCTTTTCTAGGGTTTACTATCTACTTATCCTGTGTCTGTCATCATGGCAGACCCCAGGAATACAAATCATAAGTAGAAACACAGCTGCCTCCTACTCTCTTGAAGCTTACACACTAGAAAGGGAGACAGACATTAATCCAATAATCCAGAATATAAATGTGAAAACAGAGTTGTAATAAATCCTCTCAGAGAAAAGCACAGGATACCATCACATAATAGGGGATTTGAGTTAAGAAAATCATCCTCTCAGAGAAGATGAGGACCAAGAGAAGGGATAAATGAAATACTAACCTGTATGCAGAAGAAATATACAATGAAGAAAACAAAAGCACATGCAAAGATCCTATGATGGGAAAGAGTATGATGTCTTCAAGAAACTAATTGGCCAAGCTAACTGGAACATGGTGGGAGATGGGGAGTAAAGAGGGGTTGTAGTTTGAGATGAGGCAGGAGAAACAGGTGAGTCTTATTAAGGATTTAGGTCGTCATCCTGAGGTAATGGTTATCCAAAGTTTAAGCTCAGCAGAGTGCTCAACATCCTCAGAATTCCAGGTCAGAAAAGACCACTCTGGCTGCAGTAGATAACACAGATTTAAAAGAGAGCAGAGGAGAAGCACCTGGATGGCTCAGTTGGTTAAGCATTGGACTTTGGCTCAGGTCATGATCTCATGGTTCATGGGTTCAAGCCCCACATCAGGCTCTGTGCTGGCAGCTCAGAGCCCGGAGCCTGCTTTGGATTCTGTGTCTCCCTCTCTCTCTGTCCCTCCCCTGCTTATGTTCTCTCTCTCTCTCTCTCTCTCTCTCTCTCCCTCTCTCTCTCTCTCTCAAAAATAAACAAACATTAAGGGGCACCTGGGTGGCTCAGTCAGTTGAGCGTCTGACTTTGGCTCAGGTCATGATCTCACAGCTCATGAATTCGAGCCCCACGTCAGGCTCTGCTGACAGCTCGGAGCCTGGAGCCTGCTTCAGATTCTGTGTCTCCCTCTCTCTCTGCCCCTAACCCACTCACATTCTGTCTCTGTCCCTCTCAAAAATAAATAAACATTAAAAATAAATAAACATTAAATTTTTTTTTAAATAAAATAAATAAAAGAGAGCAGAGGAATGGGGGTGCCTGGTTGGCTCAGTTGGCTAGGCATCCAACTCTTGATTTCGGCTCAGGTCAGTTATGACATCAAGCCCCGCATCTACGCTGACAGCATGGAGTGTGCTTGGTATTCTCTCTCTTCTCTCTCTGCCTTTCCCCCACTCTTTCTTGTGTGCATACGTGCACTCTCTAGATAGATAGATAGATAAAGAGAGCAGAGGGGATGGAAGAGACCAGGTTATCATCTGATAATTCAAGTAAAAGAGAACATTTGAATAAAACTGGTGATGATAAAAACGGACGAGAGACAGACTCCAGAGATAGGAAGCAAAATACACAAAACTCAGCATTAAATTGGATATGAAGGAATGATATGAAGGGTCAACCATGTTTCTTAGATGTCTGGTGCACAAAACCGGATAGATGATGAGGTCAATCTCAAAGGTAACAAGCAAAGCTAAAAGCAACAGACTGGCTGGTGGGAGCTGGGGTTTGGTTTTAGACATGACAAATGTGAGGTGACAAAACGAGCTTTCAACTAGCAGTTGTATAAGTTTTGTAAGAAAGACTGGTTTGTGATGTAGGTGATTAGGTTGATGGTATGATTAACTAAAACGGACAACACAGATTTTTTTTTAATTTTTTTTTTAACGTTTATTTATTTTTGAGACAGGGAGAGACAGCATGAACGGGGGAGGGTCAGAGAGAGAGGGAGACACAGAATCTGAAACAGGCTCCAGGCTCTGAGCTGTCAGCACAGAGCCTGACGCGGGGCTCGAACTCACGGACCATGAGATCATGACCTGAGCCGAAGTTGGATGCTTAACCAACTGAGCCACCCAAGCACCCCAACACAGATTTTTGTAGAAGAGATTAAATATTTAGGTTGGGACATATTAGAAATCAGCTGCTTATAAGACACCAAAGCCCAAAGCTCTGGAGAACAGTTTGAATTAGAAACAAAGATTCAGGGAGCCCCTGGCTGGCTCAGTTGGTAGAGCATGGGACTCTTGATCTCAGGGGGTCATGAGTTCAAGCCCCACTCTGGGCATAAAGCTTACTTAAAGCAAATGTTCAAAATAAACAAAAAATAAACAGAAACAAAGATTCAGGGTCCATGAGTATAAAAAGAAAGTAGAAGCCACAGGCATGAATGAGAGCTTCCAGGGAAACTACCTGTGCATCTCCAGTACCTAGTAGAGTACAGCACAGACCAGGAAAGAAGAGGAAAACAAAGGAAGGAAGAAGGAAGGGGAGATGAATGAGAAAGAAGGAAAAAAAAAAAAGGATCAAGGGAATAATCCCAAAGAATACCAATATATAAGCACCATGCAAAAGAGAAGCCCACCAAGGAGACCATGAGGGTACAAGTGCTAATGCAGAATTAAGAGACAGTGTTGTCAAATAAATTCTGGGATGTGAGCATTTCACATACAAAAAAGAGGAGCCAACCATGAGAAATTGGAAAATTTAAGTAAGATTTTTGTGGAAAATTTAAATAGTAGGCTTGGCAATTATATCAGTATCAAAACAATACTGGTAACAATACATGAATGAACAGCCCCATACACTACAGAAATATAAATCATTTCAGCTCTTTGAAAAAGTAAAATGGCAAAAGCTGTCAAAATTAAAAACAGATACACTCTTTTACTCAACAACTGTACTTTCAGGAATCTATCCCTAGAAATAAGAGCACCAGTATATAAGGATATACATACAGGATGTTTATTATAACACTGTTTATGGAGGGGGGATGAGCAGAGTCTAGAACCAATCTGAGTGTTCAAAAATAAATGGTTAAATAAATCATGGTACATTCGTATTATGAAATATTAAAATAGCTGCTTAGGGGCTCCTGGGTGGTTCAGTCGGTTAAGCGTCTGACTCTTGGTTTCAGCTCAAGTCATGACCTCACGGTTTGTAAGTTCGAGCCCCGCATCATGCTCTGTGCTGACACCATGGAGCCTGCTGGGGATCCTCTGTCTCCCTCAACCTCTACACCTCCCCTGCTCACTCGCTCTCTCAAAATAAATAAACATTTTTTTTTAAATAAAAAAAACATATTAAAAAAAAGTACACAGGAAGTAAACACAGGAGTGTAGACTCCTCTTTTTAAGGAGTCTAGCAATAAAGGGGAAGCTGTAGGACAGAATTTAAGGAGGATACAGGACCACAATAAAGCACATTTCCTTTTAAGAATGAAAAACTGCCTCACAACACAATATCAACGAGTATAGGTGGAAAAGGAGAGGATGGAAATATATACAGATGAATGATTAGGAGGCAGGTCTCAGAGAAAACAGAAATGGATGCACTCTACTTCAGAACATTCCCCAATTCCTATTACAATAAATATAATTATGCCAAAAGTATACTTTCATTAAAATCCTAGAAGAAATCTGACAATTTAACTTACTATAGATCACTGGACAACTTCCAAAATATCTTATAAAAAGATTTACATCCAAGGCGGCACTAGAAAGAATAAGTTTCAAAGTTGGGTGCTTTTGCAACAGATCTCTTAACTTTGTAAGTAAAAAATCACTAAATCGATCCCTTTCATGTACTTCGTCCTGCAGTAAACAAAAAATAAAACCATGGAATAGTTAAAACATTATGGATGACTAAGCCTTTAAAATTATGGGGCTGCTGGGTTTTATAGTAATTCAAATTAAATGTGAATAAGGCCAATTGGTACTCGTGAAAGTGTTGTATTACGGACAATTCAGAAATAATCAGACATTAACAACCAACTGAAACAAAGCACTGCCTCTTAACATAATATAAAAGACATACAAACTACAACAAATTCGGAATTAGTGGAGTCTAATTTAACATACTTTTGATAAATATAGAATCTATTTAAATATGCTTCAATTAGCATCAGGGTACAGGTGCGCCCTTTGGTTTGAATGAACAAAACTAGTAAGTTTTCTAAAGCTGCTTATTGCAAGTTTCTAAAACTTAATCTAATTGTTTTCTGACACAAACTGTATAAAAGCTTACAACTTTTTAGTAAGGTGGTAATTCATCTACTTCATCAATAGCTACTTAATTTAGCAGCTTAACTATGAAGTTAAATGACTATAAAGCGAAGACTGGGAAATACATATTAGCCAAAGGTGGAATCAGATGACTAAGCAGAGAGAGAAAAAAAAGAAAATTTTCACCCCATTCTGAGGAACGCTAAGTAGTTGTATCATTTTCACATATAAAAAGCACTTTTTGAAAATCTACCTATACATTTAATTTGCCCTCATAAAACCTAATGGTAAGAATTCTTTACTTAATACAAGTAAAATTTATTTCTAATAATTACAGGCAATAAAAAGTAACTTCATTATAATACCTGTTCAAAAAAAAACTGGCTTTCACCCCTATTCTATTCTAAAAATATAATTAATTACATATTCAAATTTTTAAGCAATCTAAGTTGTATACGGCAAAACTCAACAATATTCTTACCACAATAACATGTGTCACAGTCGACAATGTACTATCTCCCGCCATCAATGTACGAAGCAATACCCCATTAGTGCAAAATGTCAGAAGTGTCTTTGGAGAAACCCTTTTTAAAAAAAAAAAAACAAAATAAAGTATACAATTACAACTCTTAAATGTAATTAAAACATGATTACATTAAATGCTAATCTCATATGTAAGTTTTATAAATGTTAAAGTTACTAATATAGCATAGCAGTTTGTATGCTTTATTAGCCAAGTTATTGAAATATGTATTTTATACCTGAAGAACTCACAAAATTTTTATTACTAACAGGCTTTTATTAATTATTTTAAGAAACCATTAAATAGATTTTTTTTTTTAAAAACCTTAAGGAGGCAAAATAACTTGTATTCTATCATAAATCCCCCTATGAAATGGGATTTGTATCCATGGCCCAAACTCTTTCTTCAACTATGTATTCAAAACCTTATGAAGTTCAGACATGACCTCAACATCCTATCAAAGACTTACTTGGAGCAAAATGATCATCTAACTTTTTGACTAACATAGTCCCTATTTAATGAAATATAAACATTAATCTTTTCTAAGAATGCTAGGCTACAGGAGAACCATGGTTACCTGCTTTCTAATCGGATCTGATATCCAATCGTTTGACCAATCCTTTCTCTTCTCTCTGCAGCAACTCTTTCAGCCACAGCAATAGCTGCTAACCTTCTTGGCTGGGTACAAAATATACGGCAGGGGATACCATTTTTAAAGCAATCATCTAAAAGGAACTGAGGAATCTGAAATGAAAGTTTTAAAGTACTATAAAATGACATGACTATATACCCAGAAAGTCCAAGTCAATCACAACTGAAAAACTACTAGAATTAGAAAAGTTTGGGGCGCCTGGGTGGCGGTTAAGCGTCCCGACTTCAGCCAGGTCACGATCTCACGGTCCGTGAGTTCGAGCCCCGCGTCAGGCCCTGGGCTGATGGCTCAGAGCCTGGAGCCTGTTTCCGATTCTGTGTCTCCCTCTCTCTCTGCCCCTCCCCCGTTCATGCTCTGTCTCTCTCTGTCCCAAAAATAAATAAACGTTAAAAAAAAAAAAAAAAATTTAAAAAAAAAAAAAAAAGTTTGGTAACGTGTCCAAATAATCATAAAATCAACAACTTTTATGTAACTTCTAACAATCAGCTAGAAAATGTAATTTTCAAAGATCTGATTCACAAGAGAAACTAAAATGAAAATACTAAAAACAAATTCATACAGGGGCACTCAGCTGGTTAAGCATCTGACTCTTGGTTTCAGTTCAGGTCATGATCTCACAGTACCTAGGATCGAGCCCCACCTCAGGCTCTTGTGCTGACAGCAAGGTGCCTGCTTGGGATTCTATCTCTATCTCTGCCTCTCCCCTGCTCACTCTCTCAAATAAATAAATAAACTTTAAAAAAAATTTTGTAAAAAAAACCAAATTCACAGAGAAATAAGGCTTGCACAAATACAAATTCCACAAATATAAAATACAACTAAAAAACACTAACTGAATAAAGAAATAGGACACAATCTTGAGTAGAAATAATCAATACTTCAAAAATGTCAATTCTATCCAAATTATTCTATAAAGTCAACGAAACAACAATCAAAATTCCACTGGAATTTTTTTAAATAGTGAAAAGCATAAAGAAAGCAAAAATAGCCTAATACTGGGATGTACATGTCAGAAGGACTTAAAAAGTAAGTCTTTCTTGCCGTACCACTACCAGTATTCTCCAAAAAAGTAACTACTATTGGGGCGCCTGGGTGGTTCAGTCAGTTAAGCATCTGACTTTGGCTCTGGTCATGATCTCACATTTCGTAAGTTCAAGTCCCGCATCAGGCTGTGTACTGACAACTCAGAGCCTGAAGCCTACTTCAGATTCTGTGTCTCCCTCTCTCTCTGTCCCTTCCCCACTCACGTTCTCTCTCTCCCTCCCTCTCTCTCTTTCAAAAATAACTATTTTTAAAAAATAACTACTTCTTATGAACTGTTTCAGGGAAAAAATGTTTACACAATTTAGGATATTTGTGTATATTAACAGGCTTTTATTCACACAAAGCGATTACCGTACTTAATGTTTATAAAATTTGCAGATTTCACTTAATACTCAGATCTACCTAATCCATTCTAATAGCTGCATATTCCATCCTAGGGATGTGCTATAATTTAACAAATATCATGTTAAATAATTTCTAGTTTTTTTAAGTTACTGATATTATTGCTTGCTATTATAAAAATTGCTGCAGTGAATATCTTCACAAACTTTTATAAAGATATATATGCAGGGGCACCTAGATGGCTCAGTCAGTTAAGTGTCCGACTTTGGCTAAGGTCATGATCTCATGATTTGTGGCTCAAGCTCCACACTGGGCTCTGTGCTGACAGTTCGGAGCCTGGAGCCTGCAGCCTGCTTTGGATTCTGTGTCTGTCTGTCTGTCTGTCTGTCTCTATCTCTCTGCCCCTCCCCTGCTCATGCTCTCTCTCTCTCTCAAAAATGAATATTTAAAAAAAAAGGTGTGCGTGTGTGTGTGTACACACACACACAGGTCAAATGAAAGAGCATGTAAATGTTTTAAGGTGGGTTTTGTTTGTTTGTTTGTTTTAGAGAGAACAGGGGAGAGGGGCAGAGGGAGAGAGAGAGAGACCCAAGCTGACTCCATGCTCAGCACAGAGCCCAACACAGGGCTAGATCCCACGACCCCAGGATTATTACCTGAGCTGAAATCAAGAGTCAGATACTAAACCAACTGAGCCACCCAGCCACCCCAAGAGTATGTAAATTTAAATTGGAGAGAAGTAGTATCAAATCGCCCTCCAAAACAATTTATACTCCTGCCCATAAAGCAGAAGATGCTGCTTTCCCAACACCTATGCAAATATGTATCGTTAATGTTTTAGTTTCTGCCCCTCTGATAGTTGAAAAATATAATCATTGTTTTGATTTCATTTAACTGTAAGTGAGAGAGAGAGAGCATCATTTCATGCATGTTTCAGCCTCTAGGATTTTTTTAAACTTGACTAGTTTATACAGAAGCATAAATGAACACAAATAGGAAATATTTAAGGAAATAATTTTCTCTTAGGAAATATTTAAGAAGAGAAGATAATAAACTGGAATATTATGCTACATACTGTAAAACGACAAAAAGCAAAAAAGAGGGATCCTGGTGCAAAAATAATTAAAGACAGATAACAAAAATTCCAGAAATAGACCCAAGTACTATAGAAACTTCGTTTGATCAAAAGGGCTACCTTAAGTGAAGGGGGAAAAGTTAATTAAATAAAAATTATATCGGAACAACTAGATATTAACTTGAAGAAAACAGTAAGATGGATTCCTACCTGACATGATATTATAAATTCCAGATGGATTTTTAAAACTATAAATACAAAAATACTAGAATAAGGTATTTATAGAAAAATGTTTTTTAATCTTGGGATAGGAAATGCCTTTCTCAGCATGGCTCAAAGCCCTAAAAAAAAGATTGACAGATGTGACTAAATAATTAGTAAAGCTAATACACAAGATACCACAAAGCAAAGCTACAGAGCAAACAAAAAACTGAGAGAAATCATTTTTAGGATATCTAACAGATAACAGGCATGTAGGCATAATATTTAAAACACCACTAAATACCTTTCTGGTTATAAACACGGTCTTCTCTACCTCACCTGAAAACCCAGACTCAGGAGGCCTCAATCCCTGCCTCCCTATTCCCAGAAGAGCCAAAGCTAACTATGTAGGAGGCTTTTTCAGAGGATAAGACGACTTTGTCTTCCCAGAAGATAAACCCTCTACTTTCCTTTATGAGGCAGATAGCAACCCCAAACCACAGACAGGTTGGGACCTGCGCAGGCCTCAACGTCTACAGTCAACTTTATATTAACGTTTGGTATTATTAATATTGCTGTTAGTTTAACTCCTATGCACAAAACACTGACAGGCACTTTATAGACCTCTCTAAACGTCATAGTGAACGGGAGCAAGTATTAGCTCCATTTTACAAATGAGGGCTCCAGCTCACAGAGGTTAACAAGACTAGTGCCCAGTCCATATTCCTTTCATGATGCCAAACCACATCCCCGCTTCTATTTAAATGGAGGCCCAAGGTGCTAGTTTAAAAATACTTTAGGGGCGCCTGGGTGGCGCAGTCGGTTAAGCGTCCGACTTCAGCCAGGTCACGATCTCGCAGTCTGTGAGTTCGAGCCCCGCATCGGGCTCTGGGCTGATGGCTCAGAGCCTGGAGCCTGTTTCCGATTCTGTGTCTCCCTCTCTCTCTGCCCCTCCCCCGTTCATGCTCTGTCTCTCTCTGTCCCAAAAATAAATAAACGTTGAAAAAAAAAAAAAAAATTAAAAAAAAAAAAAAAAAAAAACATTTCCTTTCTACCAATTCTCAAAACATACTCCCAGTAACAATTTATTTTTGAAACAAACATTAAAGTACCCAAAAGGGGTTGTTTTTGTTAAAATACATGTAGTATAAATTTGTTATAAAACTGCCATGTGGAAAAAAATATTTTTTCTTCCATAAACAACAAAGAAGAAACCAACCTGTGTAGTCTTTCCAGACCCAGTTTCTCCTACGATCAAAACTACTTTATTTTCTTTAATTATTTTAACAATTTCTTCTTGTTTCTCAAACACTGGCAGAGACTGCCTGAAAGAATCAAATTCAGATTCTCCTCTTTTCACTGGAATCTGAGGTATGCCATTGTTGAGTCGCCCACTCGTTTTGCTCATTTCCCGGTTTTCTTTGAAAATGAATAAAAAACAAAAACATTTATGATCAACATTTTTTAAAAAGCGTTAAACACAAAGATAAGTAATTTCTCTATTCAGTCTGTATAAAGTTAACAAGCAATAGCTTAGTGTTGTACTCTATGCTTAATATTCTTTAAAAAATAAGTTATAAATTTCAATAGTAATTAGAAAGCAAATTGCTAAAAGTGTTTCTCGTGCATAACATTTACAAACAAACAAAAATCAATCACTCCATACCCATTAAAAATAAAACGTGATTCTGATATCCTAAAACAGTTTTCAGGCTTGCTTCTATCAATAATTAGACACAAAAAATTAAAATTTTGTAAGTAGGTAACAATGTGCATTATTTATAAAGTCTGTTATGTACAATATGAAAACACGTTATGAAAAGAAAAATATTCTCTGTGTTTAAAGCTAACTATGTAAGATTATGTGAACAGATAGAATGATATGTGTAAACATAAAGTCCTAATGCTTAACAAATTTCCTAATTGAGAATTTTTGCCAACAGCTACATTTTATTAATAAGAATAAAAAAGCATAATGTTTTATACTCTTCACATAATTCAAAACATTTTTGTGTGCATGTATTTAAAACTTAATTCCCTCGCTATCTAAGACCATGTGTTTGCTACACTCTGCAAACCTACTCCAACAGACGATGGAAATTATGAAATCTGTTGCTTTAGGTTATTAATGGTTTTCTCACTAGGAAGTTATTTTTCCAAATAATAAAATTACAGCTTCATTCTATAACCTAAATGTATCATGTATCTAGCTTTCAGCAAGTTAGTGTAATGAAGACTCTGTCCTCTTACCAGAAGCTAAAGCCCCAGTTCAAAATCGCACTCATTAGCGTGCCTCGGCAACATTAATACAGCAAAGTCCAGACCTTGAAGCCAAATCCCAGCTCTGCCGTTTACGGGCTGGTTGAGTAGCCTTGAACAAATTATTTAACTGCTCTGCACCCCAGTCTACTCACCCTTGAAATAGAGGAAATTCTTACCTTGGGAGGGTTGCTATG
Source organism: Leopardus geoffroyi (assembly GCF_018350155.1). Taxonomy (NCBI): domain Eukaryota; kingdom Metazoa; phylum Chordata; class Mammalia; order Carnivora; family Felidae; genus Leopardus; species Leopardus geoffroyi. The sequence continues at coordinate 92,102,407 of NC_059326.1, read as the reverse complement.
AGGCCCTCTATAAAGAGTTTAGTATCCTGCCTAGCACACAATAAGTGCTCCAAAAATGATAGCTATTACTGTGACACTTAAAGATTTGTCTAAATTCATGACATGCCTTAACACTGCATTTCATTCCCAAATTTTCACAGTTCTTTATCATTTCTAACAGACTATTCAAACTGAGAAATCTTACTGCATCTTAGTGTTTTTTTTTTAATTAATTTAAAATGGAAAAAGAACAGTCATCAATTAATAGGATAAACAAGGAAGCTCCCCCAGAAAATACATACCAGCTTCAACTGCAAACACATTTCCTCTTTCTGTTTTAGGCAGAAGTTCAGTACGCTCTTTATTGGTGACAGGAAATCTTTGAATTAGGCTCCTAACAGCATGTTTTGTATTATGAGTCAAATTACAGGTCATCATTGCATGAGCTGTTTCTGATCCATCTTTCTTCTTCACAGTTAGGTATCTATTTGCTCCCTTTCTGAATATTAATAAAAATCATTTATTTACTATATATAGTCAATTGGTTCACATATGATGTATGCCTACTTAGGCAACACGTCTTAAGCAAAACATTGGAAAAAATCAAAATGCTTTGTGAGAAGATGCTGAAAATCCCCAAAAATTCAATAAGGAGGGGTTTGGTGCTGAAGTGGCCAAAAGACCATTTTCAATTAAAGTTTCAAAATGCTACCAATCCAGTTTTTAAACTGCAAAAAATGGCTTACTTACCCACAAATGTTAAAGTCTAGTCTTAGCAGACTTCATGGTGGATGAAACATCACCAGTTAATATATGCTGGAAGCATACAGAGGGAGAAAACCAATCTGTTGAACAACAGAATCTAAAAATGATCATTAAAAAGTTATGGTTCACTGTACAGACTAATATATCCCACTGAACGTTTCCATAGTATGCTGGTAATGTCACATCCCATGAAAACCTGTTAAAAGAACCAAGCTTAGTGGTTGGACCAAAAAAGCATAAATCAACATTACTGATAAGTATTTTTATATGCATACGGGGAGAAAAAAACAAACTTTTCAAAGCTTCTGGCTCTAGCCTTCAGTTATAAGGTAATGGTGATTTATAACAGTTCTCAAATGATTTGATGTAGGTATATTTATTTCTTCAACTGATCCAGACTAACAATGTCTTTTTTGACTTTTGTAGCTTCTAGAGTACTAGGTATAATGTTAGACACACAGGAAGTCCTCAAACGTGTTTTGAACGATTTAATAATGCATGTCTATAATCCAGTACAATACAGTACTAGAAAAGAGCGCAAGCTCTAAAAGCATACCAACCTGGGTTTGAATCCTAGCTCTACCACTTAGTAGCTGTTGGGACCATAAGCAAATTATTTAACAGCTCTGAGCCTACGATAATAATAATACCTGCCTCAAATGATTATTCATGTGATTAAATAAGATAATGCATGTTAAGGGAAAACATCTGTTAATGTTTGAGTAAGTTGAGCAGAATAAGCATTAAATGAATTAAAGCTGTTATTATAATTTTAGTCTGGGAAAAAAAATCACTTATTTTTAAAAAGTTACCCAAAATACTTCATAAAAGGTTCTATCATTTGTTAATGTCACTATTATATTACAGAAATGAGCAACAAAGCCACAAATACAATGGTAAGTATATGTACAATTTTTCTAATTTTCATTAGATTTAAAATTTTCAACAAAATCTTCACCGTAAAATAACATAAAACTGGAGATTAATCTATACAGTTTTGGCTCTCTAAGACTTCTTAAGTGAGGCTTTTGATTTACCAAGGTTTTTAATTTCTGGAAACGTTTTATGGAATGCTTTAATGGATTATAAGCTTTCAGTGCTGTCATCTGCTTTTTAAAAAGTGTTTAGTCATCTTGAAATTATGGGATAAAAATGAACTAACTAAATTTAACCTGATCTAGGAATTTCAGCTATTTCCATGGTAAATGACAATTGCTGGATTCTAAAAGATGATCTCTGTAGTAGGTTCTTTTCTATGGACCTTTCTGAAAATTCAGCACAGTCGTTATAGACTTAATCATCCATTCCCCATTTACTTCATAAAAATTTTAACTACAGAGGGCTGGAAGTGTGCTGGAATGATCACTAGAGCAAGACTCAGTAGGCTTGTGTTCAGCTAGTAAAAAATCTTTCAACTAACTAGCTGTGTGATCAAAAACCATTTTATCTCTCTGACACTGTATACAACTTAATTCAAAAATCTCTACTATTTCTGCCAGTTCCAAGAAGATGCTTTAATTTTCTTGGAAGTTGTCTTGGGAAAGCTATGCTATATTTCACCTGTAACTAATTTTATCCCATTCATTCAATCAATCGTTAATCATATATTAAGCCCCTATTCTATGCCAGGCGCTATGCAAGAAGCCGGGATTACAGTTAAGTAAAACATACTCTCCTCAATAAGCTCACAACTAAAATCAGTCAGATTCAAACTTTCCTAACAGAGCCTGCCTACTAAGAATACATCATTTATGTACAAAAATAAGCCAAACTAAGCATGTGTGAGTACTCAACCATTACCATTTAAAATGTACTGAATTCACTTTGAACATGGGTGAGGGGGCAGAAAGATATTATCAACTTGGTAGTTTTCATGTTTTAGTAAAAGATTCTACTTGTAGCTCTCAGTGCTCATTCCTACCGTATTTAGCTCCACGGTGACACTGATAAATGATAAAAAGATGAATGAAATGTTTGGTAAAATATTTGCATCGTTGTTTTGAGGATGAAAACATTCAATCTAGCAGAGATTTGTCCTACTATGTAAACACGCTGAGGTCTAATTTTGCTTTCATCCCAAAGTGGCACTACTCTTTGAACAAAACCACTAAGAGACTCCTTTTCAGGGGCACCTGGGTGGTTCAGTAGGTTGAGCGTCCGACTTCGGCTCAGGTCATGATCTCACCACTTGTAAGTTCAAGCCCCGCATCAGGCTCTGTGCTGACAGCTCAGAGCCTGGAGCCTCTTCAGATTCTGTGTTTTTCTCTTTGCCCCTCCCCTGCTCATACTCTGTCTCTCAAAAAAATAAATAAATAAACATTAAAAAAAATAATAAAAAAAAAAGAGAGACTCCTTTTCAAAGCAAAGTTAACTAGAAACTAGCCGCACAATGTGGAAGAGATGCTAAATACATTAATGCCACAATAATTTTTTCAAATAATGAAATGTAAGCTCCATATGCAATTTTTAATATAAAAATAAATGTGCTAAAATTATAGGCATGAACATCATAGTATCTAACTTTCAAAGTGTGAAAGTAATCAATACATGCTATAATTAAGTTTTGGCTTCCTTTTAAGGAAAAATAACTCATCAAATTTGATGCAATTTTAATATTAATCAATTTATCAATTTACACAGTATGTTGCTCAACACTTAACTCAAATACCACCCTATGCCTTATTATTCTCCACTCTCCAAATCCATAAACAGTTTAAAAAATCAGCTAAGGAGCCATCTGAAATGACTTAAAAAGTTCACAACCACCAAGGACCTAATCTCTCAAAAAATAATACATATTTGTATGATGCTTTGCAAATGTGTAATTTCCTATTTCCTTAGTTTAATACTTCCATTATGCAGAAAGATGCAAAGACCTAACTCCAAACCATTTTCTTCCTCATACTGTAATACAGAATTGCAAATTTATTAAAGTCTATTATCATCCTAATTTGTACTTTATTTTATGACTATGTGGAAATTAATAAACCAACCAGTTAGCTTTGTCCCTAAACAAAGTTGCTCTCATATCATGGACACTATAATTGTGGTACATTTGTTCATTCTGTGACTTTGGACTATAAGCAACTTAAAGATGAGACCTATCTAATAATTCGATTTTAACTGCTCACTGCTCCTAGGACATCACCATGAACTCACTGTAAACATCAAAAACTAAACATTAACTATATTCAAATCCTGGCTCTGCCACTCACTAGCCATGTGACCTTGGGGAAAACCACTTAACCTCTCCAACCCTGAACTGTCCCATCTATTATACAGGTATCAGACATTATTAATAGAATCTACTGGTTAAGACTATTGTGAGGATTAAATAACCTACTTAGGGGCGCCTGAGTGGCTCAGTTGGTTAAGCGTCCAACATCGGCTCAGGTCATGATCTCAGTTTGGGAGTTTGAGCCCGTGTAGGGCTCTATGCTAATAGCTCAGAGCCTGGAGCCTGCTTCGGATTCTGTGTCTCCTTCTCTCTCTGACCCACCCCAGCATACACTCTGTGTCTCTTTCCCTCTCTCAAAAGTAAATAAACATTAAAAAAAAAAAATTTTTTTTTAAGTTAAGGGCCATGACCAAAGCTAGAGAACCAGGTAGTAAGAGACTAGGAGTCAAATCCAGGTTTCCTGCCTTTTCCTCCAAAGGCTCTCTCTCAAATACATATTAAGGAACCATGATGCCAGGTACAAAAGAAAAAAAAAAAAAAAAAGGCAGAAAAACTATCTTATTAAGTTAATGAAGTTATGCTAGGCACTGGGGGAAGAAAGAAAAAAAAAACCTTTACTCAAAAGTGAACAAAAAACCCATGAAAATATAAGTCACGTACACATTCTCATGCAAATAAAAAGAAAGAACGTGTAAGAAGTTCTTCATACATATGAAAACAAGTAAAGGCATTTGAAAATCACAAGGAACACTAGATAAACACTATACTACCTTTAATCAATGATAAATTGGGGAGGGAAAGCACTAAGAAATATCCTAAGAGGGCTTGCAGAGCACTAGGAATAGGAACTACGGACTAGATAAGAAGGCAGGGTTGCCTTGTTTCCCTTAGCATCTTTTTTCCTCTCTCTGTCTCTTCAGTGTTTTCTCACCCACCTTTTCTTGTCCTGACAGCTTCTATCTTGCTCTCTACCTTTCCCCAGGTTTCTCCATTCTGGATCATCCCTTAAACAGTTATGCTACTGAACAGAAACAGAGGTAGACTATTCCAGTGGACTTCTTTACTAAGAGTAATTTCTTTATCTTTTCTTTTTTTTAAGTAGGCTCCACACCCAGCACAGAGTCCCACACAGGGCTTGAACTTACGACCCTGAGATCAAGACCTGAGCTGAGATCAAGAGTCAGACAGACACTTAACCGACTGAGTCACCCAAGCACCCCTCTAAGAGTAATTTCTAATGATCATTTCGAAGTTAACTATTTATAATTCAAAACCAGTTTAGGGGCACCTGGGTGGCTCAGTCAGTTAAGCGGCCGACTTCGGCTCAGGTCATGATCTTGCGGTCTGTGAGTTCAAGCCCCGCGTTGGGCTCTGTGCTGACAGCTCGGAGCCTGAAGCCTGTTTCAGATTCTGTGTCTCCCTCTCTCTGACCCTCCCCCGTTCATGCTCTGTCTCTCTCTGTCTCAAAAATAAATAAATGTTAAAAAAAAAATTTTAAAAAAAACACAGTTTAACCATAGAAATGATATAGCTGCTTTACAACAGACATTTGTAAGACAGACCTGAAACCTCTAAAAGCAACTTTTTCTTTTTAATATTTTTTTTAATGTTTGTATATCTTGAGAGAGAGACACAGAGAATGAGCAGGGGAGGGACAGAGAGAGCAGGAGATACAGAATTCCAAGCAGGCTCCAGGCTCTGAGCTGTCAGCACAGAGCCCAATGCGGGCCGAACCCCCAAACTGTGAGATCATGACCTGAGTGGAAGTCGGATGTTCAGCCAACTGACTGAGCCACCCAGGCACCCCTCGTATCTGCAACTCTTCAACCCAAACAACAATGAAAACTGGAAGATCTTTCTAAGTTTGCAATGTGAAAATTAATAAAAGGAAACCTCATTAAAGTGGACTGGGGATGCTAGAAGAGGAGGCTGGTAGGGAAAGCCAAACCACTCATGTCAATTACAGGAAAAATTGTCAATTACAGACCCAACAGAAGACTCCTCCAGAGGAAAGCAGATTCAATTACAAGCCCCAACAGGAAAAGATGTACACTGCATCTTCTACAACCACCCAAGCAACCCAGCCAATTGAGAAACCAACATCACCCTGAATTTCTTGCTTCTCTCCAATGGACTTTTGTTCAAAACAACCCCTCCCAACTTCCTCCTTCTTCTTCATAAAATAATGTTCCTCTCTTCTGTTTGTTGGACTTTTGGATGGTTTTGTACACTAGCCTGCTTGTCCCACATGGCAACTCTCTACTTCCAAAGAAACCCATCTTCTGCTGGTAAAATAACTGCCAGTTTTAAAGTTGACAGGGGCGCCTGGGTGGCGCAGTCGGTTAAGCGTCCGACTTCAGCCAGGTCACGATCTCGCGGTCCGTGAGTTCGAGCCCCGCATCGGTCTCTGGGCTGATGGCTCGGAGCCTGGAGCCTGTTTCCGATTCTGTGTCTCCCTCTCTCTCTGCCCCTCCCCCGTTCATGCTCTGTCTCTCTCTGTCCCAAAAATAAATAAACGTTGAAAAAAAAAAAAAGTTGACAGCAACAACTTCAGTTGGTATCAAAACCTGATTACATTGACATGAGGCTATTTCCAGCATTTATCTTTTTTTTTTTTTTTTAATTTTTTTTTTCAACGTTTATTTATTTTTGGGACAGAGAGAGACAGAGCATGAACGGGGGAGGGGCAGAGAGAGAGGGAGACACAGAATCGGAAACAGGCTCCAGGCTCCGAGCCATCAGCCCAGAGACCGATGCGGGGCTCGAACTCACGGACCGCGAGATCGTGACCTGGCTGAAGTCGGATGCTTAACCGACTGCGCCACCCAGGCGCCCCTCCAGCATTTATCTTACTGTGAACAGCCTGTATTTTTCAGCAGAAATATTGTGATTAAAGGTGATGCCTGCACCTTACGAGGAGTTGTTACATAACATACTGCAAAAAAATCCTAAAATGTTCCTAAAATCTGAATCTCAAAATCTACTTAGTCCAGGTATTCTTGGATAAAGGATTATGGCCCTGTACTCTTTTCATTTTCAAGTGCTGTATTTAACCTACACAGAGGACTATGCTATGGGCATGATTGAAACCTAACCATTGCTTCGCACACTGGCCTTAGTAATGTTCAAAAGGCACATTCACCCCATTTGCAACTATGTGGATGGTACTAGAGGGTATGATGCTAAGCGAAATTAGCCAGTCAGAGAAAGACAAATACCATATGACTTCACTCCTATGAGGCCTTTAAGATAGAAAACAGATGAACAGAAGGGAAGGGAAGGAAAAATATAAACACAGGGAGGGGGACAAAACATAAGAGACTCTTAAATACAGAGAACAAACAGGGTTACTGGGGAGGTTGTGGGAGGGGGGATGGGCTAAATGGGTAAGGGGCATTAAGGAATCTACTCCTGAAATGACTGCTGCACTATATGCTAACTAACTTGGATGTAAATTAAAAAAATGAATTAAATTAAAAATAAATAAATAAATAAATAAATAAAAGCTGAAACACAGAAACAAAAAACAAACAAACAAAAGGCACATTCACCTAAGCTAAATCCCGTGTCACTCAGTAATGTATCACTGTGGGCATTCAAATACCAGACATTCCTACACCAAATATTTTCATCTTAAGACATGCCTGTTGTTTATTAATATATTAACCTAACAGTCATTTGTTTTCTCTCTTCTTAACCTAAACCCTGGTAAGCTGAAATTTTATCTTCCTTTCCCCCTCTCGGTGGCTCTTAACCAGACACAATTTTGCTCCCCAGAACATTCTGGCAATGTCTAGAGGCATTTCTGGTTGTTAAAACTGTGGGTGGAGGTGTTCCTGGCACATATCAATACGGTTAGATATACTTCTAAATATCCTACAATACACAAGACAGCCCTCCACAATAAAGAATTATCCAGTCTAAAATGTTCATAGTGCCAATACCAAGAAACTCTGCTATATATCAACCCCACCATCCTTATTCCCAAAATGGAATCATTCCACATAATTTTAGAGTTCTTCAATTTGGATGGTTCAAGTGACTTTTTCCCCCCTACAGATGAGGGACCCTGAAAAAAATACATACTGTTTCTTCCTGTTCCATTCTATCTAATCATTTCTAATCATAAGATTCTTAAGTTGGTAGGAAAGAAAACGATTATGTATTCTAAAGTTACCACTACAGTATGGTAACCTTAAAAGAAATAGTTCTGCAAATAATTGTACTTACTATCTTTAGGCCATCCACTCTTTTTAAAAAATGAGACTTAGTTTCTATGAAAAAAGAAAACATCCTCCTCAAGCAAGCAACTTCATCTTTTAAGCTATTTTTCTTACATCTTAAATTTTATTTATTTATTTATTTATTTAATCTCTAAGGGAAAACAAAAGAGGGAAGGATAAGAGGAAAAGGAAAAAGCTGAGTTTGGTACAGACATGAATCAGTTTATCTACATACAGTATAATTAAGAATGTGAATCTAAAACAGTAATAACTACTTCAATGTAATGAGAAACACTTCTCTTTTTTTGGCAAATAATTCTTTTTAAATAAGAAAAACTATCAGCTTACCCTTTACTTTTAGAAACCAAACCAAGAGACTGACTCAATCGATGAATAAAGGCTCTTTCAGTACTGGTCAAAGAGGAAGGAAATTCCATTTCTACATGAAAAAAAAGAAAAAAAAACAAACAAAACACAAAGTACCATTTGGGAATATACAATTTTCTTTCAAGGTACTTCAATATAGACACATAAATGTAAAATATGAAAAAATCATACAAATAATCAAATTTATAGGTTACCTGAAAAGTAGATATTAATTCAAGAACTACTAAATGTCTGCCAGAATTGCGATATTAGTAAAAATTACAGAAACATATGATAGAAGGCTCTAATGTTCACCAAAGATTACTCTTATTTGGGCTGGAATCTTCAATTGGTACGATGACTGATGAACATATTTTACTCTTTTAACTTAAGTCCTTACTGGCTTCATTAACAAAAGGCTCACTTCCTTCCATGATGAAGTATGCTCAAGCATTATGAATGCTCAACGTCAAACTCCACATGGTCTTTGCTTTCAAAACAGTACAGACTTATCTCAGACTGGATTTGTTGTTAAACACTATTGCTGAGGCTCTGTGTAATGTAAGTTCACTCTGTCCAGTTCGGGACATTGCCTGTTCGGGACCGTAAACTCCGGGTTAACGAACGGGTACCCTATTTAGGCCAGCAAAACGGACTGGGCACTCAATATGCTGTACGGATGACCGCGGGTCGGCTGCCCGTTCTGCACTGTGTGACCCAGGACAAGCAGCCTTCTAACCGTAAGAGGTGTGAGAAACGTTTCATCTACCAAAGTCTGATTGTTTTTAAGTGTTTAAGGGTGATGCTCTCGGGATGTAAACAATGCACTACGTGTTCCCAATGCATTTATTTGCCTGATTTCCTTCTCTTCTACTTCTGTAGCTTAAACGTGCCTCCGCTAAGGCTGCCACAATTTCCTTTAAAAAAAAAAAAAAAAAAAAAGTAGGGGCTTACCAATACCTAAAAGCTGTGGCTAAGCCGCCCCAGGCTGCCTACAGGCCTCTCTCTGGGGAAAGAAACGCCCCCTGCAAAGGAGCAACCCGACTCTTTTCACAATGCCGGGCAAGTGCCTTCACCCTGCAGACGCGCAGGACGCCGCGCATCCCACAGAGGGCCACCAAGCGTGGCCCCCGGCCGCCGTGGGGGCCGGGACGGGGGACGGCCCGGGTCTGCCCTCCCACCTCTGAGGCAGCCCCTTCACTCGGTGGGCCCGGGCTTGGGGGAGGCGGGGCAGCCGGCGGGGTCCCTGTCAGGAACCTCACCTCTCTGGTCCCCGTAGCGGAAGCGCTCCAGAGCGATATTGACTGCGATCTTCACCTCCTCGTCTATACGAATGTCCTTCAGCCCCTTGGCCCGGCCTCCGCCCCCAGGACCGCACGGAGCGGGGCCGCCCCCGCCGCCAGGCGCGGGCGGCCGCGGGGAGACGCTGCTCGGCCTGGACATGGCCCTGAAAAGTTCTCCCCTCGGGGGAGCGGCCAGGCCTGCCGGCTGACGGTCAATGACAGGCGCAGAAGGCCACCGCCGGGACTGGACCGCTCCGCAGACTGCGCTGGGCCGGGGTCACCAGAGACCCCACCCCTACCCCCCACCCCGTCACCACAACAGCAGAGGAGGAGCCGGTGCCGCTGAAGCCCAGGCGAGGCCGGCAGCGCGGGCGTGATGACGTCACCGGGGCCGCAGGCGCCGGTGACCTCAGCGCGTCAGTTTCCCGGCTGCAGCAGGCCAATCTCGGTTTTCTCTGTCTTCCCGCGTGCCCACCCACAGGTCCCCCGCACCAACGGGCTCTCGTGCAGCCTTTTATTCACTGACTCATTCTTTCCTTAAATCCTTTTTTAATTCATTCCGTGAGCAGGTGTGCGCTCCCACCGTGTTCCGACAGGCACTACGCTAAGCGCAAGGTGTACGTTGGGGCCCGGACAGACGTGGTTCCTGCCCGTATGGAACTCACATTCTAGTGGGAGTCACAGATTTAGCTCATAAAAATGCAGGCTGCCCAGTTTGTTAGCATTTCAGATGACGAATAGTTTTTTTAGTATTCGAATTTCCCATGCAATATTTGGGAACACCTATAGTAAAAATAAGTTGTTCTACCTGAAATGCAGTTTTAACAGAGCGCTCGTATTTTATATGACCATCCTAAATGAGAATGACAGACAATAAACAAGTACATGGTTAGATGATAGTTATGTGTTAGTTGAGATGATGGAATAGGAAGGTGGAACCCTTTACTTTGGAAGGTCAAAGATTGTGAGAGTTTGGACTTGCTTGTATACAACTCCATTAACATAAACCTAGTCACAGCCACCCTAACTGCTTCCACTCGGGCCTTCCCATGATCCATTCTGCAGAGAGCAACCAGAGTGATCTTTTTAAAAATATAAGCCAGGTAGGATAACCCTCCTACATAAAGCACTCCAGTAGTGCCCCATTGCAACTACTAAAAACCCTCAATTTTTTACCATGACCGTCTCAGGACCCTGCCTGAACTGGCCTCTGCCCTACCTCCAAGGAATGTCATCTCCACCACTCTCATGTTCACTTACAGTGCTCAAATGCACTTCTTTCCCTTGTACACACCAAGTTCATTACCGTCAGGGGAACTCTCCACTTTGTATAGTTTCCTCCTGAATAGGACAATCTTCCTCCCAGTACCCCATGTGGATGCCTCTTTCTTGTCATTTAAGGCAGGACTCAGTTACCTAGACAGGCTCTCTCACATCAATCTGTTATCACTCTCACCACTGTTTGAAATTATTTTATTTATTTATAATTTGCTCTTTTCATTAGAATATAAGCTCAAGCGCAGGATCCTTGGTTATCTTGTTTGTCGGTTTCATCAGCAACTAAAAACTGCAGAGAAATATTCATTGGTTAGCCATATTTTAGAATCTGGAATTGGGATTGTTCATCTCTACCCTCTGAAAACTTTCTTCATAATCCTTGAACTCCTAATCTCTTTGGTTGGTTGGCAACTAGAATGAGTTCTGAATAAGCAGAAAATGAAGGCCAGCTTCATTCCAAGACAAAACTCAGATGGTAGATAATATCTGGATGCACCAGATATGCTGTGATAAAACATTTTTACTTATTTTTTTAAATTCCTTTTATATTATTTTATTTTTAAGTAATCTCTACACCCAATGTGGGGCTCAAACTCTCAACCGGGAGATCAAGAGTCACATACTCCATCGACTGAGCCAGCCAGGCGACCCTGTGACAAAACATTTTATTTTATTTTATTTTTAAGGTTTATTTATTTTTGAGACAGAGAGAGACAAAGCATGAACGGGGGAGGGTCAGAGAGAGGGAGACACAGAATCTGAAACAGGCTCCAGGCTCTGAGCTGTCAGCACAGAGCCCGACGCGGGGCTCGAACTCACAGACCGCGAGATCATGACCTGAGCCGAAGTCGGCCGCTTAACCGACTGAGCCACCCAGGCGCCCCAGTGACAAAACATTTTATATGGGGCCAGACACATATTGTTTTCAATCTCACTCCAAAACTTCTTAGTTCCATCATTTATTGGCTCCATCATTCATTAGTTTTGTGGCTTGACTACTTACGCTGAAGTTCAGGTTTCCCATCTTATTGAATACTCATTTTATAGGATTGTTGTGAATATGGTATAATATGTAAGTATCAAGCATTGATTTAATGTTGTGTTCATTCTTTCATTATTTCCTTTCTTTTTAAACAAATGCCAAAAATCTTCAAACTCCATGCTGACAGCACAGAGCCTGCTTGGGATTTTCTCTCTCCCTCTCTTTCTCTCTTCCCCTACCCTGCTAGCCTGGTACACATGCTCTCTCTGTCTCTCTCTCTCTCTCTCTCTCTCTCTCTCTTTCTCAAAATAAAAAAAAATTAAAGCTTTTTTTTAAATGCCTAAATGCTTATATTCCTGGTGCCTACGAAGAATAGGGAATATGTTCATTCAAATAAAAAATATTTGCCCAAAGGTAGGTAGCAATAAATTATAAGGTTAACCAGCTTCTACATTCTCTGGTATTTTTCCTTACCCCTGGAAATATCTGGGTGCTGAGGGTGAAACACTGCAATTCTTTTTACATGTGCTTCAGAGAAAAAATTAAAGTAGGGAACGTATAGGATATTTACAAATGATTTCAAGTTATCCTTAGCATAGAATAGACCTAAAGTTTTCATCCTTGTTTTTACCACTTAGAATTGTGTAGCCTCATGTAATTATTTAACCTCCCTGTGCTTTAATTTCCCCATCCATAAAATGGATCTGATAACACCCATGTCACAGTGATATTACCGGGATGAAATCAGATTATATTACCTTTATGCAGATGAAGTGCTTACCGTAATTCCTGGCTCCTGGCTCAGCCTTAGCATTCTGTTATAGTTCAATGCTTTTTACTTCAATAGACAGAAAACCCAAGCAAAAAAGACCCCAAGTGGAGCGCCTGAGTGGCTCAGTCAGTTAAGTGTCTGCCTTCGGCTCAGGTCATGATCTCACAGTTTGTGAGTTCGAGTCCCACATCAGGCTCTCTGCTGTCAGCACGTAGCCTGCTTCAGATCTTCTGTTCCCCTGTCTCTCTGCCCCTGCCCCATTTACTCTCTCCCTCTCTCTCTTAAAAAAAAAAAAAAAAAGACCCAAGTAAGGACATTTCTTACCTTATATAACAAGAAGTCTAAGGGTAGGGTGGTTCCAGGGTTGATTATTTCAACATGGCACATGATGCCCTCAGTCACCTAGCATCTGTCCACCTTACCCCTCTGTCATCCTGAGAGTGTTTGCCACTCCTCTCTTGGTTGCACATCTAGGTAATCACATCATAACACACCACCAAATAAAGGGCAAGAACAGTAACTGCCCACTGCCTGATGTCCTTTTTTTTTTTTTATGTTTATTTATTTATTTATTTTGAAAGGGAGAGAGAGAATGAGTAGAGGAGTGGCAGGGAGAGGGAGAGAGAGAATCCCAAGCAGGCTCTGTGCTGACAGCTCAGAGCCCGACATAGTGCTCAATCTGATGAATCATGACCTAGGCTGAAATCAAGAGTCGAACACTTAACCAACTGAGCCACCCAGGTGCCCCTCTGATGTCCTTTTTTTTTTTTTTTTTTTTGAGAGGGAGAGAGGGTGCAAGTGAGTGAGGGCAGAGAGAGAGAATCCCACGAGGGGCACAGAGAAAGAGAGAGAGAGGTGGGACTCACCTGAAGTGGGGCTCGAGCTCACCCAATGTGGGACTCAAACTCACAAACCGTGAAATCATGACCTGCGCCAAGGTCAGATCCTTAACCAACTGAGCCACCCAGTTGTCCCTCTGATGTCCCTAAGAGACTTCTCAGAAGTCCCAGGAGTAGACATCCTTTTGTCTTGTAGCCAGAATATGGCTAATCCAATAACCACCAAAGAGAAATGAATGGGATTACCATGAAAAGTGTGGTCTTTTCTGTAGCAGATGTCACCCAGAAGAGAGTAGACAAAATTAGGGTTCTCTTAGCCAGTAATAAGGGATGGAGAATGGCTATTAGGTCAGCAACCAAGGAAGTTATGATAATCATCAGTGATGTTCACCAAATATTTCTGGTTTGCTTCTTTTCCAAGTGGGTAGCAGAATTGTACTTCCTGGGGGCTCCTGGGTGGCTCAATGAGTTGAGTATCCGACTTCGGCACTGGTCATGACTTCGGCTCAGGTGGTGATCTCACGGTTTGTGGGTTCAGGCCCTGCATCAGGCTCTCTACTGTCAATTCGGAGCCCACTTCAGATCCTCTGTCCCCTCTATCTCCACCCCTCCCCTTGCCTCAAAAATAAACTTAAAAAAAAAAAAAAAGAATTGTACTTCCTGGCCCCCTTACATATGATTAGCTTCAGCAAATGGGTAGTGAATTGAAATGATATATGTCACTTTCAGGTTGGTCTCACTTTTCACTGTGATTATCTGTGAATAGCTAGCAAAGCACATACAGGAAAAAAAAGTGAACTATCTTATTCCATTCGACTGATTTAAATAACCAAAAACTACAAAAGGAGATGATAAGGAATAAAAAAATTAAAGATTACATAAATGAAAAGATACACGTGTTCAGGGGCCAGAAGACTCACTAATGTTAAGATAATAATTTTCCTCACATTGGTCTGTAAATTCAACAAAACCCCACTCAAAAGCCCAGCACATTTTTTTCCTAAAAAATTAACAATATGATGCTTCATATGGAAATGCACTAGAATGGCCAAAACAACTTGGAAATAGAAAAAAAAAAAAACAGTTTGAGGACTAAAACTACCTGATTTAAAGACTTATTATAAAGCCACATTTAACAACACAACATGGTAAAGGGGCGCCTGGGTGGCTAAGTTGGTTAAGCATCTGACTTCAGCTCAGGTCATGATTTTGTGGTTTATGAGTTCAAGCCCTGCATCAGGCTCTGTGCTGACAGCTCAGAGCCTGGAGCCTGCTTCAGATTCTGTGTCTCCCTCTCTCTCTCTGCCACTACCCAACTCGTGCTCTGTCTCTCTCCCTCTCAAAAATAAATAAAAATATTTTTTAATTAAAAAAAAAACGCAGCATGGTATTGACATAAAGATAGGTAAGTAGATTAGCAGTACAGAATACAGTCCAGAGACAGACCCACATGTATTTGTACAACTGACTTTCGACGAAGGTAAAAAAAAGACAGTCAAAAGGAGAAAGGATAGCCTTTCTAACAAATGGTGTTTGAACAATTAAATGGCCAAATGCAAATAAAAATTTAAAAGTACTATCAAACCTGGGGCACCCGGCTGGCTCAGTGCAGTATGTGACTCTTGATCTCAGGGTTGTGAATTCAAGCCCATGCAGGGCATGGAACCTACTTTAAAAACATTGTTATAAAAAAATAATGATAATAATAGGAGCACCTGGGTGGCTCAGTCAGTTAAGTGTCCAACTTCGGCTCAAGTCATGATCTCACAGTTCATGGGTGCAAGCCCTGCATCAGGCTCTATGCTAACAACTTAGAGCCTGGAGTCTGCTTTGGATTCTGTGTCTCCTCTCTCTCTGCCCCTCCTCCCACTCATGCGCTTTCTCTCGCTCTCTCTCTCTCTTTCTCTGTCTCTCAAAAATAAATAGACGTTAAAAAAAAATTTTTAGGGGCACCTGGGTGGCTCAATTGGTTAAGCATCCAACTTCAGCTCATGTCATGATCTTGCTCGTGGGTTTGAGCCCCACGTCAGGCTCTGTGCTGATGGCTCAGAGCCTGGAGCCTGCTTCAGATTCTGTGTCTCCCTCTCTCTCTGCCTCTCCCCTGCTCACGCTCTGTATCTCAAAATAAAGATTAAAAAAATTTTTATAAGAAATTTTTTTAATAATGATAATATCAAACCTTACTTCACATCACACACAAAAATTAACTCAAAATGAATTACAGGCCCTTATCTAAACATGAGCTAAAACTGTAAAATTTCTGGAAGAAAACATAAGAGAAAATTTTTGCAACCTGGGATTAGAGAAAGATTTGTTTTAGATGTGACACCAAAAGCACAAACCACAAAAGAATAAATTGGGTTTCATATAAAGTACATACTTCAGGGGAGCCTGGGTGGCTCAGTGGGTTAAACGTCTGGCTCTTGATATCATCTCAGGTCATAATCTCACAGCTCAGGAGTTCGAGCCCCACTTTGGGCTCTGCACTGACAGCTTAGAGCCTGCTTGGAATTCTGTCTCCCTCTCCCCCTGCCCCTCCCCTGTTCACTCTCTATTTTTCTCTCAAAATAATGATACAATGAATATAGGGATTTCAAATTAGTGTTTTCGTTTTCTTTGGGTGCCCAGTAGTGGGATTACTGGACTGTGTGGTATTTATATTTTCAAGTTTTTGAGGAATCTCCATATCATTTACCACAGTGGTTGCATCAGTTTACATTCCCACCAATAATCTCAAGAGTTGCCTTTCTTCACATCCTCACCAACACTTGTTTTTTATTGTCTTTTTGATTCTAGCCATTCTGACTCATGGGGGGTGATATCTCATTGTGATTTTGCTTTGCACTTCCCTGATGATTAGTGATGGTGAGCATCTTTTCATGTGTCTGTTGGCCATCTGTTTGTCTCTTTGGAAAAATGTCTATTCAGGTCCTCTGTCTATTTTTTTATTTTTTTAATGTTTATTTAATTTGAGAGACAGAGAGGGAAGGAGGATGGGAGGGGCAGAGAGAGAGGGAGAGACAGAATCCAAAGCAGACTCAGCCGAAATCAAGAATTGGACGAGAACTGAGCCACCGAGGCGCCCCTTCTATCTGCTTTTTAGTCATATTGTTTGGGGGTGGGGGGTGGGTTGTTTCTTCTTGTGAGATTTGTTGGTGTGGAATTGTATGAGCTCTTCATATATTTTAGATATTAACCCTTTATCAGATACATCATTTGCAAATATTTTCTCCCATTCAGTAGGTTGCCTGTGCATTTTATGGATGGTTTCCTTTGATGTGCAAAAAGCTTTTCAGTTTGACACGGTCCCGACAGTTTAATTTTGCTTTTGTTTCCCTTGCTTTCCCTTTCATAAATATGTTTCTAAGATCAATGCCCCAGAGATTGCTGTCTATGTTATCCTTTAGAAGTTTTTTTTTTTTTTTTTAGTGTTTATTTATTTTTGAGAGAGTGAGAGAGAGAGGCAGATAGACAGCCAGAGACAGAGACAGAGCAGCGGAGGGGCAGAGAGAGACACACAGAATCCGAAGCAGGCTCCAGGCTCTGAGCTGTCAGCACTCACGAACCGCGAGATCATGACCTGAGCCACAGTCGGACGGCTAACCCACTGAGCCACCAAGGTGCCCCATTCTTTAGAAGATTTATTATTTTATTTTTTTTCAATATATGAAATTTATTGTCAAATTACTTTCCATACAACACCCAGCGCTCATCCCAAAGGGTGCCCTCCTCAATACCCATCACCCACCCTCCCCTCCCTCCCACTCCCCATCAACCCTCAGTTTGTTCTCAGTTTTTAAGAGTCTCTTATGCTTTGGCTCTCTCCCACTCTAACCTCTTTTTTTTTTTTCCTTCCCCTCCCCCATGGGTTTCTGTTAAGTTTCTCAGGATCCACATAAGAGTGAAAACATATGGTATCTGTCTTTCTCTGTATGGCTTATTTCACTTAGCATCACACTCTCCAGTTCCATCCACGTTGCTACAAAGGGCCATATTTCATTCTTTCTCATTGCCACGTAGTACTCCATTGTGTATATAAACCACAATTTCTTTATCCATTCATCATTTGATGGACATTTAAGCTCTTTCCACAATTTGGCTATTGTTGAGAGTGCTGCTATAAACATTGGGGTACAAGTGCCCCTATGCATCAGTACTCCTGTATCCTTTGGGTAAATTCCTAGCAGTGCTACTGCTGGGTCATAGGGTAGGTCTATTTTTAATTTTTTTGAGGAACCTCCAAACTGTTTTCCAGAGTGGCTGCACCAGTTTGCATTCCCACCAACAGTGCAAGAGGGTTCCCGTTTCTCCACATCCTCTCCAGCATCTATAGTCTCCTGATTTGTTCATTTTGGCCACTCTGACTGGCGTGAGGTGATATCTGAGTGTGGTTTTGATTTGTATTTCCCTGATGAGGAGCGACGTTGAACATCTTTCCATGTGCCTGTTGGCCATCCGGATGTCTTCTTTAGAGAAGTGTCTATTCATGTTTTCTGCCCATTTCTTCACTGGATTATTTGTTTTTCGGGTGTGGAGTTTGGTGAGCTCTTTATAGATTTTGGATAGTAGCCCTTTGTCTGATATGTCATTTGCAAATATCTTTTCCCATGAAGATTTATGATTTTAGATCTTATATTTAGGCCTTTAATTCCTTTGGGGTTTATTTTGTGTATGGTGTAAGAAAGTGGTTCACTTTTTTTTTTTCTTTTTTTTTTGCATATAGCTGCCAGTTTTCCCAACACCATTTATTGAAGAGATTTATTTTCTCCATTATATATTCTTGCTTCCTTTGTTGATTAGTTGACCATATAAATGTGGGTTTATTTATGGACTCTATCCTGTTGCATAAATCTATGTAGCTCTTTTTGTACCATTACCATACCTTGTAACCTTTTTGATTTAAAGTCTATTTTGTCTGATACTAGTATAGTCTCCCTGCTCTATTCTGATAACTGTTTATGTGGAATAGCTTTTTCTATTCTTGCACTTTCAAACCTATTTTTGTCTCTGGGTCTAAAGTGAGTGTCTTATAGACAGCATATAGTTGGGTCATGATTTTATCCATTTTCCCAACCTTTGTCTTTTGATTAAAGAATTTAATGCACCTACATTTAACTTTTTTTTTTTAACATTTATTTATTTTTGAGAGACAGAGAGAGGCAGATCATGAGCAGGGGAGGGGGAGAGAGACACACACACAGAATCCAAAGCATGCTCCAGGCTCTGAGCTGTTTGTTAGCACAGAGCCCTATGCAGGGCTCAAACTCATGAACTGCGAGACCATGACCTGAGCTGAAGTCGGAAGCTCAACTGACTGAGCCATCCAGATGCCCCTAATGCATCTACATTTAAAATAATTACTGAGGGGTGCCTGGGTAGCCAGTCGGTTAAGCATCCGACTTTGGCTCAGGTCACAATGTCACAGTTTGTGGGTTCGAGCCCATCCAGCTCTGTGCTGACAGCTTGAAGCCTGGAGCCTGCTTCGGATTCTGTGTCTCCCTCTCCCTCTGCCCCTCCCCCGCTGGCACTCTATTTCCGTCTCTCAAAAATAAATAAACGTTAAAGAAATTTTTGAGTAATTACTGATACGGGGATGCCTGGGTAGCTCAGTCAGCTAAGTGTCCAACTCTTGATTTTAGCTCAAGTCATGATCTCATGGCTGTGAGATCGAGCCCTGCATTGGGCTCTGCACTGAGCGTGGAGCCTGCTTGAGATTCTCTCGCTCCCTCTCCCTCTGCCCTCCCCTGGCCTCTCAAAAAAATTTAAAGTAAATGCTGATAAGGAGGGACTTCTTTCTGCTGTTTGCTATTTTGTTTTCTATTTGCCTTACAGCTTTTTCTGTCCCCCACTTCCTACATTTACTGTCTTCTTTGCATTTAGTTCATTTTTTAGTAGTGAATCTTTTAAATTCCTTTCTCAATTCCTTTTGTGTATTTCCTATGGCTATTTTCTTTGTGATTACCACCGAGATGACATTTAACATCCTAAAGTTATCTCACTCAGATTTGAATTTATACCAGTTTACCTTCAGTAACACACAAAAACTCTGCTCTTGTAACAGCTCTGTTCTTACCTATCCGTTGTGGATATCACAGAATTATAACTTTATTCATTGTGTGTAATGGTTACTTTTCCTATAAAAAGAAGCTGTTGAAACATGCAATAAATTGAATAAATCTCAAGAGAGTTATGCTTAGTGGAAAAGACCAATCTCAAAAGGTTGCATACTGTATGATTCCATTTATAGAACATTCTTGAAATGACAAAATCATAGAAATGTAGAACATAGACTCGTTGTTATCTGGGGTTAAAGATGGGGTAAAGGAGTAGGAAGGTAGGCTACAACAGGTCAATATTATATTCCTGTGGTGATGGAAATGTTCTGTGTCTTGACTGTATCAACGTCAATGTCTTGTTTGTGATATTCCATTATACTTGGGCAAGATTTACAATGGGGGAAACTGGGTAATTGGTACACTGGATCTCTCTGTGTTGTTTCTTGCAACTGTGTTGTTTCTTGTGAATCTATAATTATCTCAACATAAAAAGTTTAATTTTACAAATACTATAAGCTCTTATAAAATATTATCATTTATTAACTCTGCAATCATTTGTTAATTCTGAATGATGGTTACATCAACACTAATAGCATGTAGTTGTAATGACACCAAGAAAAACACAATCAGCAATTCACAGAAGAAATCAAATGACCAATAAGACATACTCAGTATCTGAGGAAACAAAAATTAAAAGGACGGGAGGGAGCCGAGGTGGCTCAATTGGCTAAGCAGCCAACTTCGGCTCAGGTCATGATATCATGGTTCATGGGTTGGTGCACCGCGTCAGGCTCTGTGCTGACAGCTTAGAGCCTGGAGTCTGCTTCAGATTCTATGTCTCCCTCTCTCTCTCTCTCTCTGCCTGTCTGTGTGTGCTCTCTCTCAAAAATAAATAAATAAACAAAAAAGAAAAAATTAAAAGGGTGGGAAGGAAAGGAAATAAGTGGTAAATAAAGGGAAATACAACTTTTCATCCACTGATTTTGCAAAGATTAAAAAGCTTGAAAATGTTTGACCAGAGGGTGGAGAATAAGCACCAGGACACACTGTTGCTGAGACTGTAAATTGGCACAAAGTTTGAAAGGACAATTTTGTGATCTCTTATCAAAAAACTATGTCCTACAGTAATGCTTTTTTAGAAAATGAACATGAATTTTTATTTCAGCAATACAAAAGAGCAAATAATTAGGGGGGAAGAAAATTTAACCACTTCATCAGAGGAATGGTTAAAAAAATAAGGTACTGTATGAACCACGATTATGTTATATTGTTACTGTTAAGAAAAATGGTGGGGCCTCTGGGTAGCTCAGTCACTTAAGCATCTAACTCTTGATTTCAGCTCAAGTCATGAACTCACAGTTCCTGAGATGCAGCCCCATATCGGGCTCTGCAGTGACAATGGGGATCCTGCCTGTGATTCTCTCTCTCTCTCTCTCTCTCTGTCCCTCCCTCCCTCCAAAATAAAAGAAAAAAAGAAAAATGAGGTAAAGACTTCCAATGAGGGGGAAATGTCAACACATTCTCATCAAATGTTCTTCTTAGGGCCAAACAAAACACCAAAGAGGATGTAAATTAGAGAGAACACCTATGATTTCTGTAAAACCTTGACATGGCACAATCATAAACTGCTAACTCCAAGACCTGCCAAAATACGGTAGAATTTGTATAAAATCCAGGAAGGACAGTAAAACCAGGGTATTCAGACCTCTGCTGATCTCACACTGAGCACAGAACTCTCCAAAACGGGGTGACTCTGCCCCAAGACCCCCATTAATACTCCTTTACCTGGTTGGGAAGGGGGGGCTGGTTCCTGGAGCCATACAGACCAGAGTAGATGAGATTTAGGAGTGGATGGGTTTGGGACGCAAGGAAATGGTAAAGAGAGTCTCCCAGACTTTGTTTGTTTTGTTTTGTTTTAGGTTTATTTATTTTGAGAGAGAGACAGAGAGAGAACAAGCAGGCGAGGGAGAGAGGGAATCCCAAGCAGGCTCTGCGCTGTCAGCGTAAAGCCTGACATGGGGCTCAAATCCACAAACCGTGAGATCATGACCTGAGCCGAGATCAAGAGTCGGACGCTTAAAGGACTGAACCACCCAGGTGCCCCCCTCTTTTTAAATTTTTTTTTTTTTTTCAAAGATAAATTCGTGCACTCTTGCAATGCCGAGGAAAGTCAGGGATCCTCGGTTTCAATCCTGTATGAGCTCATGATTCACTGCGACCACAAACATACTGCAGATACTTGCAGCATCTGTAAAAAGCTGAGAATCGCTACCACTTGCCGAATCACCAAGAAGATACACGCAAAGGTTTCAATTCAGGAGCGCCAATTCGACTCCAGGCAGTAGCAGCTCCCTATTCTGGTAATGCCCGGCAGAGGCCGCGGGGCATCTCGGGACTTGTAGTCCAGCTGGTCGAACTCGCTATCCCGGCATGTCCCGCGGCGGCGTCAAGGTTACCACGCGCCGCCTGCTGCGTCTGCCGAGACTAGAGTAGGGTGGATGCCAAGTGCGAGTGGGAAGGGTGTTTTGCGCCCAGTGAAGGCGGGCTTGACTTCCATATCGGGGAGACCACAAAGAGCTTTATTGAAGAGATTCCAGACGAGACCATAATTATAGGTGCGGGCGGAGGGGGAGAGTTTGGAACAAGACCTTGGGGTGGGGAGAGTCAGCTCTTCCAGAGCCGGGAGCAGCCGGTCTCGCCGCGTCCTGGCGTGGGCCGACTCCATGCCACCTCGCGCTCATCTGACCTCCAGGAAACTACCGGACGCATCTGTATGACAAGCAGCGGAGGAGTACCAGCCGGCCACCCCCGGGCTCGGCATGTTCGTGGAGGTGAAGGACCCAGAGGACAAGGTGAGACGATCCCAAAGCCCGCGGAGCCCTCCGCCCTGCGCTTAGGCGCCAGACCAGGCAGGTGCTGGTACTTCCCCTCCCAGTTGCCGCATCTGCTGAACTGCTGAAGACAGTTGGGTGTTGTGAGAAGATCGCGCCCGGCTTTGCGCTCTAGGCCAAGCTTGGGCTGCTGCAGTGCTAACCTCTTACCGACTGCTGCGTGACTCTGCCAAGTCACTGAGCTTCCCTGAGCCGGTTTCCTGGTCTGTGAAATGGAAACTCACCTATCTTACAGGTGTGGTTGGTGCCTTAATTGTGGTGCTGGCAGTCAAAGAATTTTGTCAACTCTAACGCTGTGGCATCCAGACTTTAAGGTTTCACAGGACAGAGTGCTTTCCAAAACGAAGAAGCAACTGTTAGTTTCGCCAGATAAGGATATTAAAACAAAGGAAAACAAATCTTTAGTTGTCCCCTTTCATTTAACAATGGAGTCACCCCAAAAGAGTTGAAAGAGCAGGAGCTCTGAATGAAGGAAAGCCCTTCCCAGAAGCAGTCACATCTCAGCCGCTTCTCAGACTCTTCTCCCTTGCTAGATAAGCTTTTTTTTTTTTTTTTTTTTTTTTAAGAGAGAGAGTGTGTCCCTGCAAGAGAGGGGGAGAGGAGCACAGAGAGAATCTTAAGCAGGCTCCATGTTCAACGTGGAGCCTGTGGCAGGGCTCGATCCCATGACCCTGGGATTATGATCTGAGCAGAAATCAAGAATCCTCTGCTCAATCACCTGAGCCACCCAGGCACCCTGTCAGATAAGTTTTCGGCAACTGCTGCTGAGCATCTCTGGACCTTCCTTTTAGTGTTGTGGAGTGCCTAAGGCTCTGTTTGCTAACTTTGGAGGCAGTGAGAGCCTTAAGCCCTGTTTCCTTCCAGCCCCATCCTCCTTGTAACACTCGCTGAAGCCCCTTCTCTCTAGGTCATGTTGGTGGGGCAGTATGGCTGAAGGCAGGTTCACTTTCACCTCCCATACCCCCAGCGAACACCATATCTGTCCTGTGGTCTCTCTTAGAGTCAGGATTATGATATAGTGGCCTCCTTTCAGTTTCCCCAAATTGCCATATTCTTTTTTGCCTTAGGGCTTCTGTAGGTGCTGTTCCCTCTGGCCAGAACACACTTCTTCCAGCTAACTCCTAATCATGAATGCAATTCTAAAAAGCAGCATTTCCTGACCATCTAGACTAGGCTAGAGTTCCAATCATGTCAATCTTAGTGCACAGCCTTCTCCTCAGAAGCATGCATCACCCTTAGCTGTTGTTCAAGCCCTGCCTCATTTGGTGTCAGACCAGAGGCTCCGTGTGCAAGAGTGTGCCTTTCTGGATCACTCTGCTTCTCCTGTGGCAGACAGCAGAGCATCCCCCCCTCCCCCCCCACACACACACATATGCACCAGCTTCAAGTAAGGGTAATGGACCCTATGATCACATACTCTGGTTACTCTCTAGTGGTTTCCCTCAGCCTTCAGTTCAGTCCATTCATACTTTCCAGAGGCCAGTCATGACCACACCCACAAATGAGCAACATCTCCAAGGCTTGCAGTGTCCCTCAAGAGTATCTTAGGGGAGGTTGTGTCTGTCCCAGGGGCCAAGAGCAGGGTTTGTCACAACTTCCCCCTCCTAATGGGGAGTCTCCCTTGGCCTTGATGATTTGGACTTGATTTTCTTGATGAGTGAGCTTCCTTATGACAGAAAACATCGGATTCATATGAGCGCTGACTATATTCCAACAGAGCAACCAGCAGAGGGCTTGGTAAAACGTGGGCTAGATCAGGCAGATGCAGTGGGTACATAGATGCCTGGTTATCTATACTTGTGTGCGCATGTGAAGGCTGAGTCACAGGAATGCTGAACATAATGGAAACAATTACTTCCAATCTTGTTTAAGAAAAAGAAAGGAAGGAAGAGAGAGGGAGGGAAAGAGGAAGTAAGGAGGGAAGAAAGAGGAAGAAAGAAAAAGGAACAAAGAGAGAAAGGAAGGAGGGAAGGAGGGGGAAGAAGGAAAGAAAAGAGAAAAAGAATCTCCTGAAAAAAATCAACCAGTGACATCACAAAGAGAGACACAGATTGGCAGAAAATAGTAGGAAGACAGAGGTGCCCACCTGACCTCCTGGAAGAACCCAGCAGTCCAAGTGGCTAGAATAGCACATGAACTTGACCCAACCCCAGAAAGAGACAGAGGATCCGCACAAGCACTCAGGTTACCCATAAGATGGACCCAAATTGGACTTTTCTGGAAAGGACTCCACAAGTTGCTAAGGCTTTTGGAGTACAAGCTTCCTTCACCCCATCCATTTTGGGATCAGCCCCCACCAGTACATGTGGGGCCTCACACACCTGTCAATATCTGGTTAGAAACAAAACACCGGAATGAATTGCAGAGTAGGAGGCAATAAATGCTTAGGTCAGAGAGTCTGCAGTTTATAATTCACTCTTAATTCTCCATCTTGGGATAGTTCATCCGTCTGGTTTAGCCTGGGGATGGGGGCACCATCACCCTCCTCAGCAGCACACAGCCACACAGAATCCTTCAGCTCCCCGACCAAGCGTTTAGTGGGAAACCCATCCTTTCCCAAGTGCTGGCTGAGAAACCAGTTCAAAGAAGTCCTCTGTCCCCCTGCCAGTAAGCAAGGAAGCCCTGCAGGGTTGGGGGGTTGGGAACCAGGAAATAGACCAAGCCAGGCCACTTCCCATCAGTGAACAGAAGGGGAATGAGTTGGGGCTGGGTTTCTGGGGCCCACCTACACCAGCTTCTTGGCTTTAAAGAAACTCTTGAGGTGCTGCATCTGCCAGACACCTGTGGCCACGAGGATGAAGGTCTGCAGAATGGACCACCACAGCACCCGCTGGTTGGTGCTCTCGCTGGTCTGCCGGAAGCGCTCCTCTCGCCACTGTGGGAGGGGAGAAGGGAGTAGATACACGTCCGGAACTGAATTGCACCCCCACCCACTCTGGGGGAAGAGCGGGAAGCTTCCCTTCCCAGGAGGTGACACATCCCCCGTCCCAACTGTGCCAGCCCAACCCAGCCCCTCACCCTCTGGTATTCCTGCTCCTTCTGGATCAACTCCACCTGCTCCACAAGCTGCTGGACACGCAGATGCAGCTGGGTCAGCTTGTCCTTGGCTGCAAACTCCGTGTAATCGTTGGTGCGTTCACCCAACTGCATATCCAAGTGAATGGCCTGGAACGGGGGAACCAAGGGTGGGAGTCAGGGAGCTTAGCTCCATGGACCTGCTGGAAATCTAGCTTCTGCATCCCAGCCTGGGCCTGACACTGTTCCTCACACACCAACTTGTTGACTGGCCTTGCTGTGGGCGTCCAAACACCAGATCGGGACTCGGCTTGTGTGGAGTTGTATATTCAAAACACCAAGGATAGGGACAACATGTGCAAAGGAAACAGAGGTAAGACTCTGAGGCAGTTTACTAAAAGTCCTGTATTGGGAGATGACAATGGAGAGGCCTGAAGCAATCAGCAGAACAGCTCTGAATTTCACATGGTGAAACTCAGTCTGTATCCTAGGGATGGGGCAGGGAGCCGAGGGAGGATTTTAAGTCACGGTAACACCCTCCCAAGGTCTCCTTTTATCCTCAAGATCTGCTCCCCATGTGCTTACTTCATGTAAAGTCCCAGCCCTACTCAACAGGCACCACCCACTGCACCCTTCTCACTCTAGAGGCAGAGAAATTGAGCCCCTGGGGACCATGGACCTCCCACCTGCCACACTCACCAGCTTGCCATCATAGAAGAGGGCGAACCGGATAGACTCAAGGTGGAGGCAGATCTGGTGCTCTCCTGGAGACTGGGAGGTGAAGGTGAAGCTGCCCTGAGGGCCGTACTGACGGGCCAGAAGGTTCTAGAGGAAGCAGCCTCCGGTGAGCACAGAGATGTTAGCCATACACCTGCTTCCAGGAGAATTGTAGGGGTATCCCAGGTCTACACCCCCACAGGCCAGAGGGGACAGTGTGAAAGAAAGGACATCAGTTTGGCCAGAAATTCTCAGATCCCAGCATTGCCAATACAGAGTGCAGTTTGCAAAGAGCATGGCCCTCCTTAAGCTATTCTGCCTGTGAGAAGACAGATCCTTCTGTGAGAAATGAAGGACTAGAGAAGGCTACACATTGACTCTGGGGGCCCGGTGGAAGGCTGCAAGGAGTAAAGGCCTGCCTCACCTTGTTCTCTGGGTCCTTCACAAACACGAATAAATTGATCCACTGGGGGGAGGGCTGGTACTTTTCCATAGCAGGGTCGTATAGCTCCGTCTTGTAGTTACCTAATGGAGAGGCAACGGAGGTGCAATCCCATCCATACCCATGATGGAGTCCCAGTGGTCAGGGGAGGAACAGAAGATCTTGAGTCTGAGGAGACCGACCACGGCCCTCGGCCTCTCCTCCCTTCTCCGGCCCCACTTCTCTGCCATCATTCCAGTCTGGTTCAGACTAGCCTCCTAGGGCCCCCATCCCCGGCACAGGCAAGAGAAAGGATGCCTTGGCCAGACTACTGTCCACCCATCCCTCTGAGCCCTACCCCCGGCAGAGGAGGGAAGATATGGACCTGAGCTGGTGCCACCCATTTCCCTCCCCTATCAGGACTCTAGGTGGAGGGAGGGCAGGGCCAGGACTGGCCGAGACGCGCACCTATGACCACGGTACCATCGGGGATCTCCTGGATGAAGCACTTCTCCTCCAGCTCGCGGACCTCGAGGTAGAACGCGTCCCCGGGGCCCATCAGCGCCAGCAGCTGCCCCAGCAGCAGCGGCAGGGCCATACCGGTTGCCCGCGCTGTGCCCCATCCCCGCCCGGGGCCAGCCCGGGGCCCAGCTCCTCGCGCCCCGCAGGCCCCCGCCACCTTCCCAGGCGAGTCCTCCAGTCTCCGCGCGGAGCCTGCGGAGACTGCAAACTCGCGCACGGACTACAACTCCCGGGAGCCCTCGCGTGGCCCCGCCCCCGGCGCGTTCCCGCCGACCCACGCTGCTGAGGGGCCAAGCGAGACCCCCCCCCCCCCAACAACCTGGAGGAACGCTCTGGAGCGCTTTCCGCCACCGGGCATCTCTTAATCCACGCAGAAACCCGGGGAGGCGTAGCTGCGGGTAGCCCATCTTGCCGATTGGGGTAACAGCTTCAGGGGCCCTCTGCAACATGCGGCTCAGCCACCCCAGATGTGTGCTGAAAGGATGGGGATAACGGGACGTTTATGACCTGGGCTTCCACCTAGAAGAGTTTAGGATTGATTAGGGGAGAGGGGGTGACATGGTGACATGGAATGAGAAGAGAAGCCCTGTGGGGTTTAGAGGCTGAAGCAGCAATTCAGGAAGGGGAGAGGGAAATGTCGCGGCTTTCGTGGAAGCGGTAGATTTGACTCAAGCCTTGAAGGATGATTAAGATCTCCCTGAGCAGCGAAAGACAAGAACAATTTAGGCAGGGGGGGCCTAGGATTGCCTAGCAGCCAGTAGGCCAGTTAAGGAACTAGGGGAAGAAAAGTTACAGGAACTTTGAGGGTGAAGGTAATTGGGCCTAATCTAAGGGCACAGGAGGTGCCAGGCCCACATAACACGGGAGCCCTTCATCCAGTGTACTTCCGTCTGCACTAGGAACCAGGAAGAGGTTGTGGGTGAGCCTGGAGGGGAGAGAAGATAGCAGGAAAGCCACTGGAAAATGATAGCAGTACACAACCGAAAGGGGTGGGAGAGTGGAGCCAACATGACAAAATGGGAGCGGAGAAAAAACAAATCTAGAGAATTCCAAAGCCCACAATGCCCTGTGAGAATAGTGTAGACCCAAACATGTCAGTAGAAAGATGTAGTTCAACCCAGGTAGTGGGATGAAGTCTTCCACCACCTAGTGCCTGTGGTGCTAAGAGATGCTCATTAGTTTATTCTGCAACCTGTGGTGGTGGTGGTGGTGGTGATGATGATGATGATTTTTTTTAATAAGTTTTTTTTTTGAGAGGGGCACCTGGGTGTCTCAATAGGTTAAGTGTTTGACTTCGGCTCAGGTCATGGTCTCGTGGTTCATGAGTTCAAGCGCCGCATCATGCTCTGTGCTGTCAGCTCAGAGTCTGGAGCCTGCTTCAGATTCTTTGTCTCCCTCTCTTTCTGCCTCTCTTCAGCTCGCTCGCTCTCTCTCTCTCTTGAAAGTAAATAGACATTAAAAGAAATTTAAAAAATTTTTTTAATCTTTATTTATTTTTGAGAGAGAGACAGAGTGTGAGCAGGGGAGGAGCAGAGAGAGAGAGGGAGGCACAGAATTCAAAGCAGGCTCCAGGCCCTGAGCTGTCAGTACAGAGCCCGACACGGGGCTGGAACCCATGAACCATGAGATCATGACCTGAGCCAAAGTCTGACACTCAACTGACTGAGCTACCCAGGCACCCCAAAAGAAATTTTTTTTTAAAATAAGTTGTTTTGAGAGAGAGAGAGAGCACGTTTGAGCAGGGGAGGGAGAAAGAGAGACAGAGAATCTTAAGCAGGCTTCACACCCAGCATAGAGCCCAACATGGGGCTTGATCTCATGACTGTGAGATCGTGACCTGAGCAGAAAATTAAGTCAGACACTTAACCAACTGAGCCATCTAGGTGCCCCTTTAAATAAGATTTTATTTATTTAAGTAATGTCTACACCCAACATGGGGCTAGAACTCACAACCCTGAGATCAAAAGTCACATGCTCTCCCAACTGGAGCTAGCCAGGCACCCTGATGATCATCTTTTTTGTTCTTTAATGCCCGGCACTATTGTAATCACTTTTTTTTTTTAATTGATTCCTTTTATGTTTTATTTATTTTTGAGAGAGCACAAGGGGGGGAGGGGCAGAGAAAGGGGACAGAGGATCAGAAACAGGCTCTGCACTGACAGGCTTACAACAGTGAGCCCGATGTGGGGTTCAAATTTCACGAACCGTGAGATCATGACCTGAGCCGAAGTCGGACGCTCAACTGACTAAGCCACCCTGGTGTCCCTGTAATCACTTTTTAAGTTCACTAAGTGAACTAATCTTTTAAAAATTGTTAGGCAGACTCTAATGCTATTCCAGTTTAATAGCTAGAGAGGGAAACAGCTGCAAAGTTGAGTAAAAACTTGCCCAAGATCACCCAGTTGATAAGTGGCAGGCATTTGCTGACACGAACTCTGGTCCAGGTGTTATGACACGTGTTGGACATGAAAATGAATTAGACCTGTCATCTGCCATCTAAGAGCCCACTGAAAGAAAAGGAGCAATTACAATACAGTGTTTTAAGACTGATAATATATTTTAGTTACTGGAATTGTCCCCTCATTTTAATGGTGTGGCTCGTTGACAATCCTAGGAGAGTGTTTCTTACTTCCTCATTTGGAATGACTATTAAACAAAAATGACAGATTCAGATATTAATAACAGTCACGTTTTATAAAGGCCAAATAAACAAGAGCTGAAAAGCATCTGTTGATTTGGGAACTAGTCGTCTACCAGGGAATGTAGCTACAGCTGGGGGCAAAGGCAGAAAAGGGAGGACTCAGGTTTGGGAGACAGGGGTGCTGTCCTTGGTCCTGATTGTTCTCTGAACCAGCACTACCACCACCTGGAGTAAAGTATTGGCTTTGTTCTGTTTCCAATAAAATTTGCAATCCCTCACAAGCCAATACTCTTATAAAATACAATTAAAAATGAAACTAATCATGTGCTTGGATATCACATCAATGTTAAACTTCTATAAAAGGTTCTAAAAACTCAATTTCTGTACTTAAATCATTGCAGACCTGTAACAAACATGGATGGACCAGTGGCAGCCCCCACACCCCACTATGAGTAACCAGTCTTGCGTGGAAGTGGTCCATTGATCAGACTACTCACAGAAATCCCCCAAAGAGTAAAAAGTGGAAAATGCTTGCATCAAAATACATGTAAGGAGATAGTGCACCAGTGAGATTTCAAAGCCCAGAATCCAGATATTAAGAAGGGGGAATATGACTGCCCAAGGAGTAAAAGTGTTTTGTTAAAAATAGAACAACCTATTTCTGATCGATGACGAGGCTAGGAACATAAGAGCAATGAACCCACCAGTCTGCGATCCTCCCACTTGACAAAAAGCTCGTTCCACAATTGCTGCCAAGACCACTGAACCTGGGTGCCATTTGCAAGATTAAAAGAAGACACTGGGGTGCTACATCTACTCGCCCCATCTGTGGTTCACCCAAGACCTCAGAATTTGATGGGTTTTTTTTTAATAGGAGAGATTTATTTGAAGACATATTACAGCATATAAAACTACATAAAGACTTAATTTTCCACTCAAACACTGGTAGATTTGATATAATTCATAATAAAAAAAAACTTTTTAAAATTTTATGTATTTTGAGAGAGGGGAGAGGGACAGAGAGAATCCCAAGTAGGCTCCATATTGTCAGCTCAGAGCCTGATGTGGGGCTTGATCCCACGAACTGTGAGATCATGACCTGAGCCGAAATCAAGAGTCAGATTCTTAACCGACTGAGCCACCCAGGTATCCCTCTCACCACTCTTATTTAACATTGTATCAGAAGATCTAGTAACTGTAAGAAGGCTAAGAAAAAAAAAGGCATGCGGATGGGAAAGGAAGAAATAAAACTGTCCCTATTTGTAGATGACATGATTATATATTTAGAAAAGTCTAAGAAATCCATAGATTTCCTAGAACTAATAAATGAATTCAGCAAGTTTGTATAACATAAGAGCAACATGTACAAATCAATCACATGTCTACATACTAACAATAAATATAAGGAAACCAAAATTAAAAACAATATGATTTATAGTCAGTTCATAGAAAATGAATTACTCACGTGAAATCTTAACAAAATACGCATAAAATCTGTTTGCTGAAAATTACAAAATTCTGATGAAGAAAAAGTCAAAGAAGACCAAATAAATGCAGAGACATACTGTGTTCATAGATCAGAACACTCAACATAGTAAATATGGCAATTCTTTCCAAACTATTACCCAAGTTTAACACAATTCATGTCAAAGTCCCACCAGGAGTTTTGTTTTATTTTAATTTTTTCAATTTATTTTTGACAGAGAGAAAGACAGAGCATGAGCAGGGGAGGGACAGAGAGAGAGAGGGAGACAGAATCTGAAGCATGCTCCAGGCTCTGTGCTGTCAGCACAGAGCCCGATGTGGGGCTCGAACCCACAGACCACAAGATCATGACCTGAGCTGAAGTCGGACACTCAACTGACTGAGCCACCCAGGCGCCCCAGGAGTTGTTTTTTTTTTTTTTTAACATAGACAAGATTATTCTAAAATTTACATGGAGAGGCAAAGGAACTAGCATAACTAAAACATTCGTGAAGAAGAATAAAGTGGCAGAAATCAGTCTACCTGATTTCAAGACATTGTATGCCTTAGTCAAAAAATCAAAACTATAGGGGCACTAGTGTGGCTCAGTTGGTTAATCATCCAACTCTTGATTTTGACTCAGGTCACGATCCCACAATTTGTGGGATGAAGCCCTGCATTGGGCTCTGTGCTGACAGTGTGGATCCTTCTCGGGATTCTCTCTCCCTCTCTCTCTCTGACCCTCCCCTGCTTGCGCTCTCTCTCTCTCTCTCTCTCTCTCTCTCTCCCACCCTCCCCCCTCTCAAAATAAATAAATAAAAACTTTTATTTTATTTATTTATTTTTTTTATTATATGAAATTTATTATCAAATTGGTTTCCATACAACACCCAGTGCTCATCCCAACAGGTGCCCTCCTCAATACCCATCACCCACCCTCCCCTCCCTCCCACCGCCCATCAACCCTCAGTTTGTTCTCAGTTTTTAACAGTCTCTTATGCTTTGGCTCTCTCCCACTCTAACCTCTTTTTTTTTTTTTTTCTTTTTTCCTCCCCCTCCCCCATGGGTTCCTGTTAAGTTTCTCAGGATCCACATAAGAGTGAAACCATATGGTATCTGTCTTTCTCTGTATGGCTTATTTCACTTAGCATCACACTCTCCAGTTCCATCCACGTTGCTACAAAAGGCCATATTTCATTTTTTCTCATTGCCACGTAGTATTCCATTGTGTATATAAACCACAATTTCTTTATCCATTCATCAATTGATGGACATTTAGGCTCTTTCCATAATTTGGCTATTGTTGAGAGTGCTGCTATAAACATTGGGGTACAAGTGCCCCTATGCATCAGTACTCCTGTATCCCTTGGATAAATTCCTAGCAGTGCTATTGCTGGGTCATAGGGTAGGTCTATTTTTAATTTTCTGAGGAACCTCCACACTGCTTTCCAGAGCGGCTGCACCAATTTGCATTCCCACCAACAGTGCAAGAGGGTTCCCGTTTCTCCACATCGTCTCTAGCATCTATAGTCTCCTGATTTGTTCATTTTGGCCACTCTGACTGGCGTGAGGTGATATCTGAGTGTGGTTTTGATTTGTATTTCCCTGATAAGGAGCGATGCTGAACATTTTTTCATGTGCCTGTTGGCCATCCGGATGTCTTCTTTAGAAAAGTGTCTATTCATGTTTTCTGCCCATTTCTTCACTGGGTTATTTGTTTTTTGGGTGTGGAGTTTGGTGAGCTCTTTATAGATTTTGGATACTAGCCCTTTGTCCGATATGTCATTTGCAAATATCTTTTCCCATTCCGTTGGTTGCCTTTTAGTTTTGTTGGTTGTTTCCTTTGCTGTGCAGAAGCTTTTTATCTTCATATGGTCCCAGTAATTCACTTTTGCTTTTAATTCCCTTGCCTTTGGGGATGTGTCGAGTAAGAGACTGCTACGGCTGAGGTCAGAGAGGTCTTTTCCTGTTTTCTCCTCTAAGGTTTTGATGGTTTCCTGTCTCACATTCAGGTCCTTTATCCATTTTGAGTTTATTTTTGTGAATGGTGTGAGAAAGTGGTCTAGTTTCAACCTTCGGCATGTTGCTGTCCAGTTCTCCCAGCACCATTTGTTAAAGAGGCTGTCTTTTTTCCATTGGATGTTCTTTCCTGCTTTGTCAAAGATGAGTTGGCCATACGTTTGTGGGTCTAGTTCTGGGGTTTCTATTCTATTCCATTGGTCTATGTGTCTGTTTTTGTGCCAAAAAACTTTTAGAATATATCCTGCACCAAAGTAGTACATTTGTTACAATCAATGAACCTACATTGACACATTATTTTCACCCAAAGTCCTTAGTTTACATTGGGAGTCCATCTTGGTGTTTTACATTCTATGGTTTTGGACATGTATCTACCATTATAATGTCATATAGAATAGTTTCATTGCCCTAAGAATACTCTGCACTCTGCCTATTCATCCCTCCTCCTCCCTTCCTGGCAACCACTGATCTTTTGCCTTTTCTAGAATGTTACATGGTTGGAATCATACAGTAACAGCGTTTTTTGGATTGGCTTCTTTCACTTAGCAATATGCATGTAAGGTTTCTCCATGTCTTTTCATGGCTTGATAGCCCATTTCTTTTTGGCACTAAATAATATTCCATTATCTGTATGTACCAGTTTATTTGTACACTCACTTACTGAAGGACATCTTGGTTGCTTTCAAGTTTGGGCAAGTATAAATAAAGCTGCTACAAATATCTTTATGCAAGATTTTGTGTGGACATAACTTTTCAATTTATTTGGGTAAATACCAAGGAGCCCTATTGCTGGATTACATGGTAAGAGTATATTTAGTCTTATAAGAAACTATCAAACTATCATCCAAAGTGGCTGTAACATTTTGCATTCTCACCAGCAATGAATAAGAGTCCCTGTTGCACCATAACCTTGCCAGCATTTGGTGTTGTCAGTGTTTGGATTTTTATCATTCTAATAGGTCCCTGGTGGTATCTCATTGTTTCAATTTGCATTTCCCTAATGACATATGATCATAACCAGGTTTTCATATGCTTTTTTTGCCATGTATGATCTTCTTTGCTGAACAGTTTGTTCAGATCTCTTGCTCATTTCTTCATTGGGTTATTCATTTCTTACTGTGGAGTTTTAAGGGTTCTTTGTATATTTTGTTGTTTTTTGTCTGTTCTTTGTATATTTTGGGTAGCAATTATTTCTGATATACATCCTTTACAGAGATTTTCTCCCAATTTATGGCTTGGCTTCTCATTCTCTTGAAAATAGCCTTTTCTATTATTTTTTTTTAATGGTCATTTATTTTTGAGAGCAGAGACAGAGCATGTGTTGGGTAGGGGCAGAGAGAGAGGGAGACACAGAATCTGAAGCAGGCTCCAGGCTCTGAGCTGTCAGCGCAGAGCCTGATGAGGGGCTAGAATTCACAAACCATGAGATCATGAGCGGAGCCGAAGTCGGACTTAGCCACACAGGCACCCCTTGAAGATAGCCTTTTCAACAAGTGATGCTATAGTTATTTGCCATCCTTTCACACACACACACACACACACACACACACACACACACACACACACACAAGACTTGACTTATACCTCACACTTTATTAAAAAAATGAACTCAAAATATAGATTTAAATATAAAGTATAAAACTATAAAGCTTTTATTTTTTAAATGTTTATTTATTTTTGAGAGCATGAGCAGGGGAGGGGCAGAGGGAAAGGGAGAGCAAGACACACAGAATCTGAAGCAGGCTTGAGGCTCTGAACTGTCAGCACAAAGCCCGATGCGGGGCTCGAACCCACCGACAGCGAGATCATGGCCTGAGCTGAAGTTGGCCGCTTAACCGACTGAGCCACCCAGGGGTCCCTA
Organism: Leopardus geoffroyi; assembly: GCF_018350155.1. Lineage (NCBI taxonomy): Eukaryota > Metazoa > Chordata > Mammalia > Carnivora > Felidae > Leopardus > Leopardus geoffroyi. The sequence goes on along the minus strand of NC_059326.1, from coordinate 92,067,135 downwards.
AATTCCTCTAAATTAGTAGTTAAACATGTAAATTCATTTCCCACGTTCTTCTGTGTATATTTTACAGCTATTTTCTTTGTGGTTACCATGGGGGTTACATTTAATATCCTAAAAGTTAAAACATTCCAATTTGAATTTATACCAGTTTACCTTCAGTAACACCCAAAAACTCTCTGCTCCTTTTAACAGCTAGCTCTGTTCTCACCCTTTTCTGTGACTGATATCAAACAAATTATATGTATACACATCGTATGTAGTAGTTACTTTTTTTGCTATAATTGTTGATACAAGCAATAAACTGCTTAAATGTCCAGAGAATTAAGTAAGTGAAAAAAGCCAATCGTAAAAGGTTATATACTGTATGATTCTATTTATACATTCTTGAAATGACAAAATTATAGAAATGAAGAACACAGATCAGTTGTCTGAAGTTAAGGAGACGGTGAAAAAGAGGTGCCTGGATGGTTCAGTTGGTTAAGTGGCTGACTTCAGCTCAGTTCATGACCTCACAGTTCTTGAGTTTGAGCCCCACATCAGGCTCTCTGCTGTCAATGCAAAGCTTGCTTCGGATCCTCTGTCTCCCTCTCTACTCCTCCACGCACTCTCTCTCTCTCTCCCAAAAATAAAAATTTAAAAACAAAAAAACAAAAAAACAAAAAAAACAAGGAGCGCACCTGGGTGGCTCTGTTGGTTGAGCGTCCAACTCCTGATTTTGGCTCAGGTCATGATCTCATGCCTTGTGATTTCAAGCCCCACATAGGGCCCTCTGCTGTTAGTGAGGAACCTACTTCAGATCCTCTGTCTCCCTCTCTCTCTCTGCCCCTACCCCACTCTCACACATCTTCTCTCAAAAACAAATAAACATTAAAAAAAAAAAAAAAAAAAAGGAAAGGATGAAAGAATAGGGAAGTGAGTGGGGCTTTAACACACAACATGAGGGATCCCTATGGTGATGGAAATGTTCTGTGTCTTGACTATCAATGTCAATGTCTTGTTTGTGATATTGTATTATACTTGGGCAAGATATTACAATGGGGGAAACTGGGTAATTGGTACACTGGATCTTTCTGCATTGTTTCTTGCAACTGCATGTGAATCTATAGTTATCTCAACATAAAAATTTTAATTTTACAACTACTAGAAACTGTTATTATAAAATGTTATTGTTTATCAATTCTGTAATCATTTGTTAATTCTGTGTGATGGTTACATCAACACTAATAGCATGTAGTTATAATAGCATTAAGAAAAACACAACCAGGGGCACCTGGCTGGCTCAATCAGCTTAGCGTCTGATTCTTGATTTGGGCTCAGGTCATGACCTAATAAATTGGTGGGTTGGAGCCCTGCGTTGGAGGCTGACATTGTGGAGCCTCTTTGGGATTCTCTCTCCCTTTCTCTCTCTGCCCCTCTCCTGTTCATGATCTCTCTCTCTCTCAAAAATAAATAAACATAAAAAAAAAAAAAAGAAAAAAGAAAAAGGTTGAGAACATTAGACCAGAGTGTGGAAAATAAGCATTAGGACACACTGCTGGTGAGACTGTAATTGGCATGAAGTTTGAAAGGGCAATTTTGTGACTTCATCAAAAAACTATGTCCTATAGTAATGCTCTTTTAGAAAATGAACAAGAGTGTTTATTGCAGCAATAAATGTAAGAGCAAATAGTAGGGGAAAAGAAATCTTAACCACTTTCATCAGAGAAATGGTTTAAAAATAAGGTACTGTATGAGCAAAGATTACATTATATTGTTACTGTTAAGAAAAAGGAGATCAAGACTTACAATGAGGGGGAAATGTCAACAGATTGCCATTAAACTTCCCTCCACAGGGCCAAACGAAATAACAAAGAGAAGCCGAAGTAGAGAGAAAACCTCCAACTTCTATGAAACCTTGACGAGGCACACAGTCACAAACTGCTGCCACAATACACTAGACTATGGATCAAATCCAGGAAGGACACGAAGGGCAGACTCAGACCTCTGTTCATTTCACACTGCGCGCAGAGACCTCCAAAACGGGGCGACCCTGGCCCAAGACCCCCAATACTCCTTTACTAGCGGGCCCCTGGGGCACCGAACCACCTTCTGAGAGAAGTCATCAGGGCAGTGCTCCGGCAGCAACACTCGCGTGGATGATGTCCGGTACTGATGAGAGTGCGGGGGGGATACCGGGGACCATACAGACCAGGGTAGACCAGATTTACCAATGGATGGGTTTCAGATGGCAAAGACGTGGTAAAATGAGACCTCAGCTTTTTGTTGTTGTTGTTGTTGTTGTTGTTGTTGTTGTTTTTGTACTTTAATTTTTTTTTTCCAAGATAAGTTGGTGCACTGTTTGTGTCACTTTTTAAAGTTCAGTTTTTAAAAATAGAAGAAAGCCCAGAGTGTCGGATGCAATCCCGAGGAAAGTCAGGGATCCTCGGTTTCAATCCTGTATCTGCTCGTTATTCACTGCGACCTCAACCAAACTGCGTTCCTTGGAGCATCTGTAAAAATTTTATAAACACTAGTAGTTGCCCCGCCGCCAGGGCGATTAACAAAAAAAAGGTTTCAACTCTTGGGCCGTAATTCGGAAGCAGGCAAAAGCTGCTCCCCAATCGGGTACTGCCTCGCCGCGGCCGCGGGGTATCTCGGGACTTGTAGTCCAGCCAGTCGAACTCGCTGTCCCGGCAGGCCCCGCAGCGGCGGCAGGGCTACGTGGCGCCGCGGGCTGCGACTGCGCCGGCAGGTGGAGCAAGATGGCTGCGGAGCAGGGCGTGAGGGTCGTCGGGCCCCGGCCCGGAGGGGGACTGGGAAGGGTGATTCGGGCCCTCGTGCTGCTTCTGTGTTTTGTGGCCCGCGGAGGCGCGCTTTACTTCCACATCGGGGAGACCGAAAAGAAGTGCTTTATTGAGGAGATCCCGGACGAGACCATGGTTATAGGTGCGGGCGGAGGGGGAGAGTTTGGAACAAGACCTTGGTCTTGGGGCGGGGGGTGCGGGAGAGTCACCTCTTCCAGAAAGGGGAGCAGCCGGTCTCGCCGCGTGCTGGCGTGGGCCGACTCCGCGCCACCTCGCGCTCATCTGACCTGGACTCGCCCCACTTCCCTCCAGGAAACTACCGGACGCAGCTGTATGACAAGCAGCGGGAGGAGTACCAGCCGGCCACCCCCGGGCTCGGCATGTTCGTGGAGGTGAAGGACCCAGAGGACAAGGTGAGACGATCCCAAAGCCCGCGGAGCCCTCCGCCCTGCGCTTAGGCGCCAGACCAGGCAGGTGCTGGTACTTCCCCTCCTAGTTGCCGCATCTGCTGAACTGCTGAAGACAGTTGGGTGTTGTGAGAAGATCGCGCCCGGCTTTGCGCTCTAGGCCAAGCTTGGGCTGCTGCAGTGCTAACCTCTTACCGACTGCTGCGTGACTCTGCCAAGTCACTGAGCTTCCCTGAGCCGGTTTCCTGGTCTGTGAAATGGAAACTCACCTATCTTACAGGTGTGGTTGGTGCCTTAATTGTGGTGCTGGCAGTCAAAGAATTTTGTCAACTCTAACGCTGTGGCATCCAGACTTTAAGGTTTCACAGGACAGAGTGCTTTCCAAAACGAAGAAGCAACTGTTAATTTCACCAGATAAGGATATTAACGGAAAGCAAAAGAAAAAAAAATCATTGATTGTCACTTTTCATTTAAAAAAAAAAAAAAAATTACCACACACAAAAAGGAGTTGAAATGGCAGGAGCTCTGAATAAAGAGCCCTTTCCAACCGCAGGCCCACGTCAGCTTCATTTTAGATTCTTCACCCCTGCCCCCAGAAGTTCTCAGACAAGCTTTGGCAACTACCGCCGAGCAGCTTTGGAGCTTTTAGTGTGTGGGGTGCCTATGTCTCTGTTGGCTAACTTTTGAGGCTCAGAGAGCCTGAAGACTTCTTTTCTTCCAGCCCCATCCTCTCTATAACACTCACTGAAGGCTTTTGTCTCCAGGTGATCCTGGCCCGGCAGTATGGCTCTGAAGGCAGGTTCACTTTCACCTCCCATACCCCCGGCGAACACCAGATCTGTCTTCACTCTAATTCCACCAAGTTCTCCCTTTTTGCTGGAGGCATGCTGGTGAGTGGACCCATATGGGACTCGTAGCTTTCAACCTCTAAACCCTGGTGGGGCCTGGAGACTGGCAGTGCTTTGGGTGTGAGATGAGTGTGTCGGATTTTGTGTCTCCTAATAATTTTGGGTTTCCGCTGAACATCTGGGCACAGTCCCTGAACTCCTTGTATGTGCCTTGGTCCAAGTGTCAGCCAAGTTTATTCATGCCTGTTTGCCTAGAGCCCCATAGGGGTGGACACTGTGGAGGCCTCAGCACTGGACGAAATGCACAAATGAAGGAAGGTAGGGGGACCAGCTGTCAGTGCCTGGCAGGAAGATGGAGCAGCGCTGCCCGATTTCTTTTTCTCTTCCTTGTCTGTCCCCAGAGAGTTCACCTGGACATCCAGGTGGGTGAACACGCCAACGACTACGCAGAAATTGCCGCCAAAGACAAGTTGAGTGAGCTGCAGCTACGAGTGAGACAGCTGGTGGAGCAAGTGGAGCAGATCCAGAAGGAGCAGAACTACCAACGGGTATGTGGTTGGGCCAGGAGCTCCTGGGTGGGCTTCTTCCCAGAAGCCTTCCCCTGGCTCAGCCAAGAGTGGCATGTGTGTCAGATTCATTATGAAAGCCAGGGGACTTAACTGTGCCGCTTTGCAAGTCTAAAAGGTGGGGTGGGCATCACTAACTCCAGTGTGTAACCAAGGAGACAGGCTCTTGAGAGGCCATCATTGCTCTAAATCCCAGTTACATGTACACAGTGACAGAGCGGGAATTGATATTAATACCTTGGGTGTTATTTCCATGGCTCCAGGTGCTTCCAGGACCAGCTGTTTCAAACTCATTTGTGTCCAGGAGCCAGGCGGTACCATGAATGAATCTGTGACCATAAGGACTGTTGTGTGTCTAATCCTCAGTGGCCTCGGTTAATTGTCAACCCAGGGTAGCCTTGCAGATAGATACGCTAGCCCTGGCTTTTAAGAGAAGCTACAGATCCAAGTGTTTTGATGTGAATTTTTACCAGGTTTTAACTATTGGCGAAACACATCCAGCCACTGGGCCACCAGTTTGCAACTTGTGCCCACAATCCTCGAGGAGCAGTTGGGGAAGACCTGGGCAGAGAGTTTAGAGCACGTGTACTCCTGAGTGCTATAGGGCAGCTCTGTCTGATGGGGTGATACTACTGGCACTTCACCTCCCCTCCCCCCCCCCCCCCCCGGCTCCAGGAGAGGACCAGGGGAGGGCTGTACCTGACACATGAGCAGACAGAGGTTGGTTGGTTGGTTTGAAGTAGGCTGCATGCCCAATGTGGAGCTTCAACCCCAAGAGTTGCATGCTCTACCAGCTGAGCCAGCCAGGCACCCCCAAGCAAACAGACTTAAATGAGTGGGTTCCTGGAGGTCATCTGGCTGGGGAGGATGAATACAGTCCCCAGATGGGGTCTCTGGCTCTTTGCAGACACTGATTGGAACCTGGGCATAGCTCCTTGATTCTGGGGCATCCTCTGCAAAGGGAACCCAGCAGTTAGAGTGGCGCCAGGTGGTGCCCAGCAAACTTAAGCTCCTCTTCCGCTCTCCCCTCCCACAGTGGCGAGAGGAGCGTTTCCGGCAGACCAGCGAGAGCACCAACCAGCGGGTGCTGTGGTGGTCCATTCTGCAGACCCTCATCCTCGTAGCCATCGGCGTCTGGCAGATGCGACACCTCAAGAGCTTCTTTGAAGCGAAGAAGCTGGTGTAGCCAGCTCACAGGCCATCCTTCCTCCCGGGCTGGGGGAGAAAGGGCCTCCTGGAACTGATTTCTCTCTAGCAGGAGGACTGGTTCCGAGCCATGGATGTCTGGAGGGGAAAGGGGCTACAGGCACCCCAGGCACAAGTTTAGGGCAGGAGCTTGGCTGGCTAATACTGAGCAGGTGGTGGGGCAATGCCTGTCCCCTCCCCTGGGCTCTAAGCCCTTTGCAGTAATCACCCAGGGTCTGGTGAAGCCACTGGGAGCCCCATTGGCACCTCAGAATCACAGTGTTACTGATCAGGGATGTGAGGCTGTTGTCTGGGGTGGCTGGGGAGGGGGGAGTGGGTAGGCACGCCAGTCTTTTTTTCTGTCTTCCTTTGCTAACTTGGGATTTGAGCAGGTTGGGGTGTGGCTGTGATTCCCTGCCACCCTGGGAACCTCACTGTACCCTCCTTGGGCCTAGACCCAGACTGCAGATCCAGGGTATGTGTGTCAATGGAGGGTGGGGTTGAGGGGGTTGCAGTGTGGGAAACTAGCCCTGAGGTTGACCTCAGCTTCTCAACATGGTTGTCCTTTTGGGGGCTTGAGGAACTGGGGTCAGGCCAGGCAGAGGCCTTGGTGCTGGCTGGGGATGGGGCCTGCAGAGTCTTAGTTACTGATTTCATTTTCAACAAGTCTAGGTTTGTTACATTGGTTTCCCAATAAAAAATAAAAAAATTCGCTTGTCCCACATAAAGTGTGCCACCGAGGTGCTCAGGGAACGTCAGTTCTTCTATGCAAAGCACTTAACATTCCAAGATGAATACCCACCTGTGAAGTTCATTCTTTCCCTCCCCTCTATACCTTTCTGTAGCAGGGGATAGTGGGTTTACCCAAGAGCATAAAACAAGTGAATGATGGGGGGTTGGTGCCTTGTTCAGGAAGGTAGTGTGCATTGAACAGAAGAGCACTGCGGGTTTGGGAAGGACAGAAATCCTTGGGCTGGCGGGGATGAGGATGTAGATGGTCTTAACCAACAGAATGGGATTTCAGGAGGACCTTGAAGGAGGATTCGGATGTAAGAAGGCAGAGCAGCCGTGGTTGGAAGCCCTGGCAGATGGTTGGCATGGAGGTGGACGGACATGGTTTCCACTGGAGTTTAGGGAGGGGGCTGAGGAAGCCGTTAAGGGAGGCTGGTTAGAGTTAGAAGAGACTCGCATATTACCCAGTGTTTGACACAGTTTTGGGTACAAGAACCGAAAATAAATTTGAGGAAGGTGAATCCACCAGGGTGTGAGAAAGAGACAGGCTGGGGAGGCCAGGCTGTGGACTACTTGAACTGACAAGGGGATATGGTCTGACCTCATACTACCTCCTAGACCTCTTCCACAATAAAAACAAAAAACTTGTTTAGAATAGCCTTAGCGTTACAGAAAATTCATGATGTTAGTTCTCCCTATTATTGTCATGCACCAGTATGGTACAAGTGTTCAAGTTAATGAAACAGTATTGATACATTATCTTAGTTTTATTTAAGTAATCTCTACACCCCACATGGGGCTCAAACTCATGACTCCAAGATCAAGAGTTGCACACTATTGAGCCAGCCAGGCTCCCAATACGTTATTTTTAACTAAAGCCCATAGAGTATGCAGATTTTCTTAGCTGTTGCCTAATGCCCTTTTTTCTGTCCCAGGATCCCATCCAGGACAAGTTACATTTCGCCCCTCCTTGGCTATGACGGTTTCTCAGACTTGCCTTGTTTTTTATTACCTTGACAGTTTTTAGGAGTACTGTTCAGGTACCTTGTAGAATTCCCTCAATTGGGATTTGTCTGCTGTTTTTCTCATGATTGAACTGGAATTCTGGGTTTTTGAAAGACCATAAAGGTGCCATTCTCATCCCATCATACCAAGGGTGCTTATTATTAACATGATTGTGGGTGTCAATGTTTAAAACTAATTAGGATTTTTATGTGAAATCTGATTTCTTGAGGCAAATCAGATCTGACGCTAGTGGGGCTTCATTCTGATGTAACAACAATTAGCAAGACTGAAGGGCAGCTGTTCCCCCTTTAGAAGGGCTTGTGTTTTCAAAGGTCACAGTCCCACCTCCCTGCTTCCATTATTGGCCTCACCCCACTGACTGGTCTCTTCAGGGGATCAGCCTTGCCTTTGTCACCAGCCAAACCTGGGCTGGATTTGCCAAAGTTCTGTTACAGAGTGAAGTGCAATGGCAGAGTTCAGCAGTAAGGTCCTTCTTTGGTCGGTTTTATGCTGGGTTTAAGGGAGAATGGGCATCGCTGGGGATGATTAATTTCTCACAGTAAAGTCCTTTTGGAAGCACAGTGGTTGAGGCCGTAGATTGTGCAAAGTATCTTGGTTTACACCTGAATTTCCTGTGTCTTCATTTCCTCATTTTTAAAGTGGGCATAGTAAGTATACTACCCATAAGGACTGAGTGAGAGAACAGCAGTAAGCAACTTCGAACAATGACGGGCACATAGAACTCAATAGATGTTAGCTATTTATGAGGGAACTTAACATTTTCCGAAGAGCGGAGATCAAGCCTAAGGACTCTGCTGCCGTCTTTTCCCAGGTGGGAGGCTGGCCCAGCCAGCTAGGTTCACACTGTGCCAGGACGGATCTAAGAACCCAATCTTCCTACCCCTTCAAACAACCCCACCCAAGTACCCCTCTTCTGTGTAAGGGCCATCGTTTACATAGCGTTGCCTATGTGCCCAGCACTGTGCCAAGTATCCTTGCAATGTTACGTTCTCCATTAACCCTCACAGCAACGGGTAGCTCAGGAACTATTTATACATGCCAGTGAGGAAAGATGCCAAGAGATTGTGCTTGCCCCCCAAACACAGCCGAACTGGCAGAATCAGGTTTCGAATCCAGTCAGTCTGTCTGCAGTGCTTGGCTCCTAACCACTACGTGGGGTCTGGGCTGAACCCAAGTCGGAGTCCAGAGCTTGGCCTTGCCACCCTCCGATCTTGCTACGGGAGGAAGCATGCACCACCTGGGCCCGAGAAGGGAGGAGGAGGGGGCGGCAGGACGGAGATACAGATCATGCCACAGCGCTGGAAATCTGGAGTCTAAGTACAGTACCGGCCCAGTGACGTGAGTCCCCTCTGAGGTCTCGGTTTCTCGGGAGAACAAGCAGTTCCCAAGTGGGCAGTTAGCGGTCTGGCGACAGGAGCACTCAAGCGGTCCTCGAACGCGGAACCTTTGAAGCTGCGGCTCCCGGGAGCACACGGCGCCGCTGGAGCGGCGGACCCGGCGGACCGAGGGGCGGGGCGGACTGGCCGGGGCGGGGCGGGAGGCGGAGGCGCCGCGTAGGCCCGGGAGGCCGGGCCGGCCCGGCTGGGAGCTCGAGTCCCATGCGCCGCCACCTCCCCCCACGATGTTCCCCTCCCGGAGGAAAGCGGCGCAGCTGCCCTGGGAGGACGGCAGGTGAGCGGCGGCGGCCGGCCCGGGCCCCGTCCTCCCGGGTGCCGATCCTTTCCGGGCCGCCCCGCGGAATCTAGGAGCCCGAGGCCGTCGCGTCCCCGGCTGCGGGGCTTTCTGAGGGTCTGTGGTTCTCCCAGTGGGCCACTGGCTCGCTCTGTATACCGGGTCTCTGTCTCTCCGTGTAGGTCTCTGTCTCTACCAGTCTCCGCCACTTCGCGGGTCTGTATTTCTCCGATGACTTCCGTTTGTGAGTTTCTGTCCCTCTCTTTGCGAGTCTGTCCCTCGGTGCGGGTCTCTTTGTGTCTGTGTTTCTCCGCTGGCATCTGTCTTCGTGCGGGTCTCTGACTGCGTTGACCTCTCTCAGTGGATCTCTGTCTTTCTGCCTGCCCCCGGCCTCTGAGGGTCTTTATTCCTTTTCTCTGGTGTCTACTTCCCCCCATCACATCCGTGTAACCTCAGACCCCATCCTCCTTCAGGCTTCCCCATCCTTTGCTGACCGCCCAGAAGAACACACCAGAAAGAATCTCTATGCTAGCCTGGTAGGCCACTGACTGGCACGAACTAGGCACTCCTCACACGTAATGCTGGTTCATTTCCGGTGCAGCTGTACTTGAGTGGGACCTCCTGCATGTGTTAGGTGTGAACTTGATCCAGACCTTAGCTGATGATGTTTTCCTAAACAGTATTGGGGTAGGGGAGTTATTCGGCTTTCTAGATTTGGGAGAACACCACACTTCATTCGTGAGATGTGCCGCCAAAACTCTTCTCACCTGGGACACACACCCAGATAGTGGGTCTCCGCCCAGTGAATATCACCTCTTCCCCCGTATGTCTCTTAAGTTTGCCAGGTGCCAAAAGATTCGGGAACATAGTGGGCAAAAGGCTTGTGTTTGGGGGATTTTGTAGACTTGGTGTTGAAGCAGGAAGACAGGAATGTAGTAGAAAGAAAGCCTGGACAGTGTGGAGTCAGCCCTGGGCAGGAATCCTCTTTAACAGCCATGTGACCAGGAACAGATCACTTAATCTTTCTGACCTCAGCTTTTCCATCTCTAAAACAGGGATCATAATATCTACTCTACAGGGCTGTATGAGGATTAAAAGAAGCCACGTATGTAACACTCTTGACACGGTGCCTGGCAGGCAGGAGGTATCTACCTTTGCAGTTGGGAGGTGCTGTAACCAGAGCAGCTGATATTCAAACCTATATCACTAAGATTTGTGTAAGGGCAGAAACAAAAGGTAATAGAGGAAATTTCCATGTCCACATCCCTTTCCGTAAACCTTTGGAACATACCTGTGTTCCCAGAAAAAGTTACTGCTGTCAGTTCCTGCTTTTGACACAGGGGTACAAAGGTCCAGGCAACAGATTCAGGCTAGCGTAGCAGTTAAGAGTGCTGGCTCTGGAGCCAGCCCAGCTGGATTTGACTCTGCCTTTTCTAGCCCTGGGCACAGGTTGATGGAGATAAACCTCACTTAGCCGGCCACTCAGAGCAGGGTGCCCTGGGCCTGGGAGCAGCTGGGACTGCAGTTCTGGAGTTTGCCACCAGGCGGCACCAGGAGTTCTCGGTGTCCGCTGTCCTGAGGAATTGACATTTGGCTCTGAATTCAGTTGCTCAGCCATTTGGACCCTTAAAGCCCAGGATAAGATTGCCTATGAGAATGTGATCCTGCAAAGGGAAGCTGGACTGAAGCAATAGCATGTGACAATGCACGGAATGCCCAATCCATGCCATACCCCTGGATGATGGTCACTGCTTCTTTTCCCAAAGGTGGGAGATTTCCTCATGTCCATATCCCCGGTCTCCACCCCAGCCCCAGAAAGAACCCAGGGGACGAGGGAGAATCTGTAGAGGTTCCAGCCTTCCCAGGCCACTGGCAGAATTGGGCTCCGCTCTTCCCCAGCGGAAACCCCCACCACAGGACAATGGGGGGTAAGTCTTAGCTGGCCACCCCTCTGCTGTGTGTGAGACCTGGCTTCAGGGTTGCTGGCTTCCAGGTTGGCAGTTGTGTGTTAGAGAAAGTCAGGAGTTGGTCTGGCTCTGGCGTGTGACTTAAAGCATGCCCTGACTGCTTGAACCCTTCCTGTAACTCACCTAGCAAGCCCTTTGCTGTCTAAACTGTTCTGGGGCCGCAGACAGGAATGGCTTATCTAGGGGGACGACCAGCAGGGACACAAGGGATTACAGAACTCTGAATGCTTCGAAGAAGGAAGGACCAGATACCAAGGAGAGAGCATGCATGTCCGTTTGTGTGCACGTTAAGGGTGGGCAGTGCTGGCCCTGACGTTGGAGTTGAGGTAGAGGGACGTTGCTGGTTATGACATGGGAGTTTGGCTCTGAAGGATCATCAGAGGGCATCTCAGACTGAAGTGGCAGGCTGTGTCAGGGCTGGAGCAGGAAGGAACATGGTGAGTGGCGAAGGTCTGGGTTACCCAGTGTGTGGCACTGGGTGAGTGGTGGGGGCGAGTGCAGGCAGAATGTATACTACCTTGTAGCTAACTGGTGACTCCCAAAGGCTATAAAGCAAAGTGATTTGCAGGTTGTTTCAGGGGGGTAGACTAGAGAGAGCTTCCCTTGTCTTAGGTTCCTCAGCTCCTTCTCTGTCCTCAGCAGAGAAATCTGGTAAATTCCACCTCTCTAACCCAGACAGCGATCTCTCCCAGCACGACCTCGGTGTCTAAGCGATTCAGATGCACTTCCAGCTTCTAAACGGAGCCTGATTTCCATACCTAGCCCTGATCTTTCTCTCCCTGTCCCATCTCTCCTCCCTTGTCACATAAGCTGCCTCTTGGACTGAAGATTGGAGTCTCATTCAGTGAACAGCGACTGTCAGTTTGGGTCTTGCATTGTTTCGGGGGTAGGTTGGATCTCCCCAAGGTAAACACTGGTCTTTTCCAGTGGTGGAAGGCCTTGAGGACCTTTCTGGTGTGAGAAGCAGGACTGAAGTGAGGGTTTATACTGGGGGTACACTTACAGAGGAGGAGGACTGGAAGGTGGTGGGTGGGATCTCTAAGGCAGGGCTCCTGCCCTCGGCTCAGGCTCAGACCCTTCAGCCACCGTACTGGAGAACGGCAGGTACCAGAGACCAGGAGTCTCGCCCTTGCCCTCCAGCAGCTCTTGGTCTGACCCGGACTCACTTACAGAAAGTAAGAGGGCGTGAAGGAACTGGGGCAGCTCTGACCCGGGGTTGGAGGGCTTCCTGGAGGTGCAGTGACACCTCCTGGGCCTAGAGCAGTAAGCAGGATTCCGATGTGTGGTAGCAGCATGAACAAAAGCATTGACGTTGCTTCTGCACTAACTGCCAGGCGCGTGGGGCAGACCAGTCATGTGCACCTTACCAGTGGGGAAGCCAGAGAAGGGGTCTGCCAAAAGGCTCCGGCTCCACTCTCCCTTCTGACCCCACCCCTGCTCTTGTCCCAGGTCCAGGTTGCTCCCCAGCAGCCTTCCCCGGAAATGCTCCGTCTTCCACCTCTTCGTTGCCTGTCTCTTACTGGGCTTCCTCTCCCTGCTCTGGCTGCAGCTCAGCTGCTCTGGTGACGTGGCCCGGGCAGCCCGGGGACAAGGGCAGGAGACCCCAGGCCCACCCCACTCCTGCCCCCCGGAGCCACCTCCCGAGCACTGGGAAGAAGACGCGTCCTGGGGCCCCCACCGCCTGGCAGTGCTGGTGCCCTTCCGTGAACGCTTCGAGGAGCTGCTGGTCTTTGTGCCCCACATGCACCGCTTCCTAAGCAGGAAGAAGGTCCCGCACCACATCTATGTGCTCAACCAGGTGGATCACTTCAGGTAGGGACGGCCTCCCAACTCGGCCCCCCCTCTCCAAGGCCTCCCCTTGCCCAGGCCCCTCGGCTGCTTCTGCTCCCACTGGGGTCCAGTGCCAGGGGTGCCTCTGGCCTGGGAAAGACCACCCAGCGCAGTGGCGGGAGGGTGGGAACAGTAAACCCCTCTCGCTGGTGTGACGGGAATTTCAGGGGAGGATTGGGGCTAAGGAGAGTCCTGGTGTGATACCCATTTTGAAAGGATCGCCATGGCTGTCGTAGGAGGAATACCTTTTACCAGAACAGGAGAATGGGGCAGTCCTGGGAGGCCTGCTGGGCTGTTGGACGGGAGGGCCTCTTGGCTGTAGGGGAGCAGGGGTGGAGAGATGTGACGGGGAGGAAGCACAGACCGAGCTTTCCAGTGGATTGGCTGTGGGGATTCAGGAAAGGCAGGGTCAAGGCCACAGCTTTGAAGCTGTTCACAGTCTACTGTTACCCTGGGGTCCTTGCCCTTTACCATGCGCCGCTCCCCTCCGTGAGCTAGTGCGCACATCTCACACTCCACCTCCACCTCCTTTCTCTCCACCTCGCTCCTCTGGGAGGCAGACCTGAAGGCTCTTGAACCCCGCCAGGCCCTTTAGGCCACAGTACCACCCAGTCTTCACAGCCCACCCTCCTCGTCCTCACTTTCTCCTCACCCACCTTGGAGTCCATGGTCCATCATTAACATCTGTCATCTCGCACTTCTCACCTCCCTGACCCACCTGCTGCTGGCTGCTCCATGCCTATCCTGGGGCAGCTGGCTGTCCCCCCTGGCGATGAGCCCTGGCCCAAGAGGGCCCTCTGGCCTGCTGCCTCTCCTCCTCTGAGGCAGCCCAGCACCCTTTCTCCTGTCCCTCTCCTCGTCAGCCGTGGCTGATGACTTTGCTCCCTGTTTGAGAAGTCGAGCCAACAGGAAGAGAGTGAGCCCTCCAGCCTCTGTGCTCACGGACTAGACTCCCACCATGCTGGGGATGCACTGCCCCAGCCCCTCCAGGGCCAGCTCTTCCGGTCTGGCGCTGGGTCCCCTTCTCATTCTCCTACTCAAGGACATCGCTTCAGCCATCCACTCCTTTCTCTCCCTCCTGGATTGGTTTCTCCTCCCTTCTGGGGCATTTGCATCAGCAAACATACTGAAATAGCTCCTGTCTAAAAAGAGAAGGAAAAGCCCCCGTGACCCCTTGCCCACCCCTGTCACCTCATTGCTCGGAGCCCCTTCAGAGCAGAACTTTCCTGTCTCCCCTCTCACTCTCTCTGGAACCTGTTCCCCTCAGATGTTTACCCCCCTCCTCACGCTGAAGCAACTCTCACTGATGTCACCAGTGAGCCCACCTCCCTAATCCAAGCACTGTTCTCAGTCTTCCACCGCCAGGTAGCATTGGCCAAGTGGGTTACTTCTTCCTCTTGGAAACACCTCCGTTTGACTTCTGAGACAGCACTCCGGTTCTCTTCCTTCCTCACCTCTGCTAAGTCCTTTGCCCGTTCTACCTCACCTCCCTGACCTCTCGACTGGCGCTCTTAGGGCTCAGTCCTTGGGCATCTTCTTTTCCGGCTGCAGTCACTCCCTGAGAATGTCATCCGGCCTCATGGCACTAAACCCCTTCTGTGCCCTGGTGGCCCCCAAGTCTGTGTATTCCCGGCCTAGACCACTCTCCTGACCTCCAGCCCCCTGCATCTGGGCACCACATAACCCTCCGTCTGGTGGTCCCGAGCATCCCAAGCTTCACATGATCAAGGCTGAATGTCTGCTTTCCCACCCGCCCTCTTCCCTATTTCAGGAGATGGCAGCTCCTCGCTTCCGGTTGCTCAGGCCAAAAAGCCTTCGAGTCATTGTCACCTCCTCGCTTTCCCTCAGCACACCCCGTCCCTCGGAATGTGTCTCAAATCTGCCCACTTCTCACCACCTCCCTGAGCTAAATCACCATCGTCTCCCACCCAGATGATCGTAGCCTTCCAACCCTGAGCCTCCCTTCTCTCCTCAACACCCCAGCTAGAGTGATCCTGTTAAACTGGAAGTCACAGCACATCCTGGCTCTGCTCTCAGCCCTGCAGGGGCTCCTGCGTGGTACCCGGGGTCACAGCCCAAGCCTGTCAGGGGCCAGTCCCCCACTGGCCTCATCCCTGAAGCCCTCCTGGTCACCCTGCTTGGTCACACAGGTGTCCGCTCCTGCCTCGGGCCTTGGCAATTGCCTTCCCCTCTCCTTGGAGACCCGCTCCCTCTACCCGCTTCTGGCTCATTCCTTCAGGCCTTCACACGTCATACCATTACCCTGGCCTTCCTGCTGGCCCTGTCTGCAAGAACACCTGCCCTGCCCCCCAGCATGCTCTCCCCTCCTAACCGCGTGCGCGCTTCTCTCCTCCGTAGCCCTTGCCTGGCTGGTTACATATTCACTTATTGATTTGTGTTTCCTCTTATCAGGACCTCAGCTCCTCGAGGGCAGGGCTTTGATTTCTCTCAGCTGTCGCCCCAGTGGGCCGGACGGTGTCTGGCACATAGCTGGCAGTCGGTAGACGTCTGTGTGATGAGCAGACGGCAGGCGGGCAGCCGGGCAGCCCCACGGGGAAGTCGGCGTCGGGTGGGAAGGCGGCACAGGCGCCAGGGGGGTGGGCGCCACGGAGGACAGGCTGTCACGCAGTTTGGGGACCGCGACCTCACCGCTCCCCACCCGTGCAGGTTCAACCGGGCGGCCCTCGTCAACGTGGGCTTCCTGGAGAGCAGCAACAGCACGGACTACATCGCCATGCACGACGTGGACCTGCTCCCCCTCAACGAGGAACTGGACTATGGCTTCCCCGAGGCCGGGCCCTTCCACGTGGCCTCCCCGGAGCTGCACCCGCTCTACCACTACAAGACCTACGTGGGCGGCATCCTGCTGCTCTCCAAGCAGCACTACCAGCTGGTGAGGCCGGGGGGGGGGCGCCCGCCTGGGGTGGGCATGGGCAGGAGGAGGGACGGTCCCGGGCCGGCGGATGAGAGGGTCCTGCCCTGGCCGGTCAAGGGAGTCCGGGAGCGGGACCGAGCCAGTCAGCGAGGATTCAGCCGCAGTAGCGGGAACCCCCTGTGAGCTGGCTTCGGGAGACTCGGGGTTCGTTGGTTCTCAATGGAACAGTCTGGGCTGGCTTCAGGGGTGGCTTGCCAGGCCTCTTAGCGTCACCAAGGACGTCTCTCAGCTCGGCTTTCTCTGGAGTGGATTTGTTCTCAGGCCTATGAGGTGCATGGTGGCCGTCCTGGCTGCACGCTGCGTGCACCCAGGCCCGGGTTCAGTGGACGGTGAGGTCTCTTCCCCAGCAGCCGGGACAGGAGTCCCAGAACTGCGCCACCCTGGCTCCTGATTGGCCTGACTTGAGTAGGGGTGGGGGAGAGGGGGCTACCCCTGAGTCCATTGTTGTGGCTGGAGGTGGGGGGGGGGGGCCGGTGAGGGAGTGAAGGTGGAGGGAGGTTGGGGAGTAGGTGAGGGTGAGGGGAGAGAGTGGGAAGGACCGAGTGGCTTAGACACTGGTCTTTTGCCCTTTTCTTCAGGCTGCGGCTGAAGTCAGCTTTACAGAAATGAAGCCCTGAGTTGGGTGGCTAATAGGTGTCTGTCGCAGGGCCCAGCTGCCCCTCTCCCCACAGGAAGAGAGCAGGGCAGAGCCTCCCAGGAGAAAAGGGGGTATCGGGCAGGCAGAAATCAAGCAGGATTGGCACTTCTGCCCATTGCCAATTGCCCTGAAGAGGTGCCTTCCACCAGTCAGCCTTTTTTTTTTTTTTTTTAATCTATTTATTCTGAGAGAGAGAGAGAGAGAGAGAGAGAGAGCAGAGGAGGGGCAGAGAGAGAGGGAAAGAGAAAGAATCCCAAGCAGACTCTGTGCCATCAGCACGGAGCCCGACACGGGGCTCAAACTCAAAAACTGTGAGATCATGACCTGCGCTGAAACCAGAAGTGACACTCAACCGACTGAGCCCCCCCAGGGGCCCCCAGTCAGACATTTTTGAGAAACCAATCGTGTCAAACAGACTCAAGGCCCCATGAGAACAGGCAAGGGGCCTGGCATGTGATGGCTGTCCTCCAGTAGCTCAGAGGTTGCGGGAACTATAAGCCTCTGGGTGCACATTAGAACCTCCAGGGGAGAAGGAGGAGAAAGGGGGCTTTGGCCTACTCCTGGGTGGTCAGAGACCAGGGAGCACCCTGGGAGGATGGGGCAAGTGACTCTCCCTGTCTCTGTGTCAGTGCAACGGGATGTCCAACCGCTTCTGGGGCTGGGGCCGCGAAGATGACGAGTTCTACCGTCGCATCAAAGGGGCCGGGCTGCAGGTAATACTCCCCCCAGGGCTCCCCACCTCTTCAGCATCGGGGCTGCCCCAGGGTTCCCTTCCCTGCCCTCAGATGACATTCCTGGGGCTTAGGGATGACACCCCCAGTTCCAATCTCAGCCTGGCCCCCGATAGGCACACCTCTTCTGCAGAATGGCAGTACAGGCCCCTGCCCGTGGCCCGTGGCAGGCGGTGGGACCCCAGAGGACTAGCGGTGAGGACCGGGGCTCCAGGAGGGCGGCCTGACCCAACTTCTTTGGCCTTCTTAGCTTTTCCGCCCCTCGGGAATCACAACTGGGTACAAGACATTTCGCCACCTGCATGACCCAGCCTGGCGGAAGAGGGACCAGAAGCGCATCGCAGCTCAAAAACAGGTGCTGGCTGGTCCCCTGACTGGGGATGGTTAGGTGGTGATGTGGGGAAGCAACAGGGCCAAGCGTTTCACCAAGCTCTCCTCCAGCCCAGATGGCCCTGCCCTCCCCTGCGTGGCCCAGGCCAGTCTCTGGGCATTCTGCTTGGGCACTGTGCCCTGTGCTGGTGGCCGCTATGGGCACCTGGCCACGTGGGTAAGCTGAGACCTCGGCGTCCATGCAGGCAGGGAGCAGGGGAGGGCCTCAGCTATCGGTGCCAGCGTCCCAGGTGGACCTGTGACACGGGAACCACCATCCCCCAAACAGCCTCTTCTTTAGGAGCCATATTAGCCCACCTGAACGATCTCAGCCCTCTTGCTTACTGGTGGAACGCAGCTGCGGACAGCCGGCGGCCTCAAAGCCCTGAGTGCATGCTCTCTCTCCGTGTCCTCCCCAGGAGCAGTTCAAGGTGGACCGGGAGGGAGGCCTGAACACCGTGAAGTACCGTGTGGATTCCCGCACAGCCTTGTCTGTGGGCGGGGCCCCCTGCACTGTTCTCAACATCATGTTGGACTGCGACAAGGCTGCCACCCCCTGGTGCACATTTGGCTGAGCCAGCTGGACAGTAAGGAAGCCTGTGCCCACAGGCCACACTGCTTACTCAGGCTCTGGATAAAGCCTCAGGCCCTGGGGCCCACCTCCCCTAGGATGTGGGGTGGCCTGAAGCAGCGGATCGCAAGCCGCACATTTGCAGCAGCCCAGCCCCCAGAGGTGGGCTTGAGCCAGGACAGGACACACACAGGGTGCCTGGGACGCTGCTAGCAATAAACAGTGATGGAGAGAGACTGGGACGTGGCTCTCACCTGGGACTGTCCGCCCCGCCTTCCTGCTCGCCCTGCTCTCCCCGTCTTCGCGCGCCCACACCTAAGGGCTTTTCCTTCCCCTGGACGGACGGCCTCATGCCAAGATGCAGTTCTGAAGCCAGGCCACTGACATGGGTGGCCAGGACAATGCAGAGGGTTAAAACTGCAGGTTTCTGTGCAAGCCCCACAGAAAGGGAACAGCCGAGACCAGCTCTCTCTGGCTATCGCCATGCAGGAAGGCGGGCCTGGGGTGGGCCAGATCTTCTGAGTTCTCAAAAAGAAACTTGAATTCTGGATTCCTGAGTGAAATCGGTTCGTTTTTAAATGATAGCAGCTAATTGAAACTTCAGAAAAGTATGGCGGGCCGAACAAATGTGTCATGGACCACCAGTTTGTCACCTGGGGCTGAGCGGAAGGGGACGAGGGAAAAAGATGGCACCTCTCTTAGTTATAAGCTGGTAGGGGGGTAGGGCAGGGCTGGGGACGCCAAGGTCAGGGGAGGCTCAGGTGGGAGAGACGCTGAAGGCCAAGGTTCCTGCCACCTCCCACAGCCCTCCAGGCTTTGCTGCCCTTCTGGGCAGTCTGCCCCCCTCAGGCCGTGGTGGGCTCTGACTCTGGGGTGGGGGTGGCTTCATTCTGCCACACTGAGACAGAACTAGACCCACAGGACCGGACTCGGGGTAGGCAAAATGTGGTGGCAAGGACTTGGTCATAGCTTGAGGGTGGGAGGACCACGTTTCTGAGGCGAGAGGGAGGAGATGAAAGGCAGGAGCATCCTGCAGTGTTCCCCGCATGCGGGCAGATTACCACTGATCACACGATGTCCAGGAGAGGTGAAGGAGGGGAGCCGAGGGAGACCATGGAACTGGAAAGTGACCTTGGAGGAATTATCTGGAGGGAAGCCGGGGGCCAACGAGAGTGGGAGGTGAGGGGCTCTGCAAGGCAGATCATTCCTTCAAGGCATTTGACTGCCAAAGATTTGGGCCAGTGGTCAAAGGAGTCTGGGGACTGGTTAAGGGTGGTTTGGTTAACAATAAATAGGACACCCTAAATGCTAGAGGAAGGGATTGAAGTCCCAAAGTTCAGGAGGATGGATTCAACAGCTGTGCTCCAAAATGATCACCCTCAAAGGGTGATCTCAGTGCTGCTGGGTGCCACTGTGTGCGATGCGCACAGCACCACCTGAGCACAGCACAATGGAGTAGTGTATCTGTTCAGATGTACAACAGAGGTTCCATATCCTCAACTGACCTCGCCCAGCAATTCAGCTTCCCTCAGTACAGTGAGGGGCAGATGGACTAATTACAGTGCAGGGGTGCTGGGAGGGGCTTTCTCAACCTTGAGGCCCAAGAGAGGGGAAGGCCCAGAGAAGCGCTCCCTGTGTGCCAGTCTCTGGACAACCCCGGCTGCATCATCTTGGACTTAACATAGCGTGGAGGCAGAACAGCAGCCTCTTTGGTGTTGGTGTGAATGGATGTGATGTCAAAGCCCCCAGCTCTGCACACTTCTCTCCCTGGCTTGTAGCAAGACCTAAAAGGATGAGGAGACCCTCCTCGCCATCTGCATGGAGGGCATAGAATGAACAGAAGAAAAGCAGGATCCACTGCCTGAGCCTGGACTGGGGCGCAACTCCAACCGTGTGGTCCCCCACCCCCTGTGGTCACTGCCACCACCTCCTTCAAGGAGCCTGTAAGCACCCAGCCCGGGCCTGTTGCAGCCTGAATCCACAGCCTCCCTCCCTCCCCAGCCCAGGCCTCCCCCCGGGGGGTCTCTCCAGGAGAGTAGGAGAGGGCTGAGTGGTGCCTGGCAGGGGGAAGAAGCAGACAGCTCTGCAAATGCCAGAGCACCTTGGTGCTTCCCTGGCTCCATGGAGGGGGACTAGCATCCCCGTGTTGCTGGCCAGGGCGTGGATGAGATCAGCCCTGGACGTAGCAATACCTGCCACGGCACTTGTCCAACATGGTGGCTGTAATAGCAACTATAACAAGCAGGCACTAGTCGAGCATTCACCACATACAGGATTCTTTATGTTGCATTATCTCATGGGGCCTCTCTCTAGCTAAGCTAGGTCCTATTTATTAACCTGTTTTATGGAGGACAATGATGAAGCATAGAGAGATAAGTAGCTTGCCAGGGTCAGAGAGGTGATACTTGATGGAGCTTGGGATCTGAACCCCACGGCCGTGGCTTCGGAGCCAGATTCCTTCATCCCTGGCCTGTACAGTAGGTGCCAATGCACAGAGGCTCCTTCCCTTCCAGACCTTCCCTCCTCCTCTTCCCAGCTGGGGAGGGCTGATGGGGAGGGCTGACCAACGAGATCTGGTACCTCTCCCCACCCTGGGACAAAAGCAGAGCCTTGGGGGAGAGACAGAGTATCTGCCCCATGCATCCTCTGCCTGGAGTAAGATGGAGATTTGGCTGCTGGAGTGGTCCCTTGGGGCATCAGCAGGATCCACAGCATGGCACTGTGTCTGAGGAATATACTTGGGGCTCTGGGAAGGCCTCCCCAAGGAGGCGGGGTCTTGCTGGTAGAGTCATTGCAGTCATGATGGGAAGGGTTCCAGAGGGATCAGCAAGTGCGAGGCAGAGACACCGGGGCAGTGTGTCACGCTGAGGGGCTTGGAAGCAATTTGGGGTGTCCCTGGTACCCCAATACAGTATAGGAGTCAGAGGAGGTGGGCGGCAGAGGAAAGCTTAAGGTGACCCATGAGGATCTGTGAAGGCCATGCTGAGTACCGCGTACATTATTCCGCAGGTGCAGGAGTTTCCAAGCAGGGGAGGGTCTGAGCAAGGAGACAGTTATGGTTAGGTCTCTGTTACAGAAAGATCCTTGGGTGCTGGTGCAGGGGGTTGGAGGATGGAGTCTGAAGGGAGCACTTAGGCTGAATAAGAGAGGATGAATCCTGGGGCGCCTGGGGGGCTCAGTTGGTTGAGCATCGGACTCTTGATTTCAGCTCAGGTCATGATCCCCCATTTCATAAGTTTGAGCACAGCTGTGCTGACAGTGCAAAGCCCGCTTGGGATTCTCTCTCTCTATCCCTTCTCCCTCTCTCTCTTAAAATAAGTTTTTAAAAAAATTAATCTAAAAAAGGGATGATGAAGCCAGACTAAGCCCTTCCTTCATGGAGGGTCTGCCTCCCCGCACACTCTTTCCCAAAAGGCCACATGGAGATCTCTAGCCCTGTTGCCCTCTCAGCCCTCATGCCTTGAGGGCTTTTTTTGTTTGTTTGTTTTTGTTTCTGTTTTTGTTTTAAAGGACAAACCAAAGGAAAAGCAACTTCACTTTCAGCTTCCTCCCGGAAAGGGTTTGGGGAGGTCCGTCACTCCCACCTTCACAACAGGAACAAACCAGAAAGCAACCACTTTTCTTGAACCCAGCAGAGAAGTGACGCAAACTGCCACCCTCCAAATCTGGACAGACTGGCAAATACAGCCGAGATCGGCTAACCTAGAGCAGAGCTGCTGGGGCCACAGTAGGGGTACTTTTGTTGTAATTTTGACCAATCGGTGAAGGCTGAGGAGTGTGGCCAAGAGCCAAGGAAAGTCCCCTCCTGTCTTTAGCAGAAGAGAGGGGAAAGTAACCATTTAAAAATACACCCTGGGGTACCTGGGTGGGTCCATAGGTTGGGCGGCAGACTTTATCTCAGGTAGTAATCTCACAGTTTATGAGTTCAAGCCCCGCATCAGGCTCTGTGCTGACAGCTCAGAGCCTGGAGGCTGCTTCAGATTCTGTGTCTCCCTCTCTCTCTCTGCCCCTCCCCTGCTCTCTCTCTCTCTCTTTCTCTTGCAAAAAAAAAAAAAAAAAATTAAAAAATGTTTAAAAACATAGCCAGAGCAGTATCCCTGACAAAAGCCTTCTCTCCAGAGCCTTATTTTTCTCACGGGAGCGTGGGGCTAAGGACAGTTACCCAACTGCAGTTCCTACTAGCTTTTCTGCCTCACCCAAGGAAGAGGGGACAAAGCTGAGACACCTGTGAATGTCACAGCCCAGAGACACAGACCCACCAGAATACTGAGATTTCATCATAAAATTATAAAATGCTTTCCCTTTCCTTAACCCCTTGCCACCAAGTCAATAAGCTTCCAGTATGACAATAGCAAGTTACAGCTGAAAGAGCTTCAGGGCGCAGACTGCTTTTAGAAAGTTCTTGGAGAGGAGTTCCTGGGTGGTTCAGTTGGTTGAGTGTCTGACTCTCAATTTTGGCCCAGGTCATGATCCCAAGGTCATGGGGTCAAGCCCCAAATCACGCTCAGCTTGCAGCCTGCTTGAGATCCTCTCTCCCTCACTCTCTCTCTCTCAAAAATAAAAAATAGGGCACCTGGGTGGCTCAGTCAGTTAAGTGTTCAACTTCGGCTCAAGTCATGATCTCATGGTTTATGAGTTCAAGCCCAGCATGGGGCTCACTGTTGGCAGCTCAGAGCCTGGAGCCTGCCGCGGACCCTCTGTCTCCCAATCTCTCTCTGCCCCTCCCCCACCTGCACTCTTTCTCTGTCTCTCAAAAATAAACATTTTTAAAAATCTTTAAGGGGCGCCTGGGTGGCGCAGTCGGTTAAGCGTCCGACTTCAGCCAGGTCACGATCTCGCGGTCCGTGAGTTCGAGCCCCGCGTCAGGCTCTGGGCTGATGGCTCAGAGCCTGGAGCCTGTTTCCGATTCTGTGTCTCCCTCTCTCTCTGCCCCTCCCCCGTTCATGCTCTGTCTCTCTCTGTCCCAAAAATAAATAAACGTTGAAAAAAAAAATTTTTTTTAATCTTTAAAAAGTAATACAATAAAATAAAAAATTTAAAAGACAACATAAAATTTTTTTAAAAAAGATAAAAAGCTCTTGGAGAAAGTCAAAGACTGCAGAAGGAAAGAAACAAACAAGGACACTAGAAGAACTTAAAGCCACTGGCACCTAAAGCTACAGTTAAACATCAAACCAGTCCGAGTCCTAGCCAGACTAGCATCAGACCTCACATTAAATGTCTATATCAGTCCCTTTACCCAACAAATCACATTTCAAGCCATGCTAAAAGTCAAGAAAGAAAGAAAGAAAAAAAAAAAAAAAAAAACAGACTGAAGACGAGAGCAAGAATCAGCACCAAACTCAGATATGACACAGATTTTGGATTCCTCAGGACATTTAAAATAACTATGACTCCTATGTGAAGGGCTTGGGATATTGCGATTTATCAGAAGTATATATATATTTGGGGAGCACCTGGGTGGCTCAGTGAGTTAAGCGTCCTACTTCGGCTCAGGTCATGATCTCACAGTTCGTGAGTTCAAGCCCCATGTCGGGCTCAGCACTATCAGTGCGTGGGATTCTCTCTCTCTCTCTCTCTCTCTCTCTCTCTCTGCCCCTCTCCTGCTTGTTCACACTCACATGCGCATGCATGCACACTCTCAAAATAAATAAACTTAAAAAAAAAAAGAAATATACATATTCAGATGACCAAAAGATATTTCTTCTCAAATATCTGGCCTTCGTTCCATGGTTCCTGGCTCACACAGCTCATAAAAACCTTTGGCATTTCCTGAGTAATAAGAGGATTGGGGCAATCTTTTGTTGTAATATTTGGTCTCTTGTCCTCAAGAGCTCCTGAAATCTCTCGAGGAGCCATAAATGTAAAATAAACCCCTTTCCACTACAACTAGGTTTATGTGACACCTTGGTTTTCTTTTAAGAGTTTTATCATTTTTGCCCTTAAATTAAGGTCTGCGGTCCATTTTAATTTTTGTATAATGGTCTGAGGTAGAGGTCCAACGTCATTCTTTTGCATACGGAATCCAGTTTTCCCAGCATCGGTGTGTTGAAAAGACTATTCTTTCCGCCATTTAATTGTCTTGGCTGACAACTGTTGAAAATCAATTGACCCTAGAGGTAAGACTGTATTTCTGGACTCCCAGTTCTATATGTCTGTCCTCATGCCAGTGCCGTTCTGTTCTGATTATTGTAGCTTTATAGTACGTTTTAAAATTGGGAAGTGTGAGTCCTCCAGCTGTGTTCTTTGCAAGATTGTTTTAGCTATTTTGGGTCCCTGGCATCCATGCGGATTCTAGGATCAGTTTATCAATTTCAGAGGCCTGGGGGAAGAAGTGTAATTTTGATAGGAGTAACACTGATTCTGTATGTCAATTTGGAGAACTGCCATCTTAACGATATTAAGTATTCAATCCACAAATACAGGGTATGTTTCCATTTGTCCATATCGTCTTTAATTTATTTTTTTTTAAGTTTTTATTTATTTATTTTGAGAGAAAGAGTGAGTACACGTGAGCAGGGAAGGGGCAGAGAGAGAGAGAGAGGATCCCGAGCAGACTCTGAGCTGTCAGCACAGAGCCAGATGCAGGGCTTGAACTCACCAACCGCAAGATCATGACTGAGCCAAAATCAAGGGTCAGATGTATAACCCACTGAGCCACCCAGGTGCCCCTCTCCTTCTTTCTCTCTTAATGCCCCCTCAACCTCTTCCCCCAATCAGTCTAAAGGTTTGATAATTTTGGTAGTCCTTTCAAAGAACCAAGGTTTGGCTCCATTGATGTTCTCAATTTTTCTATTGTTTATATCCTTAATTTTGACTCTAATCCTAATTATCTCCTTCCTCCTGCTCGCTTTGGATATCTCACTCTTCTTTTTCCAGTGTCTTCATGTACAAAGTTAGGTTATTGATTTGAAATATTTTCCTTTATTAATATTTATTGTTTACAGCTATAGGTTTCCCTGGAGCTGTGTGTTGGCTACAACCATAAATTTTGGCATGTTACATTTTCTCTTCCATTCATCTCAAACTGTGTTCTAGTTTCTCTTGTGATTTCTTCTCTGGCTAATTGGTTATATAAGCATGTGTTATTTAATTTGTGAAATCTCCAAATCCCCTTCTGTTATTAATTTCTAATTTCCCTCTATAGTGGTCAGAGAAGGCGCTTTCCAGTATACTGGCCTCGCACACGGTCTCCTCCAGAGAAGTTTCCACATGTACTTGAGAAGAATGTATACTCTGCTATTGTTGGGTGATTCTGTAGTGTTTTCATTTTTTTTTTTTTGACACTTAAAAAAAAATAATGTCTATCCAAATTAAGTTCACCCCTTTCCAGATATTTATAAATTATCAGACTCACTTGTCATACAAGGATTAACCCAAGGTGGCTGGTAAAACCAGATGGGTCCTGTTCAAAAAGTTCTCTACGAATTGCAGGAATATCATTGAGGATGGCCATCTCTCACATGTAGGGGACTTTAATGCACACTGCAGGCTTTCTGACCTTGGGTGAATTGCTTAATCTCCATCTGCAAAATGGAGATTTTCCTCATCTCAAAAATGCATTACCTGCTTTGCAACAAGGCTTTGAGTATTACGAACGCTGCATGGAGACCCATGTCAATGTCCGGCATGTGGTAATGCTCAATAAACAGTAGCTATAGTCACTATTAAGCCTGTTTTTATGCATCCCGTCTAGTTTAATAAGTAGAACACCATAAGCTAGATATTGTAAGATAATGGCATTATTAAATCTGTATTTCCTTCCTTCCTAAATTAGACATTATAGGAAAAACTGAGACTATAGTTAAGTGACTTGCTTCAGTTATCTACCCTGAGAGTGAGGGCCTGAATTGAATTCAACTTTAGTTTATTTGATTGGAAAGCCAATTTTCCTACCTCTGTTGGGAAAATGTTTTCCTCTATTTTGTTGTTGTTGTTGTTGTTGTTGTTGTTGGGGTTGTGGTGGTTTTTGTTGTTGTTTTTTGCATTTGGAGGTTGAGAGCATAACAAAAGAAACTTGAATCAGGTTAAGCTGAATTATCAGGGAATAAATAATAAGGAAGCAGAGCCCACAATGTTTTTTCAAAGGTTTATTTTATTCACCTGGTGCTCATCACGACAAGTGCCCTCCTTGGTCCCCATCACCTATTCCCCCCATCCCCTCCATTTCTGGTAACCTCCACTTCACTCCCTTCTGGTAACCATCAGTTTGTTCTCTCTAGGTAAGACTCTGTTATCGTGTTTTATTTCTCTGTGTGTTTCTCCCCCTTTGCTCATCTGTTTTCTTCCTTAAATTCCACATATGAGTGAAATCATATGGTATTTTTTCCCTTAGCTTTATACTCTCTAGGTCCATCCATGTTGTTGCAAATGGCAAGGTTTTATTCTTTTTTTATGGCGAAAAACATTCCATTGTATGTATCTACTGCATCTTCTTTATCCATTCATCAATGGACATGATGGACATTTGGGTTCTCTCCACACTTTGGCTATTGTTGATAATGCTGCTATAAACATTCGGGTGGACATATCCCTTCACAGGTGTATTTTTGTAGCCTCTGCCTAAATACCTAGTAGTGCAATTGCTGGATTGTAGGGTAGGTCTATTTTTAACTTTTTGAGGAAATTCCATCCTGTTTTCCAGAGTGGCTGCTACCATACTGTTTTGATGACTACAGCTTTGTAATATAGCTTGAAGTCCAGAATTATGATGCCTCCAGTTTTGCTTTTCTTTTTCAAGATTGCTTTGGCCCTTCAGGATCTTTTGTGGTTCCGTACAAATTTTAGGGCTGTTTGTTCTTTCTAGTTCTGTGAAAACTGCTATTGGTGTTTTGATAGGGATTGCTTTAAATGTGTAGATTGCTTCAGGTAGTATGGACATTGTAACAATATTTGTTCTTCCAATCCATCAGCATGGAGTATCTTTCCATTTCTTTGCATCATCTTCAATTTCTTTAATCAGTTTTTGATAGTTTTCAGAGTATGGGTCTTTCATATCTTTGGTTAGATTTATTCCTAGGTACCTTATTACTTTTGGTGTACTTGTAAATGGGATTGTTTTCTTAATTTTTGTGTCTGCTGCTTCATTTTTGGTGTATAGAAATACAACAGATTTCTTGGGGCGCCTGGGTGGCTCAGTTGGTTGAGCGTCCAACTTCGGCTCAGGTCATAATCTCACGGTCTGTGGGTTCGAGCCCTGCATCGGGCTCTGTGCTGACAGCTCAGAGCCTGGAGCCTGCTTTGGATTCTGTGTCTCCCTCTCTCTCTGCCCCTCCCCCACTCATGCTCTGTCTCTCTCTCTCTGTCAAAAATAAACATTAAAAATTTAAAAAAAAAATACAACAGATTTCTGTACAGTGATTTTGTATCCTGCGACTTTACTGAGTTTGTTTATCAGTTTTTTGGTGGAGTGTTTGGAGTTTTCTATATATGGTATTGTGTCATCTATGTATAGTAACAAGTTTCACTTTTACCAACTGGGATGCCTTTTATTTCTTTTTGTTGTCTGATTTGCTGTGGCTAGGACTTCCAATACTGTGTTAAATAAAAGTGGTGAGAGTGGACATCCTTGTCTTGTTCCTGACCTTAGGGGAAACGCTCTCAGTTTTTCCCCATTGAGAATGACATTAGCTGGGAATTTTTCATATAAGGCTTTTATTATGTTGATGTACATTTCCTCTAAACCTACTTTGTTAGGTATTTTTATCATGAATGGATGTGCTTTGTCAAATGTTTTTTCTGTGTCTATTGAAATGATCACATGATTCTTATCCTTTCTTTTATTAATGTGGTGTATCATATTGATTGCTTGGTGAATATTAAACTACCCTTGCAGCCCAGGAATAAATCCCCTTGATTTTGGTGAGTGATTCTTTTCTGTTTTTTAATGTTTATTTATTTTTGAGAGATAGAGACAGAGCATGAGAGGGGGAAGGTCAGAGAGAGAGGGAGACACAGAAGCCGAAGCAGGCTCCAGGCTCTGAGCTGTCAGCACAGAGCCCGATGTAGGGCTCAAACTCACAAACCGCAAGATCATAACCTGAGCTGAAGTCAGACGCTTAATCAGCTAAGCCACTCAGGCACCCCAGTGAATGTATTATTGGATTCAGTTTGCTAGCATTTTATTGAGAACTTTTGCATCCATGGTCATCAGGGATAATAGCGTATAGTTAGTTCTCTTCTTTGTGTGGTGTCTTTATCTGGTTTTGGTATCAGGGTAATGCTGGCCTTATAGAATGAATTTGGAAGTTTTCCTTCCGCTTCTGTTTTTTGGAAGAGTTTGGAAGAATGGGTATGAACTCTTCTTTAAATGTTTGGTAGAATTCACTTGGTCCTGGGCTTTTGTTTATTGGGAGTTTTTTGATTACTGATTCAATTTCTTTGCTGATAATCTGTTCAAATTTTCTACATCTTCCTGAGAACCCACAATTTTTATGAATTCTCATTCCAGAGACTTCCAGAGGCCATTATAACTCCAACTAACCTTCTAATGCAGATTTAAAAAGAGCATGTGGTAATTACTTATCCTCAGTAATTAGTAAAGGCACTTCAGTAGGTAGAGTAAAGAAGATGAATTACTGAAAGAAATTATTTCCATGAGGGTCTCGGACTTCAAGCAATTCTGCACCTACTACAGATCTAACAGCATTGACCTTGGCCCAAAGGCCTCCTCTGAATCAGCCCCAGTGAAAGTGCTTGTGTAACTCATGGATGAGCATTTCTCAACCTGGGGTGACTTTGTTTCCGGAGGAACATTTGACAAAATCTGAAGACATGTTTGTTGTCATAACCATGGGGATGCGACTGGCATCTAGTGGGAATATGCCAGGGATGCTGTTCAATGCCCTGTCACGCACAGCACAGTCCCCACAACGAAGAATCATCTGGCCCAAAATGTTAGTAGTGCTGAGTAGTGTAGAACCCCAGCCTCACCATTCACTAGCTGTGTGGCTTCCTTCCCTTTCCAAGCTTCCGTCTCCAAATCCAGAAAGTTAAATAGAATGATGTAACTATGAAGTACCTAGCACAGATAATAGGTGCTCAGTTTAATTACCTTTGACAGGGGCACCTGGGTGGCTCAGTAAGTTAAGCAGCCGACTTCAGCTCAGGTCATGATCTTGCAGTTCAGGACTTCGAGCCCCATGTTGGGCTCTATGCTGGCAGCTCAGAGCCTGGAGCCTGCTTCAGATTCTGTGTCTCCCTCTCTCTCTGCCCCTCCCCTGCTTGCAATGTGTCTCTCTCCCTCTCAAAAATAAATACACATTAAAAATTTTTGTTAATTACTTTTGACATATCCTAGGACACAGGGTGATTTACTGTTCCTGAAAAATGAGAAAGCATTTTTAAAATTTATTTATTTATTTTTTTTAATTTACATCCAAGTTAGTTAGCCTATAGTGCAACAATGATTTCAGGAGTAGATTCCTTAGTGCCCCTTTACCATTTAGCCCATCCCCCCTCCCACACCCTCTCCAGTAACCCTCTGTTTGTTCTCCATATTTAAGAGTCTCTTATGTTTTGTCCCCCTCCTTGTTTTTATATTATTTTTGCTTCTCTTCCCTTATGTTCATCTCTTTTGTGTCTTAAAGTCCTTATATGAGTGAGGTCATATGATATTTGTCTTTCTCTGACTGACTAATTTCACTTAGCATAATACCCTCCAGTTCCATCCACATAGTTGCAAATGGCAAGATTTCATTCTTTTTGATTGCTGAGTAATACTCCATTGTATATACCTACCACATCTTCTTTATCCAGTCATCCATCGATGGACATTTGGGCTCTTTCCATACTTTGGCTATTGTTGATAGTACTGCTATAAACATTGGGGTGCATGTGCCCCTTCGAAACAGCACACCTGTATCCCTTGGATAAATGCCTTGTGGTGCAGTTGCTGGGTCGTAGGGTAGTTCTATTTTTTGTTTTTTGAGGAACCTCCATCCTGTTTTCCAGAGTGGCTGCACCAGCTTGCATTCCCACCAGCAATGCAAAAGAGATCCTCTTTCTCCGCATCCTCGCCAACATCTGTTGTTGTCTGAGTTGTTAATGTGAGCCATTCTGACAGGTGTGAGGTGATATGTCATTGTGGTTTTGATTTGTGTTTCCCAGATGATAAGTGATGTTGAGCATTTTTTCATGTGTTGGTTGGCCATCTGGATGTCTTCTTTGGAGAAGTGTCTATTCATGTCTTTTGCCCATTTCTTCACTGGATTATTTGTTTTTTGGGTGTTGAGTTTGATAAGTTCTTTATAGATTTTGGATACTAACCCTTTATCTGATATGTCGTTTACAACTATCTTCTCCCATTCCGTCACTTGCCTTTTCATTTTGCTGATTGTTTCCTTCGCTGTGCAGAAGCTTTTTATTTTGATGAGGTCCCAATAGTTCATTTTTGCTTTGGTTTCCCTTGCCTCCAGAGACATGTTGAGTAAGAAGTTGTGCGGCCGAGGTCAAAGAGGTTTTGCCTGCTTTCTCCTCGATGATTTTGATGGCTTCCTGTCTTACATTTAGGTCTTTCATCCATTTTGAGTTTATTTTTGTGTCTGGTGTAAGAAAGTGGTCCAGGTTCATTTTTCTGCATGTTGGTGTCCAATTTCCCCAGCACCATTTGCTGAAGAGACTGTCTTTATTCCATTGAATATTCTCTCCTGCTTTGTGAAAGATTAGTTAACCTTAGTTTTTGGGTCCATTTCTGGGTTCTCTATTCTGTTCCATTGATCTGAGTGTCTGTTCTTGCACCAGTACCATATTGTCTTGATGATTAAAGCTTTGTAGTATAGCTTGAAGTCCGGGATTGTGATGCTTTCTGGTTCGGTTTCTTTTTCAAGATTGCTTTGCCTATTCGGGGTCTTTTCTGGTTCCATACAAATTTTAAGATTGCTTGTTCTAGCTCTGTGAAGAATACTGGTGTTATTTTGATAGGTATTGCATCGAATATGTAGATTGCTTTGGGTAGTATTGACATTTTAACAATATTTGTTCTTCCTATCAAGGAATATGGAATCTTTTTCCATTTTTTTTTTTGTGTCTTCTTCAATTTATTTCATAAGCTTTCTATAGTTTTCAGTGTATAGATTTTTCAACTCTTTGGTCAAATTTATTCCTAGGTATTTTATGGGTTTTGGTGCAATTGCAAATAGGATCGATTCCTTGATTTCTCTTTCTGTCGCTTCATTGTTGGTGTATAGGAATGCAACCGATTTCTGTACATTGATTTTATACCCTGCCACTTTGCTGAACTCATGGATCAGTTCTAGCAGTTTTTGGGTGGAATCTTTTGAGTTTTCCATATAGAGTATCATGTCATCTGCGAAGAGTGAAAGTTTGACTACCTCCTGGCTGATTTGGATGCCTTTTATTTCTTTGTGTTGTCTGATTGCAGAGGCTAAGACTTCCAATACTATGTTGAATAACAGTGGCGAGAGTGGACATCCCTGTCTTGTTCCTGACCTTAGAGGGAAAAGTTTCCCCTTTAAGGATGTTTCCCCATTGAGGATGATAGTGGCATTGGGTCGTTCATATATGGCTTTTATGATCTTGAGGTATGATCCTTATATCCCTACTTTCTTAAGGGTTTTTATCAAGAAAGGGTGCTGTATTTTGTCAAATGCTTTCTCTGCATCTATTGAGAGGATCATATGGTTCTTGTCCTTTCTTTTATTGATGTGATGAATCACATTGATTGTTTTGCGGATATTAAACCAGCCCTGCATCCCAGGTAAATCCACTTGGTTATGGTAAATAATTTTTTCAATGTATTATTGGATCCGATTGGCTAATATCTTGTTGAGGATTTTTGCATCCATGTTCATCAGGGAAATTGGTCTATAGTTCTCCTTTTCAGTGGGGTCTCTGTCTGGTTTTGGAATCAAGGTAATGCTGGCTTCATAGAAAGAGTTTGGAAGTTTTCCTTCCATTTCTATTTTTTGGAACAGCTTCAAGAGAATAGGTTACATGTCAAGAGACTTGTTAATGCTTCCTTAAATGTTTGGTAGAACTCCCCTGGAAAGCCATCTGCCTCTGGACTCTTTTTTGGGGGAGATTTTTTATTACTAATTCAATTTCTTTACTAGTCTGTTCAAATTTTCTACTTCTTCCTGTTTCAGTTTTGGTAGTTTATATGTTTCTAGGAATTTGTCCATTTCTTCCAGATTGCCCATTTTATTGGTGTATAATTGCTCATAATATTCTCTTATTATTGTTTTTATTTCTGCTGTGTTGGTTGTGATCTCTCCTCTTTCATTCTTGATTTTATTTATTTGGGTCCTTTCCTTTTTCTTTTTGATCAAACTGGCTAGTGGCTTTTCAATTTTGTTAATTCTTTCAAAGAACCAGCTTCTGGTTTCATTGATTTGTTCTACTGCTTTTTTGGTTTTGATAGCATTTATTTCTGCTGTAATCTTTTTTATTTCCTGTCTTCTGCTGGTTTTGGTTTTATTTGCTGTTATTTTTCCATCTCTTTAAGGTGTAGGGTTAGGATGTGTATCTGAGACCTTTCTTCCTTCTTTAGGAAGGCCTGGATTGCTATATAACTCCCTCTTATGACTGCCTTTGCTGTGTCCCAGAGGTTTTGGGCTGTGGCATTATTATTTTCATTGGCTTCCATGTACTTTTTAATTTCTTCTTTAACTTCTTGGTTAGCCCATTCATTCTTTAGTAGGATGTTCTTTAATCTCCAAGTATTTTTTATCTTTCCAAATTTTTTCTTGTGGTTGATTTTGAGTTTCATAGTGTTGTGGTCTGAAAATATGCACAGTATGATCTCGATCTTTTTGTACTTGTTGAGGGCTGATTTGTGTCCCAGTATGTGATCTATTCTGGAGAACATTCCATGTGTACTGGAGAAGAATGTATATTGTTTAGGAGGTTTAGGATGAAATGTTCTGAATGTATCTGTTAAGTCCATCTGGTCCAGTGTGTCATTCAAAGCCATTGTTTCCTTGTTGATTTTCTGTTTAGAGTATCTGTCCATTGTTGTAAGTGGGGTGTTGAAGCCCCCTACTATGATGGCATTATTATCAATGGGTTTGTGATTTATATATTTGGGTGCTACCACGTTTGGAGCAGAAATGTTTACAACTGTTAGGTCTTCTTGGTGGATAGACCCCTTAATTATGATATAATGCCCTTCTTTATCTCTTGTTACAGTCTTTATTTTGAACTGTAGATTGTCTGATATAAGTATGGCTACTCTGGCTTTCTTTTGTTGACCATTAGCATGATAGATGGTTCTCCATCCCCTTACTTTCAGTCTGAAGGTGTCTTTAGGACTAAAGTGGGTCTCTTGTAAACAGCAGACAGATGGATCTTGTTTTCTTATCCATTCTGTTACCCTATGTCTTTTGATTGGAGCATTTAGTCCATTGACATTTAGAGTGAGTACTGAAAGATATGAGTTTATTGCCATTATGTTTCTTCTGGGGTTGGAGTTTCTGGTGGTGTTCTCTGGTCCTTTCTAGTTTTTGTTGCTTTTGGTCTTTTTTTTTTTTTTTTCCATCTTTTCTCCCCTCAGAGAGTCCCCCTTAAAATTTCTTGCAGGGCTGGTTTAGTGGTCACGAACTCCTTTAAATTTTGTTTGTCTGGGAAACTTTTAATCTCTCCTTCTATTTTGAATGGCAGCCTTACTGTATAAAGAACTCTTGGCTGCATATTTTTCTGATTCAGCACATCGAATATCTCCTGCCACTCCCTTCTGGCCTGCCAAGTTTCTGTGAATAGGTCTGCCACAAACTTGATCTGTCTTCCCTTGTAGGTTAAGAAACTTTTTCCCTTGGTGTTTCATGATTCTTTCCTTGCCTGAGTATTTTGTGAATTTGACTATCATATGCCTTGTTGATGGTTGGATTTTGTTGAATCTTATGGGAGTCCTCTGTGCTTCCTGGATTTTGATGTCTGTGTCTTTCCCCAGGTTAGGAAAGTTTTCCACTATGATTTGCTCACATAATCCTTCTACCCCTTTTTCTCTCTCTTCATCTTCTGGGGTCCCTATGATTCTGATGTTGTTCCTTTTTAATGAGTCACTGATTTCTCTAATTCTTAAATTGCGCTCTTTTGCCTTAATCTCCCTCTTTTTTTCTGCTTCATTATTCTCCATAAGTTTGTCCTCCATATCACTGATTTACTGCTCTGCCTCATCCATCTTTGCCACCATGGCATCCATTCGAAATTGTAGCTCAGCTATAGTATTTTTTATTTCATCCTGACTAGCTTTTACTTCTTTTATCTACGCAGAGAGGGATTCTAATCTATTTTCGACCCCAGCTAGTATTCTTATTATCGTGATTCTAAATTCTAGTTCAGACATCTTGCTTGTATCTGGGTTGATTAAATCCCTGACTGTCGTTTCTTCCTGCTCTTTCTTATGGGGTAAATTCCTTCATTTCATCATTTTGAAGGAAGAAAAGGAATTAATAAGGTAAAAAAAAATTTTAATTAAAAACAACACACACACACACATACAAATCAAATAGATGATGCTAGATCCTAGGTGTGTTTTGGTCTGGTTATTGAAAGGAGCTTGATAGATTAAAAAAAAAAGGGGGGGGAGGGGAAAAAAGAAAAAAGGAAAATGTTTGAAAATTTGAGAAAATGAATACAATGAAATAGAATAAAATGAAATGGAAGTAAAATAGAATTTGAAAAATGTACAAAAAAGTAAAAAATATAGTAGAAAAAATATTTTTAATAAAAATTGAAACTAAAAATAAATTTTTTGTCTTTCTGTATTCAAGAAAAAGAAAAGAAACGACAAAGAAAAAAGATAGAAAGAAAATTGAATAGATGGACCAGCAAACAGACTGAAGTACAATTGAAATTACATCATTTTCCCCTAGAAGTCAAACTATTAAGTACTTTATAGTCCGTAAACTAAGCAGGCAGAGAGACCTGTGGTGTTCCTGAAGAGTGAGGTTGGCCCAGTTGGGCAGGGCTTAGTGTAACAACTCCGTTATCCACTAGATGGCGCCGCTAGCCTACTGGGGTGGAGTGTTGTGGCGCTCTTAGGTGCGTATGCGCATGCGCGGGAATGGTGAAAATGGCGTCACCCAGCTACCTGGTCTCTAGTATCGAATTCTGTTCTCCCAGATCAGCAATCGAGCACCTGTCCTTTGTCTCCGGCTTCTGTCCACTCCCTGCTTTTACACTGTCTGTGACCAAGCTGTCAGGTTGCCAGGCGGCACCTACCTCCTGAGTTTTATCTCAGATGCAGCTATTTTCCCTGACCCCTCACTTCTGAGGGACCGCGGCTCTGACCTGTTCTCCCCTCTGCAGGAGGGTCTCACCGAGCAATGGCCAGGTGCTGGCCACACCCAGGAACGTTCACAGGACTGTGGTGCTGCCGATGCCCAGAGACTGCGGCCGGGTGCCAGACCGTCCCAGAAAAAGTTCACGTGATCTTGTAGCATCAGCGTTTCAGGGACTATGGAAAATCACAACACACATCTGGCACCAGGCTTCACCCCCAGCAACCTTGTTCCAGCACCAGCGAATGTGGCTGTTCTCTGGGGACTGCGGGGACCAGGTGGCTTCAACAGTCTCTACCAAATGTCCTTCCAGCAGTGGAACTGCTTTTCCCTGTGTGGCCAGAGAACCTCCCAGACCTCACTCTGCTCCTGGGGATTTGCCCTTCCCACCAGAGCACCACCAGGTATTGAGCTGTGGAGTTGCAGACTCTGTGCTCCCCCAGTTTACAGTCTTAATGGAATTTAAACCCTCTCCTTTCTCCTTTCTCCCTCTTTAGTTCAGTTCTGTGGCTGTTTCCACTTTTCAACATTCTCTCTAGCTGCTTTTCGGTGGTGGGGGGGTGTTTTTCCCATATTCTCCCCATCTCTGTCCTCTCTCTGCATGCAAAAACAGCCCCCTGCCCTCCGTGGCTTCTCCCCTCCCCAATTCACCTCTCTGCACCGTGTACCTGCTGAGTTCTGTGGTCAGGTTGTGCAGATTGTTGTGTTAAGCCTCAAATCAGTTTTTTAGGTGTGCAGACTGGTTTAGTGTTGGTCTGGCTGTATTTCATGGATGCGAGACCAAGAAAGCATTTTTTAAGATGTATTTTCTTGCGTCCAAGCACAGCTTCTGCTAGTCAAGGTACTATCACAGCTGTGGGGAATTTTTTTAAGTGTATGTATGTATGGATGTATGGATGTATTTAAGCAACCTCTACCCCCAACATGGGGCTCGAACTCACAACCTCAAGATCAAGAGTCACATGCTCTTCTGACTGAGCCAGCCAGGCACCCCAAAGCTGCAGAGAATTAAAGTGTGTAGACACTTCTTTTTTTCTCACCCAGAATAGCTCAGAGCCAGCACACTCCTCTATTGACTTACACAATTTGGATGAGCCAAGCACAAAAGGGAAGACATTGCTACGTTTGGCTTAGATGACTAGGGAAATTCTGAGATCAGAACATGAGCTATTTCTGACTTTTAGGTCCGAACCCGGACCTCTACTTTTAGGGGATTGTTTTGTACATTCTCATGAGTAATAACAGCAACTACCACGTTTCAGTGATTGGGCACCAGGAGACCCCTCACTTTGTAGATGGGGAAACAGGTTCGGGGAGGATAAGGTCCCTACCACTAGTGAGTGATGGGAGGCTAGGATTCCAGTCCAGTCTCTACACTTTTCTTTCTTTCTTTCTTTCTTTCTTTCTTTCTTTCTTTCTTTCTTCTTTCTTAAGTTTATTTACTTATTTTGAGAGACAAGGCACATACATGTGTGTAAGAGTGGGGAGAGGCAAAGAGAAGGAGAGTGAGAGAATCCCCAGCAGGCTCCACACTGACAGTGCAGTGCCCGACACAGGGCTTGAATCCACAAACCATGAGATCATGACCTGAGCCGAAGTCAGATGTTTAACTGACTGGGCCACCCAGACGCCCCCACCCTTTACTTTTTTTAATAAAAAGGACACTTCTCCAGGTGTCCCCCTGACTCTGTACTTTTCAACCAACCCATGTAACTCCTGTAAAGTACCCCAGCAACCAAGGATGGCAGAACCTCTAAGGGGGCACCACATGTTCCAGACCTGCTTATGTCCTACCTATCCCAGTTCTGATCCTGTTTGCTTCTGACTCTCGACTATTTTCTTTATTGAAAGAGAAGGAGTGGGGTGCCTGGTGGTTCAGTCGGTTGGGCATGGGACTCTTGATTTCACCTCAGAGTTTGTAGGATTGAGCCCCACATCAGGCTCTGAGCTGGAAGCATGGAGCCTGCTTGGAATTCTCTCTCCCTCTCCCTCTCTCTCTGCTCTTACCCCACTTGCTATCTATCTCTCTCTCTCTCTCTCAAAATAAGTAAGTAAACATTAAAAAAAAAAAAGCTCTTTTCTCTGACTGTGGCTTGCCCTTCATTGTCATTTGAAATTTCTTCATGAAAAGCAGACCCAGTGAGAGTCTTTTACAAGCTGAATCCTGAGTCTTAAGCAAGTGGGTAACTCAGTTATCTAAAATGCTTGAAGGTGTAGCAAAAATCATCCTGGGAGGCCTAAAGTATGTCCCACCTCAGGGGCTCGGGACTCGAAATCACACGACCTGTGTGAAGACCCTCCGACCTTCAGTGGAAAAGGTACAGTGCAGGGGCACTTGGGTGGCTCAGTTGGTTAAGTTTCTGACTTGATTTCAGCTCAGGTCATGATCTCACGGTTTGTGGAATCGAGCACCACATTGGGCTCTGTGCTGACAGCTCAGAACCTGCTTGGGATTCTCTCTCTCCCTCTCTCTCTGCCCCTCCTTGGCTCTCTCTTTCAAAACTCAATAAATACACATGAAACAAAAAGGTATAGTGCACAATTTGTGTATCGGCCCCTCAACACCCTTCTCCCTTCCACCTTTCACAACATCCAGGATTTCTTTTAGGGATGCACCCTCTACTCTCAGTCTTGTGGTTTGAGTTGAGTTGACCCCATGGTCAGCTCCAGGGATAGGCTCTGATCAGTCCGAGCTAATCTGTATATGCTATTGACCCGGCCACCAAGATGGATTCAGATGAAGCATTATCACCTAATTTGGGCAAACGATTTGTGAGATGCTTGTTCTCGGCTTTGGGGAAAGAAGCTTCTCTCTTCTGTGACAGTGAATAGAGACAGTCCCTCTGCCTCTGGATGGCATTGTGTGAGCATATGTCATGGTCACTTTCTGCAGACCATTTCTAGATGCAGAATATGGAGCTCATGAGTTGTGCAGAGGCTGACAAAGGAAAGGGCAGTGGGAAAGCTTCAGTGACCAGGAGGCATGAAGAGGTCTCCCCAGACCTGACTGGATAAGCACCCAGGCACTTTGGTCAGCCTTTATTACTCCCTAAGACCAGGTGGAATGTGGAGCACTGAGGGTTACAATTTGAAGTTGTTTCCACATTCCTAGAGGAGAGGCCTAATTATATTTTTAAATTTTTAATTTTTTTTAAATTTATTTTTTAAAGCTTTATTACATTTTACTTTACTACTGTTTTGTTTTTTTTTTTAGGTTTTTTATGTTTATTTATTTTTGAGAGAGAGAGAGACAGAGCTCCAGGCTCCAGGCTCTGAGCTGTCAGCACAGGGCCCGACATGGGGCCCAAACTCAAAAACCATGAGATCATGACCAGAGCCAAAGTCAGAGGCTTACCCAACTGAGCCACCCAGGCACCCCGAAGGCTAATTCTTTGTGGTGGAAAGAAGATGATACAATTTGCTGTGAAAATATACAGAATTTTTAAATACTTAAAGATTTTTTTTTAAGTTTATTTATTTATTTTGACAGAGAGAGGGAGAGAGAGAGAGTGCCTGAGGGAGGGGAGAGAGAGGAGGAGAGAGAATCCCAAGCCCCGATGTGGGGCTCCATCTCCTGAACCATGAGATCACGACCTGAGCCAAAATCAAGAGTCAGACGTTCAACCAACTGAGCCACCCAGGCACCCCTTTAAAAAGATTTTTTTTTAAATAAATAAATAAATAAATAAATAAATAAATAGGTCTCTGTCAGTGCAGAGCCCTCTTGGGATTGTCTCTCTCCTCTCTCTCTCTCTGCCCCTGCCCTGCTTGCTCTCTTTCTCAAAAATAAATAAATAAAAAAGTTTTTTCGATGTTTATTTACTTTTGACAGAAAGAAACAGAATGCCAGCAGGGGAGGGGCAGAGAGAGGCGGAGACACAGAATCCAAAGCAAGCTCCAGGCTCTGAGCTGTCAGCACAGAGCCTGACGTGGGGCTCAAACCCACAAACTGTGAGATCGTGACCCGAGCCGAAGTCGGATGCTCAACCAACTGAGCAACCCTGTGCCCCCTACCCCAAAAAAAGGCAAGGCAAACACAAAGTCCCTACTCTCCAGGGCTTGCATTCTTGCCGGGGGAAGAGAGGACTTGAACACAGTCTGATTTCAGGGAGTGACAGCGGTTTATCCAGCTCTGATAAGCCAGGTTGATGAAGTGGAGAATAGAATAATAGGACTGGGGCTGCCTCTAGGTGGTGGGTTTGGCCAGACCTTCTCTTCCCACCAGGATCTGAGGCCAGATAGTAGCAGCTTTGAGACAGGATCATTAAAAATTTGTAGGCACAGGGTTAAACTCCTATGGAGGGTGGGGAGCAGGAGCGGGTGCTGGGGGAGAGGGGTGGGTGGCAGCGGAATTCTCACCCCAGCTGCTGCCCAAATTGGTGGAGAGGAAGGTGTGGGCACAACTTGTTAATGAGTGTGGAGCTCGGGGCCTCTTACAGACAGCTTGCTAAGCGTGCCTGAATCAACCGTCTTGATTCCCCTTTCCCTCAAGCTACAAAGAACACCTAAAAAAGTCACAGGGCCAGCTCCTTTCTACCTCCCTGGAGAAGTCCGAGGAAGTTTCTTTAGGAGGCATCAGGAGGAGAGCTTGTTTTGAGTATCATCCCTGTGTTAATTACAATTCTCGTTCCCCAGGAATAGGACACAGAGGAACAGCTTCTGCTCTCTATTTATGCACAGTCCCACTGAAGGCACATTGCAATGTTTTTGCTTATAAAAAGTATCTTAATGATTCCTCCGATGTCTTAAAAGATGATGCAGCCAAAAGTTTGCAAGGTAATAAGCTTATTACACTCAAACCAATGACTCCCTTGTGACTGTTTTTCTAGAACTTTGCATTTTAATTCTACTCTTTTCCTCTGTTGGTCTCAGCCTCTTTTTGGTTAGATATCATTTTGGAAAAGAGAATGGACCTTTAAGATTCAGTGACTTAGGGGCACCTGGATGGCTCAGTCAGTTAAGCATCCAGCTCTTGATTTCAGCTCAGGTCATGATCTCACGGTTTGTGGGATTAAGCCCTGAGTTGGGCTCCATGCTGACAGTGCAGAGCCTGCTAGGGATTCTCTCTCCCTTTCTCTCTCTGCCCTTTCCCCACTCTCTCTCTCTAAATAAATAAACTTAAAATTTTCTTTAAAAAATAAAAATAAAATATGATTCTCCTTTAAGCATCTGGCTCTTGATTTCGGCTCAGGTCGTGATCTCACAGTCATGGGTTCAAGCCCTGTGTCTGGCTCTGTGAAGCCTGCTTAAGATTCTCTCTCTCTCTCACTTTCTCTGCCCCTCCCCTGCTTGTGCTTTCTCTCTCTCTCAAAATAAATAAACAAAACAAAAAAAATATGATTCCCCTTTATAAAATGATCATCAATTGCTCCTGGTCATCTATAAGATCAATTTCAAACTCCTTAGCCCAGCTTTTGATGATCACTCCTAGTACAGTATGAACACAGACATCTGAACTCATGGCACACTTTGTCTCTCTTTTGGCATTTAGCCTAGAGTCTTCATTTGAGCTCTAATAAAGAAAACGAAGTACAGGGGCGCGTGGGTGGCTGAGTTGGTTGAGCATCCGACTTCAGCTCATATCATGATCTGGGGGTTCATGGGTTCAAGTCCCAGATAGGGCTGGCTGCTGTCAGCGCGGAGCCTGCTTTGGCTTCCCTGTTCCCTCTCTCTCTGCCCCTCCTCCACTCGCACTCTCTGTCCCAAAAATAAACCTTTAAAAAAAAGAAAGAGAGAATGAACTACAGCTACCATTTGTGTAGAGGTGCCGGGTTCTCAGAGGACACCACTTGCTGTGTTTCCTGTGATCCACGGTCGGAGTCTCAACTTTGAGTCCAGAACTCAGGAATGGATTCAAACGGGTAAACGAGACACCAAAATAGTAATTTATAGTGAACAGTTAACAAATTCCTTAAAGGAGAGTCCCCAGGGAGAGTGTAATGATTCCTGGAAGGCTGCTTGAGCCAGATCGACCCTCAGTGACAAAGGTCATCAGGCCCAGACAGGGTGCCACCACCATCTTACTGCAGGGACAGACCTGCCAGGGACACTAACATGATCTGATTATCTGACTCTGCTTTGCTGAGTATAAATAAGACCCCTTCTTTAAACATTTTTTATAAAATTTATTTTGAGAGAGAGAGAGAGAGCTAAGGAGAGGAGGTGAGGGAGAGAGAAACAGAATCTTAAGCAGGCTCCACATTCAGTGCAGAGCCCAACTCAGAGCTTCATCCCTCGAACCGTGAGATCATGACCTGAGCCGAAATCAAGACTCAGACGCTCAACCAACTGAGCCACCCAGGTGCCCCTAAGACCCCCTCTTTAAACACAGCTATTCTTTAAGTAAGTCTCAGAATTGATTGGATTTCAATTTTGGCTAAACGCAGAGTTTCTAAGGACACACCTGACCTGTTGGGTTGGATGTTTGCAGATTTCCTCAGGCAGATGCCTCCTAAATGTCTGTAGTAACTAACCTATCCTCATGTGTTCTTCCAAGAATCAGTCTCTACTCTTGGGGTCTTGCCAAGGGTAAGTTACTTCACCTCCTTTTTACTGACCATATTGTGTTTGTTTCATATGCCTCCTGGACATGTAAGTTTCTGGAGGAAAGAACTGTATGTAATCCCCTTACTACTCAAACTGTCTCCTTACCACAGCCTTAGTAAATCACACTTGTATTTTAACCTCTCTAGATGATTTGTGCAATTTTTAAAAGTTTATTTATTTTTGAGAAAGAGTGAGAGAAATAGAGACAGAGCATGCACAAGTTGGGGAGGGGCGGGAAGAGACAGAGAGAGAATCCCAAGCAGGCTTCTCAATAGTAGAGCAGAGCCGATACCAGGGCTTGATCCCATGAACCACGAGATCATGAGATCATGACCTAAGCCAAAATCAAAAGTCAGATGCTTAACCAACTGAACCACCCAGGTACCCCGATTTGTGCAATTTTTAACTGCTTTGCTGGGATATAATTCATTTAAACAGCCATACAATTCACCCACTTAAGGTATACAATTCAGTGGTTTTCACGATATTTACAAGGTTGTACAGCCATTACACAATCTAATTCTAGAATTAGAATTCTCATGCCTCCCAAGAGAAACCCCTTATCTATTAACAGTCACTCCTTCACTTTCCCACCACTGTCCTCCCCAGTCCTTGGCAACAAATAATATATATTTTGTCTCTCTAGACTTATCTATTCTGAATAGTTCACATAATCACT
The DNA here is from genome assembly GCF_018350155.1 of Leopardus geoffroyi. NCBI lineage: Eukaryota > Metazoa > Chordata > Mammalia > Carnivora > Felidae > Leopardus > Leopardus geoffroyi. Next base: position 92,024,415 of record NC_059326.1, on the reverse strand, counting down.
AGGTCATAAAATATGTGGTTTGGGGGGACTGGCATCTTCCACTTAGCGTAATGTTTTTAAGTTTCATCCACGTGGTAACATGTATCAGTACTTTGTTCCTCTTTATAAGCGAATACTATTCTGTTGTATGAACGTACCACATTTTGTTTATCCATTCATCCACTGACGGACATATGGGTTCACAGACATAACATAAATAGTGCTGCTGTGACCATGTGTGTACATGTCTATTTGACACTTGTCTTCAATTTCCTGGGAGCGGAACTGCTGGATCAAATGGCAACCCTGTGTTTAACTTTCGGAGGAACTGCCAAACTGTTTGCCAAAGCACCTGCACCATTTTAGATTTTCATCATCAATGTCCAAGGGTTCTAATTTCTCCACATCCTTTACTTATCACACTTGTTCTTATCTGCCTTTTTTTTTTTTAGTTTTTTTTTTTTAGTTTAGTTTATTTATTTTTGAGAGAGAGAGAGAGAGAGAGAGAGAGAGAATCCCAAGCAGGCTCCATGCTCAGCATGGAACCTGACACTGGACTCGATTCCACAATCATGACCTGAGCCGCAATCAAGAGTCAGATGCTTAACTGACTAAGCCAGCCAGGCAACCCATGACTTTTTTTATTATAGCCACATCTCAATAGGCATAAAGTGGTATCTCATCATGGGCTTCATTTGTTGTTCTGTAATGACTAATGATGTTGAGTATCTTTTCATGAGCTTACTGGCAGTATGTGTAGCTTCTTTGGAGAAATATCTACTCAGATCCTTTGTTCACTTTTATTTATTCTGTTACTTAAACTTTAGTTAACATACCCTGCAATATTGGTTTCAGGAGTAGAATTCAGTGATTCATCACTTCCATATGACACCCAGTGCTCATCACAACAAGTGCCCTCCTTAGTACTCATCACCCATCTAGCCCATCCCCCCCCATCAACCCTCAGTTTGTTCTCTATCTTTAAGAGTCTCTTGTCGCTTGTTTCCCTCTCTCCTTTTTTTCCCCCCTTCCCATATGTTCATCTGTTTTTTTTTTTTCCCTTTAATTCCACATAGGAGTGGGATCATATAGTATTTGTCTTTCTCTGACATATTTCACTTAGCATAATACACTCTAGCTCCATCCACATTGTTGCAAATGCAAGATTTCATTTTTTTTAAGCTTATTTATTTATTTTGAGAGAGACAGAGAAAGCGAGAAGGGGAGAAGCAGAAGGAGAGACAGAATCCCAAGCAGGCTCCACACCATCAGCACAGAGCCCGATGCAGCATTGGAACATGAGCCGAAATTAAGAGTTGGATGCCCAACCAACTGAGCCACCCAGGTGCCCCAAGATTTCATTTTTTGATGGCTAAGTGATATTCCATTGTGTGTGTGTGTATGTAAAAATAAATAAAATAAAATAAAATAAAATAAAATAAAATAAAATAAAACTTTAAAAAAGGCAGATAAGAACAAGTGTGATAACGAAAGGATATATATATACATATATATATATATATATATATATATATATATAGGTTCATGTATATATGTATATATATATATATATATATATATATATATATGTTGCATCTTCTTTATCCATTCGTCGGCTGATAGATGTGTGGACTCTCTCCATAGTTTGGCTATTGTTGATAATGCTGCTGTAAACATTGGGGTGCATGTACCTCTTTGAATCTGTATTTTTGTGTCCTTTGGGTGAATACCTAGTAGTGCAATTGGTGGACTGTAGGGTAGTTCTATTTTTAACTTCTTGGGGAACCTCCATACTGTTCTCCAGAGTCTTTGTACACTTTTTTTTTTTTTAAGCGGTGGGGAGAAGGAGCAGAGGGCGAGGGAGAGAATCTTAAGCTGAGCTTGAAGCCCAACTGGGGCTTCAATCCCATGACCCTGGAATCATGACCTGAGTCAAAATCAAGAGTCCAGTGCTCAACTGACGGAACCACCCAGGCACCCTGCCTGCTTTTAAATTAGGTTATTTACCAGAGCATCTGGCTGGCTCAGTCAGTAGAACATGCAACTCTTGATCTCAGGGTGGTGAGATCAAGCCCCACATTGTGCACAGAACTCACTTAAAAAATACATAAGTAAATAAAGTTGTTTACCTTTTTATTGTTGAAGTGTAAGAGTTCTTTGTGTATTCTGCATACTAGTCGCTTATCAGATATGAGATTTGCAAATATTTTCTTTCATTCTCTAGGTTGTCTTTTCACTTTCTTTTTTTAATCACACTGTCATAAATATATGTACATGTGTAAAAGATGTTTCTAAGAGTGCTTATATTTCATTGTTGTCCTTCAGTGCACAAAGTTGTTAAATTTTGGTGAAGTCCAGTTTCTCTAGCTTGTATTTTGTTGTGTGCTTTTAGTGTCATATCACAAAAACCTTTGCCACAAAAGAAGTTGTCCTTTGTTTTCATCTAGGTCTTTTATAGTTTTAGCTCTTGATTTTTGTGCATGGAGTGAGGTTGGGGTCTCACTTCATTCTTTTGCATGTGGATATACAGTTGTCCTAGCACAATTTGCTGAAGAGACTATTCTTTCCACATGTGTTACAACAATTGTTTCATATCCTTAGCACCTTTGTCTTAGCATTTTTGTCAAAAAGTCAATTGACCATAAGTGTATGAGTTTATATATGGACTCTATCATTTATTTCATCGATATATATGTCTATCCTTATGCCAGTCCCATGTTGTCTTTTTTTTTCAGGTTAAAAAAAAATTTAAGTAATGTTTACACCCAACATGGGGCTCAAACTTACAACCCCGAGATCAAGAGTCACATGATCTACTGACTGAGTCAGCCAGGTGCCCCCCAGGTTGTCTTATTTTGTAATAACTTTTGTTAAAAGTTTTGTAATAACCTTTGAAATCAGCAAGTGTGGGCCCTCCCAGCTTTGTTCTTTTTCAAGATGTTTTGGCTATTCTGGGTTCCTTGGATTTCCAAATAAACACCAGAATCAGCTTGTTAATTTCTACAAACAAGCTAGATGGGATTCTGATAGGGATTGCATTGAATCTGTAAGTCAATGTGAGAAGTATTGCCATCATAACAATATTAAGGATCCATGATCATAGAATGTCTTTTCATTTGTTTAGAGCTTCTTTAATTTATTTCAGTAATGTTTTATAGTTTTCGGTGTTCCAAGTCTTGCACAAGGTTTTTCCTAAGACATTATTATTTTTGTGCTATTGTAAATGGAATTATTCTCTTAATTTCTTTGGTGGACTGTTTGTTCACTGCTAGTGTGTAGAAATACAACTGATTTTTCTGTTTTGGTATTGTATCCTCTAACCGTGATGTACGTGTTTATTAGTTCCAATGGTTATTTCAGTGGATTTCATAGGATTTTTTATATATAAGATCATGCCTTCTACAAATAAAGATTGCTTTTCATATAGGCATTCAAAGTGTATTGTAAATATTTTACATTTTCTGTATCTTCTGATGTTTTGATACCTTAACAAACCTTCTGGTTACGAGAGATTGCCCCTTTCTGGGCTAGCCAATTCTTGGGCATAACTTTGATAAGCAAACTAACTAATCCAGAGCCATACCTCTTCTATATGGCCTGTATACTCAGGAGGCAATATTCTTCTGACTTAATCACCTCAGGGCCAGGTATCAGACAACTAGAGACCATTCCAAATCCCAAAACCCACTGAAGTTATTCTTCAACTGTTCACCCAGTCCTGCCTTGACTTTCCAATGGAAATCCTGATAGAGGCTCTGGCCTAATGCTTTCCCCTCACTCCTGTCTTCTGTCTCCTGACCACACTGGTGTCTTTCCCATGTGGCCCTACATGTCATGCGCGGCCTCCCGTCTCTAGGACTTGTGACTATAATACACTGTTTTTCTCTGGAGCCTCCCCTATGTCTCCTCTGGTGGTCATACCTGACTGACCATCTCATAAAAGAATACACAACATAAAGGGGTGCCTGGGTGGCTCAGTCAGTCAAGCATCAGACTCTAGATGTCAGTTCAGGTCATGATCTCATGGTTAATGAGATCAGGCTCTATAGTGACAGCACCAAGCCTGCCTGGGATCCTCTCTCTCTCTCCCTCTCTCTGCCCCTTCTCTGCTGTTCTCTCTCTCAAAAATAAACATTAAAAAAAATAATACAAAACATATAGCTATAAATTTTCCTTTAAGTGCTTTTTTTGCTATATTCCAAAACTTTTGGTATGTTGTATTTTCTTTATTTTTTAAAAATGTTTTTTAGTATGTGCTTGTTTTTGAGAGAGAAAAACAGAGTATGAGTGGGAGAGGGGCAGAGATAAAGAGGGAGACACAGAATCCGAAGCAGGCAGGCTCCAAGGTGTCAGCACAGAGCCTGATATGGGGCTCGAACCCACGAACCACATGATCATGACCTGAGCTGAAGTCAGATGCTTAACCTTAAGACTGAGTCACCCAGTCAATTAAGAAATTGTCCATTTCTCCTTTTTCTGCTGTTCTATGCATATTTGGGGGGCTCTTTTGCTAGTTGCATATGTTTAGAAAAAGTTGTAACAAGGGGCTCCTGGGTGGCTCAGTAGGTTAAGTGTTGACTTGGGCTCAGGTCATGATCTTGTGATTTATGAGTTTAAGCCCCGCCTCGGGCTCTGTGCTGACAGCTCAGAGCCTGGAGCCTGCTTCAGATTCTGTGTCTCCCTCTCTCTCTTCCCCTTCCCTGCTCACACTCCGTCTTTCTCTCTAAAAAATAAACATTAAAAAAAAAGTTGTAACAGAATAGATAAAACTTTATGAAAAACATCTTACTCTAAAATTAAAAATAAAGCATTGCCTCTATGAAGCATTAGAACAAGAAAGAAATAACAGCAGTTGGGGAAGAAATTGTGAGCAAACAGGATAAGATAAAGCATAATCTGTCAGAGCTCAGGAAAGAGGCAGAAGAAAAATAAGATAAATTCATTGCTGCAATGATACTGAAATTCAAAGGCCTCAGAAGTGGATAAAGACCGTAAAGTACCCTAACAGAGGATACACATGAAGAAAGCAATCAGGATGAAGCTGAACTAAAGGTATTAAAAGGACTAGAGAGAAAATTGTAGCTATAGGGAATAGACAGAAAGATGTATGATTTTCCTGTTCAATGAATAAGATAACAAATAAGATAACAAACAAAATAAGATAACAGAATATGCAAATATTTTAAAAGACAAGGAGATTATAAATTACCAAATTACAGACCTGTGCCATCCAAAATGGTGGCCACTAGCCATATGTGGCTAATTAAACTATAATTAAGTAAAATGTTAAATTCAGTTCTTCAGTCACACTAGCCACATTTCAAGTGCTCGGTAGCCACATGGGCCCATTAGCTGCCGTATTGGACTACACAGATATAGACCTATTACATCATCACTGAAAGTTCTATTGGACAGCATTGTTACAGACCATTAACTTCTCATGAACATAGATGCAACATTTTTCGAGAAAATATTAGCAAATCAAACCTAGCGATATACAAAAAGGATGGTGTCTCTGACTAATGCAGGTTATCCCAGAAATACAAGCTTGCTTTTATTAGAAATATCAACCAGTCAGGGCGCCTGGGTGACTCAGTTGGTTAAGCGTCTAACTTCATCTCAGGTCATGATCTTGTGGTCTCTGAGTTCGAGCCCCATATCGGGCTCTGTGCTGACAGCTCAGACCCTGAAGCCTGCTTCAGATTCTATGTCTCCCTCTCTCTCTGCCCCTCCCCCACTCACACTTTGTCTCTCTGTCTCTGAAAAACAAATAAATCTTTAAAAAATTTAAAAAAAGAAATATCAACAATCAACACATTAACAGAATAAAAGAGAAAAGGCACAAGATTAAAGATTAGTTCATTAGATATGGAAAAAATACCTGAAAAAATTGAAAACTCATTAATGATTAAAAAAAACAAAAACCTTGGTGAATTCGGAATTGAAGGGAATTTCTTGAATCTGATAAAAGTCATCTACAAAAAATTTACAACTAACATAATAATTAATGGTGAAATAGTGAATGACTTTCCCCAAAGATCAGGAAGAAAGTAAGGATGCCTGCTCTCACAAATACTATTCATTAGTGCTCTGGAGATGCCAACTAGAGCAGTATGCCAGGAAAAATAAACAGAAAACATAAAGATTAAAAATAAGGAAGTAGGAGTACCTGGCTGGCTCAGTCAATGGAGCATATCACTCTTGATCTCAGAGTGGTGAGTTCAAGCCCCGTGTTGGTTCTAAAGCTTACTTCAAAAACAAAAACAAAAACAAAACAAAAAAACATGAGGAAGTAAAGTGGCCTTTATTCACAAATAAGATTGTATACATAAAAAGTCCTAAGAAACATGTCAAGAAGAAAAACTCACTTGGATTACTGAGTTAGCAGATCATAGGTGAAAAGCCAATTCACATATACTACAAACAAAGAAGTAAAAAATAAAAAGTTTGTGGGGCACCTCGGTAGCTCAGTCAGTTAACCTGGTTTCAGCTCAGATCATGATCTCATGATTCGTGGGTTCAAGCCCCACATCAGGCTCTGTGGGGACAGTGTGGAGCCTGCTTGGGATTCTGTCTCCCTCTCTCTTTCTGCCCCTCTCTATTCGCTCTCTTTCTTTCTCTCTCAAAAATAAAGAAACATTAAAAAAAAAGAAAAAGTTAAAAATATTTTATAATAGCATCAAAAACATAAAATGCTTAGAAGTAAATTTGCAAAATATTTGCAAGACTTGAAACTACAAAACATTTTTTCAGAGAATTTAAATACCTAAATAAATGGAGAGATATACCATGCTCATGGATTAGAAATTCATATATTATTAGGATGTTAATTCTCCCCAACTTGATCTAGAGGCCAATAAGCACATGAAAACTTGCTCAATATCACTGGTCATCAGAGAAATGAAAATCAAAACTACAATGCAATATGCCTTCACATCCACAAAATGGCTCATATTGCAAAGACTGACAACCCCAAATATTGTCAAGAATGTGGCACAATTAGAATTCTTATACATTGCTGATGAGAATGTGAAATTGCTTTGGAAAACAGTTTGGCATTTTCTTGTAAAATTAAACATACACTGACCCTGTGACACAGCAATTCCACCCCTAGAGGTTTACCCAAAAGAAATGAAAATATGCCCCAAAATACACTTGTTCAAGAATATTCATAAGAGGTTTACTCATAATTGCCCCAAGCTGAAAACAAACCAAATGCCCATCAATCAGAAAATGAATAGACAAATTGTGGTATATTCATACAATGGAATGTTACTCAGCAATAAAAATGGCCTACTTATACATGCAACAGCATGGAAGCATCTCAAAAACATTCAAGGGCACCTGGCTGGCTCAGTCAGTGGAACGTGCAACTCTTGCTCTTGAGGTCATCAGGTCGAGTCCCACGTTGAGCACAGAGATTACTTAAAAAAACAAAAACAGGGGCGCCTGGGTGGCTCAGTCACTTAAGCCTCCAACTCTTGATTTCGGCTCAGGTCATGATCTCACAGCTTGTGAGTTTGAGCCCTAGTCAGGCTCTGCACTGGCAGCCTGGAGCCTACTTGGGATTCTCTCTCTCTCTCTCTCTCTCTCTCTCTCTCTCTCTGCTCCTCCCCTGCTCACATGCTCTCTCTCTCTCAAAATAAATAAATAAAACACTTAAAAAACAAAAACAAAAACAAAACAAAGACCAAGAACATTTAAGCAAAAGAAGCCAGACACAAACAGTACATACTCTATGATCCCATTTCTGTGAAGTTCAATAATCCCATTTCTGTGAAGTTCATAATAATAGTATTATGTTATAGAATAGAGCCTAGCACTTCTCCCCAAACTGACCTATAGATCCAATACACTACTAATCAACATCCCTAATAGATTATTTTTGTGTGGAAATTGTCAAGGTCCTCCTAAAATTTATATGGAAATGCAGAGGGCCAAGACTACCCAGGACTCCAAGAAAAATAATGAAGTAGAAGGACTTTCCCTACAGGACAGAGAGACACTATCCACACCAAAAAACACTGTGGTGCTGGCACACGGCTAGCAGACCAAGAGGGTCGCCTAGAAACAGGCCCAGGTGTACATGGATATTTGGTTTACAACAAAGGTAGTAAATCAGAATGGTGTAGAACAGTTATTTCACTTTCAATAAATCTTGCCCAGATGATTGGGTATCTATATGGAAAAAACAAAAACAACCCATATGTCACCTACACACAAATATCAATTCTGGATGGATTATAGATCTGCATGTAAGAGGCGCCTTACATGGCCCCTCAGCAGGGGGTGCCTGGGTGGCTCGGTTGGTTAAGCATCTGGCTCTTGGTTTTGGCTCAGGTAATGATCTCACGGTTTGTGAGTTCAAGCCCCACATTGGGCTCTGCGCTGGCAGTGTGAAGCCTGCTTGGGATTTTCTCTCTCTGCCCCTTCAGCACACTCTCTCTTTCTCTCAAAATAAATAAACTTAAAAAAAAAAAAATAGAGGGGCGCCTGGGTGGCTCAGTCAGTTAAGCATCCGACTTCTGCTCGGGTCATGATCTCACAGTTCATGAGTTCCAGCCCCACACTGGGCTCTGTGCTGACAGCTCAGAGCCTGGAGCCTGCTTTGGATTCTGTGTCTCCCTCTCTCTGCCCCTCCCCTACTCACACTCTGTCTCTCTCTCTCTCTCTGCCCCTCCCCTGCTCACAGTCTGTCTCTCTCTCTCTCAAAAATAAATAAACATTAAAAAAAAAAAAAAAAAGGAAGCGAATCACTAAAGCTTCTAAAAGACGATAAAAGAAAATGTCTCCATGACTTTGGAATAGAGAATGATTTATTAAACAGAACACAAGAAAGTGTAATCATAAAGGAAAATATTGAAATAGCAGACTATTTTAAGAACTGTTAATCCCATAACACTATTGAGAGAGCAAAAAGGCAAGCCACAGAGTAGAAGTAAATATTTGCAATACAAATAACCAAGAAAAGGTCTGTATCCAGAATGTCCAAAAAACTCTGTAAATCAGTAAGACAGGCACCCTAACAGAAACACAGGAGGGGCGCCTGGGTGGCTCAGTCGGTTGAGCGTCTGACTTCGGCTCCGGTCATGATCTTACAGTTCGTGAGTTCGAGCCCCGCATCGGGCTCTGTGCTGACAGCTCGGAGCCTGGAACCTGCTTCGGATTCTGTGTCTCCCTCTCTCTCTGCCCCTCCCCTGTTCATGCTCTGTCTCTCTCTGTCTCAAAAATAAATAAATAAATAAAAGAAGGTTCTTCTTATGTTAAGAACCTTCTTTAAAAAAAAAAAAAAGAAAAGAAAAAGAAACACAGGAAAGAGGAGCACCTCGGCGGATCAGTCAGTTGAGCATCTAACTTTGGCTCAGGTCATGATCTCAGGGTTCCTGAGGTCAAGCCCCACATCTGGCTTGGCACTGACAGCATGGAGCCTGCTTCCGATTCTGTGTCTCCCTCTCTGCCCCTCCCCTGCTCATGTGCATGTGCACTCTCTCTCTTTCTCAAAAAAGAAATAAACATTAAAAAAACTGGCTGATTTCATTAACCACGTTTCTGTGCTTCATCAATGTTGTTAAAAACAATAATTTATTCATTTCCATGTCTCTGTGATATTCCATTATATGAATACACCACGATGTATTTATTCTTTTTTATTTTAATTTTATTTTTAAAATTTACATCCAAATTAGTTAGCATACAGTGCAACAATGATATCAGGAGTAGATTCCTTTATGCCTCTTACACATTTAGCCCATCCCCCATCCCACACCCCCTCCAGTAACCCTCTGTTTGTTCTCCATATTTAAGAGTCTCTTCTGTTTTGTCCCCCTCCTTGTTTTTATATTATTTTTGTTTCCCTTCCCTTGTGTTCATCTCTTTTGTGTCTAAAAGTCCTCATATGAGTGAAGTCATATGATATTTGTCTTTTTCTGACTGACTAATTTCACTTAGCATAATACCCTCCAGTTCCATCCACGTAGTCGCAAATGGCAAGATTTCATTCTTTTTGATTGCCGAGTAATACTCCATTGTATATATATACCACATCTTTTTCCATTCATCCCTCGATGGACATTTCAGCTCTTTCCATACTTTGGCTATTGTTGATAGTGCTGCTATAAACATTGGGGTGCATGTGTCCCTTCGAAACAGCACACCTGTATCCTGTGGATAAATGCCTAGTAGTGCAATTGCTGGGTCGTAAGGTAGTTCTAATTTTAATTTTTTGAGGAACCTCCATCCTGTTTTCCAGAGTGGCTGCACCAATTTGCATTCCCACCAGCAGTGCAAAAGGGTTCCTCTTTCTTTGCATTCTCATCAACATCTGTTGTTGCCTGAGTTGTTAATGTGAGCCATTCTGACAGGTATGAAGTGGTATCTCCTTGTGGTTTTGATTTGTATTTCCCTGATGATGAGTGATGTTGAGCATTTTTTCATGTGTTTGTTGGCCATCTGGATGTTGTCTTCTTTGGAGAAGTGTCTATTCATGTCTTTTGCCCATTTCTTCACTGGATTATTTGTTTTTTGGGTGTTGGGTTTGATAAGTTCTTTATAGATTTTGGATACTAACCCTTTATCTGATATGTCGTTTGCAAATATCTTCTCCCATTCTTTCGATTGTCTTTTAGTTTTGCTGACAGTTTCCTTCGCTGTGCAGAAGGTTTTATTTTGATGAGGTCCCAATAGTTCATTTTTGCTTTGGTTTCCCTTGCCTCCAGAGACATGTTGAGTAAGAAGTTGTGCGGCCAAGGTCAAGGAGGTTTTGCCTGCTTTCTCCTCGATGATTTTGATGGCTTCCTGTCTTACATTGAGGTCTTTTATCCATTTTGAGTTTATTTTTGTGTCTGGTGTAAGAAAGTGGTCCAGGTTCATTCTTCTGCATGTTGCTGTCCAGTTTTCCCAGCACCACCTGCTGAAGAGACTGTCTTTATTCCATTGGATATTCTTTCCTGCTTTGTCAAAGATTAGTTGGCCATATGTTTGTGGGTCCATTTCTGGATTCTCTGTTCTATTCCATTGATCTGAGTGTCTGTTTTTGTGCCAGTACCATACTGTCTTGATGATTACAGCTTAGTAATACAGCTTTAAGCCCGTGTATTTATTTTTTCTACTGTTGGTAAACATCTGGAGTGTTTCCAGTTTTCTTTTACCATTACAAATGATGCTACTATGAACATTCTCATACGTGTTTCTTTCCTTTTTATATATAATTTAAAAAATTTAATGTTTATTTATTTTTGAGAGAGAGAGCATGAGTAAGGGAAGGGCAGAGAGAGAGGGAGACACAGAATCCAAAGCAGGCTCCAGGTTCCGAGCTGTTGGCACAGTGCCCGACACAGGACTCTAACCCACGAACTGTGAGATCATGCCCTGAGCCAAAGCCAGATGCTTAACGACTGAGCTACCCAGGCACCCTTATATATAAATTTTTTTAATGTTTATTTATATTTGAGAGAGAGAGCTCGAGCAGGGGAGGGGCAGACAGAGGGGGACAGAGGATCCAAAGCAGGCTCCAGGCTCTGTGCTGACAGCAGAGAGCCTGACATGGGGCTCAAACTCACAAACTGTGAGATCATGACTGAGCCTAAGTCAGATGCTCAACCGACTGAGCCACCCAGGCACGCTACAAATAAGCCAGATTCTTAAGAAAACATTTTATTATTCAACTTATATAAAGTTCAAAACTGACAAACCCTAACAGCAGTGTTTAGGGGTACATTCTTGAATGGTAAAACCATGAATGTGAAATCTGGGTAGTAATTGGGAGGGAGGAGGGAGCCTGAGGAGGGTTTCTGGGGGTGCTGACAGTGTTTTTGCCCCAAATAGTGGTTATAAGGACTTTATGGTCCTTTATGGTCTCACTGAGCTTTACATTTTTGTTTCATTCACTTTTCAGCATGTAATATTTCACAATTGAAACAAGTGTACATGTGTGTGTATTTTTAAGTAATCTCTGTACCCAACATGGGGCACAAACTCACAACCCCAAGATCAAGAGTCTGATGCTCTACTGATTGAGCCAACCAGGCACCCCAAAACCGAAACAAGCTTAAGAGAAGATATAGTTCACAAACACTTGCCTGATGTAAAAGTCTCCTTCCTACATGTTGGAAGGGAACTCTGCATCCCAAAAAAATATGATCAAATTGGACAAAACTGAGTCATATCCTAGAAAAGTATTTGAATCTTAAATATAAAGATAGACTCCCTTACACAGCCAAGCAAACAGATAAGGTTACTTACAGGGGGGTAGAAATCAAGCTGGCCTCATACTTTCTCACAACAGCATTCAGTTTTAGAAGGAGATGGAACAGGGGTGCCTGGGTGGCTCAGTCAGTTAAGCATCTGACTTTGGCTCAGATCATGATCATATAGTTTGTGGGTTCGAGCCCCACATCAGGCTCTCTGCTGACAGCTCGGAGCCTGGAGCCTGCTTCGGAATCTGTGTCTCCCTCTCTCTCTGTGCCCCCCCCCCACACACACCCATCCACCCCCACCCCGCTCACACTCTGTCTCTCTAAAAATGAATAAACATTTAAAAAGAAAAAAAAAAAGAAAACTGATCCAACACAGTATAACAGCATACAAGAATCATAGCATTCATATCTACAAAAAATAACCATAAGAGGCCCTGGAAGAAAAGATTCCTGTTCACAGTAGCAATAAGAAAGAGAAATTATGTAGGCTTAAACTTCTCAAGATATATGCAAGCCAAAAAAAAAAAAAAAAAAAAAAAAAAAAAAGAAGAAGAAGAAAGAAAGAAAGAAAGAAAGACATAAATCTCCAGAAACAGAACTAAAACAACCTTGACAGGGAAAAGTAGACTTGAACAAATGGAAGAACATATGTTCTTGGATAGAACAACTCAACATTGCAAAGATAACAATCCCATGTTAATTTATAAATTCAAATGATCTCAACTGAAAAATACTAACAGGCTTTTTTTTTTCTGATGCTAGGTAAGTTGATCTACTTAATATAGAAAAATAAATAATAATAGGCATTTTATTCATGTATTTATTTATTTACTTTTTTTGAGAGAGAGAGAGAGAGAGAGAGAGAATCCCAAGGAGGCTCAGTGCTATCAGCACAGAGCCCGATGTGGGGCTGGATCTTACAAACTGTGAGATCATGACCTGAGTTGAAATCAAGAGTTGGACACTTGAATGACTGAGCCGCCCAGCCTCCTTATTTATTTTCTTATCAAAGATTTTATTTTGGGGTGACTGACTGGCTCCATCAGCAGAGCGTGCTTCTCTTGATCTCAGGGTTGTGAGTTCAAGCCCCACACTGGGTATAGAGATTACTAATAAATAGACTTTTTAAAAAAAGATTGAAAAAAAAAGGACTTTAGGGGCGCCTGGGTGGCTCAGTCGGTTAAGCGTCTGACTTCAGCTCAGGTCATCATCTCACAGTCCATGAGTTTGAGTCCTGCGTCAGGCTCTGTGCTGACAGCTCAGAGCCTGGAGCCTCTGCTTCGGATTCTGTGTCTCCCTCTCTCTGCCCCTCCCCTGTTCATGCTCTGTCTCTCAAAAATAAATAAACGTTAAAAAAAATTTTTTTTAATAAAATTAAATTTTAAAAAATGACTTTATTTCTAAGTAAGCTCTACACCCAAAGTGGGGCTTGAACCCACAACCCCGAGATCAAGAGTTGCACACTCTACCAAGTGAGCCAGCCAAGTGCCCAAGAGTAGGCATTTTAAATAAAACCCTAAAATTACCAGTTAGGGCAAGCTGGCCCTACCAAATATTAAAACGTTTTATAAAGCTTCTATAATATGTGGTACTGCTGCATAAAAAAAATAATGGAACAGAACAGGAAACCCAGAGATAGACCAAAGCACATAGGCAAGTTTAGCACAGGCTAAAGATGGCATTTCAAATGAGTGGGGAAAAATAAAAATTTTGATAAACCAATAGCCATTTGGAAGAACATAAAATTGGATCCATGGTTCACTCCATGTATTGGAGTTCAAAGTGTAAAACAATGAAACCAACCTCAGAGTAGGCGACAAGGGGAATGTCTTTTTGCACTGAATCATTCCATTGTCAACTGGGCTCGGCTGCCTCTCCCCAGAATTCCCTTCCCCAGCTGGCCAAAAGAGGAACTTGCTGGTGACGTGAGAGGTAGAAGTAAACAGTGGCCATTTCACTCTGAAGGTCAGTGTGGTGCTGTGGGGACAAGGGACACACGGGTGCCAGTGAGTTCCAGTGCACGCTTGGCCTCTTCTCCATATCCAGCTCTTCTCCCGTGCTGCCTGCAGAGGCCCAGCTCCACCCCCGTGGGCTTGGTTGGGGTCACACAGAGGCACCAGCTTCCCACAGACTTCTCAGCGGCTCTCCTCACAGGGCCCCACTGCAGCCTCCCAGACCGACCGGCTGGTGGCTCCTCTGGTCCTCAAACTGTTCATTCCCAACCTTTACTTCTTGAGCTCCTCTCATGACTGTGGAAAGTTGAGTTCCAATGTTAAATCTCCTTGGGGCGCCTGGGTGGCTCAGTTGGTTAAGTGTCCGACTCTTGGTTTCCACTCAGGTCATGATCCCAGGGTCATGGGATCCAGCCCTGCATCGGGCTCCACACTGAGCACAGAGCCTGCTTGGGTTTCTCTCTCTCCCTCTCCCTCTCTGACCCTTTTCCCCACCTGTGCTTTCTCTCTCTCTCTCTCTCTCTCTCAAAATAAATAAATAGGGGCGCCTGGGTGGCTCGGTCACTTGAGTGTCTGACTTTGGCTCAGGTCATGACCTCACAGTTTGTGAGTTCGAGCCCCTCGTCGGGCTCTGTGCTGACAGCTCGGAGCCTGGAGCCTGCTTCGGATTCTGTGTCTCCCTCTCTCTCTGCCCCTCCCCCACTTGTGCTCTGTCTCTATCTATCAAAAATAAATTTAAAAATTGTTTAATAAAATGAATAAATATATAAACATTTATAAAAACGATTCTCTCTTTCTCCCTCTGCCCTTCTCCCCAGCTCACGAGCATGCTCTCTCTCTCTCTCTCTCTCTAAAAGATAAACCAATCAATCAATAAATAAAAATTAAAACTACGTGTTACCTAGCAGTGGAACACTTGGAAATATTCTCACCTGTGGTAATACTGAAGCCAGAAAATGCACCTAGCAAACCTGGGTGTCTGGCTAAGGAGACTTCTAGGCAGGAAGACAAAAGTGCCAATTGCCTCTTTTAGCCACCTCTGATAAAGAACAGGAAGAGGGAGATGAGCTAAAGCAGGCACAGTTTAGGAATCGTTTTCAAGCAGAGTTTAGAGGAAATGTTTTCAACCCAGTACTCTTCAAAACGATTTCTCACCGCCAGCCTTTACAGATTTTCAAAATAACAAAACGGCTTCAAGGTTAAGATCAAATCTAGATGCGGCTGTAAAACCTTTTGTTAAAACCTTACAATGATATTTTTAAGTTTATTTATTTATTTATTTTGACGGGGGGTGGGGGGGGAGCAAAGAGAGGGAGAGACAATCCTACGCAGCTGAAGGATTGCCCAACAGATCTGACTCACGTTTCAGAATCATGACAAATAATAGACTGTTTTAAGCTACTTAAGTTTTAGGGTTATGCACCAGTAGAAAACAACCTCCATGATACACTGTTGTTCTGGCTCACTTGGTAGAGTGTGCAACTCTTGATCTTGGGGTTGTGAGTTCAAGCCCCACGTTGACTGTAGAGATTACTCAAAAAGAAAACAAAAAATTAGAGGTGCCTGGGTGTCTCAGTTGGTTGAGTGTCCAGCTCTCGATTTCGGCTCAGGTCATGATCCCAGGGTGGGATTGAGCCCTGGGTCTAGCTCCATGCTGAGTGTGGAGCCTGCTTAAGATTCTTTCTCTCTCTGCTTCTGCCCCTCCCACAGTCACAATCTGTCTAAAATAAAATAAATAACTCTTAAAAATAAGTAAAAAATTTTTTAAAGAAAAAGGAAAGGCACAGAATAATGTATATAGTAAGCAATCTTTCATATTAGAAAGGAGGGAGGGAGATATGAATGTGTGTGTGTGTGTGTGTGTTTATATGTGCACAAACATAGATTCATTAAGAAATGGACAAATAAGGGGCTGTGCACTGTCACAGTGTGGAGCCTGCTTGAGATTCTCCCTCTCTCTCTCTCTCTCTCTCTCTGCCCCTCCCATGCACTCTCTTTATCTCAAAATAAACGTATAAACTTAAAAAGATATGTTTTTAATGTGCAAATAAAACAACATGGATTCAATGCAATTCCTGGCAAAATCCCAAGAGGGCTTTTTCATAGAGCTTGATAAGCAAATTCTAAAATTGACATGGTAAAACAAATGCCAAGAATATTCAGGGCACTCCTGAAAAAGTACAAAGTGGGGAATTTACCTACCAGATATCAAGACTTATTATAAAAGGCATAGCAATTATGATAGTGTAGTATTGGCACAGGGATAGCCAAATAGACCAATGGAACTAAACAGATACGCCCAGAGAGAGACCTGTAAATAGGTGTTAGAGCCCAAAGGGGGTGAGGAAGGCATCCAGAGGGCATATCCCTTTAAATACATATACTGAAATATTTACATGTGAAAATATATGATGTCTATGATTTGTTTGAAAATAAGGATGTGGAGGGGCACCTGGGTGGCTCATTCGGTTAAGCCTGTGACTTCGGCTCAAGTCATGACCTCACCATCCCTGGGCTCGAGCCCCACATTGGGGTCTGTGCTGATCGTTCAGAGCCTGGAGCCTGCTTCAGATTCTGTGTCTCCCTCTCTCTCTCTGCCCTTCCTCTGCTCATGCTCTCGGTCTCTCTCTCTTTCTCTCTCAAAAATAAACATTAAAAAATTTTAATACAGCCTAAAATATGTATGGATAAAATGGTATAATGTCTAGGATTTGTTGTGAAATAATCCAGTGGTGGAAATGGAGGGCGAAGGGGGGGGTGGATACAGATGAAAGAAGGGTGCTGGAAACATGCTGCTGTCTGTAGCTGACTGGTGGGCCCCAGGGAGTTCATTGTTCTCTTGATTCTACTTGTAGGTATGTGTGAAATTTCCCATGGAGGAGGGAAAGAAGGGAGAGGAGGGAGGAAGGGAAATAGGGAGGAGAGAAGATCCTGAGAACCTTCCCTAACTTGCAGAGAACTCCAGTCTCTCAGGGCACAGCTCAGCTCTGCATGTGGATGCGGGCTGCCCTCCTGTAGATCATGTCACTAGCCAATGTGAACTTCATAGTTCCACACACTATGCCACTCTTGCCCGGTTTTGTTTGTTTGTCTGTTTGTTTAGAAAGAGACTGCAAACAGGGGAGAGGGACAGAGAGGGGCAGAGAGAGAGAGAGAGAGAGAGAGAGAGAGAATCCCAAGCAGCCTCACACTCTGCAAGGAGCCTGATGAGGGGCTCCATCCTATGACCTGGGGATCATGACCTGAGCCAAAATCAAGAGTCTGATGCTCAACTGACTAAGCCACCTAGGCGCCCCCTTGCCCTGTCTTTTTGAGGCCAAACCCACCCAGAGGACTGCTGTATCAGGAAGGCACAGCCTGCGCAGGCATGTGCACCTGTCCCTCCTGTCTTCCCCAAGCCTTGTGCTTCTCACTCCCTGGAAACCATGCCTAAGAGGTGGGGCCATTTCCCTTTTTCCACCCCTTCAAAGACCACAGCAGTCTCTCTTGAAATACACCAAACGTTTCCATTCCACCCCTTCTGGCACAGCCTGACAGCCCTTGAGGAGTTCCTCTGCCAGGTAGGGGGTGGGGGGGTATATACACGGCGTGGGCTGCGTGGGAATAATATTTCCCGGTAATTCCTGTTCCTCCCTCCACCAAATACAGGCAAGAAGACTTCTTGCTATAGAAGTGCCTTGAAAAATGTTAAGTGCCCGTGGGTCCCCATGCTGCAAGTAAGGGGAACCAAGGGTGAGTCACCAGGTACAGAGCGGTCGCGCATCCACCAGCTCTTACTGCCCCCTAGTGGTCATTTGCTTCTCACAGCTGTTCTTGTCACACAGATTGCCCACTGACCCTGCTCTATTCATAGGTGACAAATTGGCCCCCGGAAAATCTTTTTTTTTTTTTTTAATATTTGTTTTTGAGAGAGAGAGAGAGAGAGAGAGAGAGAGAGAGAGAATGAGCAGGAGAGGTGCAGAGAGAGGGAGGGACAGAGGATCCAAAGCAGTCTCCACACTGACAGCAGAGAGGCAGGTGTGGGGCTCAAACCCGTGAACCACAAGATCATGACCTGAACCCAAGTCAGTCGCTCAACCATCTGAGCCACCCAGGTGCCCCAGCCCCCTGCAAACCTTACATTGGGCCAGTCTTTACTGAAGGGCAGACATTTGGCTCAGCAGTGAGAAAACTTCCTCCCAAAGCAAGTTTGTACCTAAGCATCTTCCAAACAATTTCTTTGCTCTTGGAAAACTTGACCGGTTGAACTTTTTCAAAATAAGTTGGGGACAAGGAAACCTCACGAGGTGGCTACTGGGGAGAGGGATCAGGAAAAACGCTCCCTGCTTCTGTACTGGTGACAGAAGCTCTAATTCCTATAAAAACACCCCAGAGGACACTGCTTGGGCCTAGCAGGGCATGACTGGATCTAACTCCCAAGCATCTGTTTTGGAGCCCCGGTCACTCCGTGACTCAGCCTCTGGTCACAGCAGGACAACATTTGGAGACATAGTGTGGACTGGAGGCAGATAGGACTTACCCCGTTCTGGGGCAGGCCACACAACCCTCCTGCTTGACCAAAACCTCCATTTCAGGGATATTGAGAGTGAGGTTTGAGACCCCAGGGTGAGGAGGACAAAGGCAAAGGATCTGATGAAACCAGTTTGTGGCCAGCCCGCTGCCTTCTATCCTGTGTGGGCCACTTCCCAGAACACCAAAGAGCAGGTCTGTCCCCAGCTGTTCCTGATGTCTTACACCTGAGCAGACAGCGCCAGAACCGCATGGATCGTGCCAACTTACTCCTGGAAGTCCTCATCTAGAAGCCTGTTCCTCTGCTGCCTTCTCCCTGTAGCATAAGCACCTGACGGTTGGGTCTGTGTGTGTGTGTGTGTGTGTGTGTGTGTGTGTGTTTAATTGCAATGCATGCAGGTGCTTGACTTAAGCATTTGATTGCCAAGGCAAGCACTCCAAAGACTGCTATCTTGAATAAACCCATTACCAGCCACACACTAGATACTGAGCCAGGCTGTACCCCCTGAAGTTCTTTTGTTTTAGAGACCTTTGATTTGGCCACTAGTTTTTTCTTCCTGAGCTGTAATCTCCCTTCTTAGGTTCTACATTCACCAATACAGAGAGAACCCAAGAAATTGAGGCTCCTACTCTCGACCCCAATCAAAGCACGGCCCCAGGCTCTCACTCTCCCTGTGACCTTACTGTGTGGTCCCAGGTATGCCGTGTACTCTCCAGGACTTGTAATAAACCTTGTTTTCTTTTTTCAAAGTGTCCTGGGTTTTGCTGAAGCCGTGTGTCTTGCAATCGTATCAGGAACCCCAAGGGCTAGTCCAGCCACGACCCTCGTTACAGACAGGCAGAGACCAGCACAAAACAACAATTTTGCCCAAACGTGCCTTCTCTCTGGCTTCTGATATTCACAAATTAGCAGCGCACCTATAAAGCAGTGTTTTCCTGTGACAGCAGAAAGCTTGCCTTTCTGACTGGTGCAGCCACAGCTATCTTTGAGGGACTGGAGAATTGGGAGGGAGGCCGGTGCAATTCAGATGCTCAGGCTGGGCAGCTGAAGAGTCCGGGATTCAATAACCACATGTCCTTGGGAAACCGGCCACCCCCACAAAGTCTCTTTGCTCATCTCTACAAAAGGGAGAACACCAGCTCTCACCCCAAGGAGTGTTGGGGTGATATGCGTGGGGGATGGCTGAGTTTTGTCCGCACCACTGCTTAGATGCACAAAGTAAATGGGGTCAAGTGCATCTCCTTCACAAGTCATGGGGCTTGTCAGGACTTGAGCTTGGCATCTCAACCTCCTCTGGTCCAAAACGGTCTCTTCCAAGTCCCTTTCCACGTATAACTTTTGAATCAGGGATGGTTTGAGAATCTCTTGAATGACAATCTCTTTCAGATGAACTTCCTGTCATTCGGATGCATGTGATAAGGCACCCCGTCCTTGTGTGCCTCTCCAAAACGACACTTGGGTACATGTGGGAGTGATAGGGAGAAAGGCCAGGAATCCGGTGCAGATCCATGCTGACCCCTGAAGTGGAGGGTCAATCTGGTTTGGTCCGGCCTTGGACATGTGATGGCTAGGGGGTGACTGGTCCCATCGGACCTTTGGGCCACTACTGATGTCTCTGGGCCCAGCCATTTGCCTGTGACCATAAAGACTATGCATCTTGCAGTCTGTCCCCATCCTAGACCTCTGCTGGGCCACTGGTCCCCTCAGCCCCTTCATGTTCTCCCCAGGAGGCAGGTGGGAACTTCTGGATCCCTGCATGCTTCCCCCAGGCCATGGGGAGCCAGGAACCCTGTCTCAGGCTCCTCTACCAGCTGCTTTCTTCTGCCTTTGTGTTAGGGACAGAATGTTAGGGCCCTTCCCCCACCCCCATTCGTATGTTGAAATCCTAACTTCTAATGTGATGAAATTAGGAGGTGGGCTCTTTGGGCAGTAATCGGGTCTGAAGGTGGAACTCCCACGAATGGGATCTGTGCCCTTATAAAAGAGACCCCAGAGAGCTCCCCTGCCCTGTCTGCCACGTGAGGACACAGCAAGAAGACTGCCGTCTGCAGCCTGGAGGAGGGCCCCCGCCAGAACCCAAACATGCTGACACCCTAATCTTAGACTTCTAGCTTCCGGAGCTGTGAGAAATCAATTTGTTGTTCACAAACCACCCAGTCTGTGGTTTTCTGTCACAGCAGCCCGAACAGACTCAGACACCTGCTACTGCTCCCCTGAATCTCTCTGGATGTATCTGTCAGGCCTCCCCCATCGTGGCTTCACCCTGAAAAGGAAGCAAATGGAATATGTGCCTGTGACTCTCTTGTCCTTCCCTCATTCTGTGGTGGCAGGAGGAAGGGACATCCTGGGCCTCCCTCTGCCATAGTCCCTTCTGCTCAGGGCCTTAGTGGGGTCACTCTGTATGCTGAAAGAAACTTTATGATCTGGCCCATTGGTCTCCAAACTGAGGCTGTTCAGGGCACCTGCCTGGCTCAGTCAGTAGAGCATGCGATTGTTGATCTCAGGGTCATGAGTTCAAGCCCCACATTGAGCAGAGACATTACTTTAAAAAAAATAATAGGGGCGCCTGGGTGGTTCAGTCGGCTAGGCACCCGACTTTGGCTCAGGTCATGATCTCAGGGTTCATGAATTCGAGCCCTGCATTGGGCTCTGTGAGGGCAGAGGGGAGCCCGGCCTTGGATCTTCTGTTTCCCACTCTCTGTCCCTCCCACTCTCATTCTCTCTCTTTCAAAAAAAAAAAAAAAAATTAGAAAAGTAGTTTTTTTAATTTAAAAATAATTTTAAAAATAGTAAAATAATAATAAGAGAAAAAAGAAAAAGATTTAAAAAACAAACAGGGGTGCTTGGTGGCTCAGTTGGAAGAGCATGTGACTCTTAATCTTGGGTCATGAGTTCAAGCCCCCCCACATTGGGTGTAGAGATTACTAAAAAATAAATAAATACACTTTAAAAAACAAAAAAAACACTAAGGCTGTTCATCATGTATTTCCAGCCCTCTGCCTCCTAGCATGTGGCAGGATTATACTTCCTGTCCCTGTGGTTGACTTGGCCATGTGACTATTCATGATGGGAGCAAGAGCAAAACATGTTGCTCCCCACCACAACTCAGGGCCCCCACCAACCCCCCACCAACCCACAGCTGGTGTTTAGTGTGAGGGAGAAGCTGCTGCTGTTACAAGGCACGAAGGTTTGGGGACTGTTTGTTATGCAGCATACCTTGAGCATCCTGACTGATCCACT
This sequence comes from Leopardus geoffroyi, assembly GCF_018350155.1. Taxonomy (NCBI): domain Eukaryota; kingdom Metazoa; phylum Chordata; class Mammalia; order Carnivora; family Felidae; genus Leopardus; species Leopardus geoffroyi. The sequence continues at coordinate 92,002,540 of NC_059326.1, read as the reverse complement.
TCTATCGCCCCTAAAAGAAGTTTTTAAAACTTGTGTGTACACCCTTGCACATTTTGAAGATGACATCTACAATAGTCACTAAATATTTAAATTATTGCAAGGGACGGGCCCCAGGGTGGCTCAGTCAGTTAAGCGTCTGACTTCGGCTCAGGTTGTGATCTCACAGTTCGTGAGTTCGAGCCCCACGTCATACTCTGAGCTCTCAGTGCAGAGCCTGCTTCGGATCCTCTGTCTTCCTCTCTTTCTGCCCCTCTCTTACTTGCATGCACGCTCAATCTCTCTCTCTCTCAAAAATTAGTAACAACAAAATAAAAAAACATTTGAAAAATTCTCATGGGGCACCTGGGTGGCTTAGTCAGTTGGGCATCTGACTTCAGCTCAGGTCATAATCTTGCAGTGCATAAGTTCGAGCCCCGCATCAGACTCTGTGCTGACAGCTCAGGGCCTGGAGCCTGCTTCAGATTCTGTGTCTCCCTCTCTTTCTGCCCCTCTCTTGGCTCATGCTCTGTCTGTCTAGCTCTCTCAAAAATAAATAAAACATTAAAAATATTACAAGGGTTGGAATTTCCCACCTGATGTAAATACTAATATTTAACATAAAAAACTATTATGTAAGTCTTTTTTTTTTTTTAAGTAGGCGTCACACCCAGCGTGGAGCCCAATGCAGAGCTTGAACTCATGACCCTGAGATCAAGAACTGAGTGAGATCAAGAGTCAGATGCTCAACTGACTGAGCCACCCAGGTGCCCCTGTTATGTAAGTCTTCTAAATGTATCCAGTGGAATCTAAACATTAAAACACTTTCTTCCCTGCTATCTTCAGGTTTTTAAATCCACCAGCAAGCTCTTCTCCAACATTTGGAAATTTTACACTTTTTCCTTTTTCTCCTTAAATCCATGTTTCCATTCCACATCCTCTGTACATCTTTGCCATAAGGGGATGTATTTTTAGGCTTTAAAGTCTTTTATCGACCACTTTATCATACTTGGCTAGAACCAAAAAAGTATATAAACTGAAATTTTGAAGTTTACTTTATTCCCTACCAACCATAAGTCCTAAGTGTTAAACGTGTCTCCTGAATTGAATTACCGGTACAAACAGAATGAGTACACAATTGACCAAAAGAACAGAAAAAGCAAATTTTGATGAATAATTCTTAAACATAAAAAACATCTTTTATTGAGGCATATACTGCTAAAAACTAATAGATGTGGTGCTAGCAGTCTTTTTTTTATAACAGAAATAGATTATGAAACATTTTATAAGATGAAGGCTGTAATTAGAATACTTTATGCGATTTGATATGACAAGTTAGACTCCATTCTTGAATACCACAAAGAATCTGAAAGAAATATGGAAATACTGGGGTGCCTGAATGGCTCAGTTGGAAGAGCACATGACTCTTGAGCTTGGGGTCATGAGTTCGAACTCCACATCAAGTGTAGAGATAAATAAATAAGCTTAAAAAAAAAAAAGAAATATGGAAATATCACCTGTCAGTTGCAGCCAATGTGTCCTGAAAAGGTTGATACTCCCAGAGACCATGCTCCCTGCTCAGCATCCCTAACCTCCACTATGCCTGCTGTTCAGAGGCACCTGCTGTCCCCACCTAACTAACGATGATTCTTTTTTTTTTTAAGTTTTTATTTATTTATTTTGAGAGAGGGACAGAGAGAGTGATCAGGGGAGAGGCAGAGAGAGAGAGGGAGAGAGAGAATTCCAAGAAGGCTCCACACTGCCAGTGCAAAGCCCCAGTGCGGGGCTCAAACTCACAAACTCTGAGATCACAACCTGAGCCGAAGTCAGCTGCTTAACCGGCTGAGCTACCCAGGTGCCCTGAGACTAATGCATTTCTAGACAAAAGGAGAGATGAAGACAGTAGATCTTAGAAGTTTTCATCACAAGAAAAATATGTTTGCAACTATGTATGCTGGTGGCTGTTAATTAGATTTATTGTGATGATCATTTCATAATATATACAAATACCAAATCATGATGTTGTACACCTGAAACTAATATAATGTTATATGTCAATTATACCTCAGTTAAAAAAAAATTATACCTCACTTGAAAAAAAAAAAGGAGGGGCACCTGGGTGGCTCAGTCAGTTGAGCTTCCGACCCTGATCAGCTCAGGTCATGATCTCACAGTTGGTGGGATCAAGCCCCGCATCAGGCCCCACACTGGCAGCACAGAGCCTGCTTGGGATTCTCTCTCTCTCCTTCTCTCTCTGCTCCTCCCCTGCTCACTTTCTTGTTCTCAAAATAAGTAAACTTAAAAAAATAAAAAATAAAATAAAAACTTAGTTATTTTTTAAAAAGATTCTTTTTCAGATTCTGTGTATCAGTCAATAAATTAGTAAAACCTGTTTTCTGGTTTTCCCAGCCCCTGCACCTGGAAAGACTGTGCACCCCAGAAGTTTGTGTACCCTTAGTTTGAAGACATCTGAGCTTATCTGCCAGGCCTGGGAACTAAAAAAGTTCACAAAATCCTTCTTGTTTCCAACCCTGCTGGCTCTCAGATCTGAACTGGAGTAAAAGCTTTACATTCCCGCAGCAAGACCAAGGCAAACGATGGCTTTGGCAGGGAGGTCACAGCCAAGGGAAGACAGAGGGGAAAAAAAATCACAGTGACACAATTCAAAACTCTCGTCCACATTATACTTGCCAAGTGTTTAGCACAGTGACTGGCAAGTAGTAAGCAGTAAATAAAGGAGAGAGCCACGCAGATGCATTTCACATGCACGCCCCTCAGTCTGGCACGGTTCTGAGCTTCAAATGTCATTCATTGCGGGTGTTGAGTAGGTTGGTGCACAGTTGCTGCTGAACTAACAAGGTAAGGCTCTGAACTAGAGCCTTTGGCCACCTGGTGGTGAACTGTGCACCTACCCCACGCCAGCCCCTGAGCCGCTGCTGTCCACCTGCTTAAGGGCATCGCTGTGGGCTTCAGGCACAAGGAGATGGAGATGGGGAGTCCGTGGGAGGTGGCTGGAGGCTGTCAGTCATCCCAGGGGGGTCGCTCAGTCCCCCTTCCCTGCCTGTGAGCTGAGATCTGGTGAAGAAAAGGCAGAGAATGGCTCAGAGCCCAGGAAGCTCCACCTCCTCCCTACCCTGGCGGGAAGTCCTGGGGTGCCTGACCCTCTTTGCTACCGTCAACCAGCGGGGGAACGAACACAAATTCTGGAGTCTGGCAGACCCGGACACTAACACGGCGTTGCCTGGCCCACCGCTGACCACTCGCCTTGGAGGTCTGCCCGCGCACCTGCTGCTTAGAGGTGCTTCGTCTGACCATCATAGCCATTAACCGAAGAACAGTGATTGTCAAGGAAGAGCTGCTGCCTTGTTCATCCTGGCCACTCCAGACTGTCGTCCCCCCCTTTTCCCACGCTCTGTCCCCTTGATTTTATAACCCAACCCACGTTGGGAAAGCCTCTTCCCATTCCCGTATCCGAATTCATCCTCACCTTTTCATTATCTCCACGGTTAAGACCTCCGTTTGTGTTGTATTAACTTCGTTCCGTCCGACTTCGTAAACTCCGCCCTTTCCACTGGTCCATAACTGAATCATGGGAAAGACAGACTCTATGAATGCAGTCGATCTCCTCCAGTGACACCTAGGCGAAGGAAGAAGGTCCCACCAAGTTTTGGTGTTGGAAAAATTGTAATTAACATCCAAGGGCTGCTGAAGGAAGGCGCGTTCTTGGCCAACAGTGTCCTGCAGGGGGCGCTGTCCACTCAGTGACTCATCACCGCTCAGAGATGGGGGTGGAGTCTGGTTTCACAGCCCGTCTGGATCCCAAGTGCTGACAGGTCAGTTGCTAAGTGTCTACTTATTAAAATGTTTGCTTTGCTAGAAGCAGTCCCAGAGAGCTCAAGGAAATAACACCCTTCTTTAAAACTGCAAGAAAGTACATGTATCCTGCAGCACACACACAATCATTTCAGAAATACGCCATCAAACCACTCCTACAACAAGCCTTAGCAAAGGTCAGGGTTTGAGAGCTGTTCTTTTTATCCTTGGAGAATGGTCCGTTAATGGGTACCGGAATCAAGGATTCTTCAGTGTGTGCGGGAATGTTACTGATTTGATATATAATTAGGTTTGTTTTTTTTCTATTCGTATTCTAGTTCAGGTTTGCTTTTTTCTCTTTTCTGGTTTAACTTTACTTTTTTTGGATATGTAAAACATTTCCACGATTCAATGTCAAAACTATGAAAAAGAGGGGAACTCAGAGAAGTGTGTTCCTCCGATTCTACACCCCAGTTCCAATGTGCGGGTGTTTTCCCCACCCCCAAGTGTTTCTCCGGCACCAGCTGGGTGTCCGACAATTCAACTCAATTCTGATGCTGTCTACCTGGAGAGACCATCAGACGCCACAGGTTAAGGGCTCAGCCCTACAAGACTGCCACCCCTCTGTCCCACCCCACCTCACCCCTTCAGATGCCAATCGCAAATCCAGGTTACTGTGCTTCCGACTGACTGGCTATGGATGGTAAGTTCCAGTGACCTCCTCCCACGGGTTTTATTAATTTGCTAGAGCGGCTCCCAGAACCTAGAGAAACACTTTACTTACTAGATTACCGGTTTATTATAAAGGCTGTAACTCAGAAACAGCCAGATGGAAGATATGCATCTGGCAGGGTACAGGGACGACGCGTGGGGCTTCCAGGCCCTCTCCAGGAGCGCCACTCTCTCCAAGTCTCCACGTGCTCACCAACCCCGAAGCTCTCGGAACCCCATGCTTTTGGATGTTTATGGAGCTTTACTGCACAGGCACGTATGATTAAATCGCCCACCACTGGTGAGATCAGTTCAACCTCCAGCCCCTCTCCCCTCCTCTCAATGCAGGGGGTGAGCCTGAAATTTCCAACCCTCTAATCACGTGGTTTGTTCTCCAGGCAACCAGTCCCCATGGGGGGGGGGGGGGCAAAGTCACCTCATTAACATAACAAAAGACACTTTTGCGCTCTCACCACTTCGGAAATTCCAAGGGTTTTAGGAGCTCGGTGCCAGAAACTGGGATGAAGACCAAGTACTTATTTGTTGTTATAAATCATAGTATCACAGGGACACCTGAGTGGCTTAATCGGTTGTGCGGCCAATCTTGATTTCCATTCAGGTCATGATCTCACAGCTGGCGAGATAAGAGCCCCGAGTTGGGATTCTCTCTCCTTCTCTCTCTGCCCCTCCCCTGCTTGTTCTCCCTCCCTCTCTCTCTCAAAGTGAATAAATTAAAAAAAATAAATAAATCACAATATCACAGTTCCCTTTCCCATCCTGGAAGTTTATTTACAGCAGCCTCCTCCAGGAAGCCCTCCACACCCACTGTTTTTATTTTTATCTTATTTCATTATTTCATTTTATTTATTATTCTCAAATTAGTTAACATACACTGTGGTCTTGGTTTCAGGAGAACACAGTGATTCATCTCTTATGTATGACACCCAGTGCTCATCCTCCTTAATGCACCCATTTAACCCCCTCAATCCAAATTCTGTCCTCTGTATTTGAGTCGCTTATGGTTTGCCTCCCTCTGTTTTTATCTTATTTTTCCTTCCTTGCCCCCGTGTCTTCTGTTCAGTGTCTCAAATTCCACGTATGAGTGAAATCATAGCATATCTTTCTCTGACTGACTTATTTCACTTAGCATAATACCCTCCAGTTCCATCCACTTTGTTGCAAATGGCAAGATTTCATTCTTTTTCATCGCTGAGTAATATTCCTTCATATATATATATATATATATATATATATATATATATATACACACACACACACACACACACACACACACATACCACCTCTTTATCCATTTGTCAGTTGACAGACATTTGGGCCATCTGCAAGAGGGAAAGTCTTGTTGGATGACATCTAGGAGCCCTGCCAGCTCCGGGCTACCTCATGCCCTGACACAAACCTGGACTGCTGAGCCCTCAATCCAAGAGACAAGGTGGAGGCCAGAACAGTGGGTGTGGAGTGCTTCCTGGAGGAAGCTGCTGTAAATGAACTTCCAGGATGGGAAAGGGAACTGTGATATTGTGATTTATTTTAATAAAATAATAAAATAAAATGACTTTCCCTCTTGCTAATTGAAATCAGTAAATCAGGCTTCTGGCCATCTGGGCAGGAACCTTGTGCACACTCCCTCCAGGAAAGGTAAAGCCTCTCGGGCAGTGCGTGGGGTGGGGGGGAGGCGCTCACCTTTATCCAGCTGCTTCCAACCAGCGTGTTTCCATCTAAATCCTCTTACAACACTGTCTGAGGGCTACTCTTCCAAGAAACACACAGAGAGGCATGGAAAGGTCAAAAGACCCGACTGCTCTGACCTCTACAGTCCTTGCCTTTCAAGCAGCATCACACAAAAACGTAACATTCTGCCCCTCCTGCTACTCAGTTTCATCCTCGGTTCCCAGCTTGTACCTGCAGCAGCTGCTGCCGCCGCCTTGCAGGCTTCCAAGCCAGCAGTGCACAAGCCATTTTTAGCTCTTCCTGCTCCTTCACCCTGGCATCCAGTCTGTGGGCACAGAATCCAGCCCTCTAGGGCTGGAGGAAACCACAAAGGGCATGCAGTTCGGCCTGCCCACGCAGCACTTGGATTCCCTCTGAACAGTGGTAGAAGCCATTGCCCAGGCTCAGCCTAAACACTGCCCCCCACCTTCGTGCCAGGGAGGTGGCCACTTCCTGACATTATCTGTTACATCTTGAAACAGTTACGATGTTCAGAAGAGACAGCCTTGGGCAGAGCTGAAATCCGCCTCCCTGTTGCCTCTCCTTTTTACCTCCCTCACACACACTTCACTGGTCCTGGATTTTTTTTCCTGGGGTATCACAGAATCGACCTTCCCCCACCCCATCTTTGCCCTTTAAACCTGAAGGTTAGGGGGCGCCTGGGTGGCTCAGGTCATGATCTCACTCTTCATGAGTTCGAGCCCCACGTTGGGCTCTCTGCTGTCAGCAAGGAGCCTGCTTTGGAACCTCTGCCCCCTCTCTTTCTGCTCCTCCCCCACATGCTTTCTCTCTCTCTCTCTCTCTCTGAAAAATAAATAAACTTAGGGGGCACCTGGCTGGCTCAGTCAGTTAAGCGTCCAGTCATGATCTCACAGTTTGAGTTCGAGCCCTGCATCAGGCTCTGTGCTGACAGCCTGGAGCCTGGAGCCTGCTTCGGATTCTGTGTCTCCCTCTCTCTCTGCCCTTCCCTGCCTCACACTCTTTCTCTCAAAAATACAAACATTAAAAATACATACAGGGGCGCCTAGGTGGCTCAGTCAGTTAAGTGTCCAACTTCTGCTCAGGTCATGATCTCAAGGTTCATAGGTTCGAGCCCTGCATGGGGCTCTGTGCTGACAGCTCAAAGCCCAGAAACTCCTTGCTCTCTGCTCCTCCCCTGCTCACACTCTGTCTCTATCAAAAATGAACAAACGGTAAAACACACACACACACACACACACACACACACACACACACACACAAATAAACAAACTTTAAAAAATAATACAAATTTAAAATAAACGTGAAGGTTAGGATCACACCCCCGCCCAGGGTAAATATTCCCCAATGTTCCATTGGATGTGGTTTCAAATCACTAGCCTGTCTGGCCCCTACTCCAAACATGCTCCCGTTTAGGCAAATCAAGCATTGTAAACTCTGCCTGTGAGGCCCAAGCAAGTGACCTCAGTGCGGGGGGGGGGGGGGGGGGGGGGGGGAGCTGTAGCAAAGAGAGTATGTGTCCCTTCTACTTTGCCTTCCATGGGCATAGGCGACCTCCATCAGGGAAAGACTGTAACCTGGTAGTCCTCGGCCAATGAGGAAGCAGGGGAGGGGCTTCATGCTAGGAGATAAACTGTCTGCTGTAACCGCCCAGAGTGTGCCTGTCCATCAGACACCTGCTCTTGCTAGAACACTAATTAAAGCCTCACTTCACTGTGCTCCGGGTCTCTGTGTCCCTCCTTTGACTGGGTCAGTGGGCTTATTTTTCACAACCCCCTTCACCCAAGCCCCTGCCCTGGGACCTGCTGTGGCCAGACTTCATTCAGCTAAGTCTGGCTCCTAGAGGGCAGGCAGGCCAGAGACTTAGCTAGCATGCCCCCTGGGCCTCTCTGATCTTGTGACAGAACTGTCCTTTCTGCCCTTTCCTCCATACCTTTGCTTAACCTGTCCTTCCTCTCAGAGAGCCTTCCTCCTCACCCACCCACGTCTCGCCCCAGCTTGGCCTAACTCCTCCTGAGGCTTTCCCTGGTAGTGTCAGCCCAAGTGACAAAAGCCCTTATATTCTGCCAACACCACATCTGTAATAAGGAAGTAATGACGGACCAAACCCAGAGAGCATTCAAGAAGTAAATGAGGTGAGGAGCGTCTGGGTGGCTCAGTCGGTTGGGTGTCTGACTCTTGATTTTGGCTCCGGTCATGATCTCACAGTTTGTGAGTTCGGGTCTCACGTCAGACTCTCAGCTGACAGTGTGGAGCCTGTTCAGGATTCTCTCTCTCTCTCTCTCTCTCTGCCCCTCCCCTGCTTGCTCTAAGAAAAAAAAAATTTTTTTTTTAAAAAGGAAGGAAGAAAAGAAGAGAAAAGAAGAGAAAAGAAAAGAAAAGAAAAGAAAAGAAAAGAAAAGAAAAGAAAAGAAAAGAAAAGAAAATGAGGTGACTCACGTCAAGCACTTGGAGCAGTACCAGATACACAGGAAATGCTCAATGAACAGGAGCTCTTACTATTAATCCCCCAATTAGCACTGACTCCACGTGCCATCTTAACACTCTTTCACATTGGCTCCTCTTACCTTTCCAGCTAAATGGTGAAAGAACCCGGGATCTGGAGGCCGGCAGACCTGGGTCTGAATCCACGTCCGCCATGTCTTACCTGGTGAAGTCACACAACCTCTGCTTCTGTAAAATGGAGCTAATGGCTCCCACCCGTCAGGGTTGTGATAAGGATCAAATGAGGCAATGTCTGCAAAGGTCCTAAGTAAACTGGGAAGAACTTCAGTGAGAAGCCTGAGTTTCTGGGGGAGGAAATTCCAGACCAGCCTCCAGACTGCTGGAGTCAAAGGCAAGCCAGGCGGTTCTGTCTTTGAGCAGACCCAGAATGTTCAACAGTTTTCGAGAGCAGCTACTCTGGGCCAGACCCCGTGCAGAGTTCCTGTAAAGATGGGGCCAATCCTCAAAGTAAACACTGTAAAGTCACCTCTAAATCTCCAGCCACTGGGCCATCACCCAGTCCCCAACCTGCCCTTATATTCTAGTAACTTATATTCTAGTATTCCTATATTCTTATATTCTAGTAATTCATTACAGAACTTCTTTGCCTTGGGCGACTGTGTGGCTCAGTAGGTTGGGTGTCCAACTCTTGATTTCGGCTCAGGTCACAGTCTCACGGTTTGTGAGCTCGAGCCCTGCATCGGACACTACACTGACAGTGTGGAGCCTGCTTGGGATTCTCTCTCTCCCCCTCTCTCTCTGCCCCTCCCCTTCTTACTCTCTCTCTCTCAAAATAAATAAAATAAAATAAATTAATTTTAAAAATCGAGGCACCTGAATCGAGGCACCATCGAGGATGGTTCAGTTGAGCATCCAACTTTGGCTCAGGTCATGATCTTTCTTTGCTCTAAAAATTCCACTGTTTTCCCACTACTTATGCTAGTCTACCACTTTGAACCTGGTCTTGGGGACAGTTAGGGATCTGGCTCCACTCCCTTTCCCGCCCCACTCACTTCCTTTCCCAGGAAGGAAGGCACCCACAGGCTCAAGGTGGGCCACACCCCCTCAGACTGGGTGCCTTAGCTCCCTCAGTCCTGGAAACGCCTCTGCCAAGGGATAGGCAGCCAAATGTTTTCCCAGTAGGGGAACCTGTTCTCAGCCCCGCCCACGGCCTAGCTCAGGGGCCTCTCCTCCCCAGGAGCTCTGCCCTCATTCACCTGGGAGCTCCCCAGGGTAATTTTCCTTGTCATTTCCCCAGCATCTGCAGAGTGGACACGCCTCCCTGGGAATCCATCTGCGTGTGTGCACCAAGGACATAGCTGGTAACATATAGTTTTGTGGGTGGCCAAAGAAGTGAGCAGGGAACACTGTCCAGTGGAGAGATTGCAGAGAGGGTCTCATGGGCGATGTTCATATGATCCTGGATGAATGAGCAGGGTGTGACCACAGGGAGGAGAATCACCCACTAGCTAGGGGTGGGCCAGCGGGGGCAGGGACAGTGTGGTGTAGGGGTGCAAAAGTTTCCTTCTTCCCTTCTACGTTCTTTGCCTGGTCTAATAATTAAATTGATGTAAGACCGATTCACAGGAGAAAAGCATACAAAAGTTTTAATAACTTTTTTTTGTTTAATAACTCCTGTGCACAAGGGGGAGACCCGGGAAAATTGAGTAACACTGCCGACCCCACCATGGCCCAAGCTCATCATCTTAAATACCGTCTTCAGCCAGAGGCAAAGGATGTTGGTGGTGGGAGTCAGTTATGGGAAGTTAACAGAAAAGCACAGGAAGCAAGAGTAAAGTTGTTATGCAGATTTAAATCCGGGCCTTAGCCACTGACTGAAGATTCTAAAGATTTAGATATCTTCCTCTTTTTGGTACTTAAGGGGAGACACCCTAACAAATGAAGATTTCCTTTATAAATGTAAATGTCAAATGGGTAACTACTTAGTTTTGCCAGTGTCTGCCGTTTTTTAAAAATAATCAGCTTTTAAAAAATGGCCAGCATGAAATATGCCAAAAAGGCACATTTGGGGATGATATATTTTTTTTTTTTTAATTTTTTAATGTTTATTTTTGAGTGAGAGAGACAGAGTGCAAGCAGGGGAGAGGCAGAGAGAGAGACAGACACAGAATCTGAAACAGGCTCCAGGCTCTGAGCTGTCAGCACAGAACCCCACACAGGGCTTGAACTCGGGAACAGTGAGATCATGATTTAGGCCAAAGTTGGACGCTTAACCAATTGAGCCACGCAAGTGTGCCAGGGGTGATATATTTTGCACCCCTTTAGTGTCCAGATGCATGGGACATGCAAAGGAGCCATCCAGTGTGCCAGTGGGCTTGGAGAGGAAGGTGAGGAAAGGAACAGAGAAAGAAGGTGGAAGAGAGGTCATTTTGATGTGGAAATGTTGGGTTCGGGGCCAACAGCCAAGAAAGAATTCTTGAGACATCTTCAGTATACAAAGGTGGTTTTACTAAAGCACAGGGACAGGACCCCTGGGCAGAAAGAGCTGCATGGGGGTTGTGACAGGTAACTGATTATATAGTTTCAAGTTGGGAGAGGGTCAGGCATAGGGTAAGTCTGTAAGGAATTTTGGAAACAAGGTTTCCAGGACCTTGAGGGGCTAGCTGCTGTTAGGAAAAGGTCATTGGTTACTGTTAGGAAAAGGTCAGTAAAACCTCAGTCATGAGACCCTTCAGATGTCTATCTGGGTCATATGCTTGGGGGATGATTTTTAACACATATCTTGGTGGATAGAGAGAAAGGAAGTTTCCAAAGGAATTTCTATACGTTAAAGGAGACTTACAAGACCCTGAAGGTCAGGATGATGTTAAGTTCAGATTGCCTTTTGCCCTTAGCAAAGTGTCACCATTGAGGCAGCTGAGCTCCTAGAGAAATGTCACTTTGCCTGTCCCAAGGACTTGTCAGTGGGCTATAGACAGCAAGGAAATTTAATTTTTCATTTGTTTTTGTTTTCCACATCACTTTTTTGAAGACGTCAGTCTCCACTTCTCCTGGATCCCCTAAATCTCACTCATCTCCATAACCTGGCCTTGTCCTCTTTGAGCTTTTGACCACTGACCTGCTGAGGTCACAGTTCCCAGCTTGACACTCAAGACCTTTCCCAGTCAGGTTGATGTGGGGAACAAAGGCAAAAGAAAAAAATTAAGGGCTCCTGGGTGGCTCAGTCAGATGAGTGTCCCACTCTTAATCTCATAGTTCAGGAGATGGAGCCCTGAGTCAGGCTCTGTATTGACAGTGTGAAGCCTGCTTAGGATTCTCTCTCTCCCCTCTCTCTGCCTCTCCCCTGCCTGTGCTTGCTCTCTCTCTTTTTTTCTCTGTCTCAAATAAACCTAAATAAATAAATAAATAAATAAGTTTCCTTATTGCCTGACAACCCAGTGCCACATCCTTGAAACAGTAGAGTGACCTTCCTCTAAGAACTCAGCCACCTTAATAGTGACACTTTGCTAAGGGCAAAAGGCAATCTGAACTTAACATCATCCTGACCTCCAGGGGCCTGTAAGTCTACTTTAACATATAAAAATTCCTTTGGAAACTTCCTTTCTCTCTACCCACCAAGATATGTGTTAAAAATCATCCCCCAAGCATATGACCCAGATAGACATCTGAAGGGTCTCATGACTGAGGTTTTACTGACCTTTTCCTAACAGTAACCAATGACCTTTTCCTAACAGCAGCTAGCCCCTCAAGGTCCTGGAAACCTTGTTTCCAAAATTCCTTACAGACTTACCCTATGCCTGACCCTCTCCCAACTTGAAACTATATAATCAGTTACCTGTCACAACCCCTATGCAGCTCTTTCTGCCCACGGGTCCTGTCCCTGTGCTTTAATAAAACCACCTTTAGGGGCACCTGGGTGGCGCAGTTGGTTAAGCGTCCGACTTCAGCCAGGTCACGATCTCGCAGTCTGTGAGTTCGAGCCCCGCGTCGGGCTCTGGGCTGATGGCTCAGAGCCTGGAGCCTGTTTCCGATTCTGTGTCTCCCTCTCTCTCTGACCCTCCCCCGTTCATGCTCTGTCTCTCTCTGTCCCAAAAATAAATAAACGTTGAAAAAAAAAAAAAAAACAAACCACCTTTATGTGGGGCGCCTGGGTGGCTCAGTCGGTTGAGCGTCTGGCTTCGGCTCAGTCATATTCTCGCAGTCTGTGAGTTCGAGCCTCGCGTTGGGCTCTGTGCTGATAGCTCAGAGCCTAGAGCCTGCTTCAGACTCTGTGTCCCCCTCTCTCTCTGCCCCTCCCCCACTCATGCTCGGTATCTCTCTGTCTCAGAAATAAATAAACATTAAAAAAAAAAAACAAAAAACCCACCTTTATGCACCGAAGACGTCTCAAGAATTCTTTCTTGGGGAGCAGCTGGGTGGTTCAGTTCGTGGGCTCCCGACTCTCAATTTTGGCTCAGGTCACGATCTCACGGTTCGTGGGTTCAAGCCCCAGGTAGGGCTCCGTGCTGACAGCACTGAGCCTGCTTTGGATTCTCTGTCTTCCTCACTCTCTGTCTCTCTCCTGCTTTCTGTCTCTCTCTCTCTCATAATGGATAAGATAAACGTTAAAAAAAATACATATTTTAAAAAAAGAATTCTTCCTTGTCCATGGGCTCCAAACCCCGACATTTTCCACATCAAAAAGGACAGGCACTCTCAGCTCCTAGCAATGGAGCCAAGGTGGATACAAGGCTGCCATAACTTCACATTGTTTTGAGAAGCCAGAAACCCAGTCTTTATAGTGAAATTTCCAGATTGCAAACACTACCACCCCCAAACAAAACGTGTTCACGGGCTTCAGTTTGCAGCCTCCGGGCAGGGTTTTAGGCGGCAAGATCAGAGCTAGGCATTGGCCCAGTGATGCTGGTGACTGGTGGGGAAAATGGCCTGGAGGGGTCCACAGTGGAGGCAGGGATGCAGTTGTTGACCTGGGTCTGAGTCAGGGGTGGGATAAAAAGAAAAGGAGAGCTCGGAGAGGGGTAAGGTTGCTGGACAAAATAGAGAACCCCCCAGTTAAATCTGAATTTCAGATTGGGCGCCTGGGTGGTTCTGTCAGTTAAGCATCCGACTTTGGCTCAGGTCATGATCTCACGGTGGGTGGGTTTGGGTTCGTGAGTTCAAGCCCCTCATTGGGCTCTGTGCTGACAGCTCATAGCCTGGAGCCTGCTTTGGATTCTGTGTCTCCCTCTCTCTCTGCCCCTCCTCTGCTTGCACACTCTCTCTCTCTCTCTCACCCTCAAAAATACATATTTTAAAAAATCTGAATTTCAGATAAATAAAAAATTTTTTTTATTATTTATATTTTGAGAGACAGAGCACAAGAGGGGAAGGGGCAAAGAGAGAAGGAGTCACAGAATCTGAAGCAGGCTCCAGGCTCTGAGCTGTCAGCACAGAGCCTGACACAGTGCTCAAACTCACAAACTGTGAGATCATGACCTGAGCCGAAAGCAAACGGTTAACTGACTGAGCCACCCAGGCGCCCCTAAAAATTAAAAAGCAAATAAATAAATAATTTTTAAAGTAAATGTTTATTCAGTTTTTTAGTTTTTTAAAAATGTTTATTTATTTTTGAGAGAGAGGGAGAGGCAGAGCACAAGCAGGAGAGGGGCAGAGGCAGATAGGGAGACAGAATCCAAAGCAGGCTTCAGGCTCTGAGCTGTCAGCACAGAGGCCGACACAGGGCTCGAACTCACAAACTGTGAGATCATGACCTGAGCTGAAAGCGAATGGTTAACTGACTGAGCCACCCAGACGCCCCTATTCATTTTTTTTAAATAATTAATTTATTTTGAGAGAGAGAAGAGTGAGCAGGGGAGGGGCAGAGAGAGAGGAGAGAGAAAGAATCTGAAACAGGTTACAAACTGCCAGCAAAGAGCCTGATGCGGGGCTCGAACCCACAAATCATAAGATCATGACCTGAGCTGAAGTCAGATGCTTAACCAACTGAGCCACTCAGGCACCCCAGGAAAATCTTTTTAGTTTCAAAAAATGATACAAAAAAATAACTCCTTGTTCATCTGAGGTTCCAATTCAGAAGGTATTCTGTAATTTTATTTGCAAAATAAACCTGGCCACCCAGGACCGGGGTCCTATGGCAAAGAACCTGACACGTGGGCAGCAGTGCTGTAAGGTGTCCAGCAAAGGTCAGGGAAGCAGCGCCTCCCTCGGGTACCTGGTGAGGGCTGCTGGGCCCTTTTAACCCAGGCCACCGTCCAGGATGAAACAGCCAGTTGAATCCCAGATGTCAGCAACCCCCACTCCCCCGCCCCCACCTCCTTGCCCCAGGCCATTGTTGCAGGGTGACCCTCAGGCTGGGCTCTGGAGTGGCAAGGAGACTGAGTCCATGGAGATGAGGAGGAATAGGGGAACCTTCCTTTCCCCAGGGCCTCTTCCTGCAGCACAGCCTGGCACTGTCTGCCTTCCCTCCCCCTGCTTAGGAAGATGGTTCCCCCATCACTCTGATCACCTTTGCTGGACGGGGCTGGTGGGCAGGCTGAGTGTTGTGCGGGGCTTGTGGGCAGGCTGGGTGTTGTGCGAGTGGGGTCTGCACCAGGTTTCCTCCTCCCCTCTGCCCACCTGGCTGGCTCCTCATCCTCCTAGACCTGCCTTCAAGAGGAGCAGTCCCTTCAGCCTTAACCTTGAGCTTGGTTCTCTCTCCTGACGATCTCATTCGGGGCTTCAGTGACCATCTGTAGGCTGAGGACTAAAGCAGGACATTTTTTTTTTATCCTGCCTACTTAAACCCCAAGGGTATTCTGACCTGCTGTACTGGGGGTCCCCTCAGCCTACTCACCTCCTCTCCTCTCTCTGACCCTTCCTCCCTCCCTCTCTCTCTCTGCCCTTCCCCTTGGTCCCTCCTTCTCCCCTCTCCTTCCCTCTCTCCCCTCTCCTTCTCCCTCTCTCCTAGTGTTCCTCAACTATTCTTTTCTTGTAATGTTTATTTATTTATTTTGAGAGAAAGAGAGGGAGAGAGAGAATCCCAAGACACAGGGCTCCATCCCATGAACCCGTGAGATCATGACCTGAGCCAAAATAGAGTCAGATGCTTAACCGCTTAACTGACTGAACCACGCAGATGCCCCTTCCTCAACTATTCTTTCCTATCTCTCTCTCCATTTCTGTCTTATTCCCAAAACTGCTCCAAAATTTCTTCTGGATTCCCTAAGAAATGTAGACAAACTATGACAGCTCCACCCAACAATGGAAAATAAAATTGATAGGTAAACCTGCAGGGTAAAATTTATGATTGCCTTAAAATTCTTGGAAAAGTCAGCTCTGCTTGACATAATGGAGAGCTGCAAAACTCAATCCAGGAGACTGGAACTCGTAGAAATACAAGCTGCAAAAGTATGTATAAACTGACTGATGAAGAAAATTTTGTTTAAAAACTAGACTGAATAAAATTAAATTAAGAACTGATAGCCATGGGGCTCCTGGGTGGCTCAGTCAGTTAAGCATCGGGCTCTCAGTTTTGGTTCAGGTCATGATCTCGTGGTTTTGTAGGTTTGAACCCCGCATCCGGCTCTGTGCTGACAGCGCAAAGCCTGCTTGGGGTTCTCTGTCTCCCTCTCTTTCTGCCCCTCCCCTGCTCGCATTCTCTCTGTTTCTCTCAAAATGAATAAACTTCAAAACAAACAAAGAAACAAAAACACACCTGGTTAGAATGGCTGTGATCAAAAAGACAAAAAATAACAAGAACTGATGAGGATGTGAAGAGGGAACCTCTGTGCACTGTTTGTGGGAATATAAACTGAGGCAGCCACTACGGAAGACAGTACGGAAATTCCTCGATGAATTAAAAATAGAACTACCATACCATCCAGGCATTCTACTTCTGGGTATTTCTCTGAAGAAAATGAAAACACTAACTTAGAAAGACATATGGACCCCCAGGCTCATGGCGGCATTATTTACCATAACCAAAGGAAGGAAGAAGCCTAAGTGTCCATCAATGGATGAATGGGTAAAGAAAATGTGAAATACATGTACCATAAAATAGCCAGAAAAAAAAAGGGATTCTTGCCATCTGTGGCAACATAGGTGGATCCTGACAACAATACACTAAGTGAAACAAGTCAGAGAGAGAAAGACAAATACCATACAATCTCACTTATATATGGTATCTAAAAAAAAAACATAACAGGGGCACCTGGGTGGCTCAATCAGTTAAAGCGTCCAACTTCAGCTCAGGTCATGATCTCGCGGTTCGTGAGTTCGAGCCCTGCATCGAGCTCTGTGCTGACAGCTCAGAGCCTGGAGCCTGCTTTGAATTCTGTGTCTCCCTCTCTGCCCCTCCCCTGCTCTCTCTCTCTCTCTCTCTGTTCTCCCCAGCTCACACTCTCTCTCAAAAGTATATAAAATATTTTTTAAAAATTAAGAAAAAAGAATAAACATTAAAAAAAAGTTTTAATAAAAAAAAAAATAAAAAACAAAAGCAAACATGAAACCAAGCTCAAAAATAGAAAGAACAGACTGGTGGTTGCCAGAAGCAGGGAGGGGAGGGTGGCTGAAAAGGGTGAAGGGGGTCAAATGGTACAAACTTCTAGTTATAAAATGAGTAAGTCATGGGGATAAACAGTATTGAGTATAGCATGGGGACTATAGTTGTGAATATTGTACTGCATACTTGAAAGTTGCTAAAAGAGTACATCCTAAAATTTCTCATCACAAGAAAAAAAAATCTGTAACTACGTATGGTGACAGATATTAACTAGATTTATCATAGTGATCATTTTGCAATATATACAAATTTGAAGCATTATGTTGTATACCTATAACTACCATAATGTATGTCAATTCTACTTCAATAGAAAAAAAGTTAATTTGTGGGGCATCTGGGTGGCTCAGTCAGTTCGGTGTCCGACTCTTGATCTCAGGTCAGGTCTTGATCTCAGGGTTGTGAGTGCAAATTCATGGCATGGAGCCTACTTAAAAAAATCAAATCGAAATATTTCCATTCAAAGAAACCACAGGGTTAAAATGCCCCTCATCTGTTGAAGACTAACAATTTTATATAACTGACTGATCTCCAGACATAAATACACAGCTGCTCATGGAACATTCTCACCAAGACATCCCAAAGCCTCATCAAATATAGACGTCCGGGGCGCCTGGGTGGCTCAGTCGGTCCTACTCCAGCTCAGGTCATGATCTCACGGTTCATGAGTTCAAGCCCCACATCAGGCTCACTGCTGTCAGCACAGAGCCCACTTTGGATCCTCTGTCTCCCAATCTCTGCCCCTCCCTCACTTGTGTGCTCTCACTCTCTCTCTCTCTCTCTAAGAAATAAACATTTAAAAATATATATGTATAGATGCCCAAAACCAAACTGTTGATTTTCTCTATTAAACTGTTCTTCCTCTCAGACACCTGTCTTAGATGTCAGGACCATCACCCATTCAGTCACTCATGGCCAAGACCAACAACATGGGAATTGCTGCACTGAGGTCCAGGAGAGGATGGGATTTCAGACAGATGACCCTGATACTTGAGGCTGCAGTCGCCCTGGAAGCTTGTGCCAATTGGAAAGACGTGGCTGGGAGGGCGAGCTCACCTCTCATGGCCTTGCACAACTGGAGACAAAAATCAGAGTCAGGATGGGGCACCTGGCTGGCTCAGGCAATAGAGCGTGCAACTTTTGTTTTTTTTTTTAAGTTTACTTATTTATTTTGAGAGCAAGAGAGCATGAACAGGGGAGGGGGAGAGAGAGAGAGAGAGAGAGAGAGAGAGAGAGAGAGAGGGAGAGGGAGAATCCCAAGCAGGCTCCGTGCTCAGCACAGAGCCCAATGTGGGGCTCGATCTCACAACCCTGAGGTCATGACCTGAGCCGAAATCAAGAGCTGGACGCTCAACTGACTGAGCCACCCAGGCGCCCCTTTTCCTCTTCTCATAAGGACACCAGTCCTATTGGACTAGGACCCCATCCTTATGACCTCACTAAATCTTAATTCCCTTCATTACCAGGCCCACTGGAGGTTAGGGCTTTAATGTGTGGATTTGGGAGGGACACAGTTCCATCGCTAACAGCCCGGGACACAGAATTCAGCCCAGGGGCTGAGCGTGATGAGATCACCACTTCCCTCAGCAGGATAAAATCCCCTGGTGACCCCAAACTCGCCCCTGATGCGGCTACAGCTTCAGGTTTCCCCCCAACCCCAGCTCCAGACATACTATTCTCTCTGAGTCACCTCCACCTGTACCCGCCCACTTCAGGGCCCCACATGTGTCCCTCGGCCAGCATACCCTCACCCTGACCCCTAAAGGTCTTCCTGACCCCCCACACCAGGTCTGGCCCCTGGTTACCCCCCTTTGTGGCACCACTTTGACCACTGGCATGTCCTTTTTTTTTTTTTTTTTTACATTTATTTATTTAGAGAGACAAAGAGAGTGGAGGATGGGGCAGAGAGAGAGAGAGAGATACCAAGCAGGCTCCGCACTGCCAGAGTGGAGCCCATTGTGGGGCTCGAACTCATAAACCGTGAGATCATGACCTGAGCTGAAGTCAGAGAATGTGTGACTCTTGATCTCCAGGTTGTGAGGTCGAGTCCCACACTGGGTGTAGAGATTACTTAAAAATAAAATCTTTAAGAGGCAACTGGGTGGCTCAGTCAGTCACCTGACCCTTGATTTCAGCTCAGGTCATGATTCCAGGGTCGTTGGATAGAGCCCCATTACCAGCTCCTCACTGAGCATGGAGCCTGCTTGGGATTCTCTCTCTCTCTTTCTCTCTCTCTCTCTCTCTCTCTCTCCTCCTCTGCCCCTCTCTCCAACTTGCATTCTCTCTCTCTCTAAAATAAAAAAAAAATGAAAAATGAAGAAAAAAAACAAAGTCAGGGGCCTGCCAAAGGTAGGGGACCAATAAACACTACGTTGGGTTAAGCCCCACAGGACTGCACCCTAGAAGTAAAGCTGAACTGAAAACCAGCCCTTCCCTGAATAGTAGTCCCACTCTGAGTCATCCTGAGGCAACATCATGCCCTAAGTATGAACTAACATGATCTCAGTTTGCTAATCCCTCCAGGCACCTGGCAAAGGCAATAGAAAATTCTTTTTGGCAAATGACAAAAATCACCCCACTGCAAATTATTCCTACAAATAATATCACAACTGTAATATTCAACGTACAGAAACAACCAGACATGTGAGAGAAAGCAAGATTCCTTGAACTAAAACCATCAGAAACAACAGTCAACAGAAATACAACTGGAAGAATTCTGGACTATAAAACAAATTACATGTACTCTGTTCAAAAAATTAAATACCAAAGGGGCACCCAGGTGGCTCTGTCGGTTGAGTGTCCGACTTCAGCTCAGGTCATGATCTCAAAGTTCATGAGTTTGAGCCCCGCATCGGGCTCCGTACTGACAGTTCAGAGTCTGGAACCTGCTTCGGATTCTGTGTCTCCCTCTCTCTCTGCCCCTCTCTCACTCACACTTTGTCTCTCTCTCTCTCAAAAATAAATAAGCATTTAAAAAAAAAAAAAGAAATTAAATAACAAAATTGAAACTTCCAGCAAGGAATAGGAAACTATATAAAATTATATAGCACATGTATAAAAGGAGTAAGTGGAAACTAAAAAGTAAATTATAGGGGCGCCTGGGTGGCTCAATTGGTTAAGTGACTGACTCTTGGTTTTCGGCTCAGGTCATGATCTCATGGTTTCGTGAGTTCGAGCCCCGCATTGAGCTCTGTGCTAACAGTGCGGAGCCTGCTTGGGATTCTCTGTCTCCCTCTCTCTCTGCCCCTCCCCCACTTGCACAGTCTCTGTCTCTCAAAATAAGTAAATAAATTTAAAAAAATAGCAGAATAAAAATAATAAAAATAAAAAGTAAATTATAAACTTAATGGGCTGGGGGCGCCTGGGTGGCGCAGGAGGTTAAGCGTCCGACTTCAGCCAGGTCACGATCTCGTGGTCCGTGAGTTCGAGCCCCGCGTCGGGCTCTGGGCTGATGGCTCAGAGCCTGGAGCCTGTTTCCGATTCTGTGTCTCCCTCTCTCTCTGCCCCTCCCCCATTCATGCTCTGTCTCTCTCTGTCCCAAAAATAAATAAAAACGTGGAAAAAAAATTTTTTTTTTTAAATAAATAAAAATAAACTTAATGGGCTGATTTTTTTAAGTTTATTTATTTTTAAGAAAGTACAAGCAGGAGAGAGGCAAAGAGAGAGGGAGAGAGAGAATTCCAAGCAGGCTCTACACCATAAGCGCTGAGCCCCACATGGGGCTCAAACCCATGAACTGTGAGATCATGATCTGAGCTGAAGTCGGATGCTTAACTGACTGAGTCACCCAGGTGCCCCATTAATGGACTGATTTCACAGCAGATTTGACATGGTTGAAGAATGAATCAGAGAAGTGGAAGACTGGTCAGAGGAAACAATCCAGAAAGAAGTATGGGGAGACAAAAAAAGGATGGAAAAAAAACAGAAGAAAAGGTTACAGATATGGAACCTACAGCAAGAAGGCCTCACATACATCTAGTTTCAGTCCCAGAGGAAAAGAAGAAAGAGAGAGCAGAATAGAGGCAATGTTTGAAAAGATGATGGTTGAGAATTTTCCAGAATGGGTACAAGATATCAATCTATAGATTTAAGAATTCAGATGGATCCCAAGTAATCTCACGATCCGTGAGATCCCGCTCTGCATCTGGCTCTGTGCTCACAGTGAGGAGCCTGCTTGGGATTCTTTCTCTCTGCCCCTCCCCTGCTCATGCGCTCGCTCTCTCTCTCTCTCTCTCTCCAAAATAAATAAATCAACATTTTTACAAAATGGATCCCAAGCAGAGTAAATAAAAAGAAGTCCATACCTTGACCCATCATGGTTGAAAATGTAGAAAATCCAAGACAAAGAGAATAGGAAAAGCATCCAGAGGAAAATGATAGCTAATAGTGCTGGTCATTTACCTCTTGTGTCTCAGATCACAGCTACAATCTGTTGTGTGGTTCTGGGCTAGGGTCTGCGAATGACATTTCCCAGGCCCCCTTGTCAGCTGACCTCCTGTTTGGTTCTGCCAGTGGGAGGCACTAAGGGAGATTAGCCGGCAGGGGAAGGGGATTCCTTCCTGTCTCTACTTCCTGCTGGCTTTACTTCACTGGCATCCAGCTCCTTTCAACACTCCCAGCACCAGCCACACCAACCCCCCTTGCAGGTCATAGCCCAAGCCATCAGGGTCCCTCTTCTGGGGGTCCCCAGAAGGGCTTCCTTCTCCAAGACTCTAAGTGCTGTTAACCCTGCCCCTTCCCTCTTCTCTTCCCAGGTCCAGGGGTAGAAACTATAAACCGGGGCAACCTCAGTACCCTCTTTTGCTCTTTGGGTCTTCCAAAATCTGTGCAATCCACTTTGTGTATTATTTCCCCTTTGTCTGAAAAAACTAGCATGGTTTACGTTTTCCTGAGTGGACCCTAAGGGATCCAGAACTCTCTAAAGGAGACACAGAGAACATGGTAGATAGCATCTTTGTTGTCAATTATTTGCCACCAATCCCTATGGGAAGCTAGTATGTTTCCACCCTGGTGACATCAGGCTTTGTCCAGTGACCTGCAAGGGTAATGACACGTGAGGGTAAGTAATGCCTGCTGCTACTTTTCAGTAAAGGCTTTAAGAGCCATCACATGATTTTGCCATGGCTCTTTTCCCTCCATGCCAGGAGCCAAGCATGTCCCAGGGAGGAGCTGCCGCTGACACCACAGGGCATGGAAAGTGAGCCAAAAATAAACCTTTGTTGTTGCAAGCCAAGGAGATGTAGGGGGATGTTTGTTACCGCAGCACACTCTAGCGAAACCTGCCTGATTCACACAATTTGACTGCATCTCACTCCTTAACAGCAAACATGGGAGCCAGCAGACGGTTAACCAGTAGCTTCAAAGTACTACAAGAAAATTACTGGGGCACCTGGGCGGCTCAGTCAGTTAAGCACCCAACTCTTCCTTTTGGCTCAGGTCATGATCTCACGGTTCATGAGTTTGAGCCCTGCATCGGGCTCTGTGGTGACAGTGCAGAGACTGCTTGGGATTCTCTCTCTCCCTCCCTCTCTCTGCACCTCCCCTGCATGCTCTCTCTCTCTCTCTCTCTCTCAAATAAATAAATAAACTTAAATTTTTTTTTTAAAAGAAAATTACCGCCAACTTAGAATTCTATACTCAGAGAAACTATCCTTCAAAAAGAGACACCAGAAAGACATTATCAGACAAAACCTGGGGGGTATGCCATCAGCAGACCACTGCACATTAAAAGAATCTAAAAACAATTTTTTTTGTTTGTTTTGCAGAGAGAAAATGATTGAGAAGGAAGATCATGGGCACAGGAAGGAATGAAGGACAAAAAACACAGCAAATATGCGGGTCAATCGAGCTGAAGACTGACCATATGAAAGAACAGTGGTAAATAAATACAGTGTGCAGTGCTTGCTGGATCCTGGACCAGAAAGGGGCGTGAGTGGAAAATCTGGTTGAACCCAAATGAAGCCTGCAGTTTATATTCCTGCACCACTGTTAACCTCTCTGCTGTCATCATTGTGTTGTGGTTATGTATGATGGTTTTACTTATTTATTTATTTATTTATTTATTTATTTATTTATTTATTTATTTTTGAGAGAGAGAGAGTATGAGAGGGGGAGGGGCAGAGAGAGACACATAGAATCCAAAGCAGGCTCCAGCCTCTGAGCTGTCAGCACAGTGCCCGATGTGGGGCTCAAACCCACAGACTGCGAGATCATGACCTGAGCTGAAGTCAGATGCTTAACCAACTGAGCCACCCAGGAGCCCCTTATGTGTGATGTTAACACAGGGAGAGGCTCAGTCAAGGATATCAACGAACTTCACTACTTTTGCAACTTTTCTCTACATCTAAAACTACGTCCAAATAAAACAGAATCATCGGGGTCTGTATTGCTGGGTGGTAACCTCTGCCCAATCCTGCTTCCTCCCCTTTTCTTTCATAGATGTTCCAGCCCATAAATTCCTGTGCTCCGAACCCCACCCCAGTGTCTGCTTCCCAAAGGATGGACCCACGACAAGCTGTTTATTAGGTTGTGTGACCTTCCCACTGGCTCATCAGGTGAACTAACCCCACCAGCCTGGAAAGCCCCCTGGGGCTGGCAGCTGTATGCAGAATAAGAGGCAGGTACAGGGAGTGACCCCCACGATGTCCACACCGCACAGGGCATGACCTGCCAAGGGCATGATAAACACGTGCCTGGAGGACCTTGCCAACCACGTGAAGGTCTGTGTGTGGCCTGGATCTCCAAGGTGGTGGAGCTGGTGGGAGGAGAGCTGCTGCCCAGGTAGGTTCGGTCGGAGGGTGGGGTGGGGGCGTAGCAGCGCCAGGCAGGTGCGGGTATGTAGGAGCCTGTCTGGCTCTCCTGGGTGGGGCTGGGTAAATGTTTGGGTACATGGCTCTGTGAGGCGGGCCTGCCTCGGGTTGGGGCTGGAAGCCAGATGGGCAGGCTGTGTCGGGCACATGTACTCAGCAGGCTGAGGAAGCAGGAGAGTAGGAGCAAAGGAAAATCTCTGCCTCAGCAGAAGATACAGGGGAGACAGTGCTGATGTTCAGACTTCCAAGGTCGGGGGCACTTCACATAGCAAGGCCCAGGGCAGCGACGGCTGTGCCCCAGGCTTAGCTGACCAGCTGGACATGGGTAGCTGGGAGGGCGCATGAGGGGCTCACTGGGCGGGGCACCTGGGCAGCTCAGTCGGTAAGCATCCGACTTCGGCTCAGGTCATGATCTCGAGGTTCGTGGGTTCAAGCCCCACGTCAGGCCCTGTGCTGACAGCTCAGAGCCTGGAGCCTGCTTTGGATTCTGTGCCTCTCTCTCTCTCTGCCCCTCCTCCCTCAAAAATAAATAAAACATTTAAAAAACATTGAAACAGTGCACACTGGCATCTTAGCCAATTTCTCCACAGAGACATGAATCCCACAGGTGACAAAAGGTCACTTCTCTTCCTGGCCTTTCCTTCAGGGGAGAGCTTCCATTCTCTCTCAGGAGAGCAGTGTTGGTGGGCAGGGGGCCCAGCAGAGAGGCCCATCTGTGGGAGGCCATGCCTGGCGGACCCCAGGGAGTCTGAACCCTTCAGCTTCATCTTTGGCCATTGTACCTGAGCAACCACACACCCTTAAAATAAATGGCAGTTACAATTTAAAATGTGTGTCCACACTGAAATACTGCTGGATGAAATACCATAATGTCCGGACTTTGCTTTCATGTAACCTGTGAGCGGGGGAGGGGCCAGGGCGTGGAGGGAACATTTATACGGAGGTGAATAAAACCCTAAAGCAGGGTGATGAAGACCTGGGAGGGTTTTTATTCTCCTCTATGGGCCTTTGTGCATATTTGGAAATTTCTGTAATTAAGCTTTAAAAGTAATCTGGATGAAGTCCTTGCTCAAAACAAAATGACTGGCCCCCTACTAGTGTCTTTTAGGTAACCCTGGAACATAAGGATCCAAGTTCACTTCAGTGTACAACTTTTTTTCTTTCTTTTGTTTTATGAAATTGCTTTTTAGAAAGAGAGTGTGAGCAGGAGCGAGGGGCAGAGGGAGAGAGAGGCAGACACAGAATCTGAAGCAGCTCCAGGCCCTGAGCTGTCAGCACAGAGCCCGACACCGGGCTCAAACCCACAGACCCTGAGACCATGACCTGAGCCGAAGTTGGACGCTCACCCGACTGAGCCACCCAGGAGCCCCTTTCTTGTGCTTTTTGAGTGTAGCTGACACACAATGTTGTATCAGTTTCAGGTGTACAGCATAGCGGCCTGACTTTTTTTCTTCCTTCATGAATTTTGTAAATTGTGGTAAGATACATCTAACGTGTAATTTACTGTCTTAACCATTTGCAAGCGTGCAGTTCAGTGGTGTTAAAGCACATTCACATGGTTGTGCAACCGATTTCTAGAATCTCTTCATCTGGTCAATGCACGGTTTTGCAGTGACTTCCCCAGACTTCTTGCAATTTCCCCCCCACCCCCTTTCCCACCCATAAATCCCTTGGACAGAGGGACTGGAGGCCAGGTCTCCCAAATTCCAGAGCAAAGTGCCCTGTTAACCATCTGGGCGGCAGATGTGGGGCCAGGCCAGCTGGCCGGTGACCAGCAGGTGGGCCAGTTGGGTCGCCTGGACTTCCGGCGGTGTTGGCACTGCCGTCCTGGCTGGCTCCTGCAGGTCTGAGCTCTCTGCCCCAGGGCAGGCCCCTGAGCAAGTCCTGGCAGCTGTCAGTTTCCACCCTACCCTGCAGGCTGGAGTTGTCCCGGTCATTGGGGGGGTGGGGGTGGGCAGGAGGGATGAACCGAGGCTCCTCCCTGGCACGGGTGACTCAGGAAGGGCAGTCCTGGGCCCGGGAGTCCACTTTCACCCCAGGGTGTGGGGCACTCTCCCCGGGGCGCGGTGTCAGGGCCCTACTGCCTCGATCCCGCCAGCCATGATGCCCAGCTATGACACAGATCTCCTGGAAGGGCTGGCAGCAGCTGGAACGGGCCCCTACCAGCCAGCCTGCTCTCTGCGAGGTATGAAATCTGCAGGCTACCTCTCCAGAAACGCCCCGCTCTCTTCCCTCCTCCCTCGGGCCAGGGCCTGGCTCTGCTCCAAGGGGACCAGAGAGGATGAGAGAAGGCAAGGAGTGAAGGGCAGGTGGGGGACACACAGCTGTCAAGCCCTTCCTTCACAGTGGTGCCATTTCATCCTCCAGGCGGCTCTGCGTGTTCACACGAGGAAACTGAGGCTCAGAGGGCACCAGGAAGTTACAGACTGGGGATTAGCGCCAGGCCTGCCTCTCTTCCTCCTTCTCCTGGTGAGAAAGAAGCCATACAGTGGCTTTTTGGCAGATGGTGTGTTGGAGCTGAACACGGCCAACTGTCAGGCCCTGGAGGAGGTCCTGGGGGTCTATTCATAGACCGGAGACCAGTCGCTGTGCGTTCAGGGCTTACTGTCTCCAGAAGGTGACAGACAGAAGATCCACAAATGCTGTACTGCTGCAGGGATGGAAGATGGGGGCAGTAACCTTGTCTTGGACGTGGGGCAAGGGACACAGCAGGTGCCATTAATGGGTGCTCCCAAGGACCAGCCCTAACAGATGAGGACACTGAGGCAGTTCCCAGTGCAGAGGTGCACAAGACAGGGGCAGAGGCCAGGCCCGAGGGGGGTATGGGACTAGTCCTAAAGCTGGGACGCCACCTTTCAAGAACACGAGGTTGGGGACAGAGTGTGTGGACTGGAATGCACCCTCTGGGGCAGAGTGGGTGACAGCTGGGAGCCCGTGCATGGGCATAACTGCTGCAATAGTCAAGGAGAAAGGTGACGAGGCCAGAGGTGGCAGGCAGAGAGAAGGGGACAGTCCCTAGTCACCATAGGTAGGCTCCGGGATTTAAAAAAAAAATTTTTTTTAAGTTTTTAAATTTATTTTGAGAGAGACAGAGACAATGCGAATGGGGGATGGGCAGACAGAGAGGGGGACAGAGAGAACCCCAAGCAGCCTCTGCGCTCCTAGCACAGAGCTGGATGCAGGGTTCAAACCCACGAAGCCACGAGATCATGACCTGAGTAGAAACCAAGAGTCGGATACTTAATCTACTGAGCCACCCGGGCGCCCCTAGGCTCTGGGATTTTGAAGTCCTGGCCACTCTCAGGCAGCAAGGATGCACCTACTCTCTAGCCCAGGGAGACAGATCAGAGACATCGAGAGTGCATGCTGGGTGGGGACACCACGTGGCGTCCCCGGCCACTTGAAGACAGGCCCCATGAAGCACTTTGTCCTTCTGACAAACTTGCCTCCTTTCCGCATCAGGAGAAGTGGAGACGGATAAACTAACATTTACAGATGGCCACCATCTGCCAGGAACTGTGTCGAGTGCTTCACATTACTTCACATGATCTCCTTTTCAAGGTGAGAAAACTGAGGTGCAAAGAGAGAAATTAAATGGTCCCAGGTCAGCCGATTCAGGAAGTGGGTGCAGCCAGGGAGCTTGCTTCCCTTCCCCTGGCCTGGTGCCCAAAGTGCCGTACCCCTTGGCATCACTGTGGCTGAACACAGTAAGCCCCATGTCTAGGAGGCAAGACACCCAGCTTCCAGGCCCAGCTCTGCCAGGAACTAGCTCTGATATGCGTTCTGGGGGAGTTTTTCCATCAGAGGAGGTTGGGCTGAGGGTACCCCAGGGTTCAATGTAATGCTCTACGGTTTATGCCCTAAGGTTCATGCTTGTGAATGTGCACAGGAAGGCATGAGGGTAGAGGGCACAGGGCATATGGAGGTGGACAAGGAGGAACTTTCTGGATTGGGACCAAAGCTGCCTCTCCCTTGGGGCAGTGGGTCCCCTCTGCCCTGCACTCCCCATCCAGGGGATCAGGACAAACTCAAAGGGCTCAGAGAAACCAGGCAGGACGGAGCACCTGCTAGGCCAGCTTCCCAGATTGGCGGGAGGGATGGGGGGGTGGTGGTGGTGATGTCCTTACCAGCCTGGAGTCTAGACCTATGCAGGAAGTGGGAGACAGATAGCCAGGCTGGAGGGGGCATGGTCAATTTTGTTTCTTTCTTTTTCTTAGCTTATTTTTTTATTTACTTTGAGAGAGAGCGCGAGCTGGGGAAGAGGGGAGAGGGAGAGAGAGAGAGAGAGAGAGAGAATATCCCAAGCAGGCTACACACTGCCAGTGCAGAGCCCAATGCAGGGCTCGAACTCATGAATCATGAGATCATGACCTGAGCTGAAATTTAGAGTCAGACCCTTAACCGACTCAGCCACCCAGGCGCCTCAATTTTGTTTCTCTAACGAGAGTTCTGTTAGAGGGATAGAGCCAGGCTGCTCTCTGCCCCTGCTCCAGCCCCCCTGCATTCTGCACCCAGTCCAGTTCAGTGAAGTGGTTCCAGCTCCCTATGCAGCAACCAAGGTACCCCTAGCCTCTGCTCTGCTCCCCTCCATTGTGCAGCCACTTTCCCAAGATTCCATTCAGCCAGGACCCTCCTGCCCTTCTCCCCTCCCCTCTCCTCCCTGTGTTTAACATCTCTAGGCTCCAGAGTATTTTCTGATTTCTTTCCCTCCTGTTGGGATGTTCCAAAATACTGAACACCCTTCCTCTCCCACCTCCCTCTGGCAGCCTGGTACAGAGAAAGAACATTGGACTTGGGGTGGGGGAGTGGTCAGAAGATCTTGGATAAGGTGCTGTGTTTTTTTTTTTTTTTTAATTAATTTACTTTTGAGATTAAGAGAGAGAGCACGCGAGCAGAAGAGGGGCAGAGAGAGGGGGGACAGAGGATCCGAAGCAGGCTCCGTGCTGACAGCAGAGAGTGCAATGCCAGGCTCGAACTCACGAACCATGAGATCATGAACTAAGCCGAAGTTGGACGTTTAACCTACTGAGCCACCTGGGCGCCCCTATAGGCTCTTGACAATGGTGAGCACCCTCCTCCCTGGAAATGCCTCCCACCGTTCAAGTACCACCTCAAAAGCGATTTCCCCAGTGAGGCCTTTCCACAGGTCCCCAAAACGGTAAAGTGTGTCCTTGTGCTAAATTTTTATCTGTCCCAGTGAGTAACCCTACCAGACTGGGGGCTCCTCAAGAGCTAATATCCAAAGTAGCAGTGATGCGTTTTCTTAGAGATGAATCCTCTTAAATTTGGCACCCCCATTGTTAGTAAACGGGTAAGGACAGCACAGAATCCAAGGGATTGCAAACTGGTGACCCATGAGCCAAGTCTGATCCACGGGTGACGTGCTTTCTTTTCTTAATTGTGGTTAAATTCACACAACGTCAAATTAACCATTTTAAAGCGTCCAATTCAATGGCATTTGGTACACTCACGATGTTGTGCAACCACCACCTCTCATGTTCCAAAACATTTCCTCATCCGAAAAGGAAACTCCATGCGCATTAAGCGTCACTCATTTCTCCCTCCCTACAGCCTCTGGCACCAATCTGCTTTGTGTCTCTAGGGATTTACCTACTTCATACAAGTGGAATGATACCACAGGGGGCCTTCTGTGCCTGGTTTATTACACTTAGCATAATTTTTTGGAGGTTCATCCATGCTGTAACAGGTATCAGAAGTTCATTCCTTTTTATGGTTGAATATTATTCCATGGCATTGATATACCACAATGTGTTCGTCCATTCATCAGTTGATGGGCAATGGACTGTGTCCACCTTTGGCTATTGTGAAGAGTCCCGCTATGACCATTGGTGTACAAATACTTGAGTCCCTATTTTCAAATTCTTTGGGGTATACACCTTTAAGTGGAATTGATGGGTCATTTGAGGACTCTGCTGAGCTTTTTGAGGAAGACACCTGCTTTAATTTTTTGAGTCTGAATGCCTTTAGGTGTTCATCTCTGTCTCTGTCTCCATCTCCTCTACTGTCCTACACCTATTTGACTCACATCGTCTGGCCCCTGAAGGCATCTGAATCTGCTGCCCCTGTAAGACTCTGGCGGCAAAACAAAAAGAAGAGAGAGAGAGAGAAGAAAAGAAAAAAAGGAAAGAAAAGAAAAGAGAAAAGAAAAGAAAAGAAAAGAAAAGAAAAGAAAAGAAAAGAAAAGAAAAGAAAAGAAAAGAAAAGAAAAGAAAAAAGAAAAGAAAAGAAAAGAATCTTAGCGCCCAATTCAGTCGCTAACGAGCCGGAGACCTTGGGGTCAATCTCTCCAGCTCTCGGAGTACCTTTTGCTCAACCTCAAAACGGGTAACAACGCTTACCTAAGAGGAGGCGGCGAGGATCTGGGAGTTGAACGCGCCTCTTCGGAAGCTGCCGAGTTCTGGAAACGAAGAGGAACGGGCAAGGCCGGGAGGAGGAGGAGGGGGGCTGGCTGGACGCCCTCCGGGGACGTCGGCTGCGCGGGGGCTGCCGACCCGCCGGGAATCCGCGCGGCGCCGGGCGCAGCCGGCAGGGGGCTCGGGCGGCTACGGCGCGCGGCGGCTGGGCGGCGCGGCGAGCCCGGGCGGGGCTCAGGTTGGCTCGCGGTGGGCGGGGGTTGCCCCCCGTCCCCGTCCCCGCCCCCCACATCCGGGGGCCCGGCCCTGGGCTGGCGGCGCGCCGGTGAGTCAGGCCGGGTTTTCCCTCCGCCTCTGGGGCAGGCGAGCGAGCGCCGCGGAGCGCGTCCCTCCCTCGCCAATCCGGCTCCGGCGCCCGCCCGCCCGGTCGGCTGGCCGCGTTTTCCAGGCGCCTGCCGACTGGTCGCTCCGGCCCGGCTCGCATTCTCTCCTGGAGCCGACGCTTGGAGGGAGGGTTCGAATCCGCGCGAGGGAACTGTCGCGCGCTAGGGGCGCGGAGCGGCGCCAGCATGGTGAGTGGGACGCGGCGGGGGCCGGGGACTGGGCTCGGGGGTGGGGCCGGCCGCCGAGGTCTCGCTTTCTGGGCGACCTTGGCCAAACCGCAGCCCTTCGCCCGCGAGGTGCCCGTCTGAGAAGTGGGCGGGGGTGGCAGGGTGCGGTGTGCGTTTCCAGACACTGAAGCGCCGAGGCGCGGGACCAGGGACCGACCGCGAAGCTCCTCTGGAGAGGCCGGCGGCAGGTTACGCTGCTCCCCGCAACCCCTGCAAATGTGCTCTCTCGAACCCCTGCGCCGCGCCTGGGGTGGGGCAGGCGCCCTTGGCGCGGGAGTCTGACCTGGGCTTCGGCCCCCCACCACGGCCGCTCCGGGCAGGCCTCAGGGAGGAGGCAGCAACAGACGTCCCCTCTGGCCCCCCAGGTAGCTCGCCGAACCTCCCGCAGTTCTGCGGAGCCCACGCCTCCGTCACAGCCTTCGGGGCCCGGGGGAGGGAATTTCGTGGGGGATGCCGACATCGTCTGCTCCCCACGAGACCCCTCTCCCGTCCCCTCCGGGACACCCCCTTCCTGCTCCGGTCCCCTGCTCTGTAAGGGCGGCAGCTGCCAGCTGCTAGGGATCCCGACCTATGGGGACGCTACCAGTTCTTGGCGGACGGAGCACCTGCCCAGTCTGGCCACAGCCTTTGGCCAAAGCGAGGACCAGCCTGGGGCCAGGCCCACGTCAAGTCCCTGGCTGTGTCGAGAAAGAGTACTGCGACCGGTTGCCTCCCACCCCGCACCCAGTCCCCTAGTACAGATTGGGGCTCTCCTTGTTTGCACCTGCGGCTTAGTCCGGCTGACCTGCAACCTTGACCCTCCGTGCCCTCTCCCTGCCCAGCCAAGAAGGGAGTGGAGGCAGGAGGCCACCCTGGGCCCAGTGATCAGCCTCCTCCAGGGCCCTCCTGGGCAGGGCTCCTCTGCCGGCTGGCTGAGTGTGGGTGTACATGTGCAAGACTGTGAATGAATGTGGCCAGCCTGCTCCCGCCTCTAGAATCAGTAGCTTCCAGGGCTCAGAGTCCCCATGCGGCAGTGTTTCCACTATTCCTCTTTGACCAGGGGCGGGCCGGAAGAATTCTATGCTGAGGAGACTGGAGTCCAAACCTACCTGGTTGCAGATGCCCTTGAGAGAGGCAGGTGTGGGGGGCTGGCCCGACACACATACACAGCAGTGTGTGTCTGTGAAGGGCAGCTGGTGACCTCTGGCTGGGACAGCAGGAGAGAGGGCCTTGCCCAGGGTTTTGGAATTGTTCATCATTGTGGGATGTTGGGCAGCTGGCTTCTAGGCCTTTCTGGGCCTCAGGTTCCTTGCCTAACCCCAACTAGGCTGTTGTGGAGATGAGCGCAGATGATGAAATGAAAGGCTCAGAAAAACTGTAGAGTGGTGTATGCCTCTGTGACTCTCTAGTGATACTCAGACACACTCCTTTGTGGTTAGATGCCGAGCTTTACTTCTTCAGGTGTCACAGTGTAACTAGGGTATGCCAGCCTCTTCCATCGCCCCCGCCCTCCCCCCGCCCCCTTACCCACTGCCCCTCTTTTGGAACTGGGACATTCCAGTCCAATTCTTCAGAGGCAGCTGCAGACACTCCCTCCAGCAAAGCTGATCCCCCCCAGCAGGTGGTGGGACCTTCCCCTGGGGCCTGGGCTCTGGAGGGGCTAGCCACAGCCAAGGCAGGACTCTGGAGCTTCCTGCCTACATGCTCTGGGATGTCCCACGCTGGAGGAGACTCATGATGGGGTCAGGATGGGCTTCTAAACCTGAGGAGCTGACGTACTTTCTCCAGGGCAGCTGAAAATGTCCTCAGGCATGTGCTTTTACTTCCTGGGCCTCAGTTTCCTCTTCTGAAGAGGATCTCAATATTCCCCACCTATGAGTGTTGTGAGGCTGTGGCAAGCCGTGTGGGGCTGACTAACGGACGCTGGGATGCTTTCCCTGCGTGCCCTGTCTCTGTTTCATGGCCAGCATGGTTCCCGAGCCTCATGTTCCTGTCACCACCAAGGGTTGATCCAAAAGAGATGCCCCTGTCTGCCCAGGGCTTTCAATGCTGCTGGCTAATCTTGGGCCCAGGGGTTGGGAACAGGAACTAAAGGGTCCTGTTGAGGCCAGCTGGGGCCTGTGCAGAATATGGCTTAGCCCAAACCTAGCCACCAGGGTGGTGGGGGGGGGGTTTCATCTCTGTGCAGAGCTCTGAGCCCCAGGGTGTGTACTGAGCTCTTGGCAGGGAAGCCCTTGGAGGCACTTGGAGGAGGCCCTGGTTTTTGCTCTGATGTTCCCATGGGGGACTGCAAGGCTCTTGCTGTCTCTCTCTCCCTCCAATACCCCCCCCCGCCACACACACACATACACATCCTCTCCAGCCCAGCCTGCACAGCTGCCCTGGCCTGACCAGGCCATTCCCTGGGCCTCCAAGCAACGGGGAAGGAATGTGTGTGTGTTGGGAGGGGAGGCAGGATGGACCCCTGTAGGAAAAGGGACTGTCCCAGACTGAGACCTGGGCAGGGTAGAACCTCCTAAAAGCCAGGGGCCTCAGCCTCTCTGGGAGAGCTGATAATACAGCCAGAGAAGTTACCTAGGAGGGGCGAAGGGTGGAGGGCGAGGGCATTAGGGAAAGACAAAAGGAAGGGGCTGTGTGTGCCCCCTTCATCCAGCTCCACAGCTCTTTCTAACTGCTCAAGTCACACGTGGAGAGAAGCCCCTGACCACACACACCCTAATACCCTCTGCATCTAGCCTGGGGCTGGGAGGACGAGTGGGTCTTCATGCTAGAGTAATGCTAGACCATTCCTGTGTGTGTGTGTGTGTGTGTGTGTGTGTGTGTGTGTCCCAGAGGATGCTCATTGCCGCAAAGGTGACCTTGTGCATGACTGTGTCTGCTGTTGGATGTGACTGTCTGTGCTGTGTCCTGTCACATAGGAACCACCGTGCTACTGGTTTCAGTGACTAGACTGCAGTTTGTATGTGGGGTATGCGCTCTAGTGGCCCATGGCTGCCTCTGGTTCAAGGACTCTCCCCCTTGACCCTGAGACCATTTGTAGAGAACATGAGGTGCTAGTTGTCTCTTCCTGAAACAGGAAATAAGGATCTGCCCAGGGGAAGGTGAAGTGGTGTGTGTTTGGGGCGAGATGGGCATATTCAGCACCACTGCCACCTCCCCCGCCCCCCCCCCATGCTTGCACTGGGCTTATAGTTCATGAGACCTTTCACCTCCATTGTCTCTGTGACAAAAACCCAAAGGGAAGGCCAGGGCAGGCAGTCTTTCCCCACTTCAGAGATGGGGAAACTGAGGCATGGCAAAGGGCTATGAGATAGTGTCCAGGGTCCCCATGGAGGGGCAGTGTGAGGACAGGGCTGGAGACCAGGTTCTTTGCTGTCTGCCTCCCTGAGAAGCAGTGACAAGAGTGAAGTGTGCTCATGGTAAGGACGTGTCAGATTGGGAGGCAGGATACTTTGTGTTTTATTTTTTTCTGAAAGAGTGCAAGTGGGGGAGGGGCAGAGAGAGAGAGGGACAGAGGATCTGAAGCCAGCTCTGCGCTGACAGCAGGGAGCTCAATGTGGAGCTTGAACTCACAAACCGCAAGATCATGACCTGAGCCAAAGTTGGACGCTCAACTGACTGAGCCACACAGGCACCCCAGGGATACTTCAATTCTAACTCTTTGGGCTGTGGATGCCATCCTGGGCCCCCACTAAACATTCAACAGCATCCTGCTGGGATCACAGGCATCTCAGCCTGACCAGCTCTGTGACCTTGGGCAAGCCACTTCACCTGCAGGAGCCCCAGTGCCCTGGACAACGGCTATCTCACGGGACTCCGTAAGATCACTCCTTTGCAGGGCTGTGTCTCTGTAGGTGGCCAGCACCTCTGATTCCTTAAGTGGATGAGTCCTCTGGCCCTGTGAGCCCTGTGACATCCTTAGAGGTTATTAGATGGAGGCAGGGCCGTGCCCCCGCTCCGTCTCCCAGAGAGCTTTGTCTTCCACAAACACAAAACCTGGAAATGGTTGAGGAAGATGGAACCTCCTAACGACCATTGTTTGAGGTGGGAGTGGGTATCCCGGAAGCATATTGGGTGGGTGGGGGGTGCTCAGCCACCACATGCCTGCTGGGTGTCTGTATGTAGATGGGAGCAGCCGCTTGGGGGCCAGAGGCAGAGACGGTGGTGTTCACTCATTCAGCAGGTCCTTTCTGAGTATGGACCATGTGCCGGGCCCTGGGCTGGATAGGGGGGATCCAGTGGGGTGGTAGGGCCAGGCCAGGGGTGGGGGGTCTCAGCCCAGATGGGAACTGGGTCCATAACCTGGTCTCTGGGCCGCCTGCCGGGGAGGTCATCTGAGCAGCTGAGCTCATCTTCAACCAGCCTGTGTTGACCCTGTCTGGCTAGGGGCCAGGCCCTGAACTAGACTCTTTAGTCGTGTTATCTCAGCCCATCCTCCCAGCATCTCTGAGTGATAAGACTTGCCATGGCCATTGTCTGCATGAGGAAGCTAGGGCCTACGTGTAATTGGCCCCACCCCGGGTCAAGATTTGGGTCCCCCCCACGCACCTGGTGGTGGTCTTTGGAGTGGCAGCATATGCAGGGGCTGGCGGGGGCTCCCGCTGGCCCTTCCCCCTGCCTCCCCCCACTGCCCCTATGACTATGTGAACACCTGTTCCGGAAACTGTGGCCATTGTTACCACCATCCTTCCTCCCCTCAGGCCCTTCCTGTTTGTATCCCTCCCACTGCAAACCCCCAACCCCACCCGTGCCAGCTGCTTCCCTCGGGGAACTCTGACCCACTGCAGGAAGAGGGGCTCAACTGGGTTTTCCCCCTCCCCAGAGAAAAAGAAGGAATGGAGAATCATAAGCCACTGGCCCCGGTTCCCTGTGCCCTCTGCCCACCCCACCCCCCAGATTGGGTGAGGAGCCTGGTAGGAGAGTGAACAGGGTCAGAGTTGGACAGAGCCTGAGTCCACAGCTGACCCAGTCCTGGGAGGGGCCCCATCCTGCCGCTTTGGGGCCGTTCCCCTATGTCCCCCCCATCACACCGGCCCTCATAGCTGGAGCTGGGGCACCAGGCAGATGACTTTGGGGCCCTTTCTCTTGCCATCCTAGGAGTCCTGTCCTGGGTTTTCTTTCCGGGACCCATATCTGCCTCCTGGGCCTGGGCCAGGCAGGTGGCTGACATAGGCAAAGAGCAACTGGTTTTAGAGTATCGGAGAGGTTGGGCAGCAAGTGCCCACCTGCCTCTGACGGAGCCTCCCAATCCCCAGAAACAGCTGCCTGTGCCCTGCTGAAAGTTCATGGCCACAGCCCTGGGCCCTGCTGGCATTGCCATGGGCAGCGTGGGCAGCCTGTTGGAACGGCAGGACTTGTCCCCGGAAGAGCTACGGGCAGCGCTTGCAGGGCCCCGGGGTTCCCGCCAGCCTGATGGGCTTCTCCGGAAGGGCCTGGGCCAGCGTGAGCTCCTCAGCTACCTGCACCTCCCCAAGAAGGACAGCAAGACAGCCAAGCGTGCCCCTCGGAACGAGAGTGCTGACTACACCACCCTCTACTACCGGGAGCATCCTCGAGCTGGTGACTTCAGCAAGACTTCACTGCCCGAGCGGGGTCGCTTTGACAAGGTGCATCTCTGCCCACTTCCCTTCCCCAGTGTTGGTAGGGATGGGGAGCTCGGGGTCTCCTCGGAGATGCTCTGATGGGGCTGGGACATGAAAATCCTGCTGTAGCCTGTCCTGAGGCTTTGGTCTTTGGTCACCGGTCACTGCCTCTGTGTGACACGCACCCCAGGTTCTCAGAGAGGATCCTGGGGGCTGTGGGAGCGTTAGAGGGCAGAGGCGAGGTCAGCCCAGGGCCTCAAAGCTGCCCTTTCTTCCCGGCAGTGCCGCATTCGCCCATCGGTGTTCAAGCCCGTGGCGGGCGCTGGGAAAGGCTTCCTGTCCATGCAGAGCCTGGCAGCCCACAAGGGCCAGAAGCTGTGGCGCAGCAATGGCAGCCTGCACACATTGGCCTGCCATCCACCCCTGAGCCCAGGGCCCCGGACCAGCCAGGCACAGGCCCGGGCCCAGCTGTTGCATGCGCTCAGCCTGGATGAGGGCGGCCCCGAGCCCGAGCCCAGCCTGTCTGACTCCTCCAGCGGGGGCAGTTTTGGCCGCAGTCCTGGCACTGGTTCTGGCCCCTTCAGCTCCTCTTTGAGCCACATTAACCACCTTGGGGGCTCCCTGGACCGGGCCTCCCGGGTCCCCAAGGAGGCTGGGCCACTGGCGATGCTGAGCTGCCTGCCCGAGCCACCGCCCCCCTATGAGTTCTCCTGCCCCTCCGCCGAGGAGGTGGTGGCCCTGCTTCCCGACACCTGTGAAGATCTCAAGAGAGGCCTCGGTGATGAGGATGGCTCCAACCCTTTCACACAGGTGAGGGCTCCCCCTGCTCTGGGGTCCTGTTCTGTCCCTTGGCATTGGAGTACAGGACACACAGAAGGGTCCCCAGCCAGTTCACTTACGTAGCTCTGGGCACAAGAGAGTAAGGAAGATGGAGTTGATTCGGTTCCCCAGCCCCCATGTGATGGGAATGTCATGTCACTGGTGGCCCTTGCTAGGAGTTGCGTGGAAGGGAGGAAGAGAGACTCCCTGGGCAGTCTTGGCAGGCACTTCACCTCCAGTTGCAGCTGAAGTGTTGTGGAGGGGCTGGCAGTTGGTGTTCAGGAGCGAGGGGGGGTTGGGTGGTCCGCGTGTGGGATATTCCCGCATGGCAGGCGCCTCGTCCCCTTGGCAGGTGCTGGAAGAGCGCCAGCGGCTGTGGCTGTCCGAGCTGAAGCGCCTGTATGTGGAGAGGCTGCACGAGGTGGCTCAGAAGGCAGAGCGCAGTGAGCGCAACCTCCAGCTCCAGCTGTTCATGGCCCAGCAGGAGCAGCGGCGGCTGCGCAAAGAGCTCCGGGCACAGCAGGGCCTGGGCCCTGAGCCTCGGCCCCCCGGTGCCCTCCTGGATGCTGACCCTAACACCCGACCAGAGGAGGAAGCCCGATGGGAGGTGAGAAATTGGGCATACAGAAACTTTTTATGTCCTCTTTGCCACCTGTGGGGTCCCACCCTCTGCTGGCTCCTGGTCTTACCCACTTTGTTTGGCTCTTGCCCATCTTGTTCCCCGCCCCTCCCCACCCAGGTGTGCCAGAAGACGGCGGAGATTAGCCTCTTGAAGCAGCAGCTGCGGGAGGCTCAGGCCGAGCTGGCGCAGAAGCTGGCCGAGATCTTCAGCCTCAAGACGCAACTTCGGGGCAGCCGGGCGCAGGCGCAGGCCCAGGACGCAGAGCTGGCCCAGCTGCGCGAGGCCGTGCGGAGCCTGCAGGAGCAGGGCCCTCGGGAGGAAGCCCAGGGCAGCTGTGAGACCGACGACTGCAAGAGCAGGGGGCTGCTGGGGGAGGCGGGTGGCAGCAGCGAGGCCGCAGGTGGCGCCGAGCAGCTACGGGCCCAGCTGGTGCAAGAGCGGCTCCGCGCCCAGGAGCAGGCACTATGCTTTGAGCGGGAGCGGCGGACGTGGCAGGAGGAGAAGGAAAGGGTGCTGCGCTACCAGCGGGAGATCCAAGGAGGCTACCTGGACATGTACCGCCGCAACCAGGCGCTGGAACAAGAGCTGCGGGCGCTGCGGGAGCCCCCAGCACCCTGGAGTCCTCGGCTGGAGTCCTCCAAGATCTGAAGCCAGGGGGTGAGCGGGCTGCAGAAGCACCGCCAGAAAGCGGCTTGGACGAGCCCGCGCTGAGAGGGCTGGCTCCTTCCTTACACTGGTTGGGGGCAGGAGCTGCTGAGGCCAGCCAGGAGTGGGGAGGCCCACCGAGAGGAGGGGTCCAGCGCTGCTGTGGGCTGGATAGGGTGCCCTCCTGGCAGAGGAGCACCTCGGCAGGGCCCCGCCCTGCTCCCTGGAGTAGATGTGGCCCAGAGAAGGAGGCTGGGGGACCAAAGGCCTGGTGATGCAGAAGGGCAGGCGTGAAGGAGGGAGGCTGGGACGGGGACATTGGCCTCCCTCAGAATAAAATCACATTTTCTACAAGGAGGCCCTGGGTGATACACTGGGCCTGTCCCTGGCCTGGGTCTAGAGGATTGTGGATGGTTGGGGGTGGGGGCCCTTTACCTTGGCTGTATGTAGCTCCTTCCATGGTCATGGTCGGTGGGAGGCCGTGCCATGTGCCTGTGTGCGCAGCTGCTGGGCATGTGTGTTGGGGAGTGGAGGAATCCATGCCCCAGCACCACACGGTTCCTTAGCTGCCGTGTGGGCTGAAATTCCTTTCTCAGCACCAGTGGGATTTTTCGGAAGGAACAATGCCAGAGAACCCAGAAAAACAAAAGGGCAAGTCAACCAAGGCATTGCTAGAACATGAAACATTCTCTTGGTAGGAAGTCTGGACTGTGGTACCCAGCCCCCTGCTGGGTTGGGGCCGGTCTAAGACAGCTTCCCCTGGAGCACCCAAAGGCTCCAGTAGGGCCCTGCCCCTCCCAGAACCCACCTCCCATCTTTCTGTCTGGCTGTGGTGCACCCCTCCCCCCCACACAGGGATGGGAGGCCCTGGGAAGGTAGAGGAGACAAAATTTGTGGGTGGGTTACTTGGTGAAGGGCCTGTACCGCAGCAGGGAACGTGGCCATTTTCCTGTAGACAGTGGAAGGCCCTGGGGTATTTTTTAGCAGGGGTGAGATGTGATCTTATTTGTATTTTGGAAAGATCTGTCCTGAGAGGAAGGAGCCCTCCACTCCCAGCCCTGCGCCGGGCTCTCTGACCCTTAGGCTCAGCCCCCTAAAGCCCACTCTCACCCATAGCCTCTCAGCAGTCCGCTTCCCCTTTGGGTTTTTGCTCCCTCCTGGGTGGATGGCCTGGAACACAGACCCAGGCTGGCATGCAGGCAACCCTTCCCCACTCCCTGCAGTAAAGATCAGTATCCATATGTCATGCATTGAGCACTTCCTATCTGTTAGGCCTTCAGGGCTTGGGGGCTCAGGGTTGAATTAGATGTGCTTCCCGCTCCAGGGGAGCCAGCGCACAGACCTCTTCTCCTCCCAGTGCCTGCCCTGATGGGGCAGCAGCATCCTCTGGTATGTTCTCTGCAGAAACCCCAGGTTGCTCCCTTCCACCATGATCCCCCCTTCCCAGGCCATGCCTGGCAGCCTGTCAGGCCCCAGCATGTGGGTCCTGGTGGTAAGTGGATTCGCTA
This sequence comes from Leopardus geoffroyi, assembly GCF_018350155.1. Taxonomy (NCBI): domain Eukaryota; kingdom Metazoa; phylum Chordata; class Mammalia; order Carnivora; family Felidae; genus Leopardus; species Leopardus geoffroyi. The sequence continues at coordinate 91,962,403 of NC_059326.1, read as the reverse complement.
TGTAGGGGCACCTATGGGGCTATGGAGTATGAGCTGATGTGCCCCACCTTTTTAGGGTGGGGAATGGGGTGTGTGTGTTGTCTGCCGTGGGGATGGTGTGTTTATGGCTGTGTAAGTGGCAGGTGTGTAAAGCTGTCTTGTGGGTGGTGGGTGTGTCTGGGGGTGTGTTTGGGGCCCCTGGGTTGGAGGCCAGGAGGGCTGCTTCCTGGCCGCTCCCTTCTGCCCCATTTCTTTCCACCAGTCCCTGCCCCACTTGTCTCTGGCCAGGCTTGAGTAGAGCCTGTGGCCAGAACAGACCCCTGTGTCTGGGTCCTCTGCCTGGGAAGGGAAGCAGAGAGCACTCAACTTAGGCAGGCTGGTCTCCCACAGGCCTTGGAACCCATTTCACAGACTTCTCCAAACCGAGATCTCTGGGCCAGTGACCTTCCAGAAGACCCCCCTCCCCAGCAGAGCTAGGTGCTGACCTGAAGCCTGGGTCACTCCCTCCCCACAACCCGGAACTGGGCAGGCTGCGTGCCCAGGTGCCCCACAGTGGCTGGGGTCTACCTTTCGGTGAACCATCTCTGCAGGACAGCTCCCCACCCAGCAATTAGAGAGCTGGGCTGGCCAGTACAGCCGGCGGGGAGTGGGTGGGCGGTACCAAAACTTGGCAGCTGTGCCAGAAACCAGGGCCAGACCCAGATGCAGGGGGAGGGCACGAGAGAGCTGAAGCTGGGGTGGCTCAGAGGGAACCGGATCCCTGTTAGCTCATCCCTGCTGGGCAAACCAGTTCCCTGGTCCCCAAGCCGGCTGGGTGGCTCTGGGACCAGCTGATCACAGGTGCCACTGCAGTGGCTACTGCTTCGGAACCCTCCCTCCTGAGCCTGGCAGGCCCCTTAGCTCACCAGGTGCCCAGAGGTCCCCCTGCCCTGGCAGACTAGGCCCAAGCAGCCAATTCTCCAGAACTGAGGCCAGCTGCCCACACTGGGCTCCATGCCCCTGGGCCCTTCTGTTCTCAGCTCAGCTAGTGTCACCTCTTCCAGTCACTCCCTGGGCCCCTCAGCCTATCATTTAAGGCCTCTGACAGCCTGGCCTCCACAGAGTCCCTGATAGTGGTTGCCCTTTCTGACCCCATCATTCCCTCACAGCACCTCTGAGCCCTCATCCTCCAGGCAGAGGCTCCTCACAGTCCCCAGATCTTGTTTCCTCAGGAAAGCCTGCCCTGAACTCCTGCCCTGCCCTGCCCTGCCTGGGCAGCGCCCCCCGTCCCTGTGCCCACAGTCCCCTACTTCTCCTGACATTTTGGTCTCTCCACTGGGCTGTGGGCATTGCCAGGCAGGACTGTGTCTTCTGTTTTTATCCCCAGAGACTGCTCTGGCTCCAGCCCAGAAGGCACTGGAGGGCTTTGGACTCAAGAGGAACCAGACCTCTCCCTGGCTGTCATGGGTTCAAGCTGGGGGTGGAGTGGAGTAGGTGGGGAAGTCTCTGGCTCTGAGTGTTCATTCACCATTCACAGGCACCTGGGCCAAGCACTGGGGCTGCAGAGCCAGTCCCCATTCACTGCCTGGGGAGGTACTGCACGCCTCCCTCAGGGCCAGGCCTGGTTCTCAGATGAGGAAGCCACAGTGGCCAACGCCCCTGCCCCCATGACCTTTCCCTGTGGGTGGGGGAGGGAGACAGCACACACATCTGTCCATGGTAGTCACCGGGCCAAAAGCGTGCAGACCTCTACATCACAGTGGCCAGTCAACGGCACATGGAGAAGCAAATTTCTCAGACTGGGTATATCTATAGGTATCAGGGAGCCTTTTTTCAAAGAGGACGCATGCCCCATGGTGACAATTCAGATTGCATAACTCCCCACCCTAGTAGGTGGGTTTTAGCTCTATCAGATTCGGAAAAGAAAAGGAAATGTGCTATTTCTTGCAACAAAGCAAAAGTGAAATATGTCATGAAAGGTAAGGCGTAAGTACTGTGGAGTTCGGGCTGGCTCACTTTTCACTGCAGGTGATGAGGGGTGTGTATTTGACCATATTTTGGTCAGGCACTTTTCTGACCTCTCTTTGTGCCTGACCTTGGCAGGTGTCTCCTTATACGGTCCGGTTCTGGCAAGATTTCTGCTTAGTTTAGCCAGACTCCCCCTTTGTCCATATCTGACTATGTTCCTCATGTAATCTTCCACCAACCCCCTCAGGCAATGGCTAGCCTGCCTTCAGCAAGACTCCTGTGAGGTGCATTTAGCCAGAATCTGCTTCCAGACCCCCAAGGTTTCCTCTCAGTAATTTTTCATCCACTGACCCCTACCCACTCCTTGGCTGTAAATTCTACTTTTCCTTGCTGTATTTGAAGTTGAGCCCACTCTCTCTGCCCTACTACAAAACTCCACATTGCAGCAGCCTCTCTTGAATAAAGTCTTCCTTACCAAACTGATGAGTGTCATGAGTAAATTTTTTTTTTTTTTCTTCAGCAAGGATAAACTTCTCTGAGGAAGGGAAGTTGGGAGGATTTCCTCAGGAGCAGGGTGGGATGAGAGCGTCCAGGATTGGCCTGGCATTGGACACAGAGAGGTGTGGGGCAGGTCCAAGGGAGGGTCCTGTCTAGAAGGGTTTGAAGGGAGGCAGGGCAGCCCCTAGACCGCCTGGTAAGTTGGCACAGGAAGACTTCACCTGTGGCTGTGGGTGGGTCCCTCAGGCAGCCAAGGGGGAGAGCCGGAACTGGGACTAGCTTTTCCTGTGTGTTGTCATTCAGGACAACACTCGGAAGGGCCCTACACTTGGTGCAATGGTCTCCTGTTGCCATCTTGAACTTTTTTTTTTTTTCCTTGAGAGAGAGAGTGCGAGCCGGGGAGGAGCAGAGAGAGAGGGAGACAGAATCTGAAGCAGGCTCCATGCTCTGAGCTGTCAGTGCAGAGCCCGACATGGGGCTTGAACTCCCAGACCGTGAGATCATGACCTGAACGGAAGCCTGACGCCCAACCGACTGAACCACCCAGGCGCCCCGCCATCTTGAAATTATAATGATGTTTGAACAAGGAGCCTTACGTTTTCATTTTGCTCCAGAGCCTGCAGATGAAGCAGCTGCTTTTGGCCTGAACCAAAGCCTGACAAGGAGGGGCAGGAAGAGAGAGAAGGCACAGGAGACTGGTTGGGTGCCACCTGGAGGGTGGAAGAAGAGACAGGGCCTGAGCAGGCAACTTGAGCTCCACAGGCGGAGGCCTGATGCTCCACAGAGGTTCCACAGAGGGCAGGCAGGATCTGCATTACCTGTTATTGCCCTCACCCCAGCTATCAGGGGAGACTCCATCTTTTCCTAGCCTGGCCTTCCAGGGCTCATTCTGAGAAGTGAGGAAGGCTGTATTTTCAGAAAAACATGCCAGGGATTGTCTTATCCCAGAACTTTTTCTCTTTTTAAAAAAAATGTTTACCTATTTAAAGAGAGAAAGAGCACAAGTGAGAGAGAGCATGAGAACGAGTCGGGTGGAGGGGCAGAGAGAGAGAGAGAAAGAGAATCCCAAGCAGGCTCCTCATGGAGCCCAATGTGGGGCTCAATCCCACGAACCAAGAGATCATGACCTGAGCCCAAATCAAGAGTCAGATGCTTAACCAACTGAGCTACCCAGGCACCCCCCGCCCCCGCTTTTTGTTTAGAGATTTATCTAACGTGCTCTTTGTGTATCCGGTCCCGCTCCCCTCCAGCATTTTTAAGGTATAATTTACATAGAGGAAAATGCTTCATTTTTAGAGTATAGCTTTAATTTATTACTTATTAAAAATTTGTAATGTTTATTTCTGAGAGAGTGAGAGCAAGCAGGGGAGGGGCAGAGAGAAAGGGAGACAGGGAGACAGCACAGAGCCTGACACAGGGCTCGAACACACGAAATGCGAGATCATGACCCGAGCTGAAATTGAGAGTCAGACATGCTTAACTGAGACACCCAGGTGCCCCAAGAGTAGTTTTTAGAGCTTTGACAAATGCAGAAAGTTGCGTAACCAACACTACAATCAAGATACAGAATAGTTCCGTCACCCGCCCCCCTCCAAATTCCTGCGTCTCCTAGTCAGCCCGGTCCCCATCCCCAGCAACAGTGATCTGCTTCCTCAATCACCTTGCTTTCCCTTAATTTTTTTTTCCTTTTTGTGAACAGTGTATAATCCCACCACATATTGGAACATATTACAAAGTAGCAAGTAAAACAATATGACATTGGTGTAAAAATAATACCACATCTCAATGGAAGGAATGAAGAGCCAGAAATAGATTCCATTCAGTAGAAAATCTTAATGTTATGATAAAAGGCTTCAAAACGAAGGGGTAAGGTAGGATCATTTAATAAGAGGTACTGGGATAACTGGACACAAATTTGGGGGAAAAATAAGTCATACTGTGCACCACCCCCTGCAAAATAAAATGGACATGTATTGAGGACTGAAATTAAAAAAAAAAAAAAATCCTAGGAAACTAGCAAAAGATTAAACAGACTATTACTGAGTTAGTGGAGAACAGCTAGGTTTTTCTGCTTTGAAGCACTCCACCCCTCAAACAAAACGAAACAAAAGCCATAGTCCCAATGAGCACGACAAAATCATCCGTGCACTTTGAGAAGTAGCCGACATGCAAGGAGAGCCACATGTGGAGTGGACAATGACAGACAGAGGTGAAATGGCCTGGGGTGTGAGAGTGTGTGTGAGTGTGTGAAAGAGACAGAGGCAGAGACACAAAAAAACGTGTGCTCGGGTGCGCGCGCGGGACATTCAAAGTCCTTGGAGAAGGCAGGTTTTGCTCCCGCCCACCTGGACTGTGAGGCAAGCAAAGGCTCCCTCAGAGGAAGTGAGGAAGCCTGGGGCGTTAGGGAAGGTCTGTGAGGTCCTGCTGAGTTGGAGGCGGCTTCAGCCCAGCCCGTGGCCCCAGGCAGGGTTCACCGAACTCTCCGCCCCCGCGGCCCCCAAGTTGGCCAGGACCACCCAGGCTTAAGGTGCACAGTCAGGGCTCTCCAGGATGCTCCGACGACGCTCCCGCGGGGGACTGTGGACTGCCCTCTTCCCTGTGTCATAAGGTTTTGGAGCTGCCTTTCCTCCTTCAGGAGTAGAGGATATTGGCTACCTCGGAGTATTTTTGAGCACTTACTGTGTCCCAAGAACGTGGTGTTGAGGATACAGCAGTGATGAGTCTAGAGTCCTTACTCCAAAGGACCTTTTATCCTAAAGGGTGTGTATGTGTTAGGGGCCGGAAGACAGAATAAAAGAATAAACACACAAGACAATTTCAAGTCAAATGCTATAAAGAAAACACAACTGGATTGTGCAAACGCTATACAGAAAGCAAGATTGCGCAAGAGCATTTGGGGGTGGGTGGAGGTGGGAAGGAGGCCTGGAGGGTTGGAGGGGAGGTTGCTCTGGAATGAGACTAGCCCCAAAAGGGAGCAGGAAATCACGGAAACAAGAGATAAGAGTCTTTTTTCTTGGGCTGTTTCTAGTCCAAATCCCTGAGGCCTGCGGAGGAAATGGGGAGTTTCTCTGCCCTCCCCTGTATAGGAAGGGGGTCTGGGGGGTATCGTGAATTCCGTCCTGGCCTAGGTCTCCTCTCCCTTCCTAACCCTTACCCTTCCTCCTTAGGGCCATTTTGCAACCCCCATCTCTCCCCCACCCCACTCCCCGCCCCTCAAGGGGGGCGTTCTCAGAGGGCAGCCAGACAGGGGCTGGGACCCCCCCCCCCCCCCACACACACCAGCAGAATCCTTCTGTTGAATACCCAGTGGGTATATCAAGTACAGGCTTAGGGGACCAGCGAGGCTGGGCAGAAAAAAGAAAATTTAAACATCGCTTGATGTTTCATAAAGAGCACCAAGGAACCACATCAGGAAAGTTTAACTCCTGCACCCCTAACATGCACTATGCTGTTCGGTATTGTCCTCCCTTTGAAGGAAGGCGAAAGGCAAGGAGCCGGGGAGGCACAGTTGTTCCGGGTTTGGGGCTTCCGAGAGCCGAGTTGGGCCGCTGGGACCCGGGTGGAGAACTCGGGCCGACCAGGTACACGCAGCCCCGCCGGGGGGCAAGTGGTCGGCTCGATTCCTTCCTGCCGACTGGGAGGGTCGCAGCTCTGCAGGCGGCTGCTTGCGCCCGGTGAAGCCCAGAGGCGACCGCCCGACGGGTGGAGGCGCGGCTTCCGGCCGCAAGGCACCTCCTGCGGGCGACTCCACTCTTGGAGTGCGGGAGGGGAAAGCCCGGCGCTCCGGCCCAAAGCCGGGCTCCAGGGACGGCCACCCCTCCGCGAGGCCGCGAGTGGGCGGGTCCAGCCCAGCACAGCAACCGCCGAGACTTCCGGTTCCGATGACAGAGGCGCCGGATGCCAGGGCTCCGGCTGTGGGAAGAGGTGAGAACCGGCTGGCTTCCGGGCGGTGAGGTGCGGGCCCAGGACAAGGGGCGCCGGGCCGGCCAACGGGGGCGCGGGGGACGGGAGCTCTGGGCCTTCTCCGCAGCCCCTCAGGCGCCCGCCCCAGCCTGCCTGTGGGCTTGTTTTCTCCCCAGTCGTCGGCCCGGAGCAGCTGGAGTCCCACGGACTCACAGGACCCTGGAGGAGCCGCCTCTGCCAGGGGAGTCCCTCGAACTGAGAGGACCCGTTCTAGTGCGACCCGGCCGGGTCTGAGGTAACCCGAGGGGGCCAGACGGGGCTTTCAATCAGGGTCTTCTGAAGGATGAGTAGGAGTGTGCCAGTCATTTGCACGTTAATGCAGGCGAAATTCCTAGTAGGAGTTACAGCTTAGGAGTTGCAAATGGTGAGCTTTGTCCTCCAGTTTTGGCTGATAACGAAAGATTTGAAACTTCAACTAGGGATGTATAATGAAAAGAAGGAACGGGGTGATAAGATAGGGTGTCTGGAGTGGGGGTGGAGCAGAAGGGTCAACATTAGATACTGTGATGTAGGAGAGCACCTCTGAAGAGATGATGTTGACATTGGACCCTGACAAGGAGCCAGTCATGGGAAGATTTGGGGGAAGAGTGTATCAGGCAGAGGGAACAGCCAGTCACAGGCCCTGAGACAGAAATAAACTCATTGTAGTCAAGGACAGAAAGGAGGCTGGTATGGTTGGAGTATGGGCAGTGAAGGGGAGAGTGGTAGCTGAGCAAGGAGGGGTGGTTGGAAGTCAGCTCACATAGAGCCTCGTGGGCCATAAAAAGGAGGTGGGAGGCACCTGGCTGGCTCAGAGGAGCATGTGACTCTTGATCTCAGGGTGGTGAATTCGAGCTCCATGTTGGGTGTAGAGATTACTAAAAGAAATAAACTAAAAAAAAAGGAGGGGATTTTATTCTGAGTACAATAGGGATCTATTGGGTTTTAAGCAGAGGACTGGTGGGCAGGGTGGAGACTGGATAGAAGTGAGGAGTGCAGAAGTGTAAGAGTTGGGTCAATGGAAGCTGTCCAGTCCTAGGCATTTTTTTTTAATGTTTATTTTTTTATTTTTGAGAGAGAGAGAGAGCGAGTGAGTGGGAGAGGTGCAGAAAGAGGGGGTACAGAGGATCTGAAGCAGGCTCTGCGATGTCAGCACAGAGCGAGATGCGGGGCTCGAACCCACAAACTGTGAGATCATGACCTGAACCAAAGTCAGACGCTCAATCCCGGTGCCCCAAGGCTGTCCAGTTCTGTGTCAAATGGCAAAGGGGACCTTTCTGTGTTTTGCATAAGCTTCCCTTCTTCCCTTTTGCCTCAGAAGGGGGCCCTTCTGTTTCAGGATGCTGAAGACTGACTGGGGACAAAACCCATGCATGCCTTAGTGGGGATTTTAATACTTTATTCATGTGTCTTCCTGTCCACCCCCCTGCAGGTTCAAGCTCAGGTCCCCTAGCCCAACGGTTAGGAGATGGATGCGCCATTTAATCAGCAAGAATTCACTGAACAGCCACTGTGGACCAGGCCCTGGGCTGGGTGCTGAGGGGAGAAAGAGGACAAGATTGGCCTCCAGCCCTGAGCAGCTCACAGTCTAGTAGGAGACCTGTAAAGAGGCAGTTACTGTGCCACAGTGCTGAGGACTCAGAGGAGTGTGGAATGGGTGTCTTCCACAGAGGTTTGCGAACCAGAAGGAGACACCAGGGGGGATTTCGTCGAGGGCCTTGTGGGGAGCTGGTGATTAAACTGCTTCTTGCGGCCTCCATACAGAGGAGTGCACAGGGCACTCTGGACACAGGAGTAGCTTGTGCAAAGGAAGCGAATGTGTAACTACACACGGCTTGTGCGTCAAGCCAGGCAGTGTTGAGTCAAGGGGTGACAGGGTCTGATGTGTTGTTTGAAGGGATCGTCCTAGTGGATCGTTTCTGTACATGTGAGACCTTGGGGAGGAGGGCTGGAAATGGACATGAAATTCCACTGGATCCATCATGAAGCTTGTCAAAGACAAGCTCACACTCATCCATCCTAGTGCCTGGTGAACATGACCGACTGTGGTTGAGGCAGAGTGGCTCACCGTGGACACACTGAATTAGCCTCCTGGGCTTTTGGGTAGAATACTTGCATGCAGTTCTGTTTTCCTGGCTTATTTATTTTATTTTAGATTTTATTGAGTTCACCAGACTCCTCAGTTCGTTATACATTTAACTGGTTCAGGCAGGGCCTCTATCTCTTTTGTATTTATTTATGTAGTCCCTTTTATCCCCTTTCCTTCCTTCTCCCCCCACCCTCCGCCCACAGGAAACCACCCTGCTATGTTTAGTGTAAATCCTTTTATTTGCCTGTGTCCTTGGTTGTACGCATAGGTTAAAAAAAAAATTTTTTTTTAGTGTTTATTTGTTTTTGAGAGAGACAGAGACAGAATGTGAGTGGGTTAGGGGCAGAGAGAGAGGGAGACACAATCTGAAGCAGGCTCCAGGCTCTGAGCTGTCAGCACAGAGCCTGACGTGGGGCTCGAACTCACAAGCTGTGAGATCATGAGCTGAGCCGAAGTCAGACGCTCAGCGCTCAACCGACCCCACCACCCAGGCGTCCCCATAGATTTTTAATTTACATAAATGGTATTCTGCCTAGAGTTCCTTGTTTCTTTTTTCCCCTTCAGGGCTGTGTCTTTGGGATTTTATTGATGATCCTGTGAGTATCTCTGAGGTGGCTTCTAAATGCTAACCAGGTTTCCATAGATGCATCTCCCATATTTTACTTCCTTGACTTATCAGCGCCTCCCCCTCCAGTGCCTCTCCCCGTGGCTCCTAGATTGTCTTCCACTTCCTGCCACAACACACAGTGCTGGGGTGAAAATCCTTGTACCCAACTCCTCCCTCAGCTTTTTGATACAATTTCGAGATGTTGACTTGGGCTTCCCTTAGATAATCCTGGCCTCGGTTGGTGTCCCACAGGGTTAGACTTGTTTGACCTCGGTGAGGTCCTGACCTTTCTTGAGCTATATTTGTTTTTGGTAGATTGTGATCCTAGTTGGTTCCCCAACTCTTGGCAAACATTCTTTTGTGGTGCCATCTTTCCTAGTTGATCATCTCACAGGCTGTGTGGTTGGTTTTCTGTTGCTTGGTGTCATTAATCATTGCTGTGCACTCATTCCAGCCACAGATACTGGCTGCTTTCCTCTCCTGGTGAGATGGCGGCCTGTTTAAGCTGGTTTAAGTGTGATGTGAAGTGCTTCAGAAAAGGGCTCTGGAGCCAGACTGCCTGGCTTCACTTACCAGGTCCTCCCCTTTCTTAGCTTCATGACCTTGGGCAAGTTATTTAATCTTCTGTCATCTGTAAAATGGATCTAATAACTAGACCTACTTCATGGTGTTTTGATAAGAATTAAATCCGGGGCGCCTGGGTGGCTCAATCGCTTAAGTGTCTGACCCTTGATTTTGGCTCAGGTTATGATCTCATGGTTGGTTGTGAGATTGAGCCCTGTGTCGGGTTCTGGCTAACAGTGCAGAGGCTGCTTAGGATTCTCTCTCTCTGCCCCTGCCCCCCCTGAAAATAAATAAATAAACATAAAAAAAAAAAAACTAAATTAGTTAATGCACGCAAAGTCGTTAGAACAGTGCCTGGCACATGTTAAGCCCCTATGAAACATTATTAGTAGGAGTAATAATAATTATTACTATTTCAGACAGGAGTCCCTGGTATATTTTGCCCATATGGCTCATATTCAGTTGTAGGGTATTTGCCCAGGGGGCATGAGGAGGGAGGCATGACCTCTGTACATCACAATTATGATTACAAATTCTAGTGTGATGACATCAGCCATAAGGATAGAGGGCAAAACCACATCTCTAGGCCCTGGTTGCCATTTTCCCATCACTCATCCCTTGTCTGCGAAGGAGGGGGCTACAGGCTGGGCCAAGATGATGAAGCCAGGGCTGGCACTGCCGGTGTGAATGGGGAGTCTCGTGAAACCGGGAGCATCCCGACGGTCCCCTCAGCCATGGGATTCTTGTGTGTTACTCTGGACCCTTCTTTGAGACAATGGACAGCTGGCTAGATTTGAACATTCAAGAGAGCCCTTTCCTTTCAAATCCATTGGATGGAACGATAGGGAGGGAACTCTGTCACTGACATTTTGAGGACTACCCATGTGGTCAGCATCAAAACTGCTCTGGAATAGAGGGGAGTCGTGGGCCCAGGGTGGAAGGGACTGAGGAAGGCACCTTGGTGGTGGTATAAGAAAAGTCAGCTTTCTTTTAATGGTATAATGAGAAGGGAGGGAAGAAGATGAGAGATGTTCTAGTCCAATGGGGGAGGCAGGCCCTCGAATACCCAGTTTACTCAAATATCTCACATTATCTGGTGATCCAAACTGAAATTGAAGGGGGCCATGTGGGAGTTGAGGGAGCCGAGCAGCAGTAAGCTAGGGATGGCTGCTGGAGGAGGTGATCTTTGAGCTGCCTCCGAAAGGATGAGCCAGCTTCTCAAGCAGTGATGACTGAGGGCTAATAGCATACGCGGGAGCAGAAGCAGCACGGAGCCTGGAGGGAGCAAGGGTTCAGGCTGGCTGGACACAGGCTGCCTGTCTGTGGGTGAGCAGCAAGGGCTGCTGAATATGCTTTGCTGAGGCAAAGCCCATCAGGCCCACGTGGTGGACAGTTGTTCTTTAGGCTGCATTTTCAGTTATCAGCCATTCGAGGACTGCCTTTGTGGCTTCTATCACTGTGGTATGTGGAAAACCAAGTCCACTAGCCAAAGAGAAGGCACTTATGATGAATATATAAAAATACATGAAATATGAAAATAGGCAGCATCTGTATGTATTTCTGCTAGATAGTATTGTCTGCTGAAGGCTCTGGGAGTCCTGCTCTTTCTTCTGATTAAAAAGAGATGAACAAAGGGGCACCTGGGTGGCTCAGTCAGTTGAGTGGCTGACTTTGGCTTCAGGCCATGATCTTGCAGTCCGTGGGTTTGAGCCCCACGTCGGGGTCTATGCTGACAGCTCAGAGCCTGGAGCCTGGAGCCTGTTGTGGATTCTGTGTGTGTGTGTGTGTGTGTGTGTGTGTGTGTGTGTGTGTATGTGTCTCTCAAAAGTAAATAAACATTAAAAAAAAATTTTAAAGAAAAAAGAGATGAACAAGGATTATAGAATGAAAAGAGTTGAAAACAGTAATTTTGTCACCATGATTCAGAAAACCTGTCCTTATGCTTGCCTAGACGCCCCCCCCACAGGGCCCCCTGGCTGGAGTGATGGGCGCTGTGGACTCGTATTTGAAGCTGGGAATTTCTGAGCGTTGATAAATGACATGGGTGTGGCGAGGGGGATCTGGGAGCCCTCCCTACCATGCCCCCCCCCCCAGCCCAGGTGGGGCCTGATGCAGTGGACCCCTTCCGCCCACAGGCAGAGGCCACCATGGAGCAGTGTGCGAGTGTGGAGAGAGAGGTGGACAAGGTCCTGCAGAAGTTTCTGACCTACGGGCAGCACTGTGAGCAGAGCCTGGAGGAGCTGCTACACTACGTGGGCCAGCTGCGGGCTGAGCTGGCCAATGCAGGTGGGTGTACCCCCTGAGAGCCCCATGTCTGCCTCTGGGGGGGCCTAGGAGACCCCAGGGTTGCTTGGTGACAGGCTTCTAGAAGGATGATGGTTTGTGGACGTCAGTACATGGATCCCTAGGCTTCCTTGAAGGATAATGGAAGTCATTCTGAGCTATTTCAAAAGTCCCAACAGAAGTTACTAATTTAGGGGTGCCTGGGTGGTTCAGTCAGTTAAGTGTCCAAATCTTGATTTCGGCTCAGGTCATGATCTCAGGGTCATGTGATCAGGCCGCGTGTGGGGCTCCGTGCTGGGCGCAGAGCCTGCTTGATTCTCTCTCTCACTCTCTACCTCCCCCACTTGCTTTCTTCTTTCAAAAAAAAAAAAAACATTTTGGGGTAGTTTCAAATTTACAGAAAAGTTCCAGGAATAGTATAAAGAACTCATATATACTCTTCATCCAAATTCACAAACTGTGGGTATGATTGCCAGATTTGCTTTATCACTTCTCTTGCATACTCTTACTTTTTCACCATTTGAAAGTAAGTTGCAGATCTCAAACCACTTGGCCCCTAAACTTTCAGTGTGTATTTCCTAAGGTCAAGGGTATTCTTTTACATAAGTACAGTGTAATTATTAAAATCAATAAGTTAAATATTAATACAATGTGATGGCCTAATGAATTCAGCTCATACTTTGATTTTATCATTGTCCTATGGTTTTCATAAAACCTTTTAATTTTATTCCCCATTCCAGGATCATGCACCACATTGTTTCCCATGTCTAATCTTTGTTTTTTCTTTTTTAATTTTATGTTTTAATTTTATTAAATTTATTTATAAATGTATTTACACATTTATTAAAATTTATTAATTAAATTTTAATTTAATGTTATTTATTTTTGAGAGAGAGAGAGAGAGAGAGGGAGACAAAGCACAAGTTGGGGAGGGGCAGAGAGAGAGGGAGATACAGAATCCGAAGCAGGCTCCAGGCCCTGAGCTGTCAGCACAGAGCCTGACAGGGGGCTTGAACCCACAAACCATGCAATCCATGACCTGAGCTGAAGTTGGACACTTATCCGACTGAGCCACCCAGGCACCCCATAATCTTTGGTTTTTTAAACTTGGGACATTTCTTTTACTTGGTCTTTGTCTTTCAGGACATTTGACATTTTTGAAGAATTAAGGCTAGGGGCACCTTGGTGGCTCAGTTGGTTAAGTTGCCTGTCCGACTTCGGCTCAGGTCATGATCTCGTGGTTCATGGGTTCAAGCCCCCCAACGGGCTCTGTACTGCTAGCTCAGAGACTGGTGCCTGCTTCAGATTCTGTGTCTCCCTCTCTCTCTGTCCCTGCCCTGCTCTTGCTCTGTTTCTCTCTGTCTCTCAAAAATAATAAATGTTATAAAAATTTTTTTGAAACACTAAGGCTAATGGTCTTGCAGAATATCTCTTGGTTTGGACTTGTCTGCTGTTTCCTCCTCAGTCAGATTTTACATCTTGAGTAGCAGTACTTTAGAAGCAGTATGGTTCTCAGTGCATCATATCAGGAGGTACAAGGTGTCAGCTTGTTCCATGATTGGTGATGTGAACTTTGATTACTTGGTTAAGAAGGGTCCACCAGGTTCCCTCCCTCCCCTTACCCCCCTCTCCCTGTAAGGGTAATATTTCTCACCAGTTAATTAGTAAGAAATTTGAGGAGACATGCTTTGAGACTGTGTAAATGTCCTGAGCGTTATCAAATGTCAGCCCACTAACTTTAGTGTCCATTGAGATTTCTTGCCTTTAATTAGTTGTTACAAAGCTGGTTGCAACATGGGTGACTTTTTCTGCTCTGTCGTTCCTTACATAGTTCGAACAACACAGATTTGAACTGTGAGGGTCCACTTACATGCAGATTTGTTTTTCCATAAATACAGTACAGTACTATAAATATATTTCTTATTCTGTATGATTTTCTCAATGACATTTTCTTTTTCCTAGCTTTATTGTAAAAATACAGTACATAATACCTGACATACAAAATATGTGTCAATTGACTGTTTATGTTATTTGTAAGGCTTCCAGTTAACAGTAAGCTATTTGTAGTTAAGTTTTGGGGAATCAAAAGTTAGGGCTGCCTGGCTGGTTCAGGAGATAGAGCATGCGACTGTTGATCTTGGAGTCATGACTTTGAGCCCCACATTGGGCACAGAGATTAATTAAAAATTTTTTTTAAAAAATGGGTGGGGCGCCTGGGTGGCGCAGTCGGTTAAGCGTCCGACTTCAGCCAGGTCACGATCTCGCGGTCCATGAGTTCGAGCCCCGCGTCGGGCTCTGGGCTGATGGCTCGGAGCCTGGAGCCTGTTTCCGATTCTGTGTCTCCCTCTCTCTCTGTGCCTCTCCCGTTCATGCTCTGTCTCTCTCTGTCCCAAAAATAGATAAACGTTGAAAAAAAAAAAAAAAAGGGCTAAATGGGCAAGGGGCATTAAGGAGGACACTTGTTGGAATGAGCACTGGGTGTTATATGTAAGTGGTGAATCACTAAATTCTATTCCTGGGGGAAAAAAAAAGAGATGGGGCACCTGGGTGGCTCAGTTGGTTGAGTGTCCGACTTCCGCTTGGGTCATGCTCTTGTGATTTGTAAGTTTGAGCCCCACATTGGGCTTGCTGCTATCAGTCCAGAGCCCACTTCAGATCCTCTGTCCCCCTCTGTCTGCCCACCCCCCACCTCAAAAATAAACATTAAGAAAAAGAAAAACAAAAACAAAAAAGCTAAAGCTATAAACCTTCAAGTAAACTTTTAAAAAGTGGGGTGGGTTCCTGGGTGGCTCAGTCAGTTAAGCATCTGATTCTAGATCTTGGCTCGGGTCATGATCTCACAGTTTGTGAATTTGAGCCCCACATTTGGCTCTGCGCTTATGGTGAGGAGCCTGCTTGGGATTCTCTCTCTCTCTCTCTCTCTCTCTCTCTCTCTCTCTCTCTCTCTCTCTCTCTCCCCCCACCCCCCTACCCCCCCACCCCCCGTCTCCTCCTCCTCCTCTTCCCCTGTCTCCCACTTGTGCACTCTGTCTCTCTAAAATACAAAATTAAATGGGGCTCCTGGGTGGCTCAGTCAGTTGAGCGTCCAACTTCGGCTCAGGGCATGATCTTGCGGTCCATGAGTTCAAGCCCTTCATCAGGCTCTGTGCTGACAGCTTGGAGCCTGGGGCCTGATTCAGATTCTGTGTCTCCCTCTCTCTCTGCCCCTCCCCTGCTTGTGCTCTTTCTCTGTCTCAAAAATAAACATTAAAAAAAATTTTTTTAATAAAAAATTAAAAACAAAAATTATACACAGATTTTTGACTGCATGGGGTCAGCGCCTTTAAGTCCTGTGTTGCTCAAGGGTCCACTGTATTCATTGGCATTCAGCTTTCCTTTTTCCCTTATTTATTTATTTATTTATTTATTTATTTATTTATTTATTTATTATTAGCTCACACCTCATAGATTCTTATTTTATTCGATGGGCTATAATCCATTACTGTTACTATTTATTTTGATGCTTAAATTGTCTTAGATTTGACCAGAGGTCACCTAATTCCTATGTCCTTTTTTTTTAATTGAGCTGTAATTTACTTTAAGTTTCATTCTTTTTTTTTTTTTTCCTCAATGTTTTTTATTTATTTTTGGGACAGAGAGAGACAGAGCATGAACGGGGGAGGGGCAGAGAGAGAGGGATACACAGAATCGGAAACAGGCTCCAGGCTCTGAGCCATCAGCCCAGAGCCCGATGCGGGGCTCGAACCCACGGACCGCGAGATCGTGACCTGGCTGAAGTCGGACGCTTAACCGACTGCGCCACCCAGGCGCCCCTCTTTTTTTTTTTTTTTTTAAACATTTTTTGTTTATTTTTTGAGAGAGAGACAGAGTGTGAACAGGAAGGAACAGAGAGAGAAGGAGACACAGAATTCGAAGCAGGCTCCAGGCTCTGAGGTGTCAGCACAGAGCCTGACATGGGGCTCGAACTCACAAAACATGACATCATGACTTGAGCCAAAGTCAGATGCTTAACTGAGCCACTCAGGTGCCCCTTAAATTTCATTCTTTTAAAGTGTGCAATTCAGTGGTTGTTAGTGTATTTACACAGCTGTACCATCACTACCACTATCTAATTTCAGAATTTTCATCACCCCAAAAACGAATCCTACCCACCAACAATCACTCCATTTCTCCCCTTCTTTCACATCCTGCAGCCACTTACCTACTTTGTCTCCATGGATTACCTATCCAAGATACTTCGTACAAATGCATTCCTACAGTATGTGGCCTTTATGTCTGGCTTCTTTCACTTAGCATAATGTTTTCAAGGCTCAGACATGTTACAGTATTATCAGTACTTGCATCTTTTTTTCTATGCTGGGTCATGTGGTAACTCTCTGTTAACTTTTTGAGGAACTGGCAGACTGTTTTCCAAAGGTAGCTGCAACATTTTGCCTTCCCACCAGCAATGTATGTGGGTTCAAATTTCCTCCTATCTTCATCAATACTTGTTTTTACCTGTTTTTTTGATTATGGCCATCCTAGTGAGTATGAAGTGATATCTTACTGTGGTTTTGCTTTGCATTTCCCTACTGACTCATGATGCTGAGCATCTTTTCATGTGCTTCTTGAACATATATCTTCATTAGAGAAATGTCTACTTAATTGTTTCCCATTTTTAAATTGGCTCTCTTTATTGTTGAGTTGTACGAGTTCTTTATATATTCTTAAAAAAAATTTTTTTTTTCATGTTTTTATTTTATTTTTGAGAGAGACAGAGTGTGAGTGGGGGGAGGGGCAGAGAGAGAAGCAGACACAGAATCCGAAGCAGGCTTCAGGCTCTGAGCTGTCAGTAGAGAGCCCGATGTGGGGCTAGAACTCACAAATGGTGAGCCGAAGTCGGACACCCAACTGACTGAGCCATCCAGGTGCCCCTATATGTTAATAGTAGACTCTTAGTGGATGTGTGTGTGTGTGTGTGTGTGTGTGTGTGTATACACACACATATATATATATATATTTAAGTTTATTCATTTATTTTGAGAAAGAGAGAGTGGGGAAGAGGGGGAGAGAGAATCCCAAGCGGGCCCCACACACTGTCATTGCAGAGCCCAACGCAGGGCTCAATCTCATGAACCATGAAATCATGACCTGAGCCTAAATCGAGAGTCTAAAGCTTAACTGACTGAGGGGCGCTTGGGTGGCTCAGTTAGTTGAGCGCCCAGCTTCGGCTCAGGTCATGATCTTGTGCTTAACGAGTTTGAGCCCCCCGTTGGGCTCTGTACTGACAGCTCAGAGCCTGGAGCCTGCTTTGGATTCTGTGTCTCCCTCTCTCTCTGCACACCGCCTTCCGCCCCACCCCCCCAATTGCACTCTGTCTCTGTCTCTCTCAAAAATAAACATAAAAAAAATTTAAAGCTTAACTGACTGAGCCACCCAGGCACTTGTCATGTCTTTTCACTTTTTTGATAGTATCCTTTGAAGCATAAACTTTTTTTTTATGTTTATTTACTTTTGAGAGAGACAGAGACAGAGGGGGAGGGGCAGAGAGAGAGGGAGGCAAAATACAAAGCAGGCTCCGGGCTCTGAGCTGTCAGCACAGAGCCCAATGCAGGGCTCAAACCCATGAACTGTGAGGTCGTGACCTGAGCCAAAGTCAGACACTTAACTGACTGAGCCACCCAGGTGCCTTGAAGCATAAAATTAAAAAAAAAAATTTTTTTTTAATGTTTTTATTTATTTTTGACAGAGAGAGAGAGAGACAGAGCATGAGTAGGGGAGGGGCAGAGAGAGAGGGAGACAGAATCTGAAGCAGGCTTCAGGCTCTGAGCTGTCAGCACAGAGCCTGACACGGGGCTAGAACTCCTGAACCATGAGATCATGACCTGAGCTGAAGTCTGATGCTTTACCGACTAAGCCACCCAGGCACCCCCGAAGCATAAAATTTTTAATATTGACAAAGTCTAGTTTATTTTTTCTTGGGCTACACAATAAGATAGTTCCTGGAATCAGTAATTTCTTTCTACAAGGAGACTGGTTCTTTTGGTGGAAAATGGTAGTTGGAAAGCAAGATCTGGGTTGTTACTGAGGGGTTGTATCTGTTTTTTTTAGGAGACAGATCTTTGTATGTTGCAGGCCATGGATTTGTGCGGATACCTCTGATTTCAATCCAATATCCAGGGTTCTTCCTAGGCTTCCCCCATCCATAGCCAAATCTCTTTTCTGCATCCGTGAGAAGCCTGACTCCGAACAACATTAATAAATTTCTCATCTGCTTGATTTCTGTGGTACATAGAAAGTATTTTCAGAATTGCTACACTAGTAGCACTGAGAAAAACAAATGTATAGAGTTTGTTTCCTTTTTATCTTTTTTTTTTTAAAGAAAGCATGCACATGGAAAAAGACTAAGGTCAGAAAAGCTTACAGTGAAAAGTGAGTCTCCCTTTCACCCTTGATTCCCAGTGTCTGTGTGCTTCTCTCCCAAGTCAAGCCCTGTCCCTGGTTTCTCAGGTGCCCTTCTAGACAGCATCTGGGTGCCCATATAGGTGGCATGTGTGTCTATTCCCCCCCTTTTTTTTTTTTTTTCCAAACGCAAAAAGGGTAGAATAAAGTACATGCTTTCCTGTACCTTGCTTTCCTAGTTTGTCTTGGGGAATGTTCTGTATTAGTACATAGAATTCTGCCTCATCCTTGTACCTTTTGGCTTCCCATTCCATCATATGGTTGTGCCATGCTATAACAAATGCCCTTGACTTTGATGGCATGTTAACTGTGTGCAGTAGAATGGTTTCCTTCTGTGGGTCTGAAACTCTTGTACACTGTGCTGTTGGTTAACAGATGGTGATGGCTGCCGTAGCGTCTTTACACGGAGACTGTGTTTCCTCAGATGGGGATTTGTCAGGGCTCGTAGTTGTCCGTGGGTCCTTGGGCAGGGAAGATTTGGGGATTTCAGGTTAAAAGGCTTTGGTTTCGGGGCACCTTGCTGGCTCAGTTGGTAGAGCATGTGACTCTCGATCTTGGGATCGTGAGTTCAAGCCCCACGTTGGGCCTAGAGCTTACTTTAAAAAAACACAAAAAAGGTTTGGTTTCCTGAAAGCTGTTGCTTTGTCCTAACAGGAATGTGGCCAGGGAATGTGCAGAGTGTGGCCCTCTGTGACCTGAATGGAGCAGAATATGAGAGATGAGTGGCAAGCTGGGGTTGGGGCAGGTGGCACTGATGTCAGAGTGGAATGCAGTCCTGCCCCATCTCCCCAGCATAGGAGGGTGGCCCATCCACTGCCTCCTGTCTGTATTTGTCAGGATACATTCAGTTACAGGTGACAACCCTGGGGGTGCTGGGGTGGCTCAGTGGGTTGAGGGTCTGACTCTTGACTTTGGCTCAGGTCATGATCTCACGGTTTGTGAGTTTGAGCTAATCATCGGGCAGTGTGGAGCTTGCTTGGGATTTTATCCCCTCTCTCTCTGTCCCTCCCCTGCTCACACACACACTGTCTCTCTCAAAAACAAACAGAAACCAAAAACAAGTGACAGAAACTCAGCTCAGACCAGCGTAAACCAACAGGCGGGGGTCGGGAAGACTGGATTTATGGACTCGGGTCACTGAAATGTCCAGGCTCAGCTGCGTCCAGGTGCTCACGTGATCCCCTCAGTGTATGCTGGCTTCATACTCGGAGCACTGCTCCCCTGAGGTGGTCACAGTGCTCCAGAAGCTCCAGTTCCCATCTGATTGTTCAGCATCTTAGCAGAATGCATCTCTCTTCCAGGGCGTCTGGTCTTGGAGTTGAGACACTCCCCGACCTTCTTGGGTCATGTTTCTTTCCCTGACCCAAGGTGCTGCTGCCTAAAGACAGCGCATCGATGCTGGGCTGGAGGAGGGGCCTGAAAACCATTGCAGGCCTGGGGGTGTGAGCCAGAAATATCCTTGAGCTTCCCTGGCAGTATCCTCTGGGTTGATAAAAGGCACAAACACAGGGATAGTGCCTTGTTGTTCAAAGCCTTCTCACATGTGGTATCTTACACAAGACCATAAAGAGCCCTCAGGTGTGGTGGTGGTTTTACATCTGTCATTGCTGTTGCCTGGCAAGCTCCTGCCTCAGCTTCCTCAGCTAGAGGACGGGATATTCATAGTGCCCACTGCAGAGCACGGTGGTGAGGATTAAATGAGCTAAAATTAAGGGCTTACCCACAGGAAGTCCCAAATCATCTACATTTCACAGCAGCGTACAGGGCCGGCATTGTCACACCATTTTACAGGTGAGGAAATGAACCGAGAGATGAACCCACTTGGCCCACTTGACCAGCTCCAAGGCATGCAGTTACAAAGTGGCAGGACGTGGGACAGAAGCTGAGATCTTTACTTGGGAGTTCAGGGCTTCCTCCCGGGCCTCCAGGCTGGTGTTTAGAGGAAGCAGGGACAAGGTGTGCTCCTCTGTGTCCTGCCTCACTGCCGGTGTTTCCCTGCAGCCCTCCAGGGGACCCCTCTCTCTGCCACCCTCTCCCTGGTGATGTCCCAGTGCTGCCGGAAGATCAAAGACACCGTGCAGAAACTGGCTTCGGACCACAAGGACATTCACAGCAGCGTCTCTCGAGTGGGCAAAGCCATCGACAGGGTGAGCCTGCGGGCATCCCTGGGCTGGGGGTGGGGATGCCCTGGAGCTAGTGTGTCAGGTTCGGTGGGAGGCGGGAAAGTGAGCGTGAGCAGCACGGATGCTGAGTCACGGAGCCCTGTCTCTTGTCCTCGTCAGAACTTTGACTCTGAGATCTGTGGTGTCGTCTCCGACGCAGTGTGGGACTCACGGGAGAAGCAGCAGCAGATCCTACAGATGGCCATCGTGGAGCACCTGTACCAGCAGGGCATGCTCAGTGTTGCTGAGGAGCTGTGCCAGGTAACGGCCTGGCCCGGACGGTGCTGGCACCTGCCCGTTCTGCTCCCGCTTGATAGTTGTCTTTATGTCAGGTTCCTGTTATTCTTTACAGAAGTTCGTTTTAGAAAGGAAATCATTTCCCCTGCCTAAATAGAAGGTAGCTCTAAACATATATATGATGGAAAGTGAAGTCATGAAGTCAGAACTTCTAGCTAGAGCTGGTTGCCTGCCAGGGTTCTGAGTTGAGGCCCAATAGCCCTTTCTTAAATAGGCAGGTTAGTGAAACGACAAAGTAGCACTTGTTAGCTGTTAAAAACACACAAACAGTAAAAGTAAAGGATGCTTTCCCTAATGTAATCAAGAGGCCTGAACAGGAACAATGCTCTCACCATGCTATTCCACGCAGGTCTCAGACCCTGGGGCTGGGGCGGGTGTGTAGTCTGCGCCCTGGGAGGCCAGCATGTAACGCTCAGCCTTAGAGAACTGAAATGTTCTGAACTGAATGTCCAGCGATGGGACTGCGCTCTCCCCCCACAGGAATCCACCCTGAATGTGGACTTGGACTTTAAGCAACCTTTCCTGGAGCTGAATCGAATCCTGGAAGCTCTGCACGAACAAGACCTAGGGCCGGCGTTGGAGTAAGTTAGTCCTCAGATGGGCCAGAGGGGCACAGGGCATGTCTGTGGTCTCCGTGTCACCCAGTGTACTTGACATGACTCCAGCCCTGTGTTATGGGCCTCACTTAGGCTTTTGAAGCCCACCTCAGTCCCAGCTCTCCCAGGACCCCTCTCGTACCCCACCGGCTCCCTTTTTTCCCAGGTGGGCCATCTCCCACAGGCAGCGCCTGCTCGAGCTCAACAGTTCCCTGGAGTTCAAGCTGCACCGACTGCACTTCATCCGGCTCCTGGCGAGCGGCCCCGAGAAGCAGCTAGAGGCCCTCAGCTATGCCCGGCACTTTCAGCCATTTGCACGGCTGCACCAGCGAGGTACGTGCTCAGGGTGCCAGGGTGGGTGCTGCCGGACCCCGGCAGTTGTCAGCATGGGTCAGGCTGTTGGGCTGCTGGTCCCTGCCCCACCTGAGGGGCTGCATGTAACCAGGATGCCGTTCCCCAGCGTGAGAACTCTGACCGCTCCCTCACTGTCTCCGAGGTGAACTCCGAACTCAAGGCTCTTCCTCTGCATCTGCCTCTGCCATCATCTCAGACCACTCGGGTCCCTGACACCTGCTCTGTGCCACACCCACACTCAGCAGGGCGGGCCTGTGTGTGCCCGGGACACGCACGCCCTCATGCTGCCTGGCCTCAATACAGGCCTCCCACCTAGGAGAATCCCACTCCTTCCTGGCACGTCCTCCACAGCTTTCTTCATGAACCTTCTGTCACACCAGCATTTCCACACCTTAGTCATTTGAGCCTCACTTTCCAGATGTTCCCTGCTAGTAACCACCCCTACCATTGGTCCCTTTTTTCTTTAGCTCTGTTTCTATCTACTTATCACCTCACATTTTGTTTGTGAAATTATGAAAACCAGGCACTGTTAATAAATCTAGATACCACCTGTAAGTTTTTTTAACAGGGAGAGTAGCTAGTGTTGGGGTAAGAGAAACGTGAGGGAGACTCCCTCTTCATCATGCACTTGAAAGGATGGGCAGCGAAGTCACACTCTCCTGATTGCCTTGCGAGGATGCTTCTTTGCCCCACACATGAAGAGGCTCCGCCTCCACATGGGACTTTAGGGAAAACTGGTTTTGCCCGAGGGCATCTCATCGCCCCCTCAGCCTGTTCAGGGCCCTGGGCACTGCGGGGCTCAGTCTGCTCTCCAGCCCGTGCACCCAGATCTGTGCCCTGCTCCCCAGCCAGTGCACCAACCTGTGCCCTGCTCACCTTGTAGAAATCCAGGTGATGATGGGCAGTCTGGTGTACCTGCGGCTGGGCTTGGAGAAGTCGCCCTACTGCCACCTTCTGGACAACAGCCACTGGGCAGAGATCTGCGAGACCTTTACCCGGGATGCCTGTTCCCTGCTGGGGCTCTCGGTGGAGTCTCCCCTCAGCGTCAGGTACAGGCAGCCCTGTGGGGGCAGCGCCAGCGGGAGGGTTTCCAGGGAAACAGTTTGCCGAGGCCAGTCATGTGCCAGGGATGGTGCTTGGTTCTCTCAAACCTAAACTGGCTCTTTCAGTCATTCCTCCAGGTAGGAGTTACCTGTTCTTACAGGTGGAGAAGCTGAGATCAGGAAGAGTTGTGGCCTGATGTCACTGCAAGGTCAGGGGCAGGGTCAACGTTCCCCTTCTGTAAGGTCTTTGGAATGAGGTCTCTGTCTTGCCTGCACCTCACCCCTGAATTATCACAAGACCCCCTGCAGCCTGTCCTCTCAACCTCATATCTCAAACCACGTCCCTTCAGGGAGATTTGAAAGTGGCTGAGTAACATGTATTGAGACTTTTCCCTTGGAAGACTCCTTTACAGTAATGTTCTCATGACTCCCCAAGGTCGTGAGGTGCAGGTGGATATCCTCATTTTATAGATGAGAAAACACAGGCTCGACGCACAAATGAACTTGCCCAGGGCGTCACAGACCCCAGAACCTCAGACTGTACCACAACGGATAGCATCACGGTGCCATTTTATTTAGACTGGCTGTGGAGTCTCCTACCCCTCCCCTCCCCTCCCCAGGGTGAAGAATTCATGTTATAGAACAGTGTTTCCCAGCAGGGACACCAGTGGCACTTCAGGATGGTTCTGTAGTGCATGATTTCCCTGAGCATCATAGGTATTTAGCACCCGAGGCGCCAGCCAGTCGACTCCCCGCCCCTGCCTGAGTCACTGTGAGATCTGAGTCTTCCCCCCGTTTCCAAGTGATGACAACCATGTAGACAACCAGTCAGAGGTGCATTATGACAACAGAGCAGGGGAGACAGGCAGGCTGGGGCCCCTGCAAACCGATCACTGTCCCTAACACAGCAATGACATTCCAGTAGTTGGACGAGCAGGGATCTGCCCCCTAGATCTTCCTTTTGTCTCTCCCATAGGTTCGCAAACTCAGGGGTGCGTTAGAATGATCCTAGAGTTGGACACACATTAACCACACGTGGCACTTTATGAGCGACCGGCGCGATTTTCAAGGACCAATATGACCATGTGCCACTTTAGAACCCTGTCCCAGGACACAAGCCAACAACAGTGTGCTGGTGCCTTTGTCCGCTGGGTCCTTGGTCTGGGCCACTGCAGCCCCTGCTCTTTGTTCCGCAGCTTTGCCTCTGGCTGTGTGGCGCTGCCGGTGCTGATGAACATCAAGGCCGTGATTGAGCAGCGGCAGTGCACGGGGGTCTGGAGTCACAAGGATGAGTTACCGGTGAGGCCTGGCGGGGGGGGGGAGGTGTGGGCTGGCGGCAGCACCAGGAAGGGCAGCCATGGCCAGAAGTGGGGCTCACCCCTCCGTGGTGCCCCCACCCCCAGATCGAGATCGAACTGGGCATGAAGTGCTGGTACCACTCGGTGTTTGCCTGCCCCATCCTACGGCAGCAGACGTCAGATTCCAACCCTCCCATCAAGCTCATCTGCGGCCACGTGATCTCTCGAGATGCGCTCAACAAGCTCATTAACGGTGGAAAGTAAGTTCCCCGGGTTCTACTCCACCTCCGTTTCGCTCTCCTGCTGGCCAGCCCCTGAGACACTCTTTGTTCTCCTCCCTTTGCAGGCTCAAGTGTCCCTACTGTCCCATGGAGCAGAACCCAGCTGACGGGAAACGCATCATATTCTGATACTCACCTGGGAGGAACTTTGTCAAAAGGGGCTTTTCACCCTTGAGCCTTGGTCTTGTCTACGCGGGGGTAGCTGCTGTCTGTGGATTGTGGTTCACTTCAGCGCAAATGGCCGACTGCCACTCCAGGCAGAGGCCAAGAAGGGAGATGAACCAGTTTGTGCCAGGCAGCTGGCTCCTTGGCCATGAGGGTAGGCAGACACTGGCCTCTGCACTCCTGCCGTTTCCCTATCTGTATCTGCCACTGACTTAGTCACAACCAACAGAGAGGCAGAGGACTTGGCAGGCAACACGGACATCTTCCCAGTCCTGGCATCCTGCCCCCAGCCGGGTCGCTGATGGCTACACCCATGCTGTATCTGCTGCTCCAGTGGTACAGCCTCACAACTGTATGTATCCACTTCCCACTGTAAATAGGTTTGAACTGAATGCCATGGTTTTATAACTGAGCAAATATATTCACAGGCCTTCTCCTTACTTCACCGACAAGGAATCACTGCACGCCCACTGTACCCAGAGAGAACCCACTTTACATCCCTGACTGGGTGAAAGGGCCCGGTGAGGTCAGACCCCAGGCAAGATGCTTTTACACAAACATGTATAAAGTCTTTTCCTCTCCTTACTAGGAAGCAGTGCGAGGGGAGTTAGGAAGACAAACTGAGTTGACTTACGGGGCTCACAGCTTGTAAAGGAGAGAGCTCAGAATTTAAACCAGATCCGACCCTCAGTCTCAAGCTTTTTTCAGTTTACCCCAGGGCACATGGAGCTTGGTCACTGTGTGTACCCACGGAGCCCTGTGCTGGGCCTTAGAGAGCAGGAAGGCACCCTAAGTCTGAAATGTCTGAAGGGACTGGGTTACCGGGGTCATTGTGCCAAGTAGGAACGGTGGCCCAGGGTTTTGTTTCTAGCTTCATACCCCTCTTTCACATTTGCTGTGCACGTGGGTAAATGGTTTCCATACATTTCCCAGTGGCATTTCAGGCTCATAGGGGCAGGGAAAGGAAGAAAGGAATGGGGGTGTGCCCAGCGCAGGGGCTGCAGGCTCTGGGCATGGGGTTGGCTGCAGTGGCCTCATCCTGAGGCCACCTACCATGGCCATGGGAGGGCCCAGACTCAGCCTGGGTCTGGCAGCAGCCTGGGACACCCTGTAAGTCCTTCGGGTTGTCTGCCAAGAATGGCTGCTTCTACTCCCTCCTGCCCACCACCTCCTTGGCCCAGCAGCACCTGCCGCTGAAAAAGACACCCACAGACTCACCACCTTTTAGTCTTAGCGTTTACTTCCCCCACACTATACCCTCGGAGTGGTCTTCACCAATGCTCAACAGAACATTCCGGCTATGCCTTCACAAAAGAGCCGGCGGAGCTGCCCGGGAAGAAGACATGCTGCAGGGGACCAGGGCGATGCAGAGGCACAGGCCGCAGGAGGACAACCAGCTGGCCCACCGCCAGACCAACCACTTCCGGAGCAAGTGCCCGAGTCCTTCACATGGGTGGGGGCAGGGCCTGCACCTCCTCCAGGCACTCATCATAAGCCTCCTGGTACTCCTCGTGGGGCTTGACCATGATCACGCAGGTGGGGCGCTTGGAGCCTGCGGCTGCCCCCAGGTCCTGTGGAGCAGGGGAAAAAAGGCTGCAAGACCCATGACTTGCTGGCCTCATCCGGCCCACAGACAAGTGCCGTGTGGTCTGCATGACACCATCATTTCAATTCTGCCAACTTTCGAGTCAGGTCCAGCAACACTGGGCCTACACTGCCACACAGCAAGCACAAATGGGCTCCAGCCCAGCAGAGGCTATCTCCTTAGGCCGGACCTGTGTTCTCCTGGTCCCTGCCAACCTCCTCTCTGGGCCATGGCCCCTGTATAAGGATAAGGCCAGCTGCACAAGCCCCTTGAATGCCCACTCCTCCCCAAGCACAGCAGCCGCCTAACGGGACTAACACAAGCACTGCATCTTGGTCGACAGCACATCCACACACACCTCCTTTTCCATTCCCATGGTCCACGAGGGCAAGGATTCCCAGCTCACAAGAAGGAAAGTGAAGTGCAAAGCGCCAACGTGCAGTCCCTCAACCGGGAGCCGGTAGCACCAAGGATCCATTCCGGTCTGCCTCCAAAGCCTGTGTTCTTTCCCACTGTGGCCTGCTCCCACAGACCTGACCCCACACCCGCTGTTCCAATGCTGACCAAGACTGGGGCAGGGGTCGTGTGCTCCTTACCGTCTTGGAGGGGATATAGACGTAGGGCAAATTCCGGTCCTCGCACATAACTGGGAGATGGCAGTATACCTCAATGGGCAATGTGTCTCCTGCCAAAACCATGATCCTGAAATGAGAGAAACCCTCATCTCTAACTTGCTCAGTCCCGCTTTCAGTCAAAAGTGCCTCTGTCCAGAGACCAGTAAGATGGACCTTGCTCTCAAGGACCCCAGTTATTAATGTGGATCTCCCACCTCCTGAAAGTACGCGCAAATTTGTGTTTGATGATCCCCTTCCTCTGGGGAGGTGATCCCTAGTTCTCGGCAAATTAAGTAAATGCTACGAAGTGTGACAAGTGGGATCCCACTGGGACAGGTGAGGTATGGTAGTGACCCCAAGGAGTATGTTCAGTTCTTGAAGAGTCAAGAAAGGAATCAGGATGGGGCGCCTGGGTGGCTGGCTCAGTTGGTTAAATGTCTTGACTTGATTTCAGCTCAGATCATGATCTCACTGTTTGTGACTTTGAGCCCCATGTCAGGCTCTATGCTGGCGCAGAGCCTGCTTGGGATTCTCTCTCCCTCTCTGCCCCTGCTCTATCCACGTTCTCTCTCAAACAACTAAACAAACTGAAAAAAAAAAAAAAAAAAAAAAAAGGAATCAGGAGGGGACAATGGATCAGAAAGCTGGCACCTTCTTAGGGGTCAGGCAGTCCATGGAGGGGCTGGGTACAGGGAAAGCATTTAAGACTGAGAATCAGAATGGCACCACATACCCAGGAGCTGGCTGGCGGGGGCCTGGGATGGGCCTTTGGAATCTAGGATAGGGTAGACGAGAAGGCTAGAGAGATTAGTAGGGGCCATATCCAAAGGTCTTGAGTGCTGGGCTGAGAAGCATTCGCTCAGTCCCAAGAGTGACCAGAACTAATGAAGGCTTGCCAGAGAACCCTCAGGTAGGATACCTCTCTGGCAAGACGTCAGGCCTCTAGGGCAAGGAAGAGTGTTTCTCCAGGGAGTGACAGGCAAACATAAGGGAAGAGCTCTTGGTTCAAAGTACTGGGCCCGCTCTCCTCTAGTTTTTCTTTGGTCTTCTGGGCTCTCCTCTGCACACCTCTTCCTCTGAGTGGCCTTTAAGTGCTGGGGCTCCTCACAGCCTGATCCTTGGCTGCCCTCTCAGTACCTTCTCCCTGGGTGACCCCAGGCACTGCCATGGCCTCACTGCCATGTGCATACAACTCCCAAATCTGTTCTCTCCTGCCTGGCCTCTCCCTTCCAAGCTCCAAATCTATACAGCCACCTGCCAACTTGACAGTTCTGCTGGGGGGGGGGGGGGGGTATAGGATGAGGCAGGTCATGTGTCTAAAACAAAACTCATGATCTTCCCTCTTCAGCTGGAATCCGTACCTCCTCATTGCATGTCTGAAAGTTCTCTCAGATCCATCCACTTTAATTCTATTTCAGCCACCACTAACCTCATCAAAATCACCCCCACCTCCTCTAGACTACAGCAGTCTCCTATCTCAATATCCTTGTGTACTCTTGCGCCCCTGATCCTTTCCAGAGTTGCCAGAAAAATCCTAAGGGTAAACAATTCTGTCACTCCCTGGCTTTTAACCCTCAGTGGCCTGCAAAGCTGAGTATGAAAACTAAACCTACCACAGCTTACAAAGCCCCATGAGAAGGTAATACTTCTGTCCTCCACTATCCTCTCTCCTATTATGGCACCCAGTATCTTCTGGCAGAACCCCTGCCCTCTTGGCCAGACTTCCCACTGGGCATCAAATAATCCCAGGACTGTTTATCTCTTGAACACCAACAACATACCATATACTTCTAGGGATAAAGCAATGAGAGGCTTTATCCTGTTTTCAAAGAGCTTACTGTCTGACCTGAGTGGGAGATCCTGGGAATAAGTAAGTTTCAGATTCTGACAGATGCCAAAAAAGTAATGAAGTCATTCTCACTACACCCTGTATACTCCTTCAGTTATCTCAGAACTTTTAATTTTATGTGTATTTGATTAAAGACAGTCTCCCCATAGCACAGTGCCCGAAAAAGAATATAGACAATAGTCTATGAGTGAATGAAGCTGGTGTCTACCCTAAGTGAGTAGGCTTATACCATTCACTTCCCCAGTACTCACTTTCCCAGTGGTGTTACTTTTGCGCTCTTGTAAGTGATGTGATGTACCCACTAGCTGTATTCAAGGGAAGTCACGGGCTGCTGATTATTTTCCGTATGTGGGGCTGAATCCGATCACTTTTTTTTTTATGTTTAGAGAGAGGGGGAGAAAATCACAAGCAGGCTCCACGCTGTCAGCACAGAGCCTGATGTGAGGCTCAATCTTACCAACTGAGGTTCAACCGACTGAACCATCCAGCGCCCTCCCCCGCTTTCAGCCGACTTTTCTCAAACACCTACTTAGTAGAGATACCTGTTATCGTTCAGAAATGCAAAAATCCAGCGGGTGGGGGGGGGGGGTCCTTACCCTTTCTCGCCTTTGTTGATAAATTTCTGAACTTCCTTCACCCCGCGCCGAATCTGTTTCTGCTTCACAGCTGCAACGACAGAAGAGTCAGTGTGGGGGTCTCGGCCCACCACCCGCGCCACCACCGGCCACCGCGGCGGCTGCAGCACCTTTCTTGATGCATTTGTAGAGCTTCCGCGTGAGACGGCGAGAAGCCAGGGGCTGCGCGATGGGGTTCAGATTCACTAGCAGCTCGTGGTAAGTGCGCTCCCCGAGGCAAGCCTCCGCCTGAGCCTCCGGCCCGTCTGGATCTGCCTTTATTTTGGTCATCGCAGCAGCAGCTCCTGCAACCGAGCCCGCAGCAGGCGAATCCACGCGGCCCGAGGCTCAGGAACCACTTCCGGGTCACCCCGTTCTGCGTAAGCCTGTCATACACCCCAGCCAATCGGGAAATGAAGTCTCTGACTCAGACCAATCGTTGACGCTCAGACCCTTAAATACAGGCCAAACGGGGCGGAGTCTCGGCCGGAGGGCGGAGCGGATAGGGGCCGGGGCCCAGGGGAGGCGGGGCCTGGTGAGGGCGGGAAGTGACTAGGACACTGGCTCCCGCTGGTCTGAGAGTCCGCCTCACCGGTACAGGGAGCGGCGAAGGAGGCAGTACCTGCGGGGGCGAAACCAGGTCTCAGGACTGGACCCTTCCTTGAGGGGCGGGGTCTGCGGCCGAGCGGAAGAATGGTGAATCCAAACCGCGGTAGAATCTGATCGTCAGATGGTCCTGGGCGAAGTGCCGCCGGTGCCGAGGTTGAGGTAAAGCTTCACGCTGCCAGGGGCCTCTTCCGTTCTCACACAGTTTCTCACACTCTTTGTGGCTCCACTCACACTGAGCGCCTGTCTTCCCGCAGGGATCTGCTCAAATGTTACCCACGGGAGAGGTTCCCCTGCCACGCCCCCTGCCACCCCATCTAAAACTGCAGTCCCCACCCACTCCCACCCGCGCCCCCGACCCCTTTGTTTTCCTCCCAGTTCCTACTGCTGCCAGGCGTGCCGCACAATCCCCCGGCCTCGCGGAGATGCCCGAGTGGAGAGGGAGAGGAGAACGTGAGCGTCCCCGGGAACCCTGGGGCTGAGCCTTCGGGGCGCGGTGAGGGAGGTCTAGTGGGCGCCCGCGCTGCAGGTGTCTGTAGAGCTTTGGTGGACGGTGACGCTGGGGCGACGAGCTGGCCCAGACTAGGGTCGATCTTTTATCTCCAATTTCTTCCACCGTGTCCCAGAACACTGGATGGATAGGAATTAGATCATTGCTACAAATTACTTGCCTTGAGTCCTACGATGGTAGGCCTGACATTTTTGTGGTGGCGGAATAGGCCAGTAAGTGGAACTTTTTTTTTTTTTTTAATTTTTAAAGTTTATTTAATTTGGGGGGGGGGTGTTAATCTCTACATCGAAAATGGGGCTCGAACTCAGAACCCTGAGATCAGGAGTCGCACGTTCTTCCGACTCAGCCAGCCAGGTGCCCCAGTAGTTGGAACTTAAAAGTATGCAGGTGGGAAAAAAAACAAAAACAAAAACGGAATACAGGTGGCCGTGGGAGCGCTGCTTAGTTAAGCCAATTTAAAAATTGAACTTTTAATCCTGTAACCAAGTGCAAAGTCATTCAATAAAAAACAAGTCGGTTGTTTACATTTAGCTTTTTTTTTTAGATTTTTAAATTTTATTTAATTTTATTATTTTTTGTTAATGCGTATTTATTTTTGAGAGAGAGAGAGAGAGAGAGAGAGTGCGGGGGGGGGGGGGACAGAGCGGCACTGAGCTGGCAGCGGTGAGCCCAACATGGGGCCCAAACCCACGAACCACCACCAGATCATGACCTGAGCTTAACAACTGAGCCACCCAGGTGCCCCTTCATTTAGCATTTAGATAAGAAAAATTAGGATGCAATCCATCCTACGCTTAGACCCCAAATAGTTTTCACAAATAGAAATGTCTATCAACTGAACAATGAAATACATTATATAAGCAATAAAAAATAACATGAAAGTATACAAAATTTGTATGCACAACATAACAAGAAGATGTTTTCATTTTGGAATTCTCAAGAAAAGATAACCCCTTCCAGAGCTTTGACACTGGTAGTTACTTTCCTGCCTAGGACTTTGCTGTACCATTTCCCACCACTCCCCACACTTCCTTACACCTCCCTACACCTCTCTATACCCCCTTACACTCCCGTAGCCCACCCCCCCCCTCCCCATAGGTCCTGCAGTAGCAGTTTTGGCGGTCCCAGGGAAGTGCGTCCTAAAACTGAGAGCCCCCCGTGGGCTTCCTGAACACATAACTGGCAGGGCTCTAAAGGGTGCTTTTCTTTTCTTTTCTTTTTTTAATATTTATTTTTGAGAGAGAGAAAGCAGAGGGCACACGGGCAAGCAGGGAAGGGGCAGAGAGAGAAGGGGACAGAGAAGGTCTGATCCGAAGTGGGCTCTGCGCTGACAGCAGAGAGCTCAATGTGGGGCTTGAACTCATCAACCGTGAGATCATGATCTGAACTGAAGTTGGATGCTTAACCAACTGAGCCACCAACTGAGCCACCCAGGTGCCCCTGAAGGGTGCTTTTCTATTCCGGCTTCTGAGTGGTGTTCCTGTGAATGTTTTCAGCCTTGTTGGACTGATGACAACGTGTCAGAGTCACGAGGGGAAGAGGCACTGCTAGATGTGTGCATGCGGCAGGATGAACTCTGTCCAGCAGAGAATTTCATCCTCGGGAAACCCAATCTGAGTAAATGTGCCTAACTGACCTTACCAAGGTCTCAGTTGTGAAGGCCTCTCCACGATCATATGGCAGGAGGAAGGAAGTGAACATTTATGTGCCCAGCACACTACATGGAGTATTTCCTCCCTTGCTCACAAAGAATGCCTTTATTATGCACAATTTATGGAGGCTCATAGGGTAAATAGCTCGGTCGAGCTCATACAAAGCTGGATTTCAATCCAGGTCCACTTGTCTGGAAGCCCACACTCTGCTTGGACTCTGTGATACATCCTCTGTCATACAACTATGTCATGTATTTTTATTTATTTATTTTTCATTTTTTATATAAATATCTTTATTTTGAGAGTGTATGTGTGTATACATGAGCATGCATGAGTTCATGTGAGCAGGAGAGGGGCAGAGAGAGAGAGAATCACAAGCAGGCTCTGCACTGGCAGTGTTAGCCTGATATGGGGCTTGAACTCACGAACTGTGAGACCATGACCTGAGCTGAGACCAAGAGTGGGATGCTTAACTGAGCCACCCAGGTGCCCCTACACCATGTATTTTTAAAACCAGGCTCAGACCTCTGTGCCAGATCCGAAGTGGCTTGTGTGACTTTACTGATTTTGTTCTAATGGCTATTTGAGCTCACTTGAAGCAGTATAGACTGGATGAGACCATAATAGCTTAATGGGCATTAGACCAGGGGTCTGAAGGACAAGTGACCTTGGGCAATTCATTTAACCTCTCTTGAGGCTTTAGCACCTTGTCTGTAAAGTGAGAAAGTTGGACCCAGGTAGTCTAAGGTCCCATCTTTTGAAAAGATGGGGAGGATGATTTTTTTTTAATTGTGATAAAATTTATGTACCATATAGTTTGCCCACTTAAAGTGTACAAATCAGTGGTTTTAGTATATTTTAGTGAGTTGTGCAGATATCACCACAATCAATTTGAAGACATTTACATCCCCTCAATAAAAACCCCTGTACCCTCTGACCCCCTCATTCTCTCCAGCCCTAAGCAACCCCTAATTTACTGTCTGTTCCTATAGATTTCCCTGTTCTGGACATTCCATCAAAATGGAATCATATAGCATGTGACCTTTTGTGTCTGGCTTCTTTCACTTAGCATAATGTTTTCTAGGTTTATCCATGTTGTAGCAGATATCAGCATGTAAGAATATTATCACTTAACATTCCATTGTATTCTGCATTTTATCCATTTATCAGCCAATGGATGATTGGATCCTTTCTACCTTTTGACTGTTGTGAATAGTGCTACTATGAACAATCATGTGCAAGTTTTCGTGTAGGCATATGTCTTCAGTCCTCATGGGTATACACCTAGAACTAGAAATCTTGGGTCTATGTTTAACTTTTTGGGGAATTGTCAAGCTGTTTGCCAAAGTGGCTGCACCATTTTATATTCCTAGCATCAATGTACAAGGGTTCCAATTTCCTCACATTCTTTTTTGTTTTTTAAAGTTTGTTTGTTTTGAGAGACAGAGTATGCGCATGCAGGAGTGGGAGAGGGGCTGAGAGAGAAGGAGAGAGGGAGGGATCCTAAACAATCTTCACACTACCAGTGCAGAGCCTGAATTGGGGCTCGAATTCACGAACTGTGAGACCATGACCTGAGCCAAAATCAAGGATGGGTAGCTTAACCGATGGAGCCACCTAGGCACCCCAAGTATTCACTGTTAAGTTTTTTGGGTATATATGTGTACCTATGTTTGTTTACATACATTAAATAATAGAAAATGGAGGCACCTGGCTGGCTCAGTTAGAAGAACATAGGACTTTTGATCTAAGCGTTGTGAGTTTGAGCCCTGTGTTGGATATAGAGTTTACTTCGAAAAAAATAAATAAATAAATAAATAAATAAATAAAAGGGTACCTGGCTATTTCAGTCGTGGAGCATGAAACTCTTGATGTTGGGGTTGTGGGTTTGAGCCCCATCCATGTTGGGTATAGAGATTACTTAAAAATAAAGTCTGAAAAATTTTTAAAAATTCCATAATAAAATGAATTCTATTTAAAAAATAATATAATGGGGGCGCCTGGGTGGCGCAGTCGGTTAAGCGTCCGACTTCAGCCAGGTCACGATCTCGCGGTCCGTGAGTTCGAGCCCCGCGTCAGGCTCTGGGCTGATGGCTCGGAGCCTGGAGCCTGTTTCCGATTCTGTGTCTCCCTCTCTCTCTGCCCCTCCCCTGTTCATGCTCTGTCTCTCTCTGTCCCCAAAATAGATAAAAACGTTGAAAAAAAAATTTAAAAAAATAAATAAATAAATAAAAATAAAAAATAATATAATGTACTGTTCTGGCAATTTATTTCCCCTTATCAACATATCATGGGAAATGTTTCTATTTCTACCATAGAGATAAATCTTATTCTTCTAAGATCTTCATCACATTGCATTGTGCGGATTTCCATAGTTTATTTAAGTAGCCCCTGCTAATGGATTTTAGTTTGTTTTTAGTGTTTTTACTATTTTGAGTAAGTTTGCAATGAATATTCTATCTTTGCTACTTTTGTGAGTCTATCCAGGATAAATTCCTAACATTTATAATTTTGATATCTGCAGTATTATCAGGTGATCCTCTAAGGTACAATTTATTGGGGCACCTGGGTGCCTCAGTTGGTTGAGCGTTTGACTTCGGCTCAGGTCATGATCTCACAGTTCGTGGATTCGAGTGATGGCTCGGAGCCTGGAGTCTGCTTTGGATTCTGTGTCTCCCTCTCTCTGCCCCTCCCCTGCTCATGCTCTCTCTCTCTCTCTCTCTCTCTCTCAAGAATACATAAACTTAAAAAAAATTAAAAGCGTCTTCTGGAGGAGCAGTTCCAGCAGGGCAAGCTTCTTGCATGCATCGCTTCAAGACCAGGCCAGTGTGGCGAAGCAGATGGCTATGTGCTGGAGGGCAAGGAGCTAGAGTTCTATCTGAGGAAAATCAAAGCCTGGAAAGTCAGGTAATAAAAGGTGTTTATCCTGCCCTGTTAAAAAAAAAAAAAGTTAAAAAAAAGAGGTACAATTTACAATTGTTCTGAATAGCGTCTCACCAACACTTGCGAAGACTGGGCTTTAGCGACTTTTTCTTTTTTTATGTTTGTTTATTTTTGAGAAAGAAAGCGTGAGCGGGGAAGGGGCAGAGAGAGAGGGAGACAGAATCTGAAGCAGGCTCCAGATTCTGAGCTGTCAGCACAGAGCCCCATGCGGAACTTGATCTCATGAGCCACTAGATCATGACCTGAACCCAAGTTGGCCGCTTAACTGACTGAGCCACCCAGGAGCCCCTTTTAGCAACTTTTTTTTAGAGGGAAGAAAGTTGGTGATGATCCAATAGGGACAAATAGTATCTTGTTTTCGTTTACATTGATTTAGTTCTTGGGGAAGTTAGATATTATTTTTTTAAAGATTTTATTTTCAGGTAATGTCAGACACCCAACGTGGGGCTTGAACCCACAACCCTGAGATCAAGAGTCGCACACTCTACCAACTGATTCAGCCAGGCGCCTCTATATTTCATGTTTTTACAGCTCATTTATGTTCTATTCTTGTCCAGTTTTTCTATATGGTGATCTCTTCCCGCTGTAGAAGAGCTTTTAGTACTTTAAGGCAAATGTCCTAGTGCTTTTGTGGTTTCACAGTTTGTATGAAAATGTTTGATCCATCAGGTTTAATGTGAGTGTTAGGAGCAAGGCTGGGCTCCAGCTTGACTTTCTTCCAGCTGGCTAAGCCATTGTCCTTCTGTCATTTATTGAATTCTTTATTGAGCCATGCATTCACTTAAAATACACAAAAATAAATAAACCTTAAAAATTTTTTTGAGGAGTGCTTGAGTGGCTTAGTTAAGTGTCTGACCGGCTCAGGTCATGATCTCATGGTTTGTGAGTTCGAGCGCCATGTCAGGCGCTGTGCTGACAGCTCAGAGCCTGGAATCTGCTTTAGATTCTGTATCTCCCTTTCTCTGCCCCTACCCCACTTGTACTCTCTCTCTCAAAAATAAACAAACATTAAAAAATAAAATACCTCTGTTGGGGAGCACCTAGGTGGCTCAGTCAGTTGAGCATCCGACTCTTGGTTTTGGCTCAGTTCATGATCTCACAGTTTTGTGGGTTCGAGCCCCAAGTCTGGCTCTGCACTGGCATGGAGCAGAGCCTGCTTGGTATTCTCTTTCCCTCCCTCTCTCTCTGCCCCTCCCCTGCTTGCGCTGCCTCTCTCTCTCTCTCTCCAAATAAATAAATAAATAAATAAATAAATAAATAAATAAACTTAATAAAATAAAATGCCTCTGTCATATTCTAGATACTTATATGTATTTGGGCAGTAGTAAACTGCTTTGATGGCTATAGTGTTTGTTAGCTTGTTTTTGTTTTTGAATCACTTTTTAGATCAGTTTACTAGTTTAAACCAATCCTAGGGAGAGACAGGATACCTGGAGAGAGGAGGGGTCTGAGAGTCAAACAGGTCAGGATTTGAATCCCAGCCATAAGGTTTTATCAGCTTTTTACCCCCTGGGCAAATTGTTTAACTTTAGGAGCTCCTGTTTTTTTGGTCTTTCAAATCTGATGAGGATTGAAGGAGATCCTGCCAGGAAAGCCCCCAGGCTGCCCTTCTGCTTCTGCTGGTGGCATGAAGGTTCCCTCCCGGGGCCTGAGCTTTAGAGGGCCCGGGTGAGGGGTGAAGAATCTGGGAGCCCGAGGCCTGGAGGTCAGCTCCCCACCCCCAACCCTCCAGGTACAGGAATTCTCTGCTCAGTTGGTGCGGAGATTAGCAGGGCTTGCGTAGCCCTCTCCCCCAGTCTGCCCTTCAGAGGGAAGGCCATCCCTGTAGATCTGAAGGGCGGCCAAGGTGTGGGTCGGTCGGTTGTGGACAGAGTGTGAACATTTGGCTTGGGGCGTCCACACATGTGCAAGTGGGTCCCTCACTGTCAGAACAGAGAGGCGTGGGTAGGAATAGAAGAGGGGGGCTCGAGAGCTCCATTTGTACTCTTGCCCTGAACCTCTCCAATGTGAGAGGTGGGCCTGCTTCTTTTCTTCTTTCTCTCTCTCTTTTTAAAAATTTTTTATTTTTTGAGAGAGAGAGAAAGAGCGAGCTTGTGAGCAGGGGAGAGGGGGAGAGAGAGAGAGAGAGAGAGAGAGAGAGAGAGAGAATCCTAAGAAAGCTCCACACTTAGCTTGGAGCCAGCCGCGGGGCTCGATTCCATGACCCTGGGATCGTGACCTTGTAAGGGTTAAATTGTAGTATAGGGCTTAATGCTTAGCTTGAAAAATAACAGCTTTGTGTTGACACTGAAGGTGAAGAGATAACAGCCTTGCTTTACTCTTGTAAATTACGCCTTATACTCTTGTAAATTAGGCTTCACCAATTAAGGAAACAAAAGTTCAAAGAAAAGAGCATCAGAGGCAGGGTCAAGGAGATCCATTGGTTGCAACTTAGAGGCAGCAAGTCTAAAATAAACACCTCATTAGGCAACTGTTTCTAACTCATCTGGAAACTGTTTCTTTGTTCTGTTCCCAGGTGATGATAAAACAATGTGATCGGCTATAAAAACTCTGTACCCGGGCTGTTCGCGGCTGCACTCTTACCAAGAGTGTTGGTCCCGATCGGTCCGCCTTGCCTCTCATTGTAATAAACTTTGTTGTGACTGTCACTGGTGCCCGTAGCATTCTGTTTCAGGAGTCGTGTGGATGCAACAACCTGAGCTGAAATCAAGATTTGGACACTCAAGCTCAATGGACTGAGCCATCCAGGTACCCCTCTCCTTCCTCTCTTGATGACAAATTGCAAGCAGTGGGTGGGGCTGGGGGAGTGGCTGGGAGTGGGATGTACTCATTTGTTCAACCAGCAGAGACTGGGAACTGACTGGGTGTATTAGTTTCCTAGGGCTGCGCTAATAAAATACCACATACTGGGTGGCTGAAAACAGCACAACTTTATGGTCTCACAATTCTAGAGATTAGAAATCTGAAATCAAAGTATCAGCAGGGGCATGTTTTCTCTGAAGATTCCAGGGGAATATCTATTCCATGCTTTTCTCCTAACTTCTGGAATGGCCCCCAGTCCCTGGTGTTTCTTGGCTTGTAGGCATATCACTCCCATCTCTCCCTCCGTCCTCACATGCCTTTCTTTCTGTGCACCTGTCTTGACATGATATTTTCCTCTTCTTTTTAAAAAAATTTTTATGTTCATTTTATTTTGAGAGAGAGAGAGAGACCTAGACAGAGTGGGAGTGGGGGAGGGGCAGAGAGAGAGGGAGACACAGAATCCGAAGCAGGTTCCAGGCTCTGAGCTGTCAGCACAGAGCCCGACGCGGGGCTCGAACCCACAAACCTTGAGATCATGACCCGAGCTGAAGTTGGTGCTGAACTGACTGAGCCACGCCAGTGTCCCAATATTTTCTTCTTCTGAGAAAGGCACCGGTCATTGGATCAGGACCCACTAATGATCTCATCTTACCTTGATTGCATCTGCAAAGACCCTATTTCTAAATGAGATCATGTGTACAGGTACCAGGGGTTAAGACTTGAATAGATCTTTTCGGGGACACAACTGAGCCCAGCCCTGGGAGCTTATGCCTTAGAGGGGCATGCGCTGGAGGTCCATGTGCAGCCGAGGGATCAGGTGAGGTTGAGACAGCCCCCAGCCCCTGGGCCATCTGGCTGGGTTGAGGTAGTGATGGGACTGGAGGGCTGGGCCTGGAGAGGCTCGAGTCACTAGGCAGCTTCTGACATAGGGCTTCAGCACTGACTCTCCCACTTTCGCAGCCAGTGACCTGGGGCAGGCAGTGACATGTGGCTCTGATTTCTGGCGGGGATATAATTAGAAGGGAGATCTGGACTTTTGGAAACCAAAGGGACCCTGGGGACCACCTAATCCAGACATTTCGCAGATGGGAAGCCGAGGCAATTCCATAAGCCCCTATGCGTTCTGGTTGGGTGCTTGTGCAGGGGTGGGCAGCCCTGGGCTGTGGGCCGTGGCTCTCACTGGTGGTGGGGAAGGGGTGGCTGCTGAGTCCACCCTCAGCCCCTGAGCCCTAATCAGAGCCTGAAGCAGGTTCTATTCCGGGCCACCAACACGAGTCTGAAGTGTGCTTTTCTCTTGGGGCGCCTGGGTGGCTCAGCCGGTTGAGCATCCATCTTCAGCTCAGGCCGAAATCTCACAGTTGTTGAGTTCGAGCTCCACATCGGGCTTGCTGCTGTCAGCACAGAGCCCACTTCGGATCTTCTGTCCCCCCTCTCTCTCTGCCCTTTCCTCACATGCGCTCTCTCTCTCAAAAATAAAGTGTGCTTTTCCCAGATGGGTATTTTGGTCTGAAGCTGCTTGGAGGAAGAGGTGGGTTGGGGGGAGGGGGTGTCGCCCTGTTTCAGTTCTGACTCTCACTTCCACCCTCCTGGTGCCTGTGGGTGTCATGCAGGGCTGCTGTCCTCTGTGGTCCCCCTCGGCCTCTGCCTGGCTGCGTTTCTCACCACGTGCTTCATCTGTTACCCTCTGCCCTTGGCTTTGCATGCTCTCAAAATTTCTCATCTTTTCTCTTTTACCCTCCTGTTTTGGTAAAGCTTGATGGGGTGTTAAGCAGTGTGTGTGTGTACCAAAGCTGCCCCCTTTGCATGGCACTGTGCTGCCTCCCACTGTTTCACAGGATCCGCAAGCTCCGTGGGCACATATTCTGTTCCTGTGCTCCTTTTCCACGGCCTCGTGGAGTCAACATTGGCATGCCTGCCAGACCTCGTGCCATGTTCCTTAAATAGCTCATCCCCAAGCAGTCCCATCCTGGGCTCCAGCTGCAGTGTACAGCTAAGGCCAGGGCAGAGGGCACCAGTGTGGGCACCCATGGGCTAGAAGTCTGAGCAGCCGGAGTTTTTGCAGCCGGCAGTGTCAGCACAGTTGACAAACCATCAAGAGTAGAGGGAACGTGAGGTTTGGGGTCTCTGTACTGGACTTCCCATTCATTCCAAAAGATGTACTGAGCACCTGGAATGTGCCAAATTCTGTGCTAGGCATTGGAGGGAGCGATGGTGAACTACAGGGAGAAAGTCTTTCTCTCCTCCAGAGGTTCCGGTCAGCCAGGAGAAGATGGAGCTGGAACCTGGGAGAACCTGCATCCTGCTGAGAGTCACTGGATTGGTGGGGGGATGGGCGCTGGCCATGCCTGGAGCAGAGGGCGAGGGCAGGGTTGAGGACGCTAGGTGGCAGGACCCACCAGGTCGGCCACCCTCAGTGCTCATGGCGGCCATGCTCATTGTTGGGGATCTACCGGGCTACAGCACAGAAAACCCCAGAAGGGCAGAGACTGTCAGTGGATCTCCATACCTCCCAAGGAGTCAATGCCCAGAAAACATTGGAGCGAATGAACTTTATGGAGTTTTGTTTAGGTCTTGAGCTTACTGGGGGGGGCACTGCAGCAGTTTAAATTGGGGAGTAAGTGTGCCCAGCTGGCTGAGTGGGAAGAGCATGCGACTCTTGATCCCGGGGTTGTGAGTTTGAGTCCCGTGCAGGGTGTAGAGATTACAAAAAAACCCACAAAAATGCTTAGAAACAAATAAACTTTTTAAAGAAAGAAAAGAAAAAAATAAAATAAGGGGCACCTGGGTGGCTCAGTCGGTTAAGCGGCTGACTTCGGCTCAGGTCGTAATCTCACTCTCACAGTTCGTGATTTTGAGCCCTGCATCAGGCTCTCTGCTGTCAGCATGGAGCCTGCTTCAGATCCTCTGTCCCCCCCCCTCTCTCTGCCCCTCCCCTGCTTATTCTCGCTCTCTCTCTCAAAAATAAATAAACATTATTTTTTTAAAAAAGAAATAAATAGGGGCGCCTGGGTGGCGCAGTCGGTTAAGCGTCCGACTTCAGCCAGGTCACGATCTCGCAGTCCGTGAGTTCGAGCCCCGCGTCGGGCTCTGGGCTGATGGCTCAGAGCCTGGAGCCTGTTTCCGATTCTGTGTCTCCCTCTCTCTCTGCCCCTCCCCCGTTCATGCTCTGTCTCTCTCTGTCCCCAAAATAAATAAACGTTGAAAAAAAAAATTTTTTTAAAGAAATAAATAAATTGGGGAGTAGGCCAGTTAGCTTTGTGCATTTGTAAGATCATTTGGCTACCGTAGGAAAAGACGGGAGTGGGCAGTGGAGCCTGGGGAAGGGGAAAGAAAGATGTGGGCAGCATGGGACCCACTTCAGCGGCCCAGTTGACCCGTGAGAGGAGCCCAGGGTGGTGGTGGCCAAAAGGTCGGAGCTCAGGGAATGGGTATGAACAATATGTAGGAGGTAAGCAGGACTTTGAGACGGGGGGTGCAGGTGGGGAAGAGGACAGGTGGGGTAGGCAGAATTTCTAAACTGGGCCCCCAGAGAGGTCTGCCCTAATTCCCAGAATCTGTGGGTCCACCAGGCTGTCACTCCTGTGAGTCTGTGAGTTGGCACCACCGACTGCCCTGGATTATCCAGGCTGGCCCAGCATATAACTGATGAGTCCCTGAAGGCAGAGCACTTCCCTGGCTGGTGGCAGCTAGGCCATTGGGGAGATTAGAAACTGGCTGTGAAGATGGGAGCCTTGTGCAAGGACTGAACAGCAGCTGCAGGGAGCCTGGAGCGGCCTCGGCTGACAGGAAGGAGGACCTCAGTCCTGCAAGTTCCCTGCGGGAACTGAGTCCAGCCAACAACCGGAATGAGCTTGGAAGAGGACCACCCGCCCTGAGCGCCAGGTGAGATTACAGCGGGTAGAGACTTTGACTCAGCCTCCTGTAAAGCACTGAGCAGAGAAGCCCACTGCGCCATCCTGTGACACTTCTGACACGTGAGAGAAGAAATGGACGCTGTTTTCAGGCACGAGGTAGAAAACAAACACGTGGGGCGCCTGGGTGGCTCACTGGGTTAAGCATCGGACTTCAGCTCGGGTGCTGACAGCTCAGAGCCTGGAGCCTGCTTCGGATTCTGTCTCCCTCTCTCTCTGCCCCTCCCCTACTCATGCATGCGCGCGCGCTCTCTCTCTCAAAAATAAATAAACATAAAGGAAAAAAGAAAATGAACCTGTCAGGTTTCTGGATACATTCACTGAATTAAAAATCAGTGGAGGGCAGGAGAGGCTGGCAGAGAAAAAGGCCTGTCAGATTGTTGAGAGGATCAGGAAAGTGTTAGAAAGTATTTCTTTCCTTTTTTTTTAAGTTTATTTATTCTGAGAGAGAGAGAGCCCACGCGAGCAGGGAAGGAGCAGAGAGAGAGAGAGGGTTTTGAAAAAGAGAGAATCCTAAGCAGGCTCTGCACTGTCAGCACAGAGTCTGATGCAGGCCTCGAACTCACAAACCATGAGATCATGACCTGAGTGGAAACTAAGAGTTGGACGCTTAATTCACTGAGCCACCCAGGCACCCGCATCTTGCTTTTTTCAATAGGAGACTGTTCTTATGAAATTGTTGGTGTTTCTATTAGGATAGCTAGCCTTAAATTAGTTTATCAGATGTCTAGGGGAGGTTGGACATCTTCGTGATCTTGAATCTTCTTATTCAGGAACACAAAAGGTCTTTCCATTTCCTCACATGTTTTGTGTGCTCAGCGTTTACTATTTGCTTCATCTTTATCTTGAGTATTAAGTGTATTCCTAGGAGTTTTATGTCCTTTTTCCTTTATTTTCTGATTATTGTTGGCATACATAAAAGCCACCTTACTGAATTCTCTTATTGTTTATTTAGAATAATGTTTTGGCTAATCCTCTTTGGGGCTTCCAAGTATATAATCATGTGATCTGCAAATGGTGATGATTTTACCTACTCTTTTCCTCTTTTACACCTCGAATCTCTTTCTCTTGTCCAATTGTGTTAGTTGTTCCTCCAGAAAAGTTAAAGAATAAATGTAAGAAGGTATTGTTTCTTACTTTAATCAAAGTAAGAAGGCTTCAGGAAGATGACATTTCAGTTGTTTTTTAAAAGCATTTATCTTATTCTATTTTGTCAAGAATGGCTTAAATAAAAATATATGTTGAAATGTATCAAATACCCTGTTCATTCATATGGTAAAACCTTGGATGGTGAGTAACTTGTTCTGTGAGTGTTCAGCAAGACTAGCAAACATTTCTAATACATTTTAACTTAATAAACAAGCAGTGTTTTGCAATATGAGTCATACGTGATGCCGAATGTCACATGAGCACAACTGAGCCAGTGGTTTTTCTCTCTGGCTGTGGAATTGTGGATGATTGTCTCCCATACTCGGATGCTCGGTCTCAGGCCACAGTGTTTGACAGAAGTCAGTGGTTTTATTTATTTATTTATTTATTTATTTATTTATTTATTTTTAATTAAAAAAATTTTTTTAATGTTTATTTATTTTCGAGACAGAGAAAGACAGAGCATGAATGAGGGAGGGTCAGAGAGAGGGAGACACAGAATATGAAGCAGGCTCCAGGCTCTGAGCTGTCAGCACAGAGCCCGATGCGGGGCTCGAACTCACGGAGTGTAAGATCATGACCTGAGCCGAAGTTGGATGCCCAACTAACTGAGCCACCCAGGTGCCCCTATTTTTTTTACTTTTAAAAAAAATTTTTTTTGGGCGCCTGGGTGGCTCAGTCGGTTAAGCGGCCGACTTCAGCTCAGGTCATGATCTCACGGTCCGTGAG
This sequence comes from Leopardus geoffroyi, assembly GCF_018350155.1. Taxonomy (NCBI): domain Eukaryota; kingdom Metazoa; phylum Chordata; class Mammalia; order Carnivora; family Felidae; genus Leopardus; species Leopardus geoffroyi. Next base: position 91,918,892 of record NC_059326.1, on the reverse strand, counting down.
TTCGAGCCCCGCGTCGGGCTCTGTGCTGACAGCTCAGAGCCTGGAGCCTGTTTCATATTCTGTGTCTCCCTCTCTCTGACCCTCCCCCATTCATGCTCTGTCTCTCTCTGTCTCAAAAATAAATAAACGTTAAAAAAAAGTTAAAAAAATTTTTTTTTCATGTTTATTTTTGAGAGAGAGAGAGAGAGCACTCATGCGCGCACCTGGGTCAGGGAGGAAGAGAGAGAGGGAAACACAGAATCCTAAGCAGGCTCCAGGCTCTGAGTTGTCTGCACAGAGCTTGACATGGGGCTCGAACCCACCAACTGTGAGACCATGACCTGACCCGGAGTCGGACACCCAACCAACTGTGCCAACCAGATGCTCCAGAAATCAGTGATTTTTCAGAACGTTGGAAGGTGCCCACAACTAGCACAAGTGTATTTTTTGTCACTTCAAAGCACCTATGGACAGTCCTTTGCTTTTCCATACAAGAGTAAGCTTAGGAATGCTTTGCTTCATTCTAGGTCAGGCTGCCTGCAGACAGAGACCGTTTCCTCTGCTGCCTTATTGCCAGTTACAGTGAATACAGTATATGACAAGGGTTTATTAATACTTTACTGTGGCCAACATCCATGAGAGTGTATACAATGGCCCCATGCAGGAAAAGATTGAAAAGGTAGGCGGTAAGAAAGAGATGATTCCGGTGGAAGTTAAGAAGAAAATCAAGGTATGCAAATGAGGTATGAGAGTGGCAGAAACTGCGAGATTTTATAAGAAGTCTACATCGACCATTTGCACAATATTAAAGGAGAAAGAAGAAATAAGGTGGCTAGATGGCAGTAGCAAAAGCAGTGACTCCGTTAGTGAAAGTCGTCCTACACAATAACCCTCCTCTCTCTTGTCTCCCTCACATCAGCCACAAAGGTTTGCAAAGGTAAGTACAGGTTCGTTTATTTTTCTTTATATTTTGTATTTTCTTGATTATTTTGCATTATATTACAGTACTGTAATAATTTTCATATGAATATTTTTGAGTTGTGGAATGAATCATCTGAGTTTCCATTATTTCTTATGGGGAAATTCACTTCGAGATACAAGTGCTTTAGATTACAAGCATGTTTCCAGAACGAATTATGCTTGAAAACCAAGGTTTTACTATAGTGATAAGACTTTTTCCCCCTCATTCTTCCTATTAATATTATCGTTATATTAATGGCATTCTTAAATATTAAAGTGGTTTTTTTTAATGTTTATTTATTTTGGAGAAAGAGAGCATGAGTGGGGAGTGGGCAGAGAGAGGGAGAAGAAGATCCACATTGATAGCAGACAGCCTGATGCGGAGCTCGAACCCACAAACTGTGAGATCATGACCTGAGCTGAAGTCAGATGCTCAACTGACTTAGCCACCCAGGTGTCCCCAATGGAGTTCCTAATATTAAACCATCCTTGCCTTTCTGGAATAAGTCTTGCTTGGTTATGATTTCAAGTTATTATTAGGAGCACCTGACTGGTTCAGTTGGCGGAGTATGCAACTCTTGATCTGGCGGTCATGAGTTCAAACCCCATATTGGGTGTAGAGATTACTTAAAAAATTATTTTAAATATTTAAAATTACTGGGGCGCCTGGGTGGCTCAGTCGGTTAAGCGGCCGACTTCAGCTCAGGTCATGATCTCATAGTCCGTGAGTTCGAGCCCCGCATCAGGCTCTGTGCTGACAGCTCAGAGCCTGGAGCCTGTTTCATATTCTGTGTCTCCCTCTCTCTGACCCTCACCCGTTCATGCTCTGTCTCTCTCTGTCTCAAAAATAAATAAACGTTAAAAAAATTTTAAATATTTAAAATTATTAATATGCTGTTGGATTGTACTTGCTTATACTCACTAGCATTCTTGCATCAGTATTCATAACTGAGCTCAGTCTGTGGTTTTCTCGTATTGGTCATGTCAAGGCTTGGAGATGACCTCCAAGTGGAGGTGTGGAGGTGGCCATAGGACTGGGACCTGTACATCTGGAGCTCATGAGAAAGGGCCAGACTGGGGAGATAGATTGGTGAGTCTCTTGTATATAGGCAGTATCTTGTGCTAAAACATGGGTGAATCTTGAAAACATGCTAAGAAGCCAGATACAAAAAGCCCCATATTATATGATTCCATTTATAAAAAAAGTCCAGGGGTACCTGCGTGGCTCAAGCAGTTAAGCATCTGACTTCGGCTCAGGTCATGATCTCACGATTTGTGGGTTCGAGCCCTGTGTCCGGCTCTGTGCTGACAGCTTGGATTCTGGAGCCTGATCTGATTCTGTGTCTCCCTGTCTCTCTGCCCCTCCCCTGCTCATGCTCTGTCTCTCTCTCAAAAAAAAAAAAAATAAAAATAATAAAACATTAAAAATTATTTAAAAATGTCCAGAATACAACAATCTGGAGAGACAGAAAGCAGATTAGTGGTTGCAGGAGCTGAGGGGGTGGATAGGAATGGCTGCTAATGGGTAAGGGGTTTCTTTTTAGGTCAGGTGAATGTTCTAAGCTTAGATTGTGGTGACCCATTGCCCAACTCTGGGAATATACTAAAACCGTTGAATCGCACGTTTTAACCAGGTGGATTTTATGGCATGTCAATTATATGTGGATTAGAATGTGGGGAGAGGAAAAAAGAAACAGAATTGTCTGGAACTTAGAAGGAAAATTTGGTGACTGGTATGAGAAATGCTCTCCCAACCTGGGTCAGGGTTCGAAGTCCCAATGCGAGTCCAGTTCTCACTTTTCTGTCAAAATGGAGGAACGTTCACTGGGGACAAAAGTATTTGTGGGCAACAAGATCAGTTCTGGGTTATCATTCATCCTTGCTGGAAATAGTTCTGACCCGGCAGCCAAAGGGAGGGGCCGTTTTAGAAGGAACGCTTCCCCAGGAGGAAAAGATTTACTGGCAGGACGCGACAGGAAAACGGGTGGGCCAGGCTCAATAGCCTAGACTAGACCAACATAAATAGGTGACCAGCCTGACCCTGGCCTGGAGGAGATGATGACCGGAGTTGGTTCTGGTAAGGCAGAAGCCTGCCAAAGGACTGGCTGAGGTTGGCGAGGGTGTCTGGAGGAGGCAGGACTAAGATATTAGTGTCGGGATTGATGAGGTGCCAAGGGAAAAGAAGGACATGGTCCTGCAAATCTGGCCCACGCCTCGGTAGGCCAGTTGGAAGTATCTGTTGGGACACCGGGGGAGAGTGTGAAACTGGCCCGGCGGGAGCAGGGGCTGGTCGCTCCCTGGAGGCACCTGAGCCGCGCGCATGCCCAGAGCACGCAGGGGGCGTGCCGGAAGTGTGAGGGCCGAGCAGAGGAGGCGGAGCTGTGAGCCGAGGGCGTTCCTGGGGCTGCGGGTGTCCCCTCGCCGGGAACTGGGTTTGATGAGGGTGTGGGACGCTGTTTCAAGCAGTTGGAGGATTGCACTGCCAGAGTGATCCAGAAGCCACCGAGGTGGGGCTCCGGCCAACGGAGGCGGAGATGGGTGCTGGGAGAAGGCGACAGGTGGGGCATCACCTGCGGGAGGTACTGAGTCAGGTGAAGGGGGCCCTGTGGGCAGGTGTTACAGGCGGAGGAGTGAAGGCTGGAAACTTGAGACTGAGACTGGAAACGAGTGAAGAGTCACCAGCTATATGGCCGGCCCTCGGTTTTCACTCTTTACATTCATTTGAGTGCTGGCCCGATTTTCAAGTGAGTATTGAGGCCCCCAAGGGAAAATGACTTGTTTTGAATCCCAGAGTTGGGACGCTGGGTGGGAGACGGGATATGATTCCAAAGCCAAATCGGGCCCTCCTCTATTGGAGTTTAAGGGGCAGGTGAATGGTGTAGAACAGAGCTGGGCAAATATTACCTGTACAGGATCATATAATAAATACTGTATTGTCTGCCTTGTGGGCCAAGAGGCATGCTATTATGTGGGTGAGTACATGATAAGAAGAGATGAAACAGGGATGTCTGGCTGGCTCAGTCTGTAGAACATGAGACTCTTGATCTGTGACAGTGAGTTCGAGCCCCACCTTGGGCACAGAGATTACTTAAAAAAGGAAAAAAAACAAAAAAATCAGATGAAATGTAGCTCCACTTTTTATTGACAATTAAAAACTTTACTTACAGACACTAACTTTGAAATTCATAGATTTTATGTGTCATGAAATAGTATTCTTTTGATTTTTTTTTCAATCATTTAAAAATGTAAAAGCCATTTTCTGTTCAAGTGTCATACAAAACTAGGCCGCAGGACAGATTTGGGGGGTGGGCCATAGTTTGCCAGCCCTTGTCTAGATCTGTGCTGTTCCCACTGAGCACCTGGAAAGTATCTAGTCTGGGAACTTAACAGAAGACCATGGGGGAAGGGTAGCGGGAAAAAAGTTACAGAGAGGGAGGCAAACCATAAGATGCTTTTAAATACAGAGAACAAAATGAGCATAGATGGGGGGTGGGGGAGAGGGGAAAGTGGGTGATGGGCATTGAGGAGGGCACTTGTTGGGATGAGCACTGGGTGTTGTATGTAAGCGATGAACCACGGGAATCTACCCCAAAAACCAAGAGCACACTTTACACACTGCATGTTAGCCAATTTGACAATAAATTATATTAAAAAAAAAAAAAAAAGAAAGTATCTAGTCTGAATTGAGGAGATGTGCTAAAATACACTCTGGATTTCAAAGATGTCCAAGGGGAAAAAAAGAAAAGAAAAACATCTCAGTAATATTTTTTTTAAGTTTATTTATTTATTTTGAGAGAGAGAGAGCAGGAGGGGCAGAAAGATAGGGAGAGACAGAATCCCAAGCAGGCTTTGCACTGTTAGCACAGAGCCTGACTTGGAGCTCCAGCTCACAAACTCTGAAATCATGACCTGAGCTGAAATCAAGAATCAGATGCTCAACTGACTGAGACACCCAGGCACCCCTCAATAATTTTTTAACGTTGATTACATGTTGAAATGATAATGTTTTGAATAGATTGGTGGTCTAAATAAAGTATATTCAAATTAATTTAATGTATTTCTTTTGCCTTTTTTTCTAATTCTCTCATAGTCTTTTTTTTAATTTAAATTTTAATTAATTAGTTAATTTTTTAAAGTTTATTTATTCACTTTGAGAGAGAGAGAAGGAGGAAGGAGAGAGAGGGAGAGAGAATCCCAAGCAGGCTCCACACTGTCAGTGCAGAGCCCCACACTGGGCTCAATCCCATGAACCGGAAGACCATGACCCAAGCCAAAACAAAGAGCCAGATGCCCAACCAACAGAGCCACCCAGGCATCCTGAATTATCTACTTTTTTTATTATTTAAAACAAATTTTAATGTTTATTTTCTAGAGAGAGAGAGACACACACACAAAGTGTGAGCGGGGGAGGGGCAGAGAGAGAGGGCAACACAGAATCTGAAACAGGCTCCAGGCTCTGAGCTGTCAGTACAGAGCCCCACACGGGGCTGGAACCCACAAACCACGAGATCATGACTTGAGCCGAAGTTGGACACTCAACCAACTGAGCCACCCAGGTGCCCCTCATAGTCTTTTAATGTGGCTGTTGGAAAATGTTCAGTTATACACGTGTTTGCATTTATGGGGACGTGGATGGCCCCTCCATTCGTGTTGAGGGAGGTGGGAGGAGGTGTGGCCTGGCTTTCAGGAGAGTTGGGCTGTGTGGGGACAGCGGATTTCATTAAGGAGAGGTGGAAGGGCAGGGTGAAAGGGGTATATCAAACCAAGGAGGCTTCTGCAGGACTTGGTTTGAGGTGAGGGGATTTCAGGGAGTAGCAGGCTTGAGCTCTTTGAGGGGGCAGCCATGAGAGTGTGTGGGGCAAGGCGGGTGGCAAGAAGGAAAAGGCCACCAAACAGCTGGCCACATGAGTGACTGTGGGACGAGGAGTCTGCTGAGGTGCAACCATCCCTCGACCTCTCTGCACGCTAGGAGCTTGTCTTCGGTTTGGAGCCTGGAGCACGGCCTCTGCTTGGAGAGGTGGCTTGGCCAGTTCACTGGCCAAATGTGGAACCGGAAGTCACGACGTAGCATTCACACCAAGAACACTGGAGACTATTCCTCCCTCCTCGGCTGCTGACCGCCCCTGCCCGGCTGGTGAAGACCTGCCTGCTCCAGCCTTGTGGTGGGAACAGATGTTGCTGCCAGGGCTGTGGCTCCCTGTGCCACTGTCCACGCCCAGGAGCGGGGGCTTTGCCTTGCCCTCTGCTGTGGAGGGAAAAGGGAGGTGCCAAGAAGTGGGTCCCCGCCTGTGGCTTCCTGTTTCTGGGTGAAGGAGAGGGGTGGAGCTTCTGTGTCCTTGTCTGCGCTCACTGGGCGTAGGAGGTCGGAAACCTCAGTGTGCCCTTGTCTCTTGTCTCCAGCTGCCTGGGCCTCGGAGCAGCGCCGGGTGCTGAGTGGACACTGTCCACAGAGAGGCCTGGGTCCCAGGCCTGGTGCCACCGGACATGTCACCCCCTCCCACACTCTACTCCGAGACCGAATGTTTGTGTGTGTCTCCCCCCCGCCCCCGCCCCAGTTCATATGTTGAAATCCTAACCCCCAACGTGATGGTATTTGGAAGCAGGGCCCACCAGGGCAGATGAGGACACGGAGAAGACAGCCATCTGTGAGCCAGGACACTGAATCTTCCAGCGCCTTGATCTTGGACTTCCCAGCCTCCAGAACTGGGAGGAATAAATTTCTGTCATTTACAAGCAGCCCAGTCTATGGGGTTTGTTGTTGTTGTTGTTGTTGTAGCAGCTCAAATGGACTGAGACACTTTTCTTCGCTGCCCTTTTAGTTTTCTTCTCTCTCAATGAGATGCTTGGACTGGACCTGTGAAATGGATCATCTCTTGATTCTTTGCTAGCCATTGTGATGCAATTGGCTTGTGCAGTTAGCTGCAGGTGTCTCCAGGAAGCCAGGGGGCTGCCACCTGTGGTGGGGTGCTTTCTCCTTATTTGCCCATCGCCTTCCCTGCCAGGCCCGGCTTTCAAAGCCCACCCCCGGGAAGTTCTGGTCCACCCTTCCAGCCTTGCTGCCCACCGCCCTGTGCCTGGAGTCAGGGTCGTGACTACACACGGACACAAAGTTCTGCCCACTCACCCTCCTTGATGTCTCTCATCGCCCCTCCTTTCATGGGCTCGTGCCATCGCCACCATCACTGACTTCCTGTTTCCTGTGGATAAACGGATCCCTTTGTCGCCGCACATAAAGTTCCTGCCAGTCGGCACGGTCTCAACTCCCTTCTGTCATGTGGGGCTACCCGCAGTCTTTGAACACTCTGCACCCTCTCAAGCACTGAGCCTTTGCTCAGTGGGTCTCTGTGCCTTCGTCTCCCACCATCTCTGCCTGGAGAACCCCTATTCAGTGTTCAGTGTCTCCCCCTCTGGGAAGCCTGGTCCTTCCCACCCACCTCTCTGACTTACAGGAGGGATGTGTCCCTCCCACACGTCCTGTCCTCCTGTGCCTCCCCAGTGTAGCATTCACCTCTCCACGTGGCAGGGAGACTCCTATCCCGAAGCAGGAGAGGGCTGGGGGTGCCTTCTAATGGTGGAGGCCGGCTTGTTCCCCAGGATAGGTGCTTGCTGATGTCTCCCGAAAAGCTGATTGACTGAAAAAAAGCTTTCCTCTCCTGTCTCCTTTCATTGTCATTAACACGCAGTTGTTGAAGAGCCTGTCCCGCAGGATGGGCGCCCCAGTGTGTCCTTGCCTGCCTTATGCGCGGGTAGCTAAGCTCATTTCTCAGTGTCCCCTGTGGCACAGCAGGTCGGCGTGACAGTTCTAGCTGGTGCAGGGTGAGCAGAAGCGATGCGTGCTACTTCCAGGCCTGGACCATTAACACAGGCGTTGTCCTTCCCCTTTGCTTCCTTCTGCGGGCTGCACGCGCATGATAAGGCATGAGGGGATGGTGGCAGCCCAAGATGAAGGGGCCTGTGTCCTTAAATGCCACGTGGAGGAGAGCCACTTCTCTGACCTGAAAGCCAGTCCAGGACTGTTCATCTATGAGAAACAACCTCCCAGAGGCTCCTGGGTGGCTCAGTTGGTTATGCATCTGACTTTGGCTCAGGTCATGATCTCACGGTTCGTGAGTTCAAGCTCTCTGCTGACAGCTCAGAGCCGGGAGCCTGCTTCTGATTCTGTGTCTCCCTCCCTCTCTCTCTGCCTGCACTCTGTCTCTCTCTCAAAAATAAACATTAAAAAAATTTTTTTTAAAGAAAAAAGAAACAATCTTCCATGCTGTTTAGATCTGTTGGGTAGTGTGGTGTCGTTCATGCTGACTGCCTCTCCTGTCGTGCCAACCTGAGAGCTGTTGACAGAGTAGTAAAGGCATGTTGGGGCCTAGATGGCAGATGGGACAGGAGGAGGTGAGGGAAAGAGGGGCATCAGGGCTGACCCACCCATGTTCCCAGCCTGCACAGGTAGCTAGATGGGAGAGGCTTTCTCTGTAGCCAAGAACAGAGCAAAGGGATCTGGGCTCAGGGAAATGTGGTATGTTCAGTTTCGGACATGCTGAGATTTGAGGCGCCTTGGTGATAGTTCAGTAGGGACGTTGAGGGATACTTATGCTTGAGGGTTTGGAGTTCAGGAAACAGGTCTGTGCTGAGCATTGTGGGCGTGTTGATGGCAGCAGAAGCCCAGGTGTTAATAAATGAGTGAACAGGTGAATTGTTGCATAACCAGAACTGAGGCTCAAAGAGAGAGTCCCCCCTCCCCCGCAAGCCCATACTGACTTAGTGGCAGTGCTAAACCATAAATAAAAGAGCCTCCAATGCTGCCTGTCACAGGGGAACTGGGCATTTCCCAGTTTCTTTTCTTTTTCTTTTTTTTCTTTTTTAATGTTTATTTATTTTTGAGAGAAAGTGTGAGCAGGGGAGGGGCAGAGAGAGACAGGGACAGAGGATCTGAAACAGGCTCTGTGATGACAACAGAGAGCCTGATGTGGGGCTCGAACCCACGAACCGTGAGATCATGACCTGAGCCGAAGATGGACACTTAACTGACTGAGCCACCCAGGCAACCCGACATTTCCCAGTTTCGTAGGCTTTCCGATGCCTGGTGCCCAGACTGCTTTATAAAAGTGACAGTCCAGTCCCGGGGGCTTGGGAATCTGGTTTCCAAGCTTTTCAGGGGATCATGACATGAAGCCAGGCTGGGCCTCTCTTGAGTGCTATATTACCTATATGGGAGATCCCCAGGGGAGCTCCCAAGGACACTGCGGCGGGGTGGGGGGGAGGGAAGGTGTTCTATCTGTGCATCAACCACACAGTCCTTTGAGTCCTGATTCCAGAAGGGCAGCCCAGGAATTTCTGATTGGCCTTCTGGGGGCCCAAGGCTGCCTTTGAAGACTCAAGCCGTGCAGGGGGTGGTTGTTGTAAGAATGTGTCCCTTGGGAGGGGGTGTCCTGCCAGCTGGCAGAGCTGCTCCAGATCTTCCCAGTCTGGAAGATTTGACTTGAGAGAGAGTAGGCGAACTCAGCAGGTGAAGGAAACTTCCCCTAGATCTGTTGTTGTTGTTCTTTTTTAAAATTAAAAAAAAAATTAAGTTTATTTATTTTGAGGGAGAGAGAGAGTATGAGCAGGGTAGGGGCAGAGAGAGAGGAGGGAGAGAACCCCAAGCATGCCCCGCACTGTCAGGGCAGAGCCCCATGTGGGGCTCGAACTCACAAACAGTGAGATCATGACCTGAGACGAAATCAAGAGTCATTCGCTTAACTGACTGAGCCACCCAGGCACCCCTAGTAATCTGAGCTGCTCTCATTTACACCTACTTCCTGCCAGGCACTAGGCTAAACACTTGGCAGATATTATCTCTGATACCTGCAGGACTTCTTCAGGGGAAAGTGTTATCATCCCTGTTTTATTTATTTATTCCTTTAGTTTTTATATATTTTCTAAAGTTTATTTATTTACAGAGAGCCCACAAGTATTGGCGGGGAGGGGCAGAGAGAGAGAGAGAGAGGGAGAGAGAGAGAATCACAAGCAGAGCCCGACTCGGGGCTTGATCTCACGAACTGTGAGATCATGACCTGAGCCAAGATCAAGAGTTGGACACTTAACCAACTGAGCCACCCAGGTGCCCCAGTCACTCTGTTTTCAAGATGAAGAGGGTCGCCTGGGTGACTCAGTTAAGCCACCGACTTTGGCTCAGGTCATGATCTCATGGTTTGTGAGTTTGAGCCCCATGTCGGGCTCTGTGCTGACAGCTTAGATCCTGAAGCCTGCTTCGGATCCTGTGTCTCCCTCTCTCTGCTCCTCCCCTGCTCACACTCTGTCTCTCTGTCTCCTTCAAAAATAGATAGACATTCAAAAAAAAATTTAAAGATGAAGAAGCCAGGCTTCATGGAGGCCTAGTTAGGGACTGACATCTCAGATGCTTTCAGTCGATGAAAATGGTTTTAGGGGGCCCAGGAATAAGATGTTCGGAGCCAGTGGGGGCTGGGGTCAGCGGGAAAGCACCTGCTAGGGGGCAGTGAGTCTCAGCTCAGGCTGATTGTGGACGTGTGCAACTGTGGCCCGGTGTGACTTCATCCAACTATTTTCCAAAAGTAACTAGAGATGCTACATCTCATAGAAATAATCATACTTCATAGATGTTGGCAAATGATTCTGTAAGATGTTCACAATAAGCAAGTGTGCTAGGGAGTCAGATTTGGCCTGCAGAGAACCAGTTTGTAATCCTAGGTTAAGAGATCATTTATTCATTCTGCAGGTATTGGAGTGCCCACTGGAGGTGTTGGCGTGCAGGAGACAGACCTGGTGCAGGACATATTGAGCTTAGTGTCAGTAGGGTGTGGTCTGTGCTCTGAGAGGAGCCCCACCTTGAGGCATGACGGAGCACTTCCTGGAGGAAGTGGAAGTGTGAATGTATCAGTCAGCTAGGGCTGCTGAAGTCCAAAGTCAAGGTGCTGGCAGTGTGGTGCTCCCTCTGAAGGCCCTAGGAGAGAATCTGTTACATGCCTCTCTCCAAGCTTCTGATGTGTCCTGCACTCCATGTTCCTTTGTGCTATGGACTGAATATTTCTCTCCCCCTCCATTCATATGTTAAAGCCCAATCCCCACTGTGATGGTATTTGGAAGGGGAGCCTTTGGGAGGTGATTCAGTTTAGTGGTAGTCATGAGGGTAGGGCCCCCATAATGGGGTTAGTGCCCTCATAAAAGGAGACTGAGAGGGCTCGCTTCTCTCTTTGCTTCTGACATGTGAAAACATGAGAAGACAGCCATCTACAAATTAGGAAGGGGCTCCTCACCAAACCCCAGATCCACCAGCACCTTGATCATTGGCCTCTCAGCCTCCAGAACTGTGACACTTACATTTGCTGTTCAAGCCACCCAGCCTGTGGTATTTTGTTATAGCAGCCCGAGCTAAGACACCTGGTTTGCAGACCCATCACTCCAACCTCTGCCTCTGTCTTCACATGATATTTTCCTTCTCTGTCTCTGTCTCTGCGTGTCTTCTCTTCTCATAAGGCACCAGTCACGCTGGATTAAGGGCCCACCCTATGCCAGTTTGACCTCATCTTAACTTGACTGCATCTGCAGAGACCCTGTTTCCAAGTCAGGTCACATGCAGTGTTGAACCTATCTTTTGGGGGGATACAGTTCAACCCGCAACAGATATGTAGAGTAGGCAGGTGAGATTTGGGGAAGAGTACCCCGGTAGAGGGAACAGCAGGTGCAAAGGCACCTCCAGAGGCAGAAAGATGCATGTGAGTTTCAGGAAATTAACTCAGCAGAGCTAGAGTGGAGAGCGGCCATGAGATGCTGCTGGGGTGGTTCCTGCCGGGCCTCTCAGCTTGTGTGGAAAGGTCAGGCAGGGTTGGTTAGGCTGCAGTCAGAGATGAATGCCCAAATCTCAGCGGCTTGACCCGGTACAGTGTCATTTCTTGCTCACGTCAAGTCTGTCTTAGGTTGAGTGGCTTTTCTCCATCTCATGGCCGTGCTGTGCAGAATGCATGGTCCCTGGGGGAAGCTAGGTCCGGGGGAGGCCCCTGGTCTCACCTGCCCAGGCCTGGAAGTGACCCGTCTGCTCACAGGCCACACAACCAGGGAGGCTGGCGGGGAGCACAGATTTCTGTGAGTCCCCACTCTCTCTCTCTCTCTTTCACCAGACTTTGGAGTTAGGATTTCATCCTCAGGACACTGGGAAGCCCATTCCCACGCGGAGTGAAGATCCAACTTGCATTTTAGAAAGTAGCCTCCAGGGGCGCCTGGGCAGCTCAGACAGTTAAGCGTCTGACTTGGGCTCAGGTCATGATCTCACAGTTTGTGGGTTCGAGGTCCACATTGGGCTCTGTGCTGACAGCTCAGAGCCTGGAGCCTGCTTTGGATTGTGTCTCCTTCTCTCTCTGCCCTTCCCCTGCTCACACTGTCTCTCTCTCTCTCTCTCTCTCTCAAAAATAAACATTAAAAAAAAAAAATGTTCCCTCCAGCTGGAGCCAGCCTCAGCCGTACAGCAGGGGGGTGGCCCATGGAGCAGTGTCGCGTGGACTGGCCACATCAGCCACCACACAGTTGCAACTAATTCCTGCAACTTCTACCTTGCAGCCCCTGCCAGGAAAAAACAGGAAAAAAAGAAAAAAGAAAAAAGGAGAATGTGAGAAAAATTAAGTCATGTACAGTCGACCCTTGAACAACATGGTTTGAACAGTGTGGATCCACTTATATGCAGTTATTTTTTTTTGATAAATACAGTACAGTACTGTGAATGTAATCTCTTCCTTATGACTTTCCTAATAATGTTTTTCTGTGTAGGTGTTCACTCGATTGTAAGAATATAACATGTAATACACATAACATACAAAGTATGTGTTAATTGGGGGCACCTGAGTGGCTCAGTGGGTTAAGTGGTCGACTCTTGATTTTGGCTCAGGTGATAATTACACGGTTGGTGAGTTCGAGCTCCACGTTGGGCTCCGTGCTGACAGTGTGGAGCATCCTTGAGATTCTCTTTTCCTCCCTCTCTGCCCCTCCTCTGCTTGTGCTGTCTCTTTCTCTCAAAATAAACTTTAAAAAAGTGTATGAGTTAATTGGCTATATTATAGGTAAGGCTTCTGGTTAACAGTAGGCTATTAGGAGTTCAGTTTGGGGGACAGTCAAAAGTTGCATGCAGATTTTTGACTGTGGAGGGGGTCGGCACCCCTCACCCCTGCATTGTTCAAGGATCAACCGAAATTTTAAAACCTTTCAAAATGCATTTTGAGTCTGTTCTCTCTGTTCTGGGTTAGTTACTGTATATATTCTTACACACACTGATTGCCGGACAGCCTGAATACCCAAAGCCAGGAGGCTGTACTGTATGGGCCTATTAAGGGAATTTCAGGGGTAACTGGGCTCCTTGCTGATTTGAGACCTCAATGACATAAAAGATATCCTCTGCTCATTGTGGGAGGGGGGATGGGCCAAATGGGTAAGGGGCATTAAGGAATCTACTCCCCAAATCATTGTTGCACTATATGCTAACTACCTTGGATGTAAAATAAAAAAATAAATTAAAAAAAAAAAAAGATGTCCTCTGCTCAGGGTCTATAACTGGGACCCAATAACAAGAGTGGGATCCTTGGATCAAAGGGACTTCCTGCTGCTTCCAAAGAGCCAGGTGCCCTGCCTCAGTCAGAAACACCCTTGGAGGCAACCTGAAAGTATTCTGTGCTGAGACCGACCCCCTCTTGTCTGCAGTTCTTTAGAGTTTATAAGTTCTAAGTCATTGCTTCATTTGAGCCTCAGAAAAATGTAATCTGATATGAGATCTAATTTGTTTTATTTTTTGAACTTTTTTTTAAAGTAAAAAAAAAGTTTATTTATTTTGAGAGAGAGACAGAGAGAGAGCACGAGTGAGCACCAGGGAAGGGCAGAGAGGGAGAGAGAGAATCCCAAGCAGGCTCCGCTCTGTCAGTGCAGAGCCTAGTGCCCGGCTTGAAGTCACGAACCGTGAGATCATGACCTGAGCCAAAAGCAAGAGTCTGATGCTTTACTGACTGAGCCACCCAGGTGCCCCAGCGGCTACAATTTTAGATGTAATTTCATGTGTTTTGTTGTATAAATTACGGATACCCTCACACAAAAATTATTGTGAAGCTCCAATAAAGCAATGTCGGGGAAAGCATTTTGCAAACTGTGAAGCACTGTCCAAATGTTGTCATCCTCAGACTTGACATGTCATGGAAAGTGTTTCCTAAGATGTGCTAAAGGAATCCATGTGGACAAGAGCAGGAGATTAAGTGAATGTATGCCCTCATCATTAGTTACGTTGTGTGGCTGCATTTAGACTATTTGACTTTGAACTTCATTGCCTGTATTATCCTCACTGTTGGGGCAGCTGTGTCCATCATCCCCTGTGAGCCACATCCCTGACCCTTATTTCTGTGGGTGGGCACAGGCTGGGGTGGAGGTCGGGTGGGGAGTTTGTTAAGGTCTTCCTGCAAGCCTTACTATCAGGTTTCAATGACATGGCCACAGTTTTACGGAGATATGTGAATTCCAGTTGTGGAACATAGCCAGAAAGTGAAGCAGTCAGCTGGGCCCTGGGGTGACCCAGAAGGTATTTGCTCATCTGGATGGGTTGGGGGGGGGGTCGGTGGGCGCTGCTGCTCTAGTTGGTTGATACCTTGGGGGAATCCAGTGCTGGGTGACCAAATCTTCAGATGTTCTGAAGTCCATTATTTTTTCCCAATGGGAAACTGTCACATTTTTCATTCTCAGTGCATCTCCACTGGCTGGTTGGATAAGGGAGTGAGTTTTGGGCCACAGCTCAGCTCTGGATTTCCATATAATTTGTGATGGTATCACCTTCCAGAGGGTTGTTAGCAGACTAGATAAGAAAACAGAACCCCCAGCTCACCACACCGGGCCTGGCTGCAGAAACTCAGGGAGGAAATGTCAGCTTCTTGGGCTCTGTTGTCATTTGGCAATCCCCAGGCTGCAGAGGCTGTAATACTGGTCCATTTGGGGCCTGGTCACCCATTATGATTAACAGAAATCACGCAGGCCTTTCAAGTTTGGTGGTCAAGAATATCCAATTAAGGGGTTTTGTATATTGGAAAAAGAGAACCATCCCTCCCGGCCTCCAACTTCGTGATTTCAGGGAAGTGGTATATTTCTCTTAAAAATAAATTTCAGGGGCACCTCAGTGGCTCAGTTGGTCGCGCATCCGACTTCGGATTTTGGCAAAGGCCATGATCACAGGCAAAGGTCATGATCACATGAGTTCAAGGCCTGACTTCGGGCTCTGTGCTGACAGCGTGAAGCCTGCTTGGGATTCTCTCTCCCTCTCTTTCTGTCCATCCCCTTCTTGTGCTCGCTCGCTGTCAAAATAACTTTAAAAAAATTTTTCAGCAGAAATAAATGAACTAACCTAAGTGAAAAATTTTAATACAAAGTATAAAAAACAACGCTTATCGTCTAGGTGCTGCCGGACGACATAAGACTGGAGAAGACCATGGTCCCAACGTTTCTCCCGCCACATCCTGCCTGCCCGAACACCACTGGCACCAGACGCTCGGCGGGCTCCACCCCCTGTCCGCTTCTGCCACTGGGGGAAGCGGCAGAAAGGGCGGGAGCAAGGGACTGTGAGGGCACCAAGGTCAAAGGGGAGGGCGAGTTGCGTGCCAATCCCTTCGAGCCCTGGCGGAAGGCCTTCGGGGAACCCTGGGCGGCCCATCTCGGCAGCCCGAGTTCTGCCACTTCCAGCCAAGCGACCTTGGTTTGCGAGACTTCCTAGAGACCAGTTTCCTCTTTTGGGAAAATAAGAGTGGCCGAAGCTACCGTGCTGGGATGGGGCGCATCGGGGCAAGAGACTGCAGCCTCACAGAGAAGAGGCCGTCTCGGGCCCCTCGGCCACTGGGCTCGCGCGGCCGTTCGCTCGGGACAAGACCGTGGTCCCGCTCCGCCGCGGCAACCCTCCGCAAGGCCCTGGCTCGCGCGGGTTCTAAAATGAGGACAAAAGCCCGCCCGGATTTAGCGTGCGCGCTCCGCTGAGGCCAATGAGACGCCGGCGCGGGGTTGAGTGACGGGCCGGCGTAGCCAATGAACATGCGCCTTGTTGCGAGGTGGGCCCGGCCCCGGCATTATAAAGAGCGCCACGAGTCGGCATTGTCAGGCGGCGGCACCGCGCGGGCCCGAGCGAGCTGTGTAGATCGGTGGTCTCCGTGCGGCGCGGCGGAGGAGGGGGACGCGAGGTCGCGGCAGCTCCGTCGGCGGACGGAGGCGAGGCCCGGCAGCGCGGGCGTGAGCGCGGCCGAGCCCGCGGCGCCTTCCCTGCGGGTGGGGACGAGCGGGCCCCGCGGCGTCATCGGCGCGAGGTGAGCGGCCGGGCCCGCGGGCGGCGGGCGGGAGCTGGGTGGGAGCCGCGCGGCCCTGACGCGCCGTGGTCGCTCGTTTCAGGAGCCGCCGCGCCCCGGCCTAGCATGTCGGAAGCGGGTGAGGAGCAGCCCATGGAGACCACGGGCGCCACCGAGAACGGACACGAGGCCGCCCCCGAAGGCGAGTCGCCGGCGGGGGCGGGCACCGGGGCCGCGGCGGGCGCCGGAGGCGGGAGCACGGCGCCCCCGGCCGGCAACCAGAACGGCGCCGAGGGCGACCAGATCAACGCCAGCAAGAACGAGGAGGACGCGGGGTAGGTGCGGCCGCGGGCCGACCGGGGCGCCGCCTTTGTTCCGGGGCCGCCTTTTGTTGGCGCCACGCGGCGGGGGGAGGGGCGGGCGGGAGGCCGGGGCCTGCTCGCGGCCCGCCGCCCGGCCCCGCTGCGCCCGCCGCGCCGCCGCTCGCGCCGGAGTTTGCAGGAGTTTGTTGGGTCGACTTTGGCGCCGCCCCGGGGCCGCTCGCGCGGGGCTGGGGGCGGGCGGCCCGAAGGCGGGGGGGATAGTGCCCTCGGACCCGGGGCCGAGGCGGCCTCGGGCTCCGCGGGGCTGCGTGGGCGGAGTTGGCGCGCGCCCCGGCGGCGGCCTCCCTCCCCCACCCCGCGGAGGGCGGAGTCACGGTCTGAACGCGGTCTCCGGCCCCCGGAAGCCTCGAGTTCCTTGAGGGCGAGTTCTCGAGGGTGGGGAGGACGGGCAGGGACGGCAGCCTTTTGGTACTTGCTTGGTAGTCAAAAGACTTCCAGTTATGAGTGTTGCGGGGGCTTCTAGCCCAGGCTAAGAGTGCTCTTCTTTGCCCAGTCTGGGGCTGCTCCGTTAGGGTCAAGGTTGTTTGGGAGGGTAGTGAAGATTTGTTAGTACATTCCAAGGGTTTTACCCACCCTTGGGGACATTAAGGGTACATCTTCGACCGGATGGCCACCTTGTTTACAACCCTTACAGTGAAGGTTCTGTCAGGGCCAGCCCTTCTAAAATCACAAGGCTTCTTGTAAGACTTGTTGGCACGTGTCTTTACCATTTCAGAAAAATGTTCGTTGGTGGCCTGAGCTGGGATACCAGCAAAAAGGACCTAAAGGATTATTTTACCAAATTTGGAGAGGTCGTTGACTGTACAATAAAAATGGACCCCAACACTGGCCGGTCAAGAGGGTTTGGGTTTATCCTCTTCAAAGATGCAGCCAGTGTGGAGAAGGTAAGCTGCGTATTTGATGTCAACGCTCTTAAGTGTATCTAAGAGGATATCATTCTTAGAGTGTGATTAGTTTGTGTGTACTGTAAGTGGTTGAGGGCTTTGGCAACAGCAGAGGTGAGGAACTTTGTTTTTGAAGGAATTAAAAATGCAGATTAGGTAGAGCGATGGGTATGGACTAGAGTGGTCCAGGAAGATTATAGCTGGTGTTTATTATGTTTTTATGCCTACTCAGGGCATTGCTGAAGCAGATGCTTTATTGTGGGGATTAGAAAACAGTCCAGGGTTGCTATGAAATAAGGCATTATTTTAGGCCCAATTTGCAGAAAACAGACTCAGAGGTTTAAGTAGAAGAGCTCACACAGCTAGAAAGGGGTGGATTCCAAGCTATACTGTAGATACTGCTGCTTTACTCCTGAAAGAGACCGGCTTTACACCGAGACTGGGCAGGGAAGGTGATGGGGGGGTAGCTATACTTGAAGTTTGGAGAAGTTGAGTTGGTAAGTCAGGTTCGGGGTAGAGTTTGGAGGGGACATACACATTTTGTGTACCAGTGTTGGGTCTTTGTGTCTTAAAGAGAAGGGCCTTGTTCAGGGTCATGCTGCTGAGTTAGAACCTAATGTCCTTCTATTGGGACAGGTCCTAGACCAGAAGGAACACAGACTGGATGGCCGTGTCATTGACCCCAAAAAGGCAATGGCCATGAAGAAGGACCCAGTAAAGAAAATTTTTGTGGGGGGTCTGAATCCTGAAGCCACTGAGGAGAAGATCAGAGAATACTTTGGCGAGTTTGGGGAGGTGAGTGTGTCACTTAGGGAGCTGTCTGCTGGTTGCCCTGAGGTTGTGGTCTTCCGGGTTCTTGGCAGCCTTGGCTGGCTCTAGCCGTCCTCAGCAAGGCTTCTTGTTCATTCTGGCCTTTGTGGGTCTTTTCTCCTGGGAGTTCCCTATGGGTCCTGGGGTGGGAAGAGGCGTTGGTTCTGAGCTTTGTGTATGTTTACAGATTGAGGCCATTGAGCTTCCAATGGATCCAAAAACAAACAAAAGACGAGGCTTTGTTTTCATCACCTTCAAAGAAGAGGAACCTGTGAAGAAGGTTCTGGAGAAAAAGTTCCACACCATCAGTGGAAGTAAGGTAAGGTGTCACGAGCTCTGTATCTGGCCACCTGCTGGCGAATTGGCTTTTACAGGTGTGGGTTAGGAGGTGGACTCTCTAGGGCAGTCTGACCGGACAGTTTTTCTGTAGCATCTGCTTTCCTGATTGGGGCAGATGGTCCTGCCCTTCAGGGGGTTCCTAGGCCGGTAGAATTGGCAGAAACACAGGATGTGTGGGAGGAAGGAGAAAGGGTGGTTTCTGTGGGGTAGAGAGTGTTGAGTAGCCCCTTTGATTTCTGATTGAAAGCTAGAGGTCAAGGTGTTCTGAATGTAGTCTGAGGCGAATAGGGCCTGTAGTTAAGGTCTCAGAAGACTCTAGAACTTCTGTCATCTAGCAGTTCCCTGTGAAGTCTTTTCCTGCTCTGGAGCTTATTCTCTCCTGTCTCGCCACAAACAGATCTTTGTTCACTTGCACCCCCTTTGGATGCTGGTTTAGTGAACTCCCACCCCAGGTGAAGATTCTTGCCCAAGCTCCCAGGGTTTCAGTGAGCTGGCATCCGTGGCCAGTTTTACCTTAAACGAGCTCAGTGCTGTGCAGGGAGAACTGCAACCCTTTCCTCTGAACTCTGGTCAGGCCAGAGGTAGTTTGTCTCAGGTATTCTCCAGGTGGCTTAGGAGGCAGTTGAGGGTGTGGCCTGCTGTGGCTGGGTGTGGCAGGCCCTGAGCCACAGGAGCAGCCAGATAAGGTGGGACTGGTCGGGTGGGGCTTCTGGAAGTCTTAATCTTGGCTGGGAAGTTAGACTGGATTCAGGATTGGGCCCTTAAATGATGTTGAATCCTAGGAGCAGTTGGGTAAGAGCCCGCTCATTCATTGTTCCTCCGGTGGACAATGAATGACACAGAGGTCTTTTTTTTTTGTGTCTTAACTGTGAACTGGATAGGAAGTGTCTGTAAGGTAGTAAATTATAACTGGTAGTGGGTTTTGAAATAAATGTATTTGGCATTTTAATTCAACAGAAGACATCAGATGGCATCATTTGAGGGGGTAGCTTGTTAATTTTTTTGAGTTTTGAGGGAGAGTAGGCTTGTATGGTGATACATTAAAAGGTTTTTTTTTCTTGGTCCTAATTAGGGAGGTATATGTGCCCAGGTATTTTCTTTAAAAAGTAAACTCCTGATTTAATTAGGAGCACTGGGAGGTCCTGGACTCTCATAGCACACACAGTGGGCAAATTTTTGAGCAAAAAAAAAAGGATTCTTTGCGTCCTAAGGGGACACAGATTCCTGGCCCTTCTTGACAATAGGCCAGTGGTTGGGGGAAGGTGGGGGTGGAGCCGTAGGGCCTCAGGGAAGCCTTGTCCTGAGCTTCAGTGGTTTTCATCCTCCAAGCTGAAGGTCACCACCTCAGTGTATTTGAGTGGGATGCTTCGTTTCTTCTGTAAGAAAAAAAAAACTGAGACAGGTGGTTTGTTTCTTTTTTTTTGTTTCTCCTATAAGGCTTTTTATTTGGGAAGCCACCTCTCATCCCCCTTGCCCAGTAGGACCAGGCTGGCATCAGACTTGACCCTTGATGTGGGATCTTGCTACACTGGGTTGGCATTGGCCTCGCCGTCCATCCTCCCAGTTAGACACAGAGCTGCCCCTGAGCAGCCATCAGCAGGCCTGGGGTTGTATCTATCATCCCCAGTAAGTTCTCTGGGGAAAGGTTTCAGCCAAAAAGACCCTAGTAAGTTCTGGTCTATCTAGATTTTAGTTGTGGTCCTGAGAGTTTCTAGCCTACACATGGCTTCTGACTTGAGCATATTTTGTTTTGGGGCAGGTGGTTGCAGGTGGCTATCTGAATGTTTGTCAGCAAAGGTCTTTGTCCACAGTCCCTGCCCGGAGTTTGTCATGGTGGCCTGACCCATTGTCTTCTCTGCTTTCAGTGTGAAATCAAGGTGGCCCAGCCCAAAGAGGTGTATCAGCAGCAGCAGTATGGCTCTGGGGGCCGCGGGAACCGCAACCGAGGGAACCGAGGCAGTGGCGGTGGTGGCGGAAGCGGAGGTGAGTGGAACCTGGATGAAGAAGGGTCCCTGCCTGTGTGGAGCTTCCGTGCCTATCTCAGGGCTCTCACCCTGGCTTCTGGGGCATGGTGCGCCGGGGCGAGTCACATCGGCTCTGCTGCTTGGAATGGAAGAGCCTGGCTTTCTCATGGCCTGGGGTCCCAGGGCAGAGGGGTGATTGCGTTGCATTTGGAGGGGTGGGGGGCACAGAGTGCGCTTGTGTCCACGGCTGTCCCGAGTCTTGGTACACCCGTGGGCGGGCGGGCAGAAGGTAGGGCAGGGCTGTGCCAGGCGCTTTACCTCCTTCTGTCCAGGCCCCTCTGACTCCAAAGCCTGAACTTCATCCTTTTTAAGGCCGAGCTGCCGGGGAGGGTGGGGGTGAGGAGAGGGAGATCGAGTGAGAGTGAGCTCCTGTCTCTTTTTGCCCTGAGTGAAGTCAGTGTTCAGTCCTATCCCGGCCTGCAGCTCACAGGCTCGGGTCACAGATGCAGGGCCGGGCCTGGGGCCCTCCACACTGGGACGGCAGTCCCTTGGCTTCTATCTCCCGAGTTGCCATTATCAGCCCCGCCACCCAAAGGGCAGGATTTCCTCCATCCTAGCTCCTGCGTGTGCTAAATGGTCCACGGGCCCCTGTGCCCGCTCCCCCCACAGGTCAGAGTCAGAGTTGGAATCAGGGCTACGGCAACTACTGGAACCAGGGCTACGGCTACCAGCAGGGCTACGGGCCCGGCTATGGCGGCTACGACTACTCGCCCTATGGCTATTACGGCTACGGCCCCGGCTACGACTACAGTAAGTAGGAGAGAGGGAGGCCCCGTCTGCTCACCCACCCTGGGAGGCAGGACAGACAGCTCAGGGGCCACTGGCAGCAGGGGCTTTGGAGTCGGACAGGCTGGGCTGTGTGTGGTCCGGCTCGGCCACTAGAGCTCCCTGGTTTTGAGCTCTTGAGCTTCTGGGCCTCAGGAAGGTGGGGCACGGACAGACCCCTGCCGGACGGGGCTGTAGGCTCCGGCGAGGATGCATGTCAAGCGCCTGGCACAGGGGTAAACGCTCAGTAAGTCGTAGCTGCTATCGTTGTTGTTCTTGTCCCTAGGTCAGGGTAGTACAAATTACGGGAAGAGCCAGCGACGCGGTGGCCATCAGAATAACTACAAGCCGTACTGAGGCTTCGGCAGGATGCCCGACCGATCGCACACGCTTTGTTTGGATATTGAGTGAACACAATTATGTACCAAATTTAACTTGGCATACTTTCTATGGCCTGTCCCATGTGCATCTTATTTAAAATTTCCCCCCTGGAAATCACTCTCTTGTTGACTACTTCCAGAGCTCTAGTTGTTGTAGGCAGCGTGTGGGGTCTCTGAGGCCAGAGCGGCATTATGGGCTGATTTTATTCCCGGGTTACCCAGAGCCAGATTGGAGGGTCTGCTTCCTGCTGCCGCTCTGCAGCCTGGACCTGTGGACCCTGGTTGTAAAGAGTAAACTGTATCTTAGGAAACCAGTGTCACCTTTTTTTCACCTTTTAATTTTATATTATTTGTGTCATACATTTCCTGTTAATGGAAGTGTTAATTTTACTGTACTTTTTGGTACCTTTTGGGAATCTAATGTATTGTAAGGTATTTTACACGTGTCCTGATTTTGCCACGACCTGGATATTGAAGCTATCCAAGCTTTTGAAATAAAAATTTAAAAACCCCCAAAGCCTGGGTGAGTGTGGGGTGTGCTGTGGAGGAGAGCGGGGAAGGGCCAGGTGCTCCTGAGCCTTCGAAGCTCCAGTACCCTCCGTGACCTAACAGCAGTCCTGTCCGGCACGGCCATAGCCTGTCAGCCACAGGGTACTGCTGCTCAGCTGCTTTTAATGATCTGGCCCTGCCCTTCTAGAAAAAAGTTCAGTGATTCATAGTGAAGGCAGCTGTTCAAGGGGGTGAAGGTGGTACAGTGAAGGATGCCCCAGCGCAGCAGGACGTTGGGGCACCTTCAGACATCTCTCCTTACCCTGCCAATGAAAATAGGATCCCCTCTCCCAGTGAGGACAGTATGGTCCTGTAGATCAAGGCAGTGTCATAGGAGCCAGCTCGATTTGGACACGAGGGGCCCCTCCTGGGTGGTGTAGTACAGCCCACCCTGCCCTGGCAGAGCCTGTCTGCTGCCTGGATTGGGACGCCCAATCAGGCTGGTTGTTAAGGCCTGAGACTAGCTGGCTGCAATAGGCGGCAGTGGGCTAGGGCCCTAGATGGATGAAGCCTGGTAAAAATTTTGTTTTCCATCACTTCTAGAAGGAACTGGCTACTTCTAGGAGGAAAGTGCTACTCTTGCTTTCTCATGTCAGCTGTCAGATGCAACTATTGGAGATTTTTCTGGCAGGGTGTCTGGAAAGGCCCCATTGTTTCAAGCCTATCTGGGGGAAGGGAACATCACTTGGAACAAAACGTTAAGAGAAAGCTTTGGCTTTCTGAGTGAAGGAGCCACCGCTGATGGCAAGGAACCCAGGTGTGGGTCTCGAGAAGCAAGGCCCACTCACCCAGAGAAGAACACCACTCCACAGAGCTGCCTCAGGGCTGGAGCCGCAGTGTCTCACAACTTCTCACCTTTTCTTCCATGTCTGAAAAACATCACAAAGGCACCCAAACAAGTTAATCTTTCTCTAGTGTCCAAGCCTGTCTGGCCCCTTGCCCCATGTGCATGGGCCACCAAGCCATGTTTCCTGAGACTTCAGGCTCAACTGCAGCGCCCCCTACACACAAAAGCTAAGCTAGCTAGTCAGCCTCTCCTCCCCTGGGCTCCCCACGAATACACTCCCTACGGCGGGTCCCACACCACCTCCAGTTGTGTCTGCTGGGGGAGGTGAGGGGCCACCTGCGGGGCTGCTTTCATGTCTACCAGGAGATGGGATCTTGCCTACTTTGCCCACTCCTGCTCCTCCCAGCCCTACACACGCAGCACTGCCTTAGTGCATTCTAGATTGCTTTGTAAGTGCACTTAGGGGACACCCTGGACTGACCTTGATGTTCCTGTGGGATTGGGAATGTGGAGAGGAATCTCCTTTTGCATTTAATCAGTCCTGGCTACAAATCTCATTCCAATAGCTCTGCAGCTGAGGGTCCCCTAGCCTTCAAGTAAGGCACGAAGTTCCTGCCATCTACCTTTCCATGGTTTTACTGATCCATGGTGGGGTTTTCCGTTGTAGTTAGCTTGTCCCGTGTCTGCATGAGTGCCACCCTGGCAGGATGGTGAGTGCCCTAGTTCCTGCCTACTTGGTGCTCAGGAAGGCCCTCTAGGCACAGCCAGGGAAAGGGGTGGCTTGGGTCCCCGGGACCCCTCCACACCTCAGCTCCTTGTTCCCTCCGTCTCTTCAAAGACTCCTGGCTTGCTGTTGAGCCCCTTTCCTGGGCAGGCTGGAATGTCCTGGCTATTGGCTGCAGGTTGAGCTCTAGAGACCCTCCTTGGGCTCCCAGCTTACTTGTCAGGATGGCATCCATCTTGGCCACCACATGTCGTGCATTGTCCACACTGAAGCACATCGGGGGTTTAAACTTGAGGACGTTCCTCCCTGGGCCATCAGTGCTCAGCAAAATGTAGTTCTCCTTCATCCTGTGAGGACAGGATATGGCAGAGCCTTCTCTCCCCGGTTCCAGCCACACTACCCTTGGAGCCCCACCACAGGTGGGTTCCCACCAGGACACAGGACTGGCTGCCTCTTCCCAAACACCTACCTGCCCACCCTTTGTAGCCCAGCATGAACAGCTCCTACCTAGGGTGCCCTGCACCTGTTCCTGAGTCTGCTGCCTCCCCCACCCAGGGCAGGGGCCTCACCTTGTCCATCCCGGAGTTCCTGTCTAAGCCAAGACTACCACAGCTACGATGTAGACAGCAAGGATCCTTGCACTTACTGGTGTTACAAACTGGTACAGTGAACCCGACATATTCCCTTACCTGGCTTCGTAATTTCCCTGCCAACCTTGTTTCTGTTTTCTTCCCGTAAGTAATCTTGAAATCCCAGAGGACTATGCAGTTTTAATTTTCCATTTCTTTTTAGGGAGATGACTTCACCCTTAGTTTTACCAGTTTCTAAGAACCTTCATATCTCACGTGTACAGTTTTTAAACTAGGAAGGTGATTTGGTCAGAAAGGAGACTGACCTGATAGTTATTTCACATTCTCTGACCCACACTTCCATTCTTTTTTTTATTCCTTTTGTTATTTTCAAGTCTTGCCAGGAACAGACTGTGTCCTCAGTCTGCCTTCTGGCTCCTTTCTTCCATACGTTCTTCCTGGCATGGACTATGGTTGTACTAGAAAGAACAAGGTCCATACTTCACATCTGGCTGTGCCACCTACAAGCAGGCCAACTGTGGGTACACCACCTGCCCCTGGTTCCAGTTTTCTCCCTGAACTGGAGAACTTGCGTGAGGTGGAAGAAGTCAGGCCTGGCTCCAGGTCTGGCTCCCTCCTCCCACAGCTTCTGGGTTCTGAGGCTCCGTGGGGGGAGGGGGAAAAGGAGGTGTGGTGGGTGAACTGGTGGGTGTGCCCAGTCAGAGGCGGCGGGGCCGGGACCCCCCAAAAAAGGGGTCAGTCTCAAAATCTGGAGGAGAACATTTTTACATCATTACTGTTCGTGGGTTATCAAAATTGAACGATGCGCATTTCACACTGAATAGGGACACACCAGAAGGGTTTCTCAAGGTGGGGGAAAGGGGTAGGAGTAGGGAAGGGTGATAGAAAGGGAGTAGCAAGGGGAAGGGTCCCAAGGCTGGGGTCCTGAGGCTCAGGTCCTGGATGGGATCAAGTGCAGGAACATGCAGATGGGCTGGGGTGGGGGACTTGGGAGTCCGGAGATGCTTGGTCACCCAGATGCCTTGCACCTGTCCATCTCAAACCCACTGCTCTGGGGGACAGGGAGCCTTGAGTCTGCTTCTGCCTCAGTCCCTGATGTGGCTCTGGAGAAGCTTCTTCCCCTCCGGCAGCCCAGGTCTGAGAAGTGTGGCTTTTGGGCCCTGTGGCTTTGGCATTCTAGGCTGGGAATGGCCTGCACCCATCTGAAGCTTTTGCAGCCACACACGGGCCACAGAGCTGATGCAGCTGCTTTCCCTGGCTGGAGAGCCAGGGGGCGCACAGATGGGTGGCCCATTCCCTGCTCAGGCCCAGATGCCCACTCCGTGCCTGGGAACACGGTGACAACAGAAGTGAGAGGGAGGCTCTTGGTCAGGGCCTTAGACGCTGCAAAGGTAACTCGTCTGAAGAAAAAATACCTGGACACCACGTAATTGGCCTCTTCAGTTGCTGGTGTCCTGGTTGCCTCGTCTTTGATCAGGTCCACACCGATGAAGAGCCCAGTGCCCCTGGAGCAGAAAGACAATGTCTTAGGAGGCCAGGCCCAAGGGACCACGGTCCTGGGCCTCAGCCGAGCCCCTGTCAGCTCTGGGGCTGTTCCTTGGCCTCTTGGGGAGGCTAAGTGCCGTAGGGACTCTCAGAGGGTGGTGACCCAGTTCTAGGAAGTAACTGACGGGAGGGACCCCAGGGGTAACAGAGGAAAGGTTGGGGGTCCGAGCCTAGTTTGATCCTGGTTTTCCCTTCCCTAGAAGCGCCATTCTGGACAAGAGCACCTCTCAGTGCTTTAGTTCTGTGGAGCAGAGAGAAAAATCCCACCCCCCAACCCCAACCCGGGTGGTTAGGTGATACAAGAACCCCCCCCCCCCTTGGCCCCTAGCAGCTGCCCTGAGCCTCACCTGACGTCCCCGATGATGGGATGTTTGGCTTTCTGCTGTCTGAGGAGCTCCATCAGGAAGCTGCCCACGGAGGCGGCGTGGGCCTGCAGCTGTTCCTTCTCTAGGATGTCCAGGACGGCCAGGCCCACGGCGCAGGACACCGGGCTGCCTCCAAACTGAGCCGGGGCACAAAGGGCGTGTCAGATGCTCAGGAAAGTGGGCTGTGCCTCAGGGAGCATGAGGGCAGAACTGCCACCCACGTTCCAAGGGCAGCGACGAGCACAGGCCTGAACCCCTCAGAATTCAGGGGACTCGGGCAAATGGGGTTCTCCTGAAGCCCCCATGGGCTGTCCTGCCTTTCCAGGTGCTGATGTGACTGTAACTCAGGTAAGGCACCCTCAGGGGTACAGGAGGGGCCCCAAGAGGCAGAATCAGAGGAGAGGAGTGGTCATTCCCACAGAGCTGGTTTTTGTCAAGAGGCTTTAGGGCCCCATCTCCCAGGTCAGGGCCAGACCCAGAGCATTGGACTCGTTCCCATCACCTCCTTCAGAGAGGGTCAAGAGCACCATGCTGGAGCCACATCCAGGAAAAGCCACTCTGTCATTTGGCTCAGTGCTCTGTTGTTTGACAGATTTTAGGATGCAGACCATAAGTCAGCGGACCATAAGCCACATGTGGCCTGAGGATTTGTGTGTGGCTTGCATGGCATCAAAAGCTTTGAATTAGGTGCTAATGGTAAATATGTTTTCTTGACTTAAACCTGGCCTGTCTACACAGGAACTGGCTGTCCCCTTTGGGCACCCTGACTGCTTGGACTCTCTTCCTCTGCCTGGCTTTGCAGGTGTCTGAGTGGGGACCTGTGTTACAGAAAGTTAGGAGTAAGGTTGTCTCTTGCAGACTATTTTTTTTTTTAAACATACTTAAAAAGAAAACTGTTGAGCTATAGTGTATATACAACAAACTGCATATATTTCCAGTGTATATAGTTCAGTGCAATTTGACAAGTATATAGACCTGTGGAGCCTCCACCACAACGCAGATACCAAACGTTTCCACCACCCCCTGAAAGTTCTTTGTGTCCCTCCACTACTGGCCCAGGCAACCACTTGCTGTCAGTACAGTTTTGCCTTTTCCAGAATGTTGTATGAATGAAATCGCAGAGGATGTCCCCTTCTGTGCCTGGCCGGTTCTGCACAACATGGTTTTGAAAATTTCCTGTCTTGTGTGGATCAGTAGTTTGTTCATTTTATTGGTGCTAGTATTCCACGATATGGATGTTGCCATTTGTGCAATCTCCCGTTAATGGCCCCTTGCGTTATTTTTTGATTTTTTTGGCTATTACGAATAAAACCGTTGAGAACATTTCTAACAAGGCTTCGTGCAAACGTACGTTCTCATTTCTCTTAGGAATGGAGCTGCTGGGTTGTACGATCAATGTGTGTTGAGCTTTATAAAAAAAATGTTAAGACTCTTCTGAAGTAGTTGTCCTATCACATTCCCATCATTTGTCTACAAAATTCCAGGCGCTCCCATCCTCAAAAAAGCTTGGAATTTTTTTCTGATGGGTGTGTAATGGTGTCTTGCTAGATCATCTTCAAAATCTGTGAGCAGAGCCCCATGCTTGAGAGCATAAGAAGCTTCCTAGGTGAGTCTGCCATGAGGCGGATTTCTAATCCGTCCAAAACAAATTATGTGTGGAACGGACACAGGGGATGGACCAAGGCTACTTACTGTATAGTATTATTAACCATGAACTTGTTAAAAGGTGGAGTGTATGTATTATAGCATCTTTTGTTTGGAACCATGACCTGGCCAAGATGCTGAACTGGCACAATAGACAGGTTGACCTGTGGCCCCAAGATCACTCCAGAGGAGCAACAGAAGATGAACAAGGGGCGCCTGAGTGGTTAAGTCTCCGACTGATTGTGGCTCAGGTCAGGATCCCACGGTTTGTGAGATGGAACTCCGCGTGGGGCTCTGTGCTAACAGCGCAGAGCCTGCCTGGGATTCTTCCTCTGTCCATACCCCACATGCGCACACACATGCACGTGCTCTCTCAAAATAAACATTTATTTTAATTTAATTTTATTTATTTAACATTTATTTATTTTTGAGACAGAGACAGCATGAATGGGGGAGGGTCAGAGAGAGAGACAGACACAGAATCGGAAGCAGGCTCCAGGCTCAGCCATCAGCCCAGAGCCCGACACGGGGCTCGAACTCACGGACCGTGAGATCGTGACCTGAGCTGAAGT
Organism: Leopardus geoffroyi; assembly: GCF_018350155.1. Taxonomy (NCBI): domain Eukaryota; kingdom Metazoa; phylum Chordata; class Mammalia; order Carnivora; family Felidae; genus Leopardus; species Leopardus geoffroyi. Next base: position 91,890,296 of record NC_059326.1, on the reverse strand, counting down.
CGGACGCTTAACCGACTGAGCCACCCAGGCGCCCCTCAAAATCAACATTTAAAAAAAAAAAACAAAAAATGAACAAGTTCTGACATAGTCCTAGAGAATCTAGAAGGTCATGCATACACATAGGGATATGCTCATGCCCTGTGCCATTGCCTTTTCAGGAAAGACCTGAAAAGCTCTAAGCTCTCACCACTGGCTATCTTGAGGCCCTGCAGAAGGAGGAAGTGAAGGCTGAGACAGTTGTAGGCTGCATGGCTGAGTGCTGAAGTCCTGCCCTAACACACGCGGAACCATTTGTCAAAGGCTGAGATATATTTAAGATATCTGTCCAATCATTAGATGATCACTAAGCCACCCAAGCAAAGACTAGAGATCATGTGTGACACAGAATACAAACTTCACAGACTTAGTTCGGAAAGGGCATTACACAAACAGTAATAAAAAATACCAAATTATAAGGAGGGAAAGTGATTTCCAAAGTTGGTGGATTATTGTCCAGTTTTCAAAAGAAAATTATGAAACCTGCAAGGAAAGAAGAAAGCAGGATTCCTACATGGGGGTGAGGAACAATCAATAGAAACTGTCCCTGGGGAAGCCAAGATGGTGGCCTTCCTAGACAAACATTATATATGTTTTTAACTTTAATTTTAATTCACTTTATTATTTTTTGATGTTTATATATTAGAGAGCGAGTGAGAGAACGAGCACAAACTGGGAGGGGCAGAGAGAGACAGAGACAAAATCTGACGCAGGCTCCAGGCTCTGAGCTGTCAGCACAGAGCCCGACGTGGGGCTCGAACTCACGGACCGCGCGAGATCATGACCTGAGCTGAAGTCGGCCGCCCGACCGACTGAGCCACCCAGGCGCCCCTGACAAATTGTTTTTTAATGTTTATTTTTTGAGAGAGAGAGGGTGCAAGCAGGGGAGGGGCAGAGAGAGAGGGAGAAAGAGGATCCAAAGCGGGTTCCACAATGACAGCAGACAGCCCAATGCAGGGCTGGAACTCATGCACTGTGAGATCAGGACCTGAGCCGAAGTCAGGTGCTCAACTGACTGAGCCACCCAGGTGCCCCAAGAGACAGAAATTTCAAAAAAGAACTAAATGGGAATTATGGAGTTGAAAAGCACAGTACCTAACGAAAAATTCACCAGAGAGGCTCAACGGTAGATTTGGGCAAAGAGATGAAGGAATCAGCAGATTTGAAGATCTGTCAATTGAGATAGTCCTGTGTGAAAACCAGAATGAAACCGTGAACAGAGTTTCAGCAACCTGTGGGACACAATGACGCAAACCAGTATTTGCAAATGGGAGTCCCAGAAGGAGAGGAGGAGAGAGGGAAAGAGACACAAGGACAAGGCAAAGTAGGAGAAATGGGTGAAGGTGGTCAAAAGGTGACAAATTTCTAGTTATAAAATGACTACATCATGGGGATGTAATGTGCAGCATGGTGACTGTAGTTAATGATGCCGTATCATATATTTGAAAGCTGCTAAAAGAGTAGATCTTAAAAGTTCTTATCATGGGGAAAAAAACATACCTGTGTGGTGATGGATGCTAACTGGACTTGTGGTCACTTCAGAATACAGACAAATAATTGAATCATGTATGAATCTAGTACAATACCATATGCCAATTATAGCTCAATTAAAAAAAGAAGAATACTGAAAGCAAGAGAGAAATGACTCATCATATGTAAGAGATCCTCAACAAGATTAACAGCTGATTCCTCATCAGAAACCACAAAGGGCAGGGGCAGTGGGGTGACATATTGCAAGTAATGAAAGAAAAAGATTAGGGCACCCCAGTTGGATAAGCATCTGACTCTTGATTTCAGCTCAGGTCACGATCTCACGGTTTGTGAGATTGAGCCCCGTCCCGTGTCTGGCTGTGTGCTGACAGTGTGGAGCCTGTTTGGGATCCTCCCTCTCCCTTTCTCTCTGCCCCTCCCCTGCTCGTGTGCTCTCTCTCAAAATACATACATAAACATTAAAGAAAATTTAAAAAATTAAAAACTATGTGTTAGAGAAACTGCATGTTTAAAAAATAAATAAAAATGAAAGGAGGAACGAAGACAATTCCAAATACTGGAAAAATGTGTCACTAGCAGATCTACTTTACAAAAAATACTAACGGTGTTTTTTCAGGCTGAGATGAAAAGTGATCAGATAGTAACTCAAATTCACATGAAGAAATAAAGAGCACTGGTAAAGACAAAACAAGTGGGTTGAAAGCAAAAGTGTGGAGATGGCACACTGTAAACAGCAGAAGAGCTGGAGGAGCTGTACTAATAGAAGTAAAAGACTTGCAGATCAAAATTGTTCTTAGCAACATTGACAAGTAGTTTCTTATGCCAAAAGAGTCCATCTATCCAAAGGACGTGACCATTACAAACACATTTGTACTTAAAAACAGAGCCCCAAAATACACAAAGTAAGCACTGACAGAACTGAAAGGAGAAATATACAACTCAGTGACAACTGGAGAGTTCAGTCTCTCATTTTCAGTCATTGAGAGAACCCCCATAGAAGATCAACATGGAAACAAGATGTGAACACTATAAGCCAACTAGACCTAACATGCATACAGAGCAGAATAAACAGTCTTCTCAAGTGCATCAATAGGTCAAAGTCACAAGGACCCTTAAAAAATTTTTTTTAATGTTTATTTTTGAGAGAGCGAGTGAGTGGGGGAGGTGCAGAGAGGCACAAACAGAATCCGAAGCAGGCTCCAGGCTCCGAACTGTCAGCACAGAGCCCAGCATGGGGCTCAAACTCACGCACCGTGAGGTCAGGACCTGAGCCGAAGTCGGGAGCTCAACCGACTGAGCCACCCAGGCTCCCCACAAGGGCATTTAAAAATACATATGAATGCCATGGTTTGTGAGATGGAGCCTGCATCAGAGTCTGTTTAGGATTATCTCTCTCCCTCTCTCTCTGCCCCTCCCCCCTCAAAATAAGTAAGTAAAACATTAAAAAAATAGAAAATAAAAATACAGGTTAATGACAATGAAAACACAACATGCCAAAATTTACGGGATGCAGTGAAAGTAGTAATTACATGAAGATTTATGTCTGTAATTACATGTGTTAGAAAACAGATCTCGAATAATCTAACTCCCCCCCACTAAGAAACTACACAAAGAGCAATCAAAACCAAAAGCAAGGGGCGCCTGGGTGGCTCAGTCGGTTGAGCATCCGACTTTGGCTCAGGTCATGATCTCACAGTTCGTGGTTTCGAGCCCCGCATCAGGCTCTGTGCTGACCTCTTGCTCAGAGCCTGGAGCCTGCTTCAGATTCTGTGTCTCCTTCTCTCTCTGCCCTTCCCCTGCTCACGCTTTGTCTCACTCTGTTTCTCAAAAATAAATAAATGTAAAAAAAATTAAAAAAAAAAAAAAAAAGCAAGCAGAAGGAAGGGAATCCTAAAGATTGGAGTGGAAATACATGGAAATAAAGAAAAACAACAGAAAAAAAAACAAAATCAAAAGTTGGTTGAGAAGATAAATAAAATTGACCAACCTCAACTAGACTGCCAAAGATAAATACTCAAATGTCTAAAATTAGGAATGAGAGGACCCATCACTACCAATCTTAAAGAAGCAAAAAGGATTATAAGGGAAGAATATGAAAAAATGTATGTCAGTGAGCTAGACAGCAGAGATGAAATGCACAAATTCTTAAAAGATGAAAACTACTGACATCGACTCTAAAAGAAACAGAAAATGTAAGAGACATATAGCAAGTATGGGGACCTGGGTGGCTCAGTCAGTTAAGTGTCTGACTCTTGATTTTGGCTCAGGTCATGATCTGATGGTTGTGAGATTGAGCCCTGCGTCAGGCTCTGCGCTCAGCGTGAAGCCTGCTTTAAGATTCTCTCTCTCCCTCTGTCCCTCCCCTGCTAGTGTGTGCTCCCTCCCTCTCTCTCTCTCTCAAGAAAGAAAGACCTACAGCAAGTAAAAAGAAAAAATTAGTAATAAGTTCCCACAAACAACAGCCTAGAATCTGGGCACCTGGGGGCCTCGCACTAGCAGGCTTACAGCAATGCCAGCCAGGCAGGGGGCCAACTCCACCCGACAGTGTGCCCACAGGAGGTGCAGGCCTGCCACAACACAAGGGTGCGTATAGCCTACGCAGGGAACACCCATGGAGCACCTGGCTCTGGTGGCCAGGAGGAATTGCTCTTCTGGGCCCCACAGGACATCTATGTAAGGCCACTCCTTCAAGACGGGGAGGTAACTGAACTACCTAATACATAGAAACAAATGCAGACAGGGGCACCTGGGTGGCTCAGTCGGTTGAGCGTCCGACTTCCGCTCAGGTCACCATCTCACACTCCATGAGTTCGAGCCCCGCATCAGGCTCTGTGCTGACAGCTCAGAGCCTGGGGCCTGCTTCAGATTCTGTGTCTCCCCCTCTCTCTGCCCCTCCCCTGCTCATGCTCTGTCTCTCTCTGTCTCAAAAATAAGTAAAAACATTAAAAAAAAATTTAAAAAACGCAGACAGTCGTGCAAAATGAGACAGAGAAATATGTTTTAAATCAAAAAACAAGACAAAACCTGAGAAAAAGAACTAAATAAAATCAAGATAGCAATATACCCAATAAAGAGTTCAAAGTAATGGTCAGAAAGATGCTTACCAAACTTGGGGAGAAGAATGGATAAACACAGTGAGAACTTAAACCAAGAGACAGAAAATAAAAAAGCAATCAGAGCTGAAGAATACAATAAGGAAAAGGAAATATATACTAGAGGGAATAAACGTAGACTAGATGATACGGAAGAATGGATCAGTGATCTGGAAGACGGTAGTGGAAACCACATAACTGGGACAGTAAAAAGAAACAAGAATTAAAAAGATCATTTAAGGGGCCTCTGGGACAACATCAAGTGTACTAACATTCACATATTGGGGTCCCAGAAGGAGAGGAGAGAGTAAAAGAGACTGAAAACCTATTTGAAGAATTAAGGCTGAAAACTTGCCTAACCAAGACATACAAGTCCAGAAAGCAAAGTCCAAAATAAGATGAACCCAAAGAGACCCACATCAAGACATGTTATCATTAAAATGACAAAAAGTAAAGACAACGGGAATCTTAAAGCAGCAAGAGATGGGGCACCTGAGTGGCTCAGTCAGTTAAGCATCCAACTCTTGGTTTTGGCTCAGGTCGTGATCTCATGCTTTGTGGGTTCGAGCCCTGTGCTGCACTCCATGCTGACAGTGTGGAGCCTGCTTGGGACTCTCTTTCTCTCTGCCTCTCCCCTGCTCCTGCTCTCTCTCTCAAAAATAAACATTTAAAAAATTTTTTTAATATTTGTATTTATTTTTGAGAGAGAGCGAGTGAGTGAGTGTGAGCAGGGGAGGGTCAGGGAGAGGAGAGGAGAGAGAATCCCAGGCAGGTTACACACTGTGAGCACAGAGCTGGATGCAGGGCTCAAATTCACGAACCATGAGATCATGACCTGAGTCGACCCAAGAGTTGGCCACTTAACTGACTGAGCCACCCAGGTGCCCCCAAAATAAATAAACTTTAAGAAATAATAAAAAAATAAAAGACATGAAAAAAAGCAGCAAGAGAAAAGCAAGTAGTAAGGGAACGCTGATAAGACTATCAGCTAATTTTCAGGAGAAACTTTGTAGGTCAGAGGCTCCTGGGTGGCTCAGTTGATTATAAGCATCCAACTTCAGCTCAGGTCATGATCTCATGGCTCGTGAGTTTGAACCCCACATCAGGCTCTTTGCCGTCAGCACGGAGCCTGCTTTGGATCCAGGACAGAGGAGCCTGGTTTGGCTCTGTCCGCCCCCCCCTTCTCTGCCCCTCCCTTGCTCATGCTTGCATGAACACTTCCTCTCAAAAATAAACATTAAAAAAAAAGGAAAAAAAAAACTTTGTTGGTCAGAAGGCTGTGGTATGATATATTCAAAGTGCTGAAAGGGAAAAACAAACCAACAAACAAAACCTTACGACCAAGAATACTCTGCCTGGCAAAGTTATCATTCAGAGTATAAGTAGAGGTAAAAGAATTTCCTGGTCAGCAAAAGCTAGGAGTTCGTCACCATTATACTGGCTTCACAAAAAATATTAAAGGGACTTTTTCAAGCAGAAAAGAAAAGACAGTAACTAGAAATAAGGAAATATGAGGAAAAAAAACCCTCACTGGTAAAGGCAAACATAGAAAAAGTAGTGGAACAACCACTTATAAAATGGTAAAAATGTGTCATCAAAACCATAAAATGTGTGTGTGGGGGGGGAGTGGAGTAAAAATGTAACTAAAAAACATTTCTTTTTTCCTTAGAGACAGTGTGAGTGGGGGAGGGGCAGAAAGAGAGAGAGGGAGACACAGAATCCGAAGCAGGCTCCAGTCTCTGAGCTGTCAGCACACAGCCCGATGCAGGGCTTGAACCCACGGACCATGAGATCATGACCTGAGCTAAAGTCCAGTGCTTGACTGACTGAGCTATCCAGGTGCTCCCAAAATACAATGTTTTTAGAATGAGTTTGAACTTAACTACCAATTTACAACAGACTGCTATACACAGCTTGTTATATATGAATCTCATGGTAACCACAAACCCAAAACCTGTAATAGATGCACAAAAAAAAAAAAAAACCCAGAAAGGAATCTAAGCATAACACTAAGGAAGGTCATCAAAGCACAAGAAAGCAAGAGAAAAAGCAATAGAGAATTGCAAAACCAGCAGAAAAGAAAATGGCAGTAAATACATAGCTATCAATAATCACTACAACTGTAAATGGACTCAATGATCCAGTCAAAAGACACAGGGTAGCTGAATGGATTAAACAAACGAACAAACCCAGGACTCATCTATATGCTGCCTACAAGAGACTCACTTCAGACTTAACATACAAACTGGAAGTAAAGAGATGGAAAAAAGATAATCCATGCAAATAGAAGCAAAAAGGTAGCAATACTTATATCAGACAAAATATACTTTAAAACAAAGATTGAAATAAGAGATAAAGAAGAGCATAATATAATGATAAAAGGGATCATTTAAAAAAATTTTTTTTAACATTTTTATTTTTGAGAGATAGAGACAGAATGTGAGCGAAGCAGGGGCAGAGAGAGAGGGAGACACAGAACCCAAAGCAGGCTCCAGGCTCTGAGCTGTCAGCACAGAGCCTGACACAGGTCTCAGACTCACCAGCTGTGAGAATATGACCTGAGCTGAAGTTGGACACTTAACGGACTGAGCCACCCAGGCACCCCAGAATAAGTGCACATGGAACATTCTCCAGTACAGATCACAAGGCCACAAAACAAGTCTAATAAATTGAAGATGAATGAAATCACACTTACCAACCACAACAGTGTGAAAGGAGAAATCACTTACAATAAAGGAAATGGAAGAAATACAAACACCTGGAGGCTAAACAAGATGCTACTAAACAACCAATAGGTTAATGAATAAATCAAAGAGGAAATAAGAAAATACCTGTGACAAAAATGAAAAAACAATGCTCCAAAATCTATGGGAAACAGCAAAAGCAGTTCTAACAGGGCAGTATAGTGACACAGGTCCATATCAAGAAACTGGAAAAATCTTAAATACATATTTTTTAATGTTTATTTTTGAGAAAGAGAGACAGAATGCAAGCAGGGGAGGGGCAGAGAGAGATACACACAGAATCAGAAGCCGGCTCTGGGCTCTGAGCTGTCAGCACAGAGCCCAACATGGGGCTCGAACTCCTGGACTATGAGATCATGACCCAAGCCGAAGTCAGACACTTAACCGATTAAGATACCCAGGTGCCCCTAAGAAACAGGAAAAATCTTAAACAATCTGAGCTCACACCTAAAGGAGCTAAAAAAAAAAAAAAAAAAAAGAATAAAGCCAAAAGTCAGTAGAAAGAAGAATATAAAGATCAGAGCAGAAGTAAATAAAGACTAACGACAAAAAAAAAAAAAAAAAAAAAAAAAAAAAAAAGAAAGAAAGAAAAGATCAATGAAATTAAGAGTTGGTTCTTTAATAAACAAAACTGAAAAACCTTTGGTCAGACTTGTCAAGAAAAAAGAGAGAGGACCAAATAAAATTAGAAGTGAAAGAGAAGTTACAACCAATACCACAGAAATATAAAGGATCATAAAAGATTTTCATGAACAATTATATGCCATTAAATTGGACAACCTAGAAGAAATAAATAAATTCCTAGAAACATACAATCTTCCAAGACTGAATCAGGAATAAAACAAAAATCTGAACAGATGATTATTAGTAATGAATTTCAATCAGTAAAGAAACAAAAACGAAAACAAAGAAGACTCCCCCAAACCAAAAGTCCAGGACCAGACAGCTTCATAGGTGAATTCTACCAAACATTTAAAGAGTTAATACCTATCTTTCTGAAACTTTTCAATTTATTCCAAAAAACTGAAAAGGAAGGAACACTTATTTATGCTCATGAGGCCAGCATTACCATGATACCTAACCCAAAGACACTGTAAAAAAAAGAAAATTACAAGCCAATATCCCTGATGAACATAGATGCAAAAATGCTTAACAAAATATTAGTAAACCAAATTCAACTAATACATTAAAAAGCTCATACACCATGATCACATGGGACTTATTTTTGGGATGCAAGGATGGTTCAATATCTGCAAATCATTCAATGTGATACATACACCATATTAACAAAACAAAGGATAAAAATCATCCAGTCAGTCAAGAGATGAAGAAGCATTTGACAAAATTCAAAATCCATTCATAATAAAATCTCTACAAAAGGTGGGTACAGACATAACATACCTCAAACACAAAAAAGGGCATACATGGCAAACCCACAACCAACATCATACACAATAGTGAAACGTTGAAAGCTTTTCCTCAAGAAGACAAGGATACCCCCTCCTGCCACTTTTATTGAACACAGTCCTAGCCACAGCAATCAGGCAAGAAAAGGAAATAAAAGACATCCAAATTAGAAAGAAGGAGTAAAACGGTTATGATGCACAGATGACCTACTACAATATAAGAAACTCTCAAGTCTGCACCCCAAAACTATTAGCATAAAGGAATTCAGTAAAGTTGAAGGATGCAAAATAAACAGAAATCTTGTGTCTCTATCTACTAGTAGCAAATTATTGCAGAAATTAAGGAAACCATCCCGTTTACAATTGCATCAACAAATAATTAGGAATCAATTTAACTGAGGAGATGAAACAGCTGTCCCCTGAAAACTGTAAGACACTGATGAAAGAAATTGAAGATGACACAAATAAATGGAAAGATATACTGTGCTCATGGGTTGGAAGAATTAATATTATTCCCATGTCCATACTACCAAAATCAGCCTATGGATTTGATGTGATCCCTATCAAAATACCCAATGACATTTTTTTCACAGAACTGGAACAAATAATCCTAAAAAGACTCCCAATAGCCAAAGGAACTTTGAGAAAAAGGAACAAAGCAGGAGGTATCAATCATACTCCCAGATTTCAAAGGATACAATTTATAGTAATTAAAACAACATGGTACTGGCACAAAACCAAACACGTAGACAAATGGAACAAAATAGAGTCCAGAAATAAACCCACACTTATTTGGCCAATTAATCTATGACAAAGGAGGCAAGAACATACAATGGAGAAAAGACAGTGTATTCAATAAATGGTGTTAGGAAAACTGGACAGCTACATGCTAAAGAATGAAACTGGACCACTTTCTTACATCATATATAAAAATAAGCTCAAGATGGATTAAAGACTTAAATATAAGACCTAAAACCATAAAACTCCCAGAAGAAAACAGGCAGTAAACTCTTGGACATTTATCTTTTTGGATCTGTCCAGGCAAGGACGACAAAAGCAAAAATAAACCATTCGGACTACATCAAACTGAAAAACTTTTGCACAGTGAAGGAAATCATAAACAAAACGAAAAGGAAACCTACTAAATGGAAGAAGATGTGCAAATAAGAGATCTCATAAGGGGTTAATACCCAAACTATATAAAACCTCACAAAACTCAGTATCAACTGTTTTTTCAGAGTCCACACAAAAGTGAAATCATACGGTATGTGTCGTTCTCTGATTAGTTTCACTTAGCCCAGTACTCTCTAGCTCCATCCTTATTGTCACAAGTGGCAAGATTTCATTCTTTTCTATGGGTGAGTAGTATCGCACTGTGTACATCATATACCAGGTCTTCTTTATCCATTCACAAATTGACGAACACTTGGGCTGCTTTCCTATCTTGGTTCTTGCAAATAACGCATGATGAACACAGCGGTGGATAGTTCTTTTCAGATTGATGTTTCTATTTTCTTCAGATAAATTCCTAGAAGTGGAATTGCTGGGTTATATGGTAGCTCTATTTTAAGTTTTTTTTTTTTTTTTTTTTTTTTTTCCAGAAACCTCTGTACTGCTTTCCATAGTGACTGCACCAATGTACATTCCCATCAACACCTTTTCTCCACATCCTCGCCAACACCTGTTATTTTTCATCTTTTTGATAAAGGCCATTCTGATAGGTGTGAGGAGATATCTCATTGTGGTTTTGATTTGCATTTCCCTGATGATGAATGGTGTTCAGTATCTTTTCATGTGCTTGTTGGCCATCTGTAGGTCTTTTTCGGAAAAATGTTTATTCAAGGCTTCTGTTCATTTTTCAACTTTTTTTTTTTTTAATTATTAAGTTGTGTAAGTTCTTTACATATTTTGGGTATTAACCCCTTCCTGGATGTATGATTTGCAAATACCTTTTCCCATTCAGTATGCCACCTTTTTGTTTTGTTGATAGTTTCCTTCCCTGTATACAAGCTTTTTGATTATGGATGTAATCCTATTTAGTTATTTTAGGTTTTGTTGCTGGTCAACTTTGACAAGGGCGTCAAGACCATTCAATGGGGTAAAAATAGTCTTTTTAAAAAATATGTTTTAAATATTTTAAATAAACAAGTGGGGGAGGGGCAGAGAGAAGGGGACAGAGAATCTGAAGCGAGCTCTGCGTTGACAGCAGTGAGCCTGATGTGGGGCTTGAACTCCCAAATTGTGAGATCATGACCTGAGCTGAAGTTGGATGCTCAACCAACTGAGCTACCCAGGTGCCCCAAGGATAAAAATAATCTTCAGCAAATGGTGTTGAGTCAACAAGATATCCACATGCAAAAGAGTCAAGTTACCCCTACCTCATACCATATGCAAAATATTAGCTCAAAATAAACCAATGACCTAAATGTAAGAGCTAAAATCATAAAATTCTTAGAAGAAAGCAAAGGTGTAAATCTTCATGACCTTTGATTCATCAGTGGTTTGTGAGATATGACTCGAAGGCACTCACAACCAAAAAAATAATAAATTGGACTCCCTCAAAATTAAAAACTCTGTGCTTCAGAGGAGACTACCAAGAAGGTGAAAAACAAGTCAGAAATGGGGGAAAATATTTCCAAATTATCTATCTGATAAGGATCTAGTACCTAGGATATGTATCTAATTCTTAGGGTGCTGGGTGGCTCAGTAGGTTGAGCATCCAACTTAAAAATTTTTTTTTTCAACGTTTATTTATTTTTGGGACAGAGAGAGACAGAGCATGAACGGGGTAGGGGCAGAGAGAGAGGGAGACACAGAATCGGAAACAGGCTCCAGGCTCTGAGCCATCAGCCCAGAGCCTGACGCGGGGCTCGAACTCCCGGACCGCGAGATCGTGACCTGGCTGAAGTCGGACGCTTAACCGACTGCGCCACCCAGGCGCCCCGAGCATCCAACTTTAAAAAATTTTTTTTAAATGTTTATTTATGTTTGACAGAGAGAACGTGAGTGGGGGAGGGGCAGTGAGAGAGGGAGACACAGGATCCAAAGCAGGATCCAGGCTCTGAGCTGTCAGCATGGAGCCTGACACGGGGCTCGAACTCACAAACTACGGGATCATGACCCAAGCCAAAGATGGATGCTTAACTGATGAGCCATCCAGGCACCCTGAGGATCCAACTCTTGATTTCAGCTCAGGTCACGATCCCAGGGTCATGGTATTGAGCCCTGCATCAGGCTCTGCACTGAGCATGGACCTTGCTTAGATATATTCTCTCTCTCTCTCTCTCTCTCTCTCTCTCTCTCTCTCTTCCTCTGCCCCTCTCACCCAGTTATGCATGCTCTAAAATAAAAACTTTTAAAAAATTAAAGATTCTTACAACTCAGCAAAAAGAGATAAGTAACCCAATTAAAAAAATGGGCAAAGGACAATGAGTAGACATTTCCTAAAGAATATATATAAATGGTCAATTAACTATATAAAAAGATGCTCAGCATCACTAGCCATGAGGGAAATGCAAACCACAATGAAGTACTATTTCACACTCACTAGGATGGCTATCATAAAAGATAGAAAATAACAATTCTGGAGAGGATATGGAGAAATTGGAACCCCTATACATTGTGGGTGGGCATGTAAAGTGGTACAGCTGCTTGGACAAAGTCTGTAATTTCTCAAAAAGTTAAACCTAGGGTTGCCATACGATCCAGCAAGTCTACTCACAGGTGCCTACTCAGTAGAACTGAATATATATGTCCAAACAAACATATGTACACACATGTTCACTGCAGCATTATTCATAAGAGCCAAGAAGGGGAAATGTTGATTAATGGAAGAATGGAAAAATGCAATGTAGCATTATTCATACAACGGAATTATTATTCATCCACAAAAGAGAATGAAGTACTGATTCATGCTACAACATGGATGAACCTTGAAAATATTATTCTGTGTGACAGAAGTCAGACACAAAAGGCCACATGTGTGATTTCATTTATATGAAATCCATTTATAAGAACAGACATATCCATTGAGATAGAAAGGACAGCGACTGCCAGGACTTACAGAGGGAAGGCAACAAGGAGTGGCTGCTAACGGGTATGGGCCTGCTTTCTGGGTGATGGAAATGTTCCAGAATTAAGACAGTACTGATGGTGGTACAACTTGGTGAGTACACTAAAAACCACTGAGTTTTAATTTAAAGTTTGTTTATTTAAGTCATCTCGACACCCCACATGGGGCTCAAACCCACAACCCTGAGATCAAGAGTTGCATATTCCACCAACTGAGCCAGCCAGATACCCCCTAGCTAAAATATTTAAATATAAGGCCCTGATAAAAAATATTCTTAGGCACACAAGATCGCAGAAGTTCTGCAATATAAAGGCTTACACTGAAAATGATTTGAGATGGAATACTTTTAATACAGATACTATTAAAAGAGAAAAGCATGATAAACTGAAATTATAAATGAAGATGTTAGCAACAGGCCTAAATATACCAATAATTACATTAAATTTAAATTGTCTTAAGTAATCACTTTTAAAGTAAAATATTAACAAATTTACACCAAAACCCCCCAAATTCTAGATATATATTCAATAAAAGAAACACATCTAAAGCTGACTGAAAGGTGGACTCATAGCAGATAAAATGTGATTTAAGACCCAACATCATTATTAGGAATGGAAAAGATTACTCTTTGTGATAAAGATTCAGTTCCTGGAAAATTGACTACTGTCTTACACCATACACAAAAATTAACTCAAAATGGATTAAAGATTTGAATATAAGACCTGAAACCATAAAACTCTGAGAAGAAAACATACCTGATAAGTTCCTTGACACCAGTCTTGGCAATTTTCTGGATTTAACACCAAAAGCAAAGGCAACAAAATAAATGAGTGGGACTACATCAGACTAAAAAGCATCCGCACAGCGGAGGAAACCATCAACAAAATGAAAAGGCAACTGACCAAATGGGAGAAAATATTTGCAAATCATGTATTTGATAAGGAGCTAATAGTCAAAATATATACAGAATACACACAACTCAATAGCCAAAAAACAAACTATGATTAAAAAATGGGCATTAAAAGATCTGAACAGACATTTTCCCAAGAGGACACACAGATGGCCAACAGGTACACAAAGAGGTGCCCAACATCACCAGTCATCAGGGGAATGTAAATCAAAACTGTGGTATTACCTCGTACCTGGGAGAATGGCTATTACCAAGAAGATAAGAAACAGCAAACGTTGGTGAGGATGTGGAGAAAAGGGGACCTTTGTGTACTGTTGGTGGGAATGCAAATAGGGGGAGCCACTATGGAAAACCGAACAGAAGTTCCTCAAAAATTAAAACTAGAATGATCAGGGGCACCTGGGCGTCTGAGTCAGTTGAGCCTCTGACTTACGCTCAGGTGGCGATCTCGTGGTTCATGAGTTAGAGCCCCACATCAGGCTTGCTGCTGTCAGCCTGTCAGTGCAGAGCTCATTTCGGGTCCTCTGTCCCCCTCTCTCTGCCCCTCCCCTGCTTGCACTCTCCCCCAAATGAATAAATATTAAAAAAAAAAAAAAAAAAAAAAGAACTACCATATGATCCAGCAATTCCACTTCTGGGTATTTATCCAAGGGAAACATAAACACTATCTCAGAGATATCTGCACCCCACCATGTTTCTTACAGCACAATTTTCAATAGCTAAGACAGAGAAGCAATCTAAATGTCCATTCATGGTTGAATGGGTACAGAAAATGTGGTATATATTCACAATGGAATATTATCCCACCATAAAAAAAAGAAGGAAATCTTGCCATTTGTGACAACATACCCTGTACCTTGAGGACATTATGCTAAGTGACATAAGTCAGACAGAGAAAGACAAATAATATATCTCACTTATTTGTGGAATCAAAACTAAAAGCAAAAAACAAACCCAAGATGGAACACTTAGATACAGAGAACATATTGGTAGTTGCTAGAGGTGAGAGGGTGGGGGTTGGGCAAAATTAGTGAAGTTGGTCTAAAGTTACAAACTTCCAGTTACAAAATAAATAAGTTCTGGGGGCATAATGTACAGAATGGTTACCATAGTTAACAATACTCTGCTGTATTTTTGAAAAACCTAGAGCTGAATATTGCAGTGGTCCTCACTTTAAATTTAATTAATTAATTAATTTTTCTGAGAGAGTGAGCATGTAAGTGCACGTGAGCAGGGGAGGGAGAGAGAAGGAGAAAGAGAATCCCCAGCAGGCTTCATGCTCAGCATGGAGCCCAACGTGGGGTTCAGTCTCACAACTGTAAGATCATGACTTGAGCAGAAATCAAGAGTCAGAGGCTTAACCAACTGAACCACCCAGGTGCCTCAGCCCTCACATTGTAGAACTTAGAATCCCTTTACACTCTCAAAAATTATTGAGGAACCCAAAGAGCTTCTGTTTATATGGGTTATATCTATTAATATTTACTGGATAGAAATTAAAACCTGGAAATCTGAATAATGTTAAGAAAATTAGTGTCAAATTAATTTTTGTTAGGGGCACCTAGGTGGCTTAGTCGGTTAAGCGTCCGACTTTGGCTCAGCTCATGATCTCAGAGTTCGTGGGTTTGGGCCCCTCATCGGGCTCTATTATGACAGCTTGGAGCCCGGAGCCTGCTTCAGATTCTGTGTTCCCTCTCTCTGCCCCTCCCCTCCTTGCACTTTTCTCTCTCTCAAAAAAACCCCCCAAAAAACCCAAAAACATTAAAAAAAGAGATGAAAGGAAAATCTATACCAAATATCATCCTTGATGGACAAGTATTATAAATATTCCTATAAACTGGACAAGTATGCCCACTGTCACCATTGGTTGTCAACTATGTATTGGAAGTCTCACCCAGTATAATCAAACAACTGCCAGTTTTTTGAAAGGATATGATTTTTTATATAGGAACAAAGAAGAAAAGGTCTGCCTATAAATTACTAGAAGTGATAGAACAGTTTAGCAAGAGAATGGATTAAAAAAATTAATATACAAAAGTCCATTATTTTATACAGCAGCAGCAAAGAGTATACAGATAAAGAGAGGTCATCTTTTATGATAGAAAGTTTCAAATATCTAGGAATAAATTTAATAATGTGTAAGATCTCTGTGGGGGAATTTGTAAAACATGGAGAGGTATGCCATGTTCATGGGTAGCAAGATTCAATAATATACATCAATTTTTGTTTCAAATTCATCTACAGACTCAAGTGATTTCCCTATCAAAATTCCAACAGGGTTTTTCCTGTTTAAAGATAACTTTAAAATAAAACATCAGTGAAATAGTAAAGGGCCAGGATGGCCAGAACACTTCTGAAGAAGGAAAAAACAGGTCAGAGGAGAACTTTTCTACCAGACATACAGCTCATTAAGAAGTTCTAGTAATAAGGCAATGTGGTAGAGCAACAGATAGACAAACTGACTAGAAGAACAGAAAGAAGAACCTGGAAACACACCTGTGTGCATATGAACTCTGGTTACGTAATGCAGGTAGCATGTCCGATCAGCGGGGGAACAAAGGAAGCTAAAAACATGTTATTCACATTCACAGAGATGAAATGTGATTCCTATTTCACACCATGTACAAAAATCACCTCCAGGTGGACTAAGGGCTTATATGTCAAAACAAAATGTTAAGATACCTAACAGAAACTGTAGATGAATACCTTGTAGACTTTAGCGGTAGGGAGAGATCTCTGAAATGAGACACAAAAAGAATTATTAAAGGAAAGACTGATGTAGTCCATGCTAAAATTAAAAACTGTGGTTCAACAAAAAATATGTAAAAGAAGTAAAAGGCAAGTTATAAATGGGATGAACATATTCACAACCTACACAATTGACAAAAGACCAGTATCAAGAATACGTGTGTGTGGGGGCGCCTGGGTGGCGCAGTCGGTTAAGCATCCGACTTCAGCCAGGTCACGATCTCGCGGTCCGTGAGTTTGAGCCCCGCGTCGGGCTCTGGGCTGATGGCTCAGAGCCTGGAGCCTGTTTCCGATTCCGTGTCTCCCTCTCTCTCTGCCCCTCCCCCGTTCATGCTCTGTCTCTCTCTGTCCCAAAAATAAATAAACGTTGAAAAAAAAAAAATTTAAAAAAGAATACGTGTGTGTGTGCGCCCCTGTGTACACACACACACAAATGCATATATACACATACACAAATGCATATACACAGGCACACAAAACTCCTGCAAATAAGTAAGAAAAGCTCTAGTAACTCAATCAAAAAACGGGCAAAAGAAAAAACAGGCATTTTGCAGAAAAGGAAACACATGGCCAATAAACATACGAAGATATCCAAAATCTATAAAGAACTAATATAACTCAACACTCAAAAAACAAATAATGCAATTAAAAAATGGGCAGAAGACACTAACGGAAATTTCTCCAAAGAAGACATCCAGATGGCCAACAGACACATGAACAGATGTTTACTGTCACTTAACACCAGGGAAATGCAAATCAAAACTACAATCAGATATCACCTCACACCTGTCAGAACGCTAAAGTCAACAACACAAGAAACAACAGGTGTTGGTGAGGATGTTGAGAAAAAGGCACCCTTGTGCACTGTTGGGAATGCAAACTGGTGCAGCCACAGTATGGAGTTTGCTCAAAAAGTTAAAAAGAGAACTGCCTTATGATCCAGCGATGGCACTACTCAGTATTTACCCAAAGAATATTAAGAACACTAATTCAAAGGGTTACATGTACCCTATGTTTATAGCAGCATTATCTACAATAGCCAAGATATAGAAGCAGCCCAAGTGTCTATCGACTGATGAATGGATAAGGAAGATGTGGTATATATAAACAATGGAATGTTATTCAGCCATAAAAAGGAATGAAATCTCACCATTTGCAACAACATGGATGGAGCTAGAAAATACAATGCTAAGCGAAATAAGTCACAGAGAAAGACAAATACCATATAACTATGACTTCACTCCTATGTGGACTTTAAGAAACAAAACAGACAAGCAAAGGGGGAAAAAAGGGAGAGAGAGAAACAAACCAAGAAACAGACTCTTAACTAAAGAGAACAAACTGAAGGTTATCAGAGGGGAGGTGGGTGGGGGGTGGGGGAAATAGGTGATGGGGATTAAGGAGCACACTTGTCACGATGGGTGTCACATTGGGTGTTGTATGGAAGCACTGAATCACTATATTGTACCCTTGAAACTAACATTATACTGTATGTTAACTAACTAGAATTTAAATAAAAACTTAAAACAAAAACACATGAAGAGATGTTTCACGTAATTTGAAACCAGGGAATGGCATATCAAGAACACTCCCTGACATGAGGGGCTACCATTTTAACCTTACTTGCCCGGCAAATGTTAAAAGGCATTTGAGAGGAAGTAGACCCACAGAATCTCTTACCCGCCACAGGCAGGATGCTAACTTGTGACCTACTGTGGAAAACAGATGTCATCATCTGTTAAAATGGAGGTGAACACAGACCCCCACGACCTAGCAATTACACTTGTAGGGTCTATTCCTAAGACAGACTCTTGCACATGTACATCGGAAACTTATAAAAGTTATTTATAGCAGCAAAAAACATGGGGACAACCCCAGAGCACATAAAGAGGAATGGACAAATAAGCCAGGGCCCATTCATATGGTGGGGACAGTATAAAGCAGTCAAAACAAACTTCAGGGGTGCCTGGGTGGCTCAGTCGGTTAAGTGTCTGACTCTTGGTTTCAGCTCAGGTCATGATCTCAGGTTTCATGAGTTCAAGCTTTGAGTTGGGCTCTGTGCTGACAGTATGGAGCCTGCTTGGGATTCTCTCTCAACCCCTCTCTCTGTGTCCCTCCCCCACCCCCAGAATGTCTCTGTCTCTCTCAAAGTAAACACATACCCTTAAAGCAACAACAAACTTCAGTGACAAGCAATGTGGACAATTCTTAGTGACTTAATGTTAGGTGAAAAAAACAAATCTCCAAAGACAACACACAGCATGATACATGTTTTATAAGGTTAAAAAAACAACCAGAATAAATAATGAACGTGGTGATGGTTACCGGGGTGGCAGAGGCAATAAGATGGGACTGGGGAGCAACCATACGGGTAGATGCAGGTTACTGTCCAGGTCCTAACTTTCATTTGGAATAATGGCTTCTTGGATGCTTATTACATAAACAAAAGTACCTGGATAGCTGGCTAATGAAGAGAGGACCGTGCAGGGACAGAGGATGAGTCTTCATGAACCACGGTTTGTATGATCTAACTATGGGCACTTCAGGTTAAGCCAAAGAAATAAAAACCCAGATCTGTCTTTCAGCCCTCACAACACACTCCTTCCTGCTCCCAGGGCTGCTCCTCCCTGTTCCCCTAGACGCCCCACTCACAGGACACCCCTTCTCCGCCCTCCCTCCCACATGCCTCGTCCCTTGTGCTGTCCCCGAATGCAAGCTGTCCACGCCTCCAAGGTCAGGTGTCTACAGGTCTGGTCCAGGGCAGGAGCTCTATCTGCGTGTCTCCTGGGCACAAAGTGATGATTTGCCAAACCATCAGCCCTCACCCTTAACGACCTCTGCCAACTTTTGCCCACCTTGCCCAATCCTGATATGTTTCAGCCCCAATTTGAACTGGCTCTTTTTTGAGAAGTCATAGTGAGTTCTTCCCTCGACGCTGTCCCTGCCCATGTCCTCCCTGTGGCCTGTGCCCAGACTTGGGTCTTCCTCTCTTAGACAAGATCCTTCTGGATCCGTTTCCCCACCTCTGGTTCTTTCTCTACACTGATCACCAGAGATCCTTCTCGAGTGTATTTCAGACCTCATCTGTCCCCAGTTAAAACACTTCCATGGCTCGTCATGGCTCGTCATTGACGTCAGGATGGGTCCTGACTCCTCAGCTCTTTCTGAGGAAGCCCCTGCTGATGACCGTGCTCCCCTCACCCCCTGCATGTTCTCTCAGTGCCGCTGAACTTAGGGAAAGCTCTCCAGCCTTGCCCCCCCCCCCCCCCCCCCCCAAGGACAGGGAGCCATGCCCTCCTCAAAGCTCCAACTGGAATGTTAACTCTGCTCCCAGACCACTAGTCACCCAGACAGATGGAGCTCCTCACACATCTGCATCAGCTCAGGCACAGGGCCTGACACCCAGCAGGGAGAGAGGGCCTCTTGTATTCATTCTGCATACTTTACAAGGCACCGTCTCTTGAGACAGCTTTTAGATTGATGCGAGTTTTTAAAAGGTGTGTGGGGCACCTGGGTGGCTCAGTTGGTTGAGCGTCAGACTTTGGCTCAGGTCATGATCTTACTGATCTTGGTTTGTGGGTTTGAGCCCCACAACAGGCTCTGCGCTGACAGCATGGAGCCTGCTTGGGACTCTGTCTCCCTCTCTCTCTGCCCCTCCTCTGCTCAAGCTCTCTCTCTCAAAAATAAAGAAACATTAAAAAAAAAATTAAGGTTGTGTATATTTTTCCCTCTGACCTACAGTAACACCCAAGGACAGCATCTTAGAAATCTGTGCACTGGGCACAGTGCTAGGCCTGTGGCCTTTGCTCTTTAAGGACCACCAGGGTGAGGCCTGCAGGACACACGGTGCTCCCTTGCTCTGGAGCCTTCACTCACCGTGTTGAAGTATTCGACGCCGGTGGCTTCAAATGCCCTTGCCACAGCTTGGGTTGTGGCCACACAGGCTACGGGGTGGCCATTGCCGATGGACTTGCCCATGGTGACGATGTCAGGGACAAAGTCTTCTCCTTGCAGTTGGAAGGCCCAGAAGTGCTGGCCCACTCGGCCAAAGCCCACTTGAATCTCGTCTGCGACAAAGACCCCTCCAGCCCTGTGGATGTGCCTGTGGCAGAGGACAGATGGCTGACTGGGTCTGCGATAAGGAGGATCAGACCAGGAGCTCGGGGGTCTTGGACCCTGAACCCTGGCTCTGCCAGTACTAAGGTGGGGGCCTTAGGCAGGTGGCTGGCTTTCTCAGAGCCACCATTTCTTCTCAAGGTTCTGGCCAAGAGGCCAAGCTGAGGCTGGAATTTGGAACAAAGGTCGGGAAACCCCATTATTACAGCCCTGCTATCTCAGCTACTCACTCTGCCACTTCCTGGAAGAAGCCGGCAGGGGGGATGATCTGTCCTCCCACGCTGGGCAGAGACTCTGCAAAGAACGCTGCAATCTGTGGACGAGACAGGATGCTGGGGATACCACTGTGGAGGCACTGAGTGGCAGGCGGAGCATGTCCTGCCAATGCTGGCTCAGCGCTGGCTCCAAGCAGGACCAGTCACCAGCGTGGCTGTGTGGCCATTTCGGGCTCCAGGTCACATCTGGCCTGTGACTGGGTTTGCTCTGGGGCCGCAAACCAACTCTTACTGCATGGAGTTCTCCAGACCCTTTGTACGCAGCATGTCCCAGGTTTCTCCCCATCGGACTGTTCCTTCTCTGCTCCTCCCTGGTGACTCCCATCACCCCCACCGAGGGAAACTCAGCCCCCAGCCCTGATCCAGCCTCTTCCTTCATCCAGTCAGCACGGCCTCTGCCTCTCCAGTGTCTGTGCGCACGCTCAGCCCCTCCACCTGGACACACCTGCCTCCTGGCATATCTGTCACTTTCTGCCTTGGCCTCCTGCAGATGCCACCTGGTGGGATGCCTCTGGCAGTCCATCCTCCATCGGCCACCAGGGTGAGCCTCAGCTCAGTCGCCAAACTCATCACTGTCCTGTGTAAAGCACTTCCGTGACCCCATTTCTTACAGCTGTGACCTCCAAGCTATGTTTAGTCCTAGAGCTGCTTCAGAGGCTACCGCCCAGATGAAGGAAGGACTGATGGGGTAGGAAACAGTCTCTTATCTGCTTTTATGTAAGTGCAGGCAAAGCATCTGAAATGCACACGCCGAGCTCCCCTGATCTGGACCTGCCAGGCTTTCTGGCTTCATAGCCTGCTGCTCTTTGCTGTGTGTCCTGTGTTCAGCTGTCACTGCTGCAGCAAGACTTTCCGGAGAGCCCTCCCACCAACAGCTAACTCCGTCCAGCGGTCCCCGTGGCCACTGCTCTCCCAGTGCACACCCATCTCTCCTGTCTCTGCCCTTGAACTCCACGGCCACTACAACACGGGGGCAGGGCCTCCTCACGGCCTCAGGCTGGCCCCATTCAAATGCACCCCTGGTCTTACTGCTCTCTGGCCTCCAGCCCTCCTGCACTGCCCTTGTAGGCCTACGTTCTGCCTGCTTCTCTAAGCTCATTTCCTGCCAGCTCGGCCAGGCCCCACGGTGATGTCTGCCTGGGTTGCCCCATGCCCCCTGAGTGCTAACCCCTCTGCACGGAACCGTCCAACCAGGGGCCTCTGGACTCCTGTAACACCCAGCACGTACCTTTATCTAGACTGTCTGCTGAGCAGCTAACCACCCCCCCCAACTAGATTCCTAATGGGGGGGGCCCAGTTCCAGTTTCTCCCAGGGTCCCCAGTATCTAGTACTGGGTTGAAATGCCAGCCGCTATTCAATTCACGGGACCTGTGCAGACAGTTACCTTCCTGCCCTTTTCCTGTACGCTGTTCACCACGCGTTCCACCTCGCTGGCATAGGCCCCAGCCGGATTGGGGTGGTCCTCCCGGTAAAGACCCCGGTAGGTGTCTGGGAGAGGTGCCTGTGGGAGTGACAGCGCCGTGTCATCCAGGCTGGGGGGGTGAGCACCGACCTGTTGCCCACTTGGGCAGTGCATACCACATGGACCCACTCCTTCTGGCCATCCAGGTCTCGGAACTTGTAGGGGCTGATGTCAATCAGGGAGCTCAGGTGACCGTGATAAGCACTGAGGAGAAGAACGGAGGGGGCTCAGGAACAAGTACTCCATGGCCCAGTCCCGACCAACGTCCATCCACCTCAGGAGACACAGGGAAGACCAACCTTTCCAACACAGCCCCCGACTCCTGGGGCTGGGAACCAGCACGGGCCTTGGAGCCGGTAAGACTTCCCATATGACTGCTTACTAGCTAGAATGGTGGCTAATCGGTTAACCTCTCTGGGTTCAGTTCTGTCTGCTGAGAAGTGGGGGGGGGGGGGGTTCTCCTTCAGAACTGTCATTAATGCTCTAGCCCTGGGCCTGGGCCTGGTGCACAGCAGATACTCAATACCATTAGGGCTGTTTTAATACCAAACTGTGGGACCCATTCTCACCACCTTACAAAGCATTTTCTGCTGCCAGAAGAGAGGCCCTGGGGGAAAGAGCCCCCTGGTGTATGTAGGGGTGTCTCTATAGCCGGGTCTTCATGTTTCCCTCCAGTAGCCCAGGCCCCTCCTCATCTTCCTGCCCAAGGCATTCAAAGCTGGAGCCTCAGTGATCCCCAGTAAGTGGTGGGCCCAGGCTTCTGGAAATGGCACTTACTGGTCTAACACCACCACGTCCCAATGTCCCGTGTACTGGCGGGCCAGCCTCAGGGCCAGGTCATTGGCTTCTGACCTATGAAAGAAAAGGTGGGCCCTGCTCAGACTGCTGTCAAGGGCTTTCCTCTTGGATACCTGCTTCCTACAGGGAAGTCCAGAGGGAAAGAAAAGCCCTGCCAGCAGCAAGAAGATTCTCAGGACACCATTTGTGACTCATTTGAGTTCATTCATTCAATCAACATTTTATCAAATGTGCTAGGAGCTGGGGTGGGGGCTGGAAATAGTAAGGAAAATAGGTCCTGGCTCTTCTGGAGCTTTCTACATTCTAGTAGGTATCATGAAAGCAAAATAAACAAAGAATGATCATTTTCATAAGTGCCCCAAGAGAACCACATAGGGCCTCAATTGTGTCCCCCCAAATTCTTATGATGAAGCCCTAACCCCTACCACCTAAGAATGTGACTATTTAACATAAATTTATATGAATTAACATTTATTTATTTTTGAAAGACAGAGACAGAGTGAAAGTAGGAGAGGGGAGAAAGCGGGGGGGGGGGGGGGGGGGGGGAGACATAGAATCTGAAGCAGGCTCCAGGCTCTGAGTTATCAGCACAGAGCCTGATGTGGGGCTGGAACCCAGAAACACAAGATCATAACCTGAGCCAAAGTCAGACACTCAACTGACTGAGCCACCCAGGCGCCCCTAAATTTATATAAATTAAAATGAGGCTGTCAGGGGGTACCTGGGTGGTGCAGTCGGTTAAGCGTCCGACTTCAGCCAGGTCACGATCTCGCGGTCCGTGAGCTCGAGCCCCACGTCAGGCTCTGGGCTGATGGCTCAGAGCCTGGAGGCTGTTTCCCATTCTGTGTCTCCCTCTCTCTCTGCCCCTCCCCCGTTCATGCTCTGTCTCTCTCTGTCCCAAAAATAAATAAGCGTTGAAAAAAAAAAGTTAAAAAAAAAAAAAATGAGGCTGTCAGGGTGGGCCCTAATCCAATCTGACTAGTGTCCTTATACGAAGAGGAAACGTGGGCACACAGAGACACAAGAGGCGTGGACGCCAAGAAGAAAGACCAAGTGAGGACACAGCCAGAAGGTGGCCATTTACAAACCAAGGAGAGAGGCCTCAAAGAAGTCAAACCTGCTGACATTTTATTCTTGGATTCTGGCCTCCAGGAGTAGGAGAAATAAATTTGTTATTCAAGCCTCCCAGCCTGTGGCATTTTGTCATGGCAGCCCTGACTATCTAAAGGGGTCAGGGAAAACCTCTGTGAGGAGACACCACCAGAACTGAGTCCCCAGAGGGAAGTTTCTAGGCAGAGTGAGCAGCACGTGCAAGGGACATGTGCAGGAAAAGTGCTCAGTGTGCTCAGGGAACCGAGACGCACAAGGGAGGCAAGGGGCAGCATGGGAGAGGAAGTGGGGAGATACGCAGGGGCCCCACACACAGGACCTTGGAAGGCGCCTAGATTTTCTTCTCAGTGCCATGCCAAGCTACTGAAGAGTTTTTTATTTTTATTTATAGTAAAACCTTGGATTGTGAGTAACTTGTTCTGTGAGTGTTCTGCAAGATGAGCAAACATTTCTAACAAATTTTAACTTGATAAATGAGCAATGTCTTATGAGTGGTATGAGACACTGAATGTCACATGATCACAACTGAGCCAACGGTTCTTGAAATTTGCTTTGACATGCAAGTGCTTTGGATTACAACCATGTTTCTGGAATAAATTATGCTTGCAAACCAAGGTTTTGCTGTATTTGTTTTTTTTAAAGATTTATTTTATTTATTTATTAAAAAAAATTTTTTTTAACGTTTATTTATTATTGAGAGACAGAGAGAGACAGAGCATGAGCATGGGAGGGGCAGAGAGAGGAGGAGACACAGAATCTGAAGCAGCCTCCAGGCTCTGAGCTGTTAGCACAGAGCCTGATGCAGGGCTCGAACTCACAAACTGTGAGACCATGACCTGAGCCGAAGTCAGACGCTTAACCGACTGAGCCACCCAGGCACCTCAAGATTTATTTTATTTTTAGAGAGAGAGAGAATGCAAGCAGGGGAGAGGAGCAGAGGGAGAGAGAAAGAATCTCAAGCAGGCTCCACGCTCAGCACAGAGCCTGACATGAGGCTTGATCCCATGACCCTGAGGTCACGACCTGAACCGAAATCAAGAGGACACTTAATCGACAGAGCCACCCAGGTGCCCTGCTACTGAAGAGTTTTAATCTGAGAAGGGACGTGAATCAGCTCCCATCTGAGGAGGCAGCCTCCGGCTGTGTGGGCCTAATGGAGTAAAAGGGGAAGAGACAAGAGCTAAGGACACCCAGCTCAGAGAGGTCGTGGCCATGGAGAACAGAAAGAGGGACAGAGGCAGAAGACAACTTGGGGACAGATGAAGCGGGCTTGCTGTAGGATTGGGAGGAGGGTGTGTGGTTCCTGCCTGGAGGAGAGATGCAGATAGTGTTGCCATTTACGAGGTGGGACAGGATCGGGGTGGCAGGGGGGGGTGTCCTCCTGAGAATGCCAGTGACAGCCAGTGCCGTGGTCCCATACCAGGTGTTGGCAGAAGACAACCAACTCCTTTTGGACCCATCGAGTTGGAGATGTTCCACAAGTGGTCATTTAGAACCTTGGGGCTGGAACACATGGGAAGCATCCGGGCTTGAGACACAAATTTGGGAGTCATTAGCACGTGAACATGGAAAGACTTGGAAACGGATGAGATCACACAGGGAGAGGGCTCAGGACCAGCCCCAAAGAAGAGAGGAGAAGCGACTGGCAGAGGAGACCAAGGGGTGGCCAGAGGCTGGTGGAAACCGGGAGTGTGCAGCATCCTGGAAGCGAGACTAGAAAGCACTTCTGGAGAGTGGTGATGCTGTCAACATTGCCGAGAGATAGTGTAAGGCAAGAGCAGCAAAGAGACCGCTGGATTTGGCAACGTGGAAGTTGCTGGAATCCAGAGTGCATATGATGGAATAAACCAGCAAACGTCCCTGACCCCACTGCCCAGGAAGCTCTCACTCCTGGACCCAGCTTTCTGCTCTTCCCTAATAAGCTCTGGTTCTGGCTTTGCTCCAGAAAGGACCCCAAGCTGAGTCCTTTCTTTGAACTACTATTTCCTTATCTGCAAACTGAAGATGGGAACTTACGCATCCTAGAAATTACCAAGGTGTGGCGGCAGGGGTGGGGGGCGCGTACTGATGGATGAAAATGACAGTGGGGCATCTGAGTGGCTCAGTCGGTTAAGCATCCAACTTCGGCTCAGGTCATGATCTCACAGTTCATGAGTTCGAGCCCCACGTCAGGCTCTAGGCTGACAGCTCAGAGCCTGGATCCCCCTTCAGATTCTGTGTCTCCCTCTGTCTGCCCCTCCGCTGCTTGCACTCTGTCTCTCGCATGGTCTCAAAAATAAACAAACATTGAAAAAAAAAAAAAAGAAAATGACAGTGATGATGGTAACACTCATTACTATAACCCAAATGCCATGACTCGGTTTGTTGGAGTGTTCTGTCCCAGGCAAGGCTGGGCCAGACCTACGTACACATCATCATCTGCTGTTCCTGTCCCCGCTGCCACTACTAGCATTAGCTACCATCACCTGTCACCTGGCTGCTGAATTGGCGCCTAATGGGGTCCATTCTTGCTCTTCTCCAGCCCTGATGACATCACTTGCCTGATTAAAACCCTCAGATGGCTTCCCAGTGTTCTCAGGATAAAAACAAATTCCTCACTTGGAATGTGTCAGCTCATACCCTCTCCTCTCCCTTTGGGTCCTCAAGTGTGCCAGATGCCATGCTCTGACTGCTGCAGGGCCTTTGCACAGGCTGAGCAACCCTGATGTGAATACTTCTGGTGAAGTAGGCAGCTTCCTTCCTGCTCATCAGCTCTTTGCCTGATAGAGAAGTCTTCCCTGACCCTCTGCTGGCAGGCTTTGGCCCCTCACCGCTTCTCTGCCTCATCAGGTCCCTTCCTTCTCCTCCAGACAATGACCTCTGCATTTCTGTGAAGGACCAGTTGATGTTTCTGTTCCTTACTGAGCGAGCTGAGGGCAGGGATTTTGGCTATACCCCCGAGCTGGGCCTGTGTATTCATAAGGCAGAAGTAAAGGAACATATTACCTAGGTAAGCCCCCAAGACAATCATGGAGACAATCATGCAACAGAGGTACTGGCATGCCTTACTAAGAGACCAGAAAACTGGGATCTGACAGAGTGAGCACCAGGGTCTACAGAGGGGAGTACGGGCTCCCGACTCAGCAAGGGCAAGGCTGCCTCGCTCCCAGTGCTTGCTGGGTCAGCCACACTAGGTTTCAATAGGTGAGCAATTCTGTCTTCACCACCGGCCGAAGTCCACTTACCCAGAATTCAGGAAATAAAACACAGAGAGCTTCTCCGGCAGGGTCTCTGATAGCCTCTGTGCATAATCCACGATGTTGTCGTGCAGGTACCGGCTGTTGGTGTTCAGCACCTGGTTTTGTTCGTGCGCTGCTTGGACCACGAGAGGGTGGCAGTGCCCAACTGGAAGAGGGCCACCAATGTCACATAGTGGCTCTGCTCAGCCAGCCCCACCGGGCCTCCCCCAGCTGTAGTCTATAAATCCAGCCAGAGGAGAGCAGTTGTGAGGGAGAGGCAGAGAGGAAAGAGGCGAGTCTGAAGACGGGGTGTGTGGTGTGTATGTATGTATGTATGTGCCAGAGAGGCCAGTTCTAGAAAGGAGTCCCCGAGATTCGGGCAAAAGAAAAAGTTCGTTGGCAGAAACCCTATCTAGAAAATCCGTGTCTGTAAGGAAGCTTCTTGAGGCCTGTTGGACAAAGACAGGATGTGGGGAGGAGTGCCTGTCGGCAGGCTTGACTTCACTAATCAATGGAGGCGGGAGGTAATGTTGATTGCCAACAGCCTGGGATTATAGCAGCTCAACCTGTGTTGAGCCAGGCACACTCCAAGCAAATTATCTAAATTAATTCACTTATTCCTCTAAAACACCTTGAGATGAGTCCCTAGTATTATCGTGTCTATTTTGCAGATGAGTAAACTGAGGCACAGAGAATTAAACAACTTGCCCAAGATCATAATGTAAGTGGAGGGCAGGGATATGATGAACCCAAGCGGTTTGGGACTAGAGCCCTTGTTTTTACTATTTCATTAACCTCTAGTTTGCTTTTTGGGTCACAGACTCCTTTTCATCCCATCAGCTCTGGTGGCCCCACCTGGATAGCTAAATTCCTACTTCAGTTTCCTTGCCTAGCACCTGAGAAGGTCCCTGGGGCTGAAGCCCTGCCATGATTCCCAATACTTGGCCAGAGGCCTGCTGTGTTGCTGGTCATGGTCAGGCTGACTGCTGTTCTCTGAGCTTGCCATCAGTCCCAAGTGGAACTGGACTTCCGACTGCTGTGCTGCCTGATTTAGCACAGCTACTGCTTGAAG
The DNA here is from genome assembly GCF_018350155.1 of Leopardus geoffroyi. Taxonomy (NCBI): domain Eukaryota; kingdom Metazoa; phylum Chordata; class Mammalia; order Carnivora; family Felidae; genus Leopardus; species Leopardus geoffroyi. The sequence goes on along the minus strand of NC_059326.1, from coordinate 91,861,745 downwards.
CCTCTCCATGAGGCACACCAGAAAGACTGGGCTCCTCTGCTCAGCTCGACCCAAGTTCTCCACACCTCTCTGCAATCTCAGGATCACCCTGGGACCAGGTTCACAGCCTCAGCCTGCTCCCCTGCCCTGCCAGCCTGAGGTAGGATACTAACCATGAGCCACATTGTTGACACAATCCAGGTATTCTGCACCCTGTTCATCGTACAAGTACTGTCCTTGGCCCGGACAATCTTAATAGGATCCTCAGGATAAAAGAGTCTGCAAGAATCGCTGTGGGGACAGTAAGAAGTGGACAGCCATGTCTGAAGACCTGAAGGGACAAGCCCACCCACCATAGCACCTGCCCCCCACAACCCCCCAGTTTCTGGGAGGGACAAAACTTTAAGGGCACAGTGGTGCTTTCCTGCTTCCAGTCCCTCACCCATAGGTGGCTGGAAAGGAGGAAGTGATAGGGTGAGAAGCTGCTAAAACTGAAATTATTTAAGTCATGTGAAGGCTAGGCGGCCTTGCTCATTTCTGCACGTGCCCACATTAATCCCTTGGATCCCAAGGAACGGCGGCAGCTCCAGACCCACGGGGGCTCCTTAGAGCAGGGTTTCCTTGCTGGGATGCGTGTGAGGGAGGGCACCCTCGCAGGTGGCTGGAGCTCAGCTCTGAAAGGTCCTTGCCAGCCCAGTGCCTCTGCTACCCTGCTGGGTGTCAGCCCCATGTGCCACCAAGAGTCCCTCTCACAGGTTACAGGTAGGCTTTCTCTAAGGCTTCCTGGGAGACGACCCCCCATGCCCACCCTCCGTCTGAACTTTCAGTCCCTTCCTGGATCACTCTCAGGCCAGGTCCAGCTGGCGGGCCAACCCTGGGGGAGGTCCTCCCAGGTGCCAGGGCAGAGGCCTTCTCCAGGGGGCCAAGGCCGGTCAGCGGCGGCCGGTGGGGTCGGCCCGGCGCCGCAGGGCAGCCCGATGAGGACACAGGCGGGGAGGCGGCCGCAGGGACCCCGCGGACCCGCAGCTGGCGGCTGGGTCTGTGGGGCCGGGGAGCCGGTGCCCGCGCGAGGCCCGGAGCTGAGGTCCCTGGGCTCCGCGGGCTCCGCGCCGGACGTGCGTGCGTCGTGCGTGCGCGCACCGCCCCGCGCCGCCGTCTCAGTACCTTAGCAGCCGCCGTCTCAGGGCGAGAGTCTCGGCCTTCCCGCGCCGATCGGCGGCCATGGCACCGGGCGGGCAGTTGCGCGGAGACGCAGCGCAGAGAAGCCTCTTGCACGCTCGGCCGCCAACCCCGCCCCCCGTCGCGGGCCCCGCCTCCCGTCGCGGGCCCCGCCTCCCGTCGCGGGCCCCGGGGACGCAGCGCCCGCCTCCTGCCCCTGGCACCTAGCAGTTTCCGTCTCTGGGAAGGGTTCTTGGGTGACCCCGCCGCTTTTTTCTGTCCCAGCAGGGCTCTGAGCTCAGGGCTCAGTTTCCCGCGTCTCCTTACTGGTGCATAAAATGGGTTGCCCTGTGAGTTAACTGGGAATGTGTGACTGACACCTAGCCCAGGGCCTGGTTCACAGCAGGGGCCTCAGGGCTGGAGAGGAGATTGTCAATGCTGGGGCAAGACCTAGGAATTCCCAATTTCAGGTGGGAACAGGGTCACTGCTGGGACTGACCAAGAGGGTCCTGGGCATGAGCATGACCTTCAGGGCGGCATGACTCCTGCTAGAATCCAGGGAGGGTGAACAGAGTTCTGTAAACACTGAGAGAATCGTGCAGTGTGTAGGCAGGAAGAGCGTTGGGAGGCCTGCTCAGCCTTATAGTCCGCGGCCAGGAAACTCAGGCCCAGGAAGGAAAGGGGCTTTGCTCCCAGGCACCCAGCAAGTGTGTAGCAGAGGCTGGACTCCAGCTCAGGTCTGTCTGACTCTGACATTCAGTGCAGTGAATGAGAAGAAATGACCCCCAACGGGCTGGGAAGCTGTGCTACCAGAGGCATAGCCCCAACCGGGGTGGGGCCCTGGACTTTCTGCCTTGACAAACCCAGAACAAGGGACTTAGGTCGAGGCCTGAGCAAGCTGAGGAAGGGGAGGTTCCTGCTGTCCCTCCTGTTACCGGTCACGATTCTCAGCTCTCTGCTCTGCTCCCTTTGTTGCTGATTTCTTCATCCCTTCCCCCATTGTGGAAAATGCTTAAGGTATTTATTAAAGAGCGTTTGGGGTTTCACTTTTTTAAAATTGTGGTATCATATACATAATGTTACCATTGCAACCATTTTTAAGTGTATAGTTCAATGGCATTAAGTACATTCACATGCAACCATCACCACCAACCATCTCCAGAACCTTTCTGTCTTCCTAGGCTGAGTTAGAAGGCAGGCTGGTGGGGGTGGGGGGGGGGGTGCGAGTCTGAGAGTCCTGTTTAGGCCCCATCTTTGGCCCTGTTTCTAGCCCCAAAACACAAGCCTCTAATGGCCCAGGGCAGCTCAGAGAAGTCAGGTCGGCTCTGGGACTGTTCCTGCCTTGGGGTAAGAGTGAGAAGGTTGCACTCAGGTCCAGGTCACATCTCATCTACTCCCGGGGTGTCCAGGGTCAGGGGGGCAGTACAGCTGCAGGCCAGGCTGGCCCAATTCCTGGGCCAAGAGTGTCTCCAGTAGGGTTGGGGCAACACTAGGAAGCTTCCCCTTCTTCCTGCTCAGAGAAGCCCACTCCTTCTTTCCTCTGGCCCCAGGCTCAGCACTCCTCTGTTATCTCAAGTGTGGGCCTCGGGGTACCAGGGCAGGGATGGGAAGAAGTGGCTGAATTGGGATTTGAGTCCCAGGAGTGTTCCCCAATCATTGTGACAATCTCAAGCACACTGTGTGTTTCTAGCAGTATCTTGGGGATCAGGAAGAACGAGGTGTGGGTGAGCCTGCTCCTCTTGAGCCTTAGCTCATCTGGAAAAGGTGACAGTAATCCTTGTGATTAGCTTAGCTGCCATGGCACGCCGCGGGGCTCAGTAAATGTGCTTCCCTCGCTTTGGAAGGGGGTAGTGTGAGGCCAAACTGACTTTCTCAGCAGAGGGCCATGAAGCTCTCAGTCCTTGAGGCTCAGCTGTGAGGCAGGGATCCCCCCCCCCCCACCTTCCCGCCCCTGCGCTGAGTCTCCGCTGGGACCTCAAGCACATCATTCATTCTTCTGTAGTGTTTTGCCCCTGCCCAAGCTCTTGGAAGACTCTGTGGGCTCTGTGTTTTGAAGCTTGTTGAAATTTGCAGACCTGACGATACACGGTATGAGGCCACAAGGGGGCAACAGTAGGCCATGGATGGCCTTGTCTTGCCAAAGGGGTGGTTTCTTCCTCCCTTGAGGATCTGCCTGCCAATCACCCCGCATCATGACACTGCCTAGCAGACTCCATGCCCGGCCAAACAATTTGGAAGGACAAACTGGAGGATATCCAAGGACCTGGGTCCAGTCTGCCTGCCACCCACAACTGTCTTGGCTGTGCATCCCTGGGCAGGTGTCCCCCTGCTCAAGTGCTTCAGTTTCCCCATATGTGAAGTGGAAACAGTGACACCAATCATGGAGGCCTGTCCTTCCTTCAAAGGGCTGGTTATGGGATCCAGTGAATCACCCAGGTAGAGGGAGAAGCGGATTAACTGTAGCGTCCAGCCGAATTGTAAAGTTTTGCTGGGGCTCCCAAGGATGCCCGGACACCCAGTGATCTCCATCAGCCCTCAGAGCCCCACTTTGTTTCTGTCCCTTTCCACACTACCAGCTTCCCCAGTGAGCCACACGATTGGCCAGCCAGCAGCACAGCCCGCCACTTACTGCCAACAACTTAGGGAGACAGAGCTGGGGAGTTGATACTTTCCTCCTCCCTAGCAGTGTGTGGCTGGGCCTCTTCTGCATAGTGAGGAAGCCATGTAGCGTGACCTGGGCAGACTCCCCCCATACTGGGGTTTCCTTAGTGTTACCCCTCGGAAACAGAAGACCTGAGATACCATCACTGCAGGCCTGTTCTTGTCTGTACTACCCTGGATGTGCTTGGTTTTGTCATCTGTGAAATGGGCATCCTCACTGGGTTCCTCCCCCAGGGTTGTTATGAGGACCAGCTGCAATGAGGGAAATACAAACATCCTGCAAGACTGTGGCCCTGGCTTGGTCTTAGAGTGGAGAAAAGAGAAGGGATTCCGAACCAAAAACGCTTCCTGGTGCCTGACCTGTCCTAGGGGTAAGCGTTGCTGTCCCATTTTCCAGAGGAGGTGGAGGATTTGAATTTTCTAAGATGGCTGCCACGAGATCTACTATCCCACATTTTCTCCTTAAAGATGATGTTGGCACTTTCCCCTTGAATGAGGGTGAGCCTCTGATTCTGGCAGGAAGTGACACCATCTGATTTCTGAGGCCTGGCTGTAAACGGTGACACAGCTTGCTGCCTGGTCCACCTGGCTCATGCACCGTGGGGATCCAGCAGCTGTGCTGGGAGGAAGCCCAGACCACACAGAGAGGTGTCGGGGCTCTCTGAGGTCCCAGGTAATGGCCAGCATGGGCCACCATGCGTAGGAGAGCTTGAGTGACAACTACACAGCTGAGCCTATCACCCCTAGAACTGTAAGAAAGAAACATTGCTGTTTTAAGGTAAGCTTTAGGGTGATCTGTCATGTAACAGTCATTGGCCGTTGGATCGGAGGAGAGTATAGGGAGTCCGTGACATGATGACTGGATGGAGGGCTCAGCCGGTACGTAGCCGGCCAGGCCTTGAGTCTGTCTTTCTAACACCAAACCCTATCTTTGCCCTGACCCTGAACAGCTTCCTCTGGTTTCTGGGGGGGAAGGGGGAGCTCTGACCCAGGAATTGTCCCTTGTACCTGCCCAGCCAGCAAAGGCCAGGCTGAAACCTTGCCCAGAGGTGCTCAGGGGCAGTCTGCAAGGACAGGCACACCCAGACACACACTGTGGTTTATTACACGCAGCGATAACCGTCTATACAGAGAAAGGAGGCAAGCATCTGGGCTGGGGATGACAGCTGGGAGCCCCTGTCAGAGGTGGGGGAGCCTCTCCTCAGAGCACGGTGGCTGGGGTTGCAGACCCCCTGCTCGGGCTGGCCGGGAATCCACCCACGCCTTCTTCGTCTGCACAGCTCATCCGAAGGACCATTTCTGGCAGGCTGACTGGAGCTCTCCCGGGTGGGAGAGTTGGGGTGAGAGGAGACCCCAACTCTGAGCTGCGGGCCAGTCTCCTTGGGCTGGCAAAGTCCCATCATGACCCTCTTCTGGGTGCAGCAGCCACTCCAGTCTGGGACCCGCCGTCCTCCACACTCGAGGATCGAGAGGCTCCTTGCAGCTGGGTCCACAGGTGGTGGTCTCCTCCGGGCCAGAGGGCACGTGTTCTCATGGCAGGCTAGCTTCCTGAGGCCCACTGAGCTTGGTGGGAGTGGGGGCGCAGCGTGCTCCCCAAAGCTTGCAGCATCCAGCTGCAAGTGCTGGGCAGAAATCTTGTCCTGTCCCGGTGAAGCCAAGGCCCAGAGGGGCCCCAAGGGGCGGGCAGCTGGCTGTGGCCAAGTCCAGAGGCCAGAGAAGCTGGGGCAGCTGCGTTTGTCATCCAAGCCCCGGACCTTTCTGGATGGGGTGGGCCCCAGGGCTCCAGAACCTCAGGGGACAGTCTCTCTGCTAATCAGGTGGCTGAGGGCCCAACCCAGCATCTCTGCAGCCCCTCCTGAGCCAGGCACTTTCACCTTTGTCTCCTTCCCGGGAGAGCCAAGTCCCACGGCTGCCCCTTGGGTACACAATTACCCTGGACCGGCCCGTCCCCTTTCCTGCCAGCTCCACGTGCTGATTGTTCCAGGGCTGGGCCAGGCCATGCTCTTAAATGCGACAAGGCCGCAGGTGGTGCATCCCGTGAAAAAAAGATCAATATATTACTGTTCTGTTTTTACAAAAATTAAAAACGTCCACACGCATCTGTACAGGTTGTGAGCTGGGTGCGGGGGTCACTGGAAGAGGAGGGAGAGACTGAAGGTGAGGAGGGAGGCCCTGCCCTGATCTGAGCACCCTGTCCTGCCCATTTCTTCTAGAACGGGCACGCCCCCAATCCTCTCATGCCCGGCTCTTGGCTTTCACCCCCTCTCAGTGGGGCAGTTTGGGCAAAGTCTCAGAGGGGTGCAGATGGCTTTGCGCTGGCTGGGCCAGGTGCTGGGCGAGCCCCGACTGACCGACAGGGTGGACTAGTCACCCAGGACCACAGCCCCAAGCCTGGGGCCACACGACGGGAGAGTCAGAGCTGGGGTCGTGTCATCCCAGGGAAACCTGGCTATTCAGTCACTGTGTGGGGAACCGCAGACACCCAGCCCCTGGGGTCTCCCCCACCCCCACCGCCGCCCTCCTCACAGTCTGTCCTAGAGACTCCTCCCTGCAAGGTACCTTATGCCAGCAGCCAGGCACGGGCAGCCCATCAGGGCCCTGGAAAAGAAAAACGTTTCAGTGGGGATGGGGGTAGGGGACTTGATCAGCTCCCTACACTCTGTACACCCTTGCCCCGTGTGTAGGGAGGCAGAGATGAGGGAGCTGCCACATGAGGCCACTGGACCCCACTGAGGCAGGGCCCGAACGCCTGTCCACCTGGGTAGTCGGGTCACAAGACATGAGGGCCTCTCACTGGGCTTGTCCCGAGTGCGCCCCCATGGGGCTTGGTTTGTTGGGACACTAGAGCAGGGACAGAACCAGGGCACTGTGGAGTATCAGGTACTGTGCTGGAATCTGCCGGCCAGGAGATACCGAGGGGCTTCATGGCTTCCTGCCCGCAGCCATGATGGTGGCTCTGGCCCCTTACACTGGGGGGGCCTGAGAGCTCTCAGGAGTTTCTCCAAGAGTGTTTTGAAGGGCAGTCCAGGAAGCGGGATCCCCCTCTGGCCTGTCCTGGTCCTTGTGTCTGGATCTGGGTGGCAGGGCAGAATGAGGCTGTCAGGGTAGAAACCGGGGTGGGGAATGGGGATTGTCTGGGGGTGCCAGCATGCCAATGCCAGCCCAGCACTCAGACACAAGGTGGGGTGGGGAAGGTTTCTAGGGTGGCCTGGAGGGTAAGGGAGCTGGGGAGGTACCCATCAGGCAGCCTAGAGTCCTTGGGGAACCCCGGGGGGAAAATTCTTCATTCCAGACGCACACACGGGAACACATTCCATGGAGCTGCCAGACATCTACCAGGGTCACGGGCTGGGGCCCACAGGGAAGTTGGGGGGGAGGGGCAGGAAGGAAAGGAAGGCAGGAGAGAGGAGGAGGTAGAACAGTGGGCACAGGTGCCCGGAATGCACAGCACAGCACACAGCAGGCCAGACCGCATACCACAGGGCAGGGCCCGCTGCCCCTCGCCAGGCCCCTGGAGCCCGGTGCCCCTCGCTGGCCTCCACATTTAAGGTTCTCCTGTTTCAAAGACAAAGGCTGAATGACCCGGAGGGAAGTCTTGGCCCCAGGCCTGGAGTTGCGAGGCTGGGCCACCGCGTCTCTCCTCTGTCCCTGCACTTTTTGAATACGGTCACCACCCTCCTATTTCTCTCAGTGACTCCCCAAGACCACCTAGTGGCCCTAGAGGCAGGGCCTAGTACTCCCACTACTTGGATGAGGAGACTGAGGAACCAGAGGGCTGGTGTGACTCACGGGCAGAGGACTGGGCATCTGGGGTCCCTCACCCTGATCCCCCTTTGAAAGGCAGCCAGGACCCCTCATGGCCGGGTGGCCAGGTATGAACATCTGCTCAGTCTTAGTGTGGAAGGTCCCTGTTTTCCCTTTCCTGTCTTTTGTGAGCTCCATGGAAGAGTGTGACGTGTGGACCCTCCCAGCCTTCCGGGGAGGGGAGTGAACTGTGGTAATTTCTGGCCTGCAGTCCAGTGGGCCTCAGGGGCTGACGTGAGAGAGAAGGAAAGGAGGAAGGTGTGGGGAGCAGGGAGGGACTTTGGGGCATGCAGAGGGGGTGCAGGGGCCGCATGGGGCCACTCATACCAGCAAGGGACACCCACCCAGAGAGGTGAGGGCGTCCTAATCCTCTGTAGCGCCAAGGAAGCTGAAAAGAGATGGGCAGTGACCCTGGCAAACACTGAGGGGGTGGGTCCCCCTGAGGCACGCTCAGGGTGGGGAGTCAGGACCAGAATGAGAGAGGTGCCTCCATGATGGCAGTGACAGCTACGGTGGTCTCTGGGGCTTGTGAGTGAGCTCTGAGGACAGGGAAGACGTTGGCCTGACCCTGGCCTGAGGCGGCAAAGACCTGGGTTGGGGCTCCCGTTCTGCCCCGACACATACCACGGGACACGGCTGGTCCAGGCCTGGCGGTCCCGGCTCACCCTTCTGGCCCTTCACACCTTTCCGGCCCGGGACTCCTCGCTCCCCCTGCACAAGGAAGGAGATGGGTGTGTGGCCAAGGCTGCCAGGTTCAGGACCCCTCCTCCGCCTCTCAGAGGGATGGGCCTCCAGCTGGCAGCCACCCCTGCCCTGCTGCGCCCCCATCCCAGCCTCCACCGACCCCCACCTTCTCTCCACGTTCGCTCCGGTCACCTTTCTCTCCTCGGGGTCCAGGGAAACCCTGGAAAAAGGAATAAAATGAGGTTTGAGGTTTGGTCCTGTATCTGTTCATCTCTGTGCCTCCATCACTGCCCCTTCCCCATGCAAATTTGTGGTATCCGTTGGCCCCACTCAACTCCTCGGTGACACGTATGTTCGGCACGAGGCTGATTTCAAGAAAAGCATACATTCAGGATGCTAGCACTGCTTCCTCCAAAAGAGAACACTGGCGGTGTCTCTGGACAGAAGCCCTCAGGCAGAGGGCTTTCTCTCGCACGTCACTGTCACATGCTGCTGGCACTGACCCTAGCTTGGCTAGGGACAGAGACCCAGGAAACTTGTGGAAGTTTATGTCACTATCTTTGGTGGACTCAGAAATGGTGACCTTTGTTGAGCCTTTGGCTTAATCTCTTACCCACCTCTACCCACCCATTCATCCATCTGTCCATCCACCCATGCAACCATTTTTTTAAAACTTTTTAAAAGTTTTTATTTATTTTGAGAAAGAGCACGGGCAGGGGAGGGGCAGAGAAAGAGGGAGAGAGAGAATCCCAAGCAGGCTCCACACCGTCAGTGTGGAGCCCGATGTGGGGCTCGAACTCACGAACCGTGAGATTATGACCTGAGCCGAAACTAAGATTCAGACGCTTAACCAACTGAGCCACCCATGTGCCCCTGCAATCGATAGTTCTAAGCATCCACTAGGAACTGGGCTGTGGGCTGGATACTGAGGACAGAGAAACAGATTTGATGTGTTCCCCCCCCCCCCCTTTATTTTCTGTGTCTTAAGTTTTGACATCTTAAAAAGTTTGCTGGCTAGGAAGAGGCTGCCCCTCCCTCATGTTGAGTTTTGGAAACAGCAAAGGGCTGGTGTGAGGGCACACCTTTTATATGTAAACCGAAAATCCCGAAATCACTCCCTTTATCTGCCTCTCACACAGCAAGCTGAAATCATCCCAAGGCCCAAAATCATCCCAAGGGCAGGTAGCAGGAAACTAGGGACCACCCCTACAGCCCGGAGCCTGCCCAGATTATTCATACTAACTAATCCTCAAGTGTCTCTCCTGCTCTGTCTTGCCTTTCCCAAGGAAGCCCCAGTAAAAGCTCCGGCTTAAGCTGCCCCCCACTCCCTTCTACCTCTGGATCAAACCTGGTGCTTCCCCATGTGGCCCTGCCTAGTGAGTGAGCCCTTCCCTTGGGAAACATAAGTAACATGTTTTTCTTCCAATGGCATTGGCCAAACTGTGTCCTCAGTCACCTCCACAAATTAAAACCCTGCAGTTACAAATGTGACACTTCCCTCACGGTCTAACATGGCAGGCAAGAGGATATAGAAGATGATGGTCTATGCTCAGTGACACAGGATGAACCAGATGCCATGAGGTCTGAGGGAGAGGGGCTGTTCTATCCAGGTGTGAGGTCAGGGAAGGCTTCTGAGCACACTCCCCATGTCTGCTGGGCCTGGTGGAGAGGGCGCAGGGCCAGAGGCTTGCCAGGTAGAGCCGGTGGGCTCTGAGCTCAGCTCCAGGCCTCCCAGAAGGCAGCCGTGGCCACACCGCTGGTGGCCCAGTCTCTTTAGCTCCACTACCTCCCTGACAGAGCCTGAACTGGATTCAGCATTGGTGTCTTCTCTGGACCCTTTTCATGGATGGAGCATCATCTTCCCAATCAGAAATTCTGTGTCTACACTTGCTCTCCCAGGTGACATTCTCTCCTTAAAGCCTAGGGTGGACACCAGAGTCCGTGCAGCCCTACATCTGGTCACCATTGCCCTTGCAAGAGCCACCTGATTTTCCTGGGAGCCACCCTCCCTTCTTATAACCCACTGACTCCACTCCCAGCTCCAGGAGGGAGGACGTGACCAGGGCTGGCCAATCAGGGCACTGCATTTCTCACAGCAAGTCATGTTTCAGCATTGACCCAACTGGGGCCAGAGAGAGGTGATGAAACTTTTCTAAAAGAATACAGAGTGAGGCAAATGGTCTTTCTCCAGGGTTTGGGGCTATTGCCTCCACCTCATTACCACATGTAACTTGAAATGACACCCCAACAGAGAAAGCACAGACGGGAGGACGAGAGGGTGGGTTGTGTGGATCCACGCACTGTCCCTCTGGATTTTTTTAAATTTTAGAGAGACGGTGTGCACAAGTGGGGGCGAGGGGCAGAGGGAGAAAGAGACACAGAGAGAGAATTCCAAGCAGGCTCCATGCTCAGTGTGGAGCCCCAGGTGGGGTTTGATCCCACGACCCTGGGATCATGACCTGAGCCGAGATCAAGAGTCAGACACACAACTGACTGAGCCACGCAGGCACCCTTGGATTTTTCAGTTAGTAATCAGTTTAAGCCAAATATTTTTTAATGTTTATTTTTGAGAGACAGAATGCAAGCAGGGGAGGGGCAGAAAGAGAGAGGGAGACACAGAAGCTGAAGCAGGCTCTAGGCTCAGAGATGTCAGCACAGAGCCCGACATGGGGCTCGAACTCACGGACCGCGAGATCATGACCTGAGCCGAAGTCGGACACTTAACTGACTGAGCCACCCAGGCACCCCAGTGTAAGCCAGTTTAAACTGTTTTCTGTTGTTGGCTAAAGATCCAGTCAACCTCGAGCTAATACTTCCTCTCCTCTTCTTCCCTCAGTAATGTCTAGCTGAAGCTTCAGCATCTCTCACTAGGATATTGCAACAGTGCAATTTTTAAATGACACAGAATGACACAGGATGACACAGAATCCAAAGCAGGCTCCAGGCTGTCAGCACAGAGCCTGATGCAGGACTTGAACCCACAAACTGCAAGATCATGACCTGAGCTGAAGTCGAAAGCTCAACGGACTGAGCCACTCAGGCGCCCCAATGCATCATCCTTCTATCCATTTATCTATCACCCATCCATCCATCATCCATATATCCAACATCCATCCACCTATCACTCATCCATCTGTCCATCTGTCCATCCACTATCATCCATATATCCATCATCGATCCATCGGTCCATCCACCCATCATCCACCCATCAAGTACCTACTCTGGGCTATGAACTAGACTTGGCATTGAGGACACAGGGGGAACTTGGAGTTTCAACCCTGGAGAAGGGGGTCACATCCAAGTCGCAGATCAGGTGACTGGCCAGCACGGGGTCAGAAGCTACACACAAGAAGAGCCTGATCACAGGGAATGATGAGATACTTACATCCAGGCCCGGCTCCCCGGGTCTTCCCTGAGGAGAGACAAAGAAAGATGTGAGGGGGCTGGGGAGGGGGTGCCGGGAGCAGTAATGGCCGGGATGTGCAGCCTTGTGAATTGTCCACAAGCCTGATTTCTGGCCCTGGGACAGTGTGGTGTCAGGAGTTGAGCCACCAAGGCCAAGCGACACCACAAACATGTGGCCATACTTGGGGGGCGTTAAAGGAGGGTGGTTACCTTCTCTCCTTTGGTTCCTGGCAGTCCAATAAGGCCCGGCGGGCCAGCTGGCCCCTGGGTGGAAAAGGAATGGGTCAAGAAGCATGACAGTTATAGGAATTAGCAGCCTGGAAGGATGGACAAGGCTCATGACACTCACAGGCAGGCCGCTGAGGCCTCTCTCCCCCGACACGCCCTTCTCTCCCTTTGCTCCGTCCAAGCCCTGCAAGCCAAGAGGAGACAGCAGTCAGTGGGGAGGGGTCAGACAGACAGCAGGACAGGAAAGCTTGGGGCCTCAGTGACAGGTGGGGATGCAGGGCAGAGGGACAGACTCCAGGCTCTCAGGGGCTTGACCCCAGCTTCCTTCCAGTGCACATAATCGGAATGAACTATGAGTGTGTGCACTTTACCTTTCCCCACCCATGGGTGCCTCGGTAATCATGGGAGATCGTTGCGGTCACATCCATTTCACAGATGAGAAAAGGGAGGCAAGAGAGGGGCAGGGATGGGCCCAGCCACACAGCCAAGAAGCAGCAGAGCTGAGGACCAGTTGGGTTTCTGAGCCCCAGCCTTGGACCTCGTCCCTAACAGAAGCTGCCTCTTCTAAACACGATCTGGGGAGGCCCTTGGGACAAAACAGAACCAGAAGCAGCCCATCTGGTCGGCCACATGCTTGGCCCCACTCAGCTGGTGGGAATCATGACCAAGTCCCGCCGGCCTCTGGGCTGGGGGAATGGAGAGGTAGTCTCTCCCCCAGGGTGCATGAGAGAGAAGCCAGGCATGGCAAACAGGGAGGCCAGCTGGCCTCCTCCAGGCAGGGCACGTGGGCAGGCCACATTCACGGTTTTAATTTAAGAGCAGAGGACATGACATTATGTAATACACACGACGCCCAAGACTTCATGTCCAGGCTGGGGGCAGTTAAGACGGATGTGTGCATGAGGCAGCAGACTAGTGCTTGGGCAGGGGGACAGAGCCCCAGTGGGGGGCAGGGGACGCTGGCTCCAAGGACATCAGGGAGGTTGTACTCCAGGGGATTCTGAACATTCAGGCCCTGGGATAATGCGGAGCTGGTCTGGAGCCCAGTGTGGGGCCCTCACTGCCCATTAGCAAGGCTTTCTGGAACTGTCCAGGCTGTGGGTCTGAAGTGAGTAGGGGGGTTTCCACCCATGCCCCACAACTCACCTTGGGACCCTGGATTCCCTGAAGGCCCTGGAGGAGGAGAGAGCAAATCAGAAAGGCCATCGGGCTGGGTCCAGTGCTCGGAGCCAGGTTCCTCTTACAGTGGGTTGCAAAGGCTCATGGGCCACTCACTGGTTTCCATGGCCCTGACCTCTGTGGCCTCCCAAGCCCAGACCCAGGCTCTGCCATATTGCTTGATGTGGCCCCTTCCCCACCGAGAAATCCCGTCATCCCCTGGGCCACAGCTCTAGGCCTGGGCTCACCACCCTCTGCACGTCCCAGCTACTTTAAGCCAAATGCTCTTACCATGGGGCCTGGGGGACCAGGGGGGCCTGGGGGCCCTGGCTCCACTATGATCTGAGCCTAGGAAGCAGTCAGAGGTGGATTAGTCACCACCACCCCTCCCCCCGTCATATGTCACCCACCCATACTTGAACATATTGGATGAGCACTCCTGGGGGTGCTGGGCCCTGAGCCACTGGGCCGAGTCTCCTTCCTGCCCCCAGAAGGGCACACTGCCTAGTGGGGAGCCAAGGGGCTGGCCTTTGGGTTCTCAGAGGGGCCTCAGTTGGAGGACACAGCCGAGGCTCCCCCTCCCCCTCCCTCGCTGCCCTTTGGTTGGCTCAGGCCAGGTGGCCTTTCTTTTTTTTTTTTTTTTTTTTTTAGTTTTTTTTTTTTTTAACATTTATTTATTTTTGAGACAGAGAGAGACAGAGCATGAACGGGGGAGGGTCAGAGAGAGAGGGAGACGCAGAATCCGAAACAGGCTCCAGGCTCTGAGCGGTCAGCACAGAGCCTGACGCGGGGCTTGAACTCACAGATGGTACTGCGAGATCATGACCTGAGCCAAAGTCGGACGCTCAACCGACTGAGCCACCCAGGCGCCCCCCAGGTGGCCTTTCTGTCCCAAGGTTTGGGGCCGCAGCCGGTCTAAGCTAGGACCCTGGTCCTCAACAGCCCCCTTACCAGGCTCTCCCGTAGGTTGTCAGATGCCGACTCTCCCTTCTCCCCCTTGGGGCCGTCGGCGCCCTGCAGGACAGGATGGCCTTCAGCCCTTTCCGTCCATCATCAAAATCCCCACCATGGTGGTCAGCACTTCCCCTGCCTTCCCCATGAGGCCTCCAGCCTCAGCAGTGAGTTGGCCTTTGTAGCTTGAAGTATTTTCCCTGAATCAGTGACACGCTCCAGATGCCCAGCACAGGGGGTTTGGGGAGAGCACACTGATAGTGGTATAAATTGTGGGCTCTGGAAGCAAAGACCCGGGTTCAAACCTGGTACCACCTCTCTAGCTGAGGGAGCCTCATGGATGGACACCAGACGTGAAGAGGTGGCATCTGGGGGCTGCTTGAACCCCAAACTCTTCTGGTCCAGCCACTACGACGGTGATAGATAGTGGGCATTTATCACCCGCCAGCCACCCTTCTCAGGCCTGTCGTGCATGCCCTCACAAGTGGGAGATTATCACCCCCATTTTGGAGGTGAGGAAATGGAGGCCCAGGGGGCTTAGGATGCTCGTGCAGGGTTCCAGAGTCAGCAGGAGACAGAGCCGGATGCGAACTTGAGCGGTCAGCGTGTGTGACCTAACCACCCGCCAGCTGGGCTCCACCTTTGCGGAGGCCTCGGGAAGCAGGCGGTAAGTCCTTATATGGAGGAGGAGATGGGGCTCAGAGGGTCTGAGCAGCATGGACTGTCAGAGCTTCCTTTCAAAGGCTCGGTGACCCTGGGCTGGGGGTGGTGGTGGTTGTGCTGGCGGGACACAGCTGGCCCCAGCTGCCCCCCTCCCGCCCCTGTAGCTGCTGTGGTGGGCATGCACCTGCCTTAGATCCCCACGTGGGCAAACAGGGGGGACCCAGCCACACCTACCGGGAGGCCCGACAGGCCCATCTCGCCTGCCTCCCCTTTGGGTCCGGCCGGCCCCACCTCTCCTGGGTCGCCTTTAGCTCCTTTGGGACCCTGTGAGCCACAAGAACAAGGGGTTGGTGAGGCTAGCAGGCTCCCTTCCCCACCCCAGTGGGTTCCCAGAGCTTAGTCCTGGCCAGGCCAGACCCCCACTTCTTTATCCTGGGCCCCTGGCCCAGGTAAGTGCAATGAGGAGCCCGAATGAAGACGGGGCGCAGGATGGGCCAGTGCGTGGAGAGGTGGGGTTCGGGGGACTGCGCAGCCCCTGAGGGGGCACTTACGGGGCTTGGGGTCAACCCTGCGCTCACATCTCAGAAGCTGGTGGTGGGAGCCCCCAAACCCCCCGTACAACCCATCATCCACTCAGTGCCCCTTCTGGCCACTCATTCCCTCTCTCAACCAATCACATACTGTCCAAGGTGGGCACACTAGGGACCCAGCACTAAAGACACTCCCGGTGACGCCCCTGGCACTGTAGTGTGTCAGTAGGATCACACGCAGAGGTACACTTACAGGGACACTAAGCGTACTGATAGCAACGGTAACGAAGACTCTGCTACGTTGTGCCAGGCACCCACCCCGCTCTGTTTTCCACACACAGAATTAGTTACCTCTCACAGCTGTTACCATCCTCACCTCCGGGCGAGGAACTGAACCGAGGCTGCTGGAAAATGAGCAGCTTGCCTGAGGCCTCAGGGCAGACTCAGGACATGCACACAGGCAGCACACTCTGTAATGTGGCCCCTCTCTAGCTCTGCACACACACACACACACACACACACACACACGCACGCACACATACATGCACACGTGCATTCATGCACACATGGACGCACACACACATAACATGCACGAACACAGGCACACACGAAGCCCAACACTAGGCACCAGCATTGCCAACTAAATAAAAAGGCCCAGAGACCTTCTCTCCATCGATTCCCGGGGCACCAGGCAGTCCCAGCTCGCCCTAGGAGGGAATAGAAAGCAAGGGGGGTTACGGTGTCCTGTGGTCCTGGAGAGGGACTTATGGCTGGGCTGCCCCCCCACCCCCCACCGCTGGTTCAGCACAGTGTCCCTGGGTCAGGTCCCTGGAGTTAGTCAGGTCCAGGATGGTGGCCACTGGGTGCCTGGCCGCGTGCCAGGCATTGCCCCCCTGCTCTTCTCGTTTCCTCAGCTCCAATGAGCAGATACAGCCCAGGGCTATAATCTATAGTCTGGGAGGTTACAGGTTTGGAAACTGAGGGTCAGAGGATTAAATGACTCATTCCAGGCCACATAGCCCAGGCTGGGACCAGATCTTGCCTGATTTCCAAGTCTTAGGCTCTTTCTCCTGCGCTGACTAAGCAGGGTGTAAATGATGTGTACAGGCTATGTAATCTATGGGATTTGGGGATGTCTCCAGGGTTTACATGTGTGAATGAGGCTTCCCGGGGAGGAGCTAGGGCTGGGAGGAAGGCGGCCAGCTTGGTTAGGAAGGAGCAGGGCCGCTTTCTCTGAGCCCCTAGAAGCCAGGCTGGGATGCCAGGAGAGAAGCAGAGTGAGCATGCAGAGAGGAGAGGGGAGGCGGGTGCTGGAGATAAGGGGCTCGGGGTGAGGCCACACAACTGCCCGTGAACTGACCTTGGCTCCGGGGATCCCTGGTGGCCCTGGGGGACCCTGTGGCCCGGGAGGACCCTGTATGTGAAAGTCAAGCCGGTCAGTGTTCAGGCAAAGTGTCCCCCTTGTTGCTAGCTCACCCCTTCCACCCCGGGGATCAGGGCTGTGTCTGGCTGGCCTGTAGGAGGGTTAAGGACCCTCACAGCCTACTTCCCACCCTGTCAGGTCAGGCCCTCTTGTCTTGCGAGGGGGCAGGGCGCTGGCACAGGCACTGGGTGAGATACCACAGGGTCTACTGCCACAGAGGGTCCAGAATCCCTCTGCCTTCAGAGCTAGTATCCCCCAAAGACAGATTTCTTCACAACACTCCCTGCTCAAGATCCTGCAAGAGCTCCCTGTTGCCCCTTGAAGCAAGCATAAATCCCCTGCTGGCATTCAAGGCTGGCCAAAAACTGTATCCCTCACAGTGGTCCAGCACTGCCCTCTCTGCCCCTCCCGTGAGTCCTGGGCCTCACGGTTAGGGGATGGTGTCTCTAGGTCTGACCCTGCTCCCCAGCTCCTGCTCCCACCGAGGCTTCCCACAGGCTGCCTGCCCACCATGGCTCATCTGTCATCTTCCAGAGGCACCCTGCCCAGCCCCTCACCCCAGCAACCTGTCCCCTTCTTGCTGGCACCTTTGTTGAGACATCTCTGGTCTTCCTATCCTCCTCCATTCCACCCACCCAGGCCCAGAGCCCACCCCCACCCCACTGTGGTCTCCCTGCCTCCAGCTGCCCCCCCTCCACACTTTGATTCACCTTCCACACAATTCCCCGGCTAGCCTGCTCACAATATGTATTTTTTAAAGTTTTTTTTTTTAGTGTTTATTTATTTTTGACAGAGAGCACAAATGGGGGAGGAACCGAAAGAAAGAGGGAGACAAAGGATCGGAAGCAGGTTCTGTGCCAACAGCAGCGAGCCCGACATGGGGCTCGAACCCACGAACCGTGAGATCATGACCAGAGCCGAAGTTGGATTCTCAACCAACAGAGCCACCCAGGCGCCCCCTGCCCCCATAATATGTATTTTTAATATTACATCTCTGCTCAAGAACCAACCTATGCCCATCAGCTGGAGGCATCATTCCAGCCTGGCATCCAAAATCTACTTCCTGCCTCCCTATACTCAGGTTGCTTCTCCAAGCGGGGCTAGGGCACACCATGCCCATGCGTGCCCTTGGGCTGCAACACACCATGCAGGCCTGGGGCCGGCCACTTGAACTTCAGCTTGAACTTCCCTGAGGCCCATGGGAGATAACTGGAATGGGGCTCAGGTAGGGTCAGGTGCTGAGGCCCTGTGTGGTCTCTGATGACTGTCCCTCTCCTCCCCCTCCCTAGCTTCCCTCCCTGGGAGCTGTGAGCAGCTAGCACCCAATCTCTCTCTCCACTGGTGATGGGCCCCCAGTTGGCCTGGCCCCAGACAGGGCTCAGAGGCCCCAGGCATCTCCCGAAGCTCCTTGAAGCAGGCTGTGCCATTGTCAACCTCTACTGACAGTTCTTAGAAGACCTAGCCCTCTGGCCTGGGTTCCCTGGGAAGCCTGCTGAGACTGGACATCAGGAAATGATCTGCTTCCTGCCCCTGAGTGGGGAGCTTCCCTTTTTTGCTTTGGACACCGGGGAGCTGGGGGCCACATAATCCATGTTCCCAGCAGCTCTTAGCATCGGGTGGGTCTCAGCATAGCACTGATTTCCTTATCGGGTGCACCTGGTGGGGTTGGGGGTCTTTGTGCCAAGCTGCCCTTGGTTCTTTGTGTAAGGAAGTGCAGGATTGGGGCCTGGGCAACTCATTCAGTGAAGTGTCTGACTCTTGGTTTCCGCTCAGGTCATGATCTCACGGTTTGTGAGATCGAGCCCTGCGTCGGGCTCTGCGCTGACAGCCTGGAGCCTGCTTAGGATTCTCTCTCTCCCTCTCTTTCTCTGCCCCTTTCCTGCTTGTGCTCCCTCTCTCTCTGTCTCAAAATAAATAAATAAACAAAGATTAAAAAAAAAAGTGCAAGATTAACGCGAAAAGTATGTGGTTGTCCCCTCAGGAAATGAACAACAGGGGTGTATCCTGGCCCTGCCAAGAACCTACCTTCAGGGCATCCAAGATCCTGCCATCGTAGTCAATCACCACTGTGTCTCCTTGCTCGCCCTTGAGGCCCGGGGGACCCTAAGGCAGGAAGAAGAGTAAGAATTTCAGGGAAGGGCCGCGGTTTTCAGGTCTGTGTCTCAGCCAGAGAACCTGGGAACCTGGCCCGCACGATGGTCCGTGTAACTTGAGCTGTAACCTGGTGGGACCCCCGCAAGCCCATACTCCAGAATCTACTTGGGCACTGGGACCCTGTTCACTGGAAAATGCTCCGGGGGCCCAGGTAGTGGGCATCAGGGAGGGAAGGGGGCTCTGAAGCAATGAGGGAACATGCCCCTGCCTGGTCGGCTGCAATTCAGGTGTGAATTGAAGTCCACTGAGGCCTTATCTTGGAGTTCTCCAGGGAAAACAGAAAGTCTAATTTTGATGGGAAGTTCTTCAGATTTAAAAAAAAAATGTTTATTTATTTTGAGAGAGAGAGAGAGAGAGAGAATGAGCAGGGAAGGAGCAGGGAGAGAGAAAATCCCAAGAAGGCTCTGTGCTTTCAGCACAAGAGCCCGACATGGGGTTCGATCTCCCAAATGACAAGATCGTGACCTGAGCCGAGGTCAAGTCTGACGCTTAACCGACTGAGCCACCCAGGTGCCCCAGGTTCTTCAGATTTTTAGGTGTTGGCAAACAAGCAAAAATAAACACACTCCCCAAACCCCCAAACGCTACGACGATCAATACGAAATGTGCCAGCTGGATCTTCCCCTCGGATCTTACCCTGGGGCCTCTGTTTCCCTGCCTCTGATGGAGGCTGCACGCACCATGCACTAGTAACCAGCACACGGACGCCCAGGCTTACATGCTCCTGCATGGACACGACCCTCCTGCCCTGACTCTCTGAACCTCCCTCCATCCCAGGCTGCCCTCTGCTGGCAACACTCTGGTCAGGCCTGGGGCTAGGCCCCTGCAGAGGGCGGAGACACCCAGGTCAGGGCCTCATTTGCCAGCTACCCGCACGGTCATGGCCTGTATGGAACTGTATGGTTCACACAGAATCCCACACTCAGCGCCTAATCCAGCCCGGCCACCTGCATGACCAGGCTGTGCGCCTGGCCTTGTTCTGTGGAGAAAAGCAGCCTCCAGGAGCATGAGGGAACATGATGGCCAGAAGCCACAGAGCAGAGGACAGGACCCTGGATGTCAACCTAAAGGTGGGTTGATAGGGGCTGGTCACAAAAGATCTGAGACTAGCCCTGCTTCTGGAGATGGGGACGAACCTTAAGCCTGAGCCTCAATGTGGGGCAAGGCACCCCGCAGGTGTAAGGTAACACCACAGGGGACAGATTGAAGGTCTATGCTTAACTATGAGAAGAAAAGATTCTAGGAGGACAGACACTCACATGGGGAGGACTTGTTTTCACACATCCATAAGTGAACCATTGAGGGGCACCTGGGTGGTTCGGTTAAGCGCCTGACTCTTGGTTTTGGCTCAGCTCATGACCTCGCGGTTCGTTGAGTCCGAGCCTGGCATCAGGCTCCACGCTGCACGGAGCCTGCTTGGGATTCTCTCTCTCCCTCTCTCTCTCTCCCCCCACCCTCTCCCCACTCTCTCTGTCTCTCTCAAAATAAATAAATAACCTTAAAAAATTAAAAAAAAAAAACGCTAATGAATTATCAATTAAAAAAAAAAAAAGACTCCCATTTTCTGGAGCTCCTCTGGGGTCGTCTGGGGGACAGGGGCTTCTGAAGAACCCGGGCCCCTGGGTCCTCTCGGTGTGGCCAGAGGGGAGACTGCTTACCCGCAGCCCTGTGGCTCCATCGGCACCTTGCTGGCCAGGCTCTCCCTGTGGAGACACGAGGTTGCAGCCGTCTATGCATGGCTGCCCCATGCCCCCTCCAGTCTTCTCTTCACCAAAAAGCGCAGGGCTCACATGCTGGGGCCCTAAGGGACTAATTTTTGTGACTGCCACGTCAGGAACAGGGCTCATGGAAGGAGCACCTATGGGACCCTCCTCTGGCCCCACGGTGTGGAGAGATGGGCCACTGAGGGAGGGCTACAAGATGACAGCCACAAAGCTGAGTTCGGTGGAGGCCTTGTCACTCACCCAGACCCCCTGGCCACCCAGGCCCCAGGCCGGCCTCTGACAGCCTGAGGAATGAGACACTAGGACCCAAGCCCTCCCGGGACTCCCCACTTCAAAAGGCAAGTTGGAGGTGAAGCCACAGGGAGGTGTCCCCATGATGGGGGCACTGGTCTGAGCCGCACACTGTAAGGCACCTTTGGCCCTGGGGCGCCGTCCACACCGTTTTCTCCTGGAGGCCCCACACTCCCTGGCTCGCCCTGCAACAGAGACATTTCACAGCGAGTGAGCACCAGGGGCCGGCTCAGGGCTACCTGGGCCTGCTGGCTTTCAGGGGCTCCAGGGGAACGTGCCTGAGCCCCCCTGGGGTTGAGGGGAGGTGGGCCTCAGGACTCTCCCCAGCCCTGGGGACTCCAGACCATGGCCAACTTCTCTGGTCTGGGTCTTGGTGCATAGTTAGGGCAGCTCAGGGGCTCAAGAGACATTTTGGAGGCTGACTGGCCATCTCTATGGTTTGGGAGAACAAGGATGATATCCTGTTCCTAGCCTGGGGACAGGATAGAGTAGGGGCCCCCTGAGATGGGAACTAGGAGGGCCTGAGGGTGTGAGGGGAGGCAAATGACCGGATGGGATGTCCCGCCTGGTGCAAGTGGGGCCCAGGGCCTTCCTGTTGCCTCTCTGGCTTGCCCCGGGCATCAGCACGTGCCCCCACATTGGAAAGGGCCAGCCAGGGGCCTCACTAGGCAGAGGGGAGGCAAGGGGCCTTCTGGGGGGAGGCACATGTACCTACCTTGGGCCCTGGGGGTCCAGGGAGCCCTGGCTGGCTTGGCGTCCCGTCATCTCCCTGTGGAGACAGAGGCCGAGGCTGCAGCCCTCAGGCCAGGCATACCGGCTTTGGACGTCTCCCCCACCCTGCGCTCCCCAGCACACCAGTCCTCTGCTGGCACCAACACTGCTCACACTGGGTCAGGACAGGGGTGGGGCAGGTCCCCCAGGACCAGCCCAGAGCGTGTGTCAGCAGGTGTGTGCAGGAAGGCGGATGGGCAGGTGGAGGAGAGAGGGATTTGTTCCTTTAGTCAACAAATGTCATGGGGCCCCTGGATGTCTCAGTTGGTTGAGCTTCTGACTCTTGATTTCGACTCAGGTCACGATCCCATGGTTTGGGGGATCAAGTCCCGCATCAGGGTCTGCACTGACAGCATGGAGCCTGCTTGAGACTCTCTCTCTACCTCTCTCTCAAAATAAATAAACTTTAAAAACAAACAAACAAACAAACAAATATCTTATGAGCACTCTCTGTACAGATAGGGTCCCCGCTCAATGGGTGACAGGGATTGAGGACAAAGAAATATCCAGATAAGCACTTAGCACCATGCCAGGAGGTGGAAGCAGTGGTGGAAAGGGAATGTAAGAGGGTGGCAGGATGAAGGGGCTTGGAGGAACGGTCTCCTGGGGGAGGGGACAGCTGTTTGGAGACTTGGCCCGGGAATAGGTGGGGAAAGATCATTCCAGGTCAATGGTTCCCAAACTTGAGTGCATGTCAGAGTCACCCAGGGGCCTGTTGAACAGACGGGGTCTAAAAGTTCTGGTCACCAAATCTGATGGGGGTGGGGTGTGTCCACACCACCAAGCCATTCTCCGACACCAACCAGGTGTCCTGCAATTCAGCCTAATTCTGATACGTGTCTACCATTTCGAGAGTGTCAGATGGCACCGGTTAAGGCCCAGGCCTCCAGGACTCTCCCGCTGGCTGTCCCCAACCTGCACACTCCAGGCACCAGGAGTAAGCCTGTTGCCACTTTGACTTCTCATCAACTGACCATAGAGTGAAGATTCCCACCACCTGCTCCTTGGGTTCCATCAGCTTTGCTACAGCGGCTCCCAGAACCCAGAGAAACACTTTACTTACTAGATTACCGGTTTATTATAAAGGCTGTAACTCAGAAACAGCCAGATGGAAGATATGCATCTGGCAGGGTACTAGGACAGCGCTTGGGGCTTCCGGGCCCTCTCCAGGAGCGCCACTCTCCCCAAGTCTCCACGTGCTCACCAACCCAGAAGCTCTTGGAACCCCATGCTTTTGGGTGTTTATGGAGCTTCACTGCACAGGCACGAATGATTAAATCGCCGGCCACTGGTGAGATCAGTTCAACCTCCAGCCCTCTCCCCTCCCTGGAAGGCTGGTGGCTGGGACTGAAATTCCCAACCTTCCAAAGGTTCTCCAGGCAACCACCCCCCCATCCTCAGGTGGGGGCCCAACATCGCCTCATTCACATGACAATAGACACCTTCAAATTAGGTTCATCCCTCAGGACATTCCATGAGTTTTAGGAGTCTGCTCCAGAGACAGGAAGGACTGAGACTAAATATGGATTTATCATAAATCACAACATCCTGGGGTGCCTGGAGCTCTGAGGATACTGCTGGTCCTAGAACCTCACTTTGAGAACCACTGCCTAGGGCTGTGAACTGGGAACAAATTTGCTGTGTTTGAGGAAAGGAAAGGATGAGGGAATAAGTGGATAAATGAACAAGATCCTGGCTTCAGAGACAGAGGACAGAGGACCCATATGTGAGGACTTTCCTGTGGTCGCCCTCCCCCCCCCCCAGGCCCGGGCCCCACTGGGAGCCCTGCCCTTCTCTCCAGCCTCTTCCCACATACCCCACAGGGGGCCCCCTCACCTTCTTTCCAGGAATGCCAGGCTCACCCTGAGGAGGGGGTAAGGGGGTGCAAGAGAGAGGTCAGAGCCCTCAGAGCACGGCCCAGACACCAGGCCACCTGTTCCTCTGGGAGAAGTGGCCTTGATGACTGGGGACAGCCTAGAGATTCCGGCCCCACAGACAGGTGCACACGGATGCTGGGGCTGACAGTCTTGGACTCTACTCCCGACTGGGTCCCCCTCCTCCACAAGCTGAATGATCCTGGGCAAGTCACTACTTTTGCAAGTGGGGGGTGTGAAGCCCCAGCCTCAGAGGGTGGTTCTGAGATGACAGAAGTAATGAAAGCCCTTTTCCTTCAGGGAAGACCACAGCTTGCCCTCCCACCCCTGCAGGTGCTGTTCACAGCAGGGGACGGGGGGTGGGGAAGGACAGCTGTCATGGGGAGGGGGCAGTGGGGTAGGCAGCCCATCCCTCCCAGGCCTGGGGCAGGGGACACGGAGTAAGGAGCACCGACCTTGGGCCCTGGGGGTCCCTTCAGGCCCTGGAACAAGAGAAGAGAAAATATTAATGGGATACTGGAGGCTGCTTTCGGGAGGTTCTCCTTCTGGTCATTTTATAAAGGGTGACACCAGGTGCTAGACGGCAGGAGGCGGGGCTGTGCTGCCTGCTCTAGGTCTGACCCTTCCCCATGTCTACGGCCACTTCTGCACCAGATCTCAGGCAGTGCAGTGGGCTGTGGGCTCCCTCCCAGGGACGTGGGGCTGGGGGCCTGGCCCATCGGTTCCCTGATGCTGGTGACAGGGCGGGAGGGCAGGGGTGCCCGCATGCGCACACCCCCAGTGCGGCTGTAAGCGGGACAGGGGCTTCCGGGCCTGCAACCACGGGCCTAGCAGCCCAGGCCTCTGAAATGCCCTGGATACTGACCATCTCGCCGTCTCGTCCAGCCTCTCCTTTGGGACCCTGAGGGGGCAGAAGAGGAGAGCCTCTGGAGGGGATGCAGGGGATGAGAAGTGCAGGGGCTGAGCCCACTCCCCCCACCAGGCCCTGTGCTGGGGCTCCAAGTAGTCTCTCATGTCGTGTCATCTTGACCAAACCCCTGAAGAGCGGGTGCCATTGTTCCCACTTCACAGATGAGAACGTCGAGGCTCAGGGAGTTACACGCCCAATGTGAGTAGGCATGGATGAGCCAACTGAGTAGGTGCCTTGAGAGGGGACAGTTTGGTAGAGGAGCTGGATCTGCACGGGATGGGAAGGACAGGCCTGCGTCCCTGTGTTGGGGGAAGGGGAAGGACATGAAGTCTGGCCTTCGGGGTTCGGGTAGAACTATAGGAGGACAGCTGAGCCTAGCTAGTTAGTACTGGAGGTGGGAAAGCGAGAGAGAATGAGAAAGAGTGAGCGAGGGAGGAACAGGGCTTGGTAAATCTGCCGGAGGAAGTGCCCACGTGTGGGTCTCAGGGCCAGGGTTAGGAATGGGAGTGAAATCACAACCGATATCAGGTTCAGGGCCTCTGGTTCTATTTGGAGTGGACCAGGGATTTGGGAATGAGTTTGGGGTCAAGGTCTTGGATGGTGGTAAGTATAAGGCTGGTGGTATAGTATAAGTATAAGTGGGGTGAGTGTCTGGGTGAGGGCTGGGGTTGGGGTGGGGTTAGGCATGGATCTGGGTCTGGACTGGGAACAGGGCTGGGGCTGGGGTTGTTTCTGGGTCAGGGGTTAGGGTTTTGGTAGGTGCAGGACCGGGGTGTTTCCACCTCCATGCCCTCTCTTACCTCTGGGCCTTGTGCTCCCTTGGGGCCATCTTTCCCAGTGTCGCCAGGAGGGCCTCGGACCCCAGGGGGTCCAGGGGGCCCCGGAGGCCCAGCAGCTCCGTCTTGCCCTTGGTCTCCCTGGAAGACATGGTGCGGGGCTCACCGGGAGGGGAAGGAAAGGGGCTCCAGTCTCCAGACAGAAGCCTCTGCAGATGGACAGGCCCGTGCCTTCCCTTCCCCAGCTGGAGCGGGCTCAGAGGGAAGCGCCTTGTCACTGCACTTCTTGCCGCTTCTTGGTGGCCACACGAAGGGACACGCCCTTGTACTCTGACATAAGAGGCTAACAGGACCCTTCCCCTCTGAGGAATGTGCCATCTTCCCAGCTCCCGGTGCCTGGAGCCCAGCTCTGGTGTTCAGTTGAGAGTGGAGACACGTTGGATGTGGGAGCTAGCACGTGGGCCCCACTGGCCCCCTTCTTCCTGGAGAGGGCGCTGCACGCCTCCCGAAGGACCTTCCCCGTTGGGCAGCTCCTGCTTTATTAGGTGCTGGAGGTGCGCTTCGGGGCACGTACGCAGAGCAATGAGCGCTCGGGCTCACACAAAATCTGCACGCAAGTGTTCACAGCAGCTTTACGTGTAATGGCCCCAAACCAGAAACAACCCAGTGTAGCTATCCAATGGGTGAAGGGTTAACCGACAGGGATACAACCATATCACAGAACACTGCTCAGCAGTAAGTGCAAAGGGACAAAGTACGGATGCGTGCAGTAACTTGGATGCATCTCGAGGGCATCACGCTGAGGGAATAGAACCAACCTCGAAAGGCTACATACTGTGTGGCTGCATCTACACGACATTGTTGACATGGAAATGTCATACAGGTGGAGTACAGATTAATGGTTGCTGGGGGTTAGGGATGGGGTGGGGAGGGAGGGAGTGTAGCTGGGCAAGGCCACCATGAGGGGGTCTCTGCATGTGGTTACAGGAATCTACAAGCGTGATAGCACTGCCCAGACTTAAACACCCCCCAGGTGAATATAACGGGTAAAATCCAAATAAGGCAGGTAGACTGTATCCATTTCCTGGTTATAAGCTCATACTTGAGTGAGGCAAGACATTGCCAATGGCGGGGGGGGGAAGTGGAGAACGGGACAAGGGGTATTATTTCTGTTTTTTTTTTTTTAATGTTTATTTATTTTTGAGAGAGAGAAAGAGGGAGGGAGGGAGGGGGAGAGAGAGAGAGAGAGAGAGAGAGAGAGACTGAGCATGAGTGGGGGAGGAGCAGAGAGAGGGGAGACACAGAATCCAAGGCAGGCTCCAGGCTCTGAGCTGTCAGCACAGAGCCCTATGTGGGGCTCGAACTCACGAACCGTAAGATCATGACCTGAGCCGCTCAATCGACTGAGCCACCCAGGTGCCCCTCTGGGGTATTATTTCTTACAACTAATTGTTGACCTGCAACGATCTCAGAATAAAAAGTTAAAAAGAGGAGTATCTGGGTGGCTTAGTCGGTTAAGTGTCTGACTCTTGGTTTCCGTTCAGGTCATGATCTCATGATTCATGAGTTTGAGCCCCTGTTGGGCTCTACGCTGACAATGCGGAACCTGCTTGGGATTTTCTCTCTCTCCCTGTCTCTCTCTCTCAAAATAAATAAATAAACTTAAAAAAAAAATACATAAAAAGAGCAATGAAGGGCCACACAGTCTCTGTCATGCAACATCCTATCCCCGACTCAAGGACCTGATGTTAGTACTGGGTCAGACCTCAGGCAGCCAGAGCCCTCACCTCGAGGCCCTGCCTACAATGAGGGAGGATCACTGTGCCCCCGGCACTTCCTGCTACCCCAGTGGTACCTGCCCAGCACTGGCACAGGGTATAGTAATGGGGCATGCTTGACTCACAGTGTCAGCAGCTCCCAAACTCCCTGTAACCAAGAAAGGAAGAAGCCTCTGGAAGAGGTGGCCCCTGCTGTGTGCCCAGTGCCGACGAGCTAGGACTTCCCAGAAGGTGTCTCACCCAACCCTTGTGACCACCTGGCTGAGACACTGCTCTTGTCCCATTTCACAGACGGAGTGGTCAGGAACAGCAAGGGTAATTGTTTACCCAGGGTTTCAGAGCTGGGAAAGGCTCCTCTGGCCATTGAGGAGAGCAATGCCTTTTGGACATTTTTTTAAATCCACGGACCCCATGATAGGAAAGTTCACCTCTTCAGCCAGCTGCACCTAAGACACAGTTCATTTGTTTTTCCCAATTAAAAAATTAACTGAAGCTCTCAATGTCCCCCACTCAGGTCTGACCCTGCTGGGGGCATGACCAAGGGGCTACAATTCCAGTCCAGTGTAAAGAAACCCATTAGGTATGGTTAGCTCAGCCAGCCATGGGTGGTGATGGAGGTGGGTAATTCCTATTTCATTTTCTGCTGTATCAGGAAGAATTCGAAGACACCCCATTGTTCCTTTCACAGCCTGGGGCCCCCATGATGGGCACCACTGGTCTGGACTCTACTTGTTGGGGCAGAAAATGAGTTTAGACACTTGAACAGGCCCCAGGACAGGTTTTTTAGGCTCTTCGCTTGAGTTACTCAGGGTGTGAGGCTGGCCAGCCGCCTTGTGTGTGCCCTGGGATCGGATGGCTGAGGTCTAACCCTGGAAATGCAGGGGTGAGTCAAGGGAACACGCAAGCCAGCAGGAGCGGACACACCAGTGGGCCAGGCTACCTTGAAGATGCGGCGACTGTACACGTGATGGTCTCTACTTATAAAGCCCGGATTGAGTCGTGGGAAAACCATCTAGTCAGCAAACGGGTTGTGTGGTCAGGAAGGCAGAAGGGTGATTCAGAAGAGGCAAAGCCGCTTAACCCAGCCGAGTGATTGGGAGAGGCCAAGAACGTTCTCCACAAAGATGGCCGCTATGCTCGTTCCCATCCCGCAGGCCCCTTGCAATGGGCGTCCCCCCCTCTCCCCATCAGGATCTGGGGCCTGTTCCCCTTTCCCCACCTTGACTCTGGTTGGGCCCCATGACTGATGGGACTAATAATATACAGTGGAAGTGATACCGCGTCCATTCCGGATATAGCTCTTAACTGGCCCGACCGTTACGTTTCTGGCCTCCTGGGATGCTAGTTTGGGGATGCCCCTCTAGGAAGCCCACTGCCAGGCTGGGAGAAGGCTTGATGCACAGAGACCCTCCCCAGCCGAGCTCCCAGGCAACAGCCTTGTCAACTGTGGCCATGGGGCGTGCCATCACCTTGGACTACAGGCCCAGCAGCCTTTGCCTGCGATGAGGGAGATCGCCTACCCCCACCAACCCAAGGGGTCCTGAGAGACCGTGGCACATTGTCGTTTTAAACCACAGAACTTTCAAGGGTGGAGGCTGCTTCAGAAGTGGCTGGAACACTGGGACAAGAGGACATCCACGAAGAGCGAAGGGAGGGCTTCAGAAAGAATCTCTCTTTCATGACCCCCCGGGCCAGGAGAGTTCTAGTCTGTTGAGGAGTGGGCATGCCCATTTAGAGTACCAGCTTTCACACACCCAACAGCAAGCAAACCAAAGGATTTTTCTCAGCAGCCACAAAGCTCCACACAGGTGCCCTTTCTTTGACTTCGGGGCCACCTTGCCAGCTTTCGGGGGGCCTTGCCCTCCAAAGGCTCAGCACAGAACAAGCTCTGTCCTGGGGACTCAGCCTGGCCAGCCGGCTGCTCTCAGCTCATGCTCACGACCACCTGTGATGTGGGCCCTCCTGGTCTTGTTGCACAAACCAGGCTCAGAGCCTCGAGGCTGGAGGGATTGGAGCCCAGCCATCACTTGGCGCTGAGCTGCCTCCTCTTTGCATCCTGCCACCTTCACCACCACCCGCCCCCCGCACCGCCCCCGCTCCATCCAATGCTTGCAGAGGCTGGCTGGGGGTGACTCACTCACTGGCTACAACCTCCACTCCCTAACCTTCTTGAAAGCAAGTAGGAACCCACCACTCCACTGCCTTTCTCTGGGTGGTCAGGCCTCTGCCCTGGTTGTGGTAGGAATGGTGGGGACACGCATTTAGGGCCATTTAAGTGGCCCTCTGCTGAGATCTGCTTTGTTGGAGCCACCCCACCCGGGGTCTCCACGCTGCTTCGTCGAAGAGACCCCACCACTTGCTCTGCTTCGTTGAAGAGACCCCAGGTTTGGCAGGAGGCACTTCTGAGTCCCTTGGACCCTGGGGGCTCCGAGGGCCAGGGGACCTATTGTCCCCACGCTAAGTCCTGGGTGCCTACTTTTATGTCTGCAATGAATCTTTGCCACAGCAGCTTGGGGTAGGGTCTGTCACCACCCCCTCTCCACAGTTGCAGAAACTGAGTCTCAGAGGGGAAACTGAGTTGCTCAAGGTTACTTGGCTGATAAGTGGCAGCCACTTCCTGGGGTGCCAGTCACCCTCAGGAAGGTTAGTCTCCGTTCTGGGGCCAGTGCTAGCCCCACTGTCCCGCATCCCTCCCCC
Organism: Leopardus geoffroyi; assembly: GCF_018350155.1. Lineage (NCBI taxonomy): Eukaryota > Metazoa > Chordata > Mammalia > Carnivora > Felidae > Leopardus > Leopardus geoffroyi. Next base: position 91,832,126 of record NC_059326.1, on the reverse strand, counting down.
GCCCCCCCCCCCCCGGCCATCCATGGTGATAAGTATGACTGGGATGTCTGTCAGCTAGAGACACCCATCTATGATCTCAGCCAGACCAGGGCCTGGGGCTTCCAGCCCGTGGCCACTTAAGTGAAACCACTTAACCAGGATAGGACGTGGGCAGAGACCGCGGGCACCTCTTTCTGCGATAAGGTATAAGGGATCTGGAAGAAAGCTAGATATGCCTTATTATAAAACAAAACAAACTGTGTAGGGGTGGGTGAGGGGGTCTTGCTCCGTTCTTACCCGGGGGCCGAAGTCTCCTGGTGCACCCTGAGAACAAAAAAACCGGAAGACAGATCACTGCTACTATTATTGCTTTATCAGATGTTTTGAGCATTTACCCTGTGCTCAGTGTTTTATGTACCTAGTCTCACTGAATTCTAACAACCGTAACATGCAGGCTCTATTTTTATCTCCATTTCCAATGAGGACACTGAGGCACAGAGAGGCTAAGTCACCTGCCCGAGGTCACACAGCTAGCACACCCAGGGCGTGGAACTGGGCACTCTGTTGTCTGTTGCCGGTCCCCAAAACACGGTGGGAGCAGAGACCAGCTGCTCCCACCGCGTCCTCTTGGGATCCTGAAACCTCAGAACTGTGAGTGTTGATGATTACCTGAATCATTGTTTTAAGTCCCCAAGTTTTGGGGCAGTATGTTACTAAGTGATAGATGCCAAGACACCAATTTCTCTCTGGTTTCAAAGCCTCTGCTTTCCTCATTCAGCCAGAGCCTGAGGGAAATAATCCCTGCACCTGCCCCGCTCAGACCATTACCTCGTGCAGTCTTCCCCCCTGGCTCTGTGAGGTTGCTTTCACTTACAGATGGAGAAACTGAGGCCAACGCATCCAAAGCTGTACAGTTGACAGCGGAGCCCTAATGCTAACCTGACGCCCTGAGCGCCGGGTCCTGTGCCTTGCACAGCTCTGATGGTGGACTGGAGCCTTGGCTGCCTTTATTCCGTGGGCACATCGCGGCGGGGGCGGGGGGCGGGGTTGGTGCTGGGGTGGATGTGGCCCAGCTTCGCCCAGCCATTCCCTAGAAGCATCCCACCACACCTAGGTCTGCTCTGGTCCCTCCCTGCTCTGATCCCACTGTGGGACACACAGGTGTCTCTCGCCCTCCTTTCTGAGACACTTGGAGGCCCCAGCCCTCCAGGGGTCTGCCGTGACATTCAGCGCCAAATGCCAGAAAAGCCTTTCTCACAAGGGGTGTAAAGTTCACAGGGGCAGCTCTCTGCCATCTGTTTTCCTGGGGTGGGGGTGCACTCCTCACAAAGAATCCCATCTACAGGGACTGTTCACCCCCCTGTCCCTGGCTCTCCTGGCACCCCCCTTTTCACAGGCAGGGACTTCCTTTGGAAACTCCTCATTCTGGGCAGACTGTGCTTTGAGCTTTGTCATGCTCTGGTGCTGGGAGAACTCCAATTTAACCCCCTGGCACTTTAAATTGTTAAATATAAGCCGTGTAACCATTAGGAGGGAGGCACTAGTAGCCCCACTTTACAGATGGGGAAACTGAGGCTCTGGGAGAGGATGTGATGTCCCCAAGGCCACACTCTGGAGCTGGGGTTTGGAGACGGGTTTCTGGCATCCTTTATCACATCTGCATCTGGACAGCATCCGGCATCACTTACCTTTTCCCCTTTGGGGCCTGGAAGTCCCTGGAGAAAAAAAGGTGGAGAAAGAACAGGCATGAGCAAGGAGGACTGGGCTGGTTCCCCTTCCGGCTTCCCTAAGGCTTTGGGGGCAGAAGGGCCTATGGGGCTGAGCAGAGCTGTGGGTAGCCAGGTGGGTATATGCACAAATCTGTCAGCTTTTAATGAGGGTTGCTCTGGCCGGCCCTAAGGAAGCCACACAGTGCAGTCCCCCGCATGAGGGAGACGGGGGACTTGAGGGTCGCTGGTACCTCTCAGCTCGGGTAGGGGCACATGTGCTGTCACTCCTCCCAGAGGGCAGAGCCCTCCAAGCTCAGCACCTGCCGTGCCCGGGGCCGCTGCCCCTTGACTATCCATTATCCCTCCAGCTGTTAATGGCTGGGCTTGTTCGTTCATTCAACAACTTGTCCATCCAGGTGGTCAGTTCATTCCTCTATCCTTTAATGCTGCACACATCACCGGGCAACTCCTCAATCGTGTTACTTCTTTCATTCCTTCACTCACTTGTCTGCTCAACCATCATGTGTTTGTCCACCCACTAACTCAGCTACCCTCTCATGCATCCAACTGTTGGTACAATTACCTCATCTGTCTTTCCTTCCAACCATCCTTCCTTCCTGCCATCCACCCATCCACCCAACTGTTCATCAACCCAACTCATCTATCTATCCATCCATCTGTTCTTCCACGCAACCGTTCATCAATCCATTTATCCATCCATCCGTCCATCCATGCACGCACCTGTCTGCGATCCAGTCATCCAGCCAGCCAGCTTTCCTTCCTTCCTTCCTTCCTTCCTTCCTTCCTTCCTTCCTTCCTTCTTTCCTTCCTTCCTTCCATTCATCAGCCCATCTCTCCATCCATCTATCCATCATACAGTCATTCATCCAGTCAGCCTTCCTTCCTTCCTTCCTTCCATCCATTCATCCTTGCATCCATCATCCAGTCAGCCAGGCTTGCTTCCTTCCTTCCTTCCTTCCTTCCTTCCTTCCTTCCTTCCATCCATCATCCATTCATCTGTCCACCCATCCATCCACCCACCCACCCAGCTAACTATCCATCCACATCCACTTTTTTGTTTAATTATGCCCTCTCCCTGTACAGCTTATTTATTCTGCTGAAGATGCCTGTGGACCACAGGCTCCTGGCCCACATGTTGAGAACTCATCAGCCCTGTGCCTACCACTGAAGCCTTGAGACTGTGTTGGGGGATGCTCTGTACGTGGGCTTGCTAGGAGGGGCTTGTATGTGCTGAAGGCTGACTAGATGTCAGGGATGGTGCTATCCACACTTCTCTACATCCCCAGCATGTGGGGAGGGTTAATGGGCCCATTTGACAGAGCCTCGGGCTTGGGAGGTGAAGAGGCCTCCCCAAAGCTGCACAGTCAGCAGGTAGTGGAGGTGGATTTGAACTTAAGTCTGATACCCAAATGGTTTCTCTCCTTGCTGATCCAGGTTCCCAGGGGCCCCTTCCCTCTGGCACCCCATCACTCTCAGCCCCACAGTGGCCTGGTCCCAGGACCACCTAGAATTGCCCTGTCATCACTTACCGGCTTGCCATCTAGACCCAGTGGCCCCTGGAAATGAGAGAGACAGAGAGCAGAGGTTACACACTGGAAAGGCATTTCCTGTGTGTTTTATGACCCAGAGACACTACTGAGCACCAAAGACCAAAACCTGACATGAGCCCATGGGTCTGAAGACCTTTCACGCGGACCTGGGGTGGGGGTGTCTGGGTGTTTGCTGCCCAGAATCCCCTCCTCTGACAAGAGAGCCCCACTTCTCCTCCACAACCACCCCCATCTGCTCGTATGGGGCTTGGGCGTGTGGTCGCATTCCCTCGACCAGGGCGATTTGGTTCAGGGATAAACGTCATGTCTGGGGCTTTGAATGGTGGCGCTTTAGGGGAAAGAGGGTCTTTTCTCCTGGTGGGGCTAAGGCTGGAGCTCCTGAGGGTACCATGTGGCTTGAGAAAGAGCCAACAGAGAAGAAGTCAGAGCTGAGAGACAGTGAGGAAAACGGGGCAAAGGGTCTGAAGCTGAAACCATCCACCCCTGCACACTTCTGTTTGTCAGTAGTTTTTTCTTTAAGCCAGTGTGAACTGAGTTCTGTCACATGGAACTTGGTAGGGACTGAATATGCCCCCCCCCCCAAGTCATGTGTTGGAATCTAACCCCCGGTGTCATGGCATTAGGAGGGGGCTTTGGGGAGGCGAAGAGGTTCATGAGGGTAGAGCTTCACAGATGGGATATTAGCCTTTACAAAAGAGGCTCCAGACGGCTGCCTGGGTCCTCGTCCACCATGTGGGGACACAGCGAGGGGATGGCAGTCTGCAGCCCGGAAGAGGGCCCCCACCAGAACCTGACCACACTGGCATGCTGAACTCAGACTTCCAGCCTCTAGGACGGTGAGAAGATTTCTGTTGTTTCTAAGCCACCTGGGCCATGGCGCTTTGTTAGAGCAGCCCAAACAGGCTAAGACACAAGTGGAAGAGTCCTGAAGGTTCTTTCAGTTCCCTGCATTGCTGTGGCCTTCGTAGGCAAAAGTCAAGGCTGAGAGAAGCTAAATAGCACAAGGTCAGGTCCCAAGGGCTAGTGTATTCCAGAGGCCGTAGAGGGTCAGTGACCACTGCACAGTAGCTCCCGTGGGCGCCCTCCACCTGGGGACCCATTGCCTCTCAGACAGCCCCACTGAGTTCCATCCACTGCCATGTGGGGAATCCAAGGGCAGTGCCATGAACCGGATCCACCCGGTCTCTGTCAACACCTCTCCTCCCCCCCTGCCACTGCCTCCTCATCCTCACGGACACTTCACCCTTGACCCCAGCCAATGTTCTAGGCAGCTCCACTCCCAAGCCTTTTCACACATCACCTGCCTGCCTGGCACACCTTTGTGTGTCACCTTTAGCTGAGTCACCTCCTCTTCCATGAAGCCCTCTGGGTTTCCCCACTTCTCAGAAATCAGGCCATTTATCCCTACACCCAGCACATTTTCTCTCCCTTCCTTCCTTCCTTCATTCCTTCTTTCCTTCCTTTCATTTTTTTAAATGTTTGTTTATTTTTGAGAGAGAGAGACAGAGTGTGAGCAGGGGAGGGGCAGAGAGAGAGGGAGACACAGAATCCCAAGCAGGCTCCAGGCTCTGAGCTGTCAGCACAGAGCCCAACGCAGGGCTGGAACTCACAAACTGGGACATCCTGACCTAAGCCAAAGCCAGATGCTTAACCGACTGAGCCATCCAGGCACCCCATAACCAGGGCAATTCTGAAAATTTATCTCTTAAGTGCTTCTGGCCACCAGCCTCAAGGTCAGCTGAGGTTCTGGACTTCAGGGCAATGTCTTAGGGGTAGATGGAATCCCAGGAGGTGGGGAGTGGGGCCATTCCAAAGTCTTGGGGGTCCAGGCTCTGGGGGTTCCCAATCAGGTCGTCAGCCCCAACCCTAGTCACTGAGGCTGACCAGGAACTGCCCTAGCTGGCATCTCCTGCTGGCTCCTGGCTGTCCTGACCCCTGGGTCCACATGCCTGAGGCCTCCTGTCCTTAGTCTGCTAAAGTTTGGCCCTGCATCTCCTCTCCCTGCCCCATGCTCAGGCCCTGCTAGGCCTCACCCAGGCCCGGCCCCTTCTGCTGCCACAGTGCACACAGGGACATGTCCCACCCTGGTCTCTTCTGGGGGCTCTTTGTGGACCCCTACTCAGTCTGAATCATCACAGCAAGCTCGTAAGGCAGGTGTTCATCCCTGTCTTATAGAGGGGGAAACCGAAGCCAAGTGAGGGAAAGACCTTGCCCACGGCCATGCAGCCAGGGCAGGGCTAGAGCCCAGGATGGCTTTCCGGTTCTGTGTCCTCAGGCACTCAAGCAGCCTGCAGTGGCCTCGCCTAGATTCCTGGCCACTCTCCCCGCAATCTGCCTGTCCTTGCATGCCTCTGTTCAAAGCTTCCTGCTCCATCCCAGTGCCCACTGGACCTCGCCTGCCCGCGGGCCCCCGGCCAGCTTGGCCAGTGTGGCTGCCATCGTGGACTCTGTGTCCGGGCCTTGTGCCCATGTCGACTGCTGAACTGAGCCCAAACACAGCGCCCCTCTATCGATCTAAAGGGATTAAAAAATCCATAATGCAGGGCACCTGGGCAGCTCCTGATTTCCGCTCAGGCCATGATCTCGCGGTTTGTGGGATCGAGCAACGTGTCAGCGCAGAGCCTGCTTGGAATTCTCTGCCCCTCCCCCCACTCATGCGCTCTCTAAACAAACAAACAAACAAACAAACATACATACTGTAAAAAATCCGTAACGCAGACTGAAATTAAAGAGATACAAAGGTGCAGTTAGAGCTGAGTTAATCTCTTTCCTCTTTGGGGGCTGGGAGGGAGGGCAGTGGTCTCACAGCCAATTCACCGGCAGCAGCATGAGGAGTTCAAGGTGTCCCTGACAAGGGCTGGGACACAGTGCAGGGCTGGTCTGAGGGAAGCAGGCACCCCGCCCCTTAGGGCCACAGAGGCAGAGACTCTCCAGGGCAAGTTTAGGAATGCTCTGATGTGCCTCAGTGTGGGCTCTGTTGAATCCTGCCATACCCTTCATGGCTTCTGTCCTCACTGCCGCCCTGGCAAGCAGGCACCACAGTCCCATCCCGCAGCTGTAGAAGCTGAGCCCATGGCTGAAATAGGCCCCCCTCTCCACGTGGTGTTCCTTCTCCTGCAGCATAGGGCAGCAGGGTTGACAGATGGCTGTTCCAGGGGACCTAGGATGAAGCCTCACAGGCCCTGCCTTCCTTCTGGGATTCCTGGTATGTCTGTCTCCCCCACTGAACAGACCTCTCTGGGCAGGGCTCTCTGGACCCTCTTCCACCCTGGCTCTCTACCAGAGAGAGTGCTGGATCAGACAAACTCACTTGCTGTGTGACCCTGGGACAGCCAGTCAACCTCTCTGAGCCTCAGCATCCTCATTACCTATTCTCCCCAGTAGGGTGCTTCCTGCCCTGGCTTGGTCCCATTTCCCCTAAGCTCTGCCACACCACGACCTCCTGACAGCTCTTGGGGTTTGGGAAGAGGTGCTTCACTAGTCTCATGGTACATCTGGTGCCTCTTGAGGCCCATGCACTTACACACGCCATGCTGTTTCTTGGCCCCAGGCTGTGCTTTCCCGTTTTCCTCCACTGCACAGAGTTCCGCCTCCACCTGGGGAACTCCTACTCATTCTTCCAGGCCCAGCTCAAATCGTGCTCCTGGGAGCCTCCCCAAGGAGAAGCAGCATTCTCCCTAGGCTGTCTGCCACAGAGCTGGGTCCCCATCCTTCTGGAAGAAAGCCCTGTGGCCGAGTTCCAGGAGACATGTGGGGCGGACAGAGGAGACAGCCTCTGGATTCAGACCCACCTGGAATCAGATGCGGGCTTTCCCACATGCCAGCTCGTGACCCTGGGCCTCATCATTGGTAGCAGGCCACCCTGCGTCACTGACCTGTGTGTGTGTGTTGGGGGTTGGGGTTCTGCTGAAAAGGTGCTATGTGCACCAAGTGAAACTTACAAACTGTACAGAAGGAGACGGGACAAAGCAAACCTTCTCTTCTCCCCAGCTCCTCTCCCAGAGAGCACCATGGGCATCAGCTTTGGGAAGCTGTCCTTGCCTGGAGAAGCACATGCATAATATCCCTGCCTTTCTTATTTTTAAAGCCCTCTACGGGTTGCACAGCAGACGTCTGTAGCTCCATTTGTCTTCCTGTTGCAGAGGAATCTGGTCCTTGGACCCCTGAGGCACGTCATAGCCCTCCTCCCCGCATTCCAGGAAAGCCCTACCACATACATGTGAGACCTGAGCATCATCCCCATGGCCCTTCCCTAATACCTGTAGTATCTCCCACGCAATGCCCTGGAGAACTTTCTAGAATGCAAGGCTCTCCTGCTTGAGCCCTTCTGGGCAGCCTCACTCCTGAAGGAAAATGTCCAGACCACCTGGTCTGATGCCTAAAGCCCTCCTGCCCCATGCTGGGCACTGAGCACACATCTTGGGTTGGGCCTTTCCAGGGCCGGGGGTGCCTCTGGTCCATCGCTGAGTCCCCAGACCTGGTTCCAGGATGTCTGCTGGGTTGACATAAACCACACAGAGCTGTAGGTGGCCAGCTTTTCTAGAAGTGTGTGCTGCAGAAGGGAGCCTGGGATGTTCCCTTGGCTTGGACCCCACAGGGGGTTCTCCTGTTGCTGGCTGTCTCTGAAAGCATTCCAATGGCCAGACCTCGCTGTCTCTTCTTGAGAGTGACCTTGGGCCTCCCATCTCCTGAGAGGGATTCTGCTCTCTTTCAACTCCGAGATTATTCCTGGTGGTCCCCAAGGCCTCTCTCTGGTGTGTGAGAAAGCCTAGAAGTGGCAAAAACCCCATTTTCCTTCCTACGGCCCTGCCTCTATCTGGGATCACAGAGCTCCTGGTTCCCAGGACTTAGAGTTTTCAAAAGAAGCCAATGAATTTTGTAGTTTCTGATAAATAAAAGCAGAGGGTGTGGCCTGAGCTGTGCTCTTGGAAATGTCCACCATGCAGCTCAAGGGAAGCTGTCCCCATTCCCCAGGAACCCAAGATTGGAGCTGCGGGTGGTTGGATCTGATGCTGAACAGATTCCCGGGGCAAACACAGAAACCCATGTGTGCACATTTGTAGGGCAGATGGTGCCAGCTGTCCCTGGGGATGGAGCTGACCCACAGCCATGGCCCTGGTCTGTGCAGGTGGCTCTGGGCTCATCTCTGATGACATCTAGGCAACAAAGCTCTGCTCAGATCCCTGAATTCCCTGTCTGGGGAAACAGCTGGCCCTTAGAGAGGCTGCTGGGTGACCAGTGGTCACTGGGAGTCACTGAGGAGGGGCTTCAGTGGGGCAGAGGAAGGAAACAGTCTGGCTTTGGAGCCAGACGGACCTGCCTGGCTTGGGGAAGTGAACTGATCCCTCTTATCCTGGGGAAGGCTGGGCCCTGGGATGTGAACCCCCAGAGGACAGGCCCTGCCTGTAGCTACCCTTGCTCAAACTGGTACTGCCTTGCTCAAACTGGTATCAGGGAAACTGTCCTGCAGAGTGTGTTAAGAGGCTTGCCTGGGGAAGAGGTTCGCTGGTCAAGTAAGTTTGAGAAACACCGGGTTACATGCTGTGAAATAGGTTTCTTTCCTGCAAGACTTGTCTGAACTATCATTCTGCCCATGGGTCTCTGGAAGGGCAGTGTTCCCAGCCTCACTGGGAGGCTGTGTGGACCATCTATGAACTGGGCATTTCCATGGGCTGGAGAAAAGCCCAAGCCTAGCTCTGGGTGCTCTTAGGGGAGGAGAAACACTGCAGGGATGGGTGAGGGGCTGGACTGAAGGAAGCCAAGGACAAGCATGGGCTGGAGGGCATGGTCAGGCTGGACTACGGTGGAGCAGGATCCAGGCTGAGTGTCCTAGCCAACAGCAAGCCAGTTTTGCACAGCAGAGGGCCATCTGGGGAGCTGAGAAGTCTGGAACAGCAGAGCCCCAGCCTGGGTGGAGGCACACCCTTGGTGGCGGGGGTCCTATTCCATCAGGGCAGCCCTCCCCTGCCGCAGACTGTGGGTGTCTCCCACAAGAGGAGTGGGAAGGAAGGCACTTGGGGCAGCCCACGAGTGAAACCCTCTCTCCGAACCTCAGCTTCCACAGAACAGGTGATCCTGAGGGCCAGACGCCAGAGCGCTGCGCCCACAGGCACTCAGTTCCCTCCAGCTCCCTCTCCCGCCTGATCAAAGCCATGGAATTCACCAGAGGTTTTCAACACCTTCTGCCCTCCACGAAACCCCACAGCTGTTTACAAGGCTCAGCTCTGCTTTAAACCACTCTTGCCCCATGCAGATCAGCAGAGCTCTGGCACGCTTTCCGGATGCGTGAGGGGCAAACAAAAACCCTGGGCGGTGTGCGGGCTTGGCTCCTTGCTGCACTCAGGGGCCTGAGAGTCCCGGAGCCTCAGTTTACTCATCTGTAAAATGGAGAACATGTCCTCCTCTCAGATGACAAGTTCAAGATGAGTCCCAGGTCTGTCTCCTCTCCCCTCCTCCTCTCCCAGACCCACCAAAGACACGAGACCCTGGAGGTGAGCTGACACGGAGGTGGGGTCTGCATTGGCTCTTGGAGGGGCAGTCCTGCGGAGTGACCTTGTGTGGTCCTCTGACTCAGTGGCAGACCGTGGGACTCTGGCTGTGCCTTGGTGGGTCTGCTCCCTCCCACACTGAATAGATTTCCTAAGCAGGGTTCTACAGAGTCATCTTTTGAGAAAAATGAACTAGAGTGGCAAAGGAGGGAAGGTTTCTTAGTGAAATAAGTTTGGGACGTGGAGTCTGCTGGGCTCCAATCTCTGGTGCCTCGATGTGCATTGGCCCCGGGGGAACCCTGAAGCAAAGGCTGCTGTTTACCCCACACTGGGGGCTGGCTCTGTTCTTCTCCGTTAGCTGTGCCTCAGGACCCCCAACGTGCGAGAGTTCTCTGCTGAGCTGACCCAAAATCACTAAACCGGCGTGTTTAGATGCAGACAAGGAGTAAATGCTCAGACTGGCTGGGGCTGGGTGTCCGTCTCGCTTGCTGGTTGTAATTCATGCGGATGGCTCCCGTCAGGGAACGGAGCCTCCAAATTGCACCGGGATGGGGCCCCTGGATGAGGGGGCTTACCAGGATTATCAGTCCAGGGACCAGTAATTATGGCCCAGATGTTGACAATTCATCAAATTACAAGGCTGTTGGGGCCTGGGGTCCTCAGCCTGGGACATGCACATTCCTGTGTGAAGGCTCCCTCATTAGAGTGGGTGGGCAGACCCCTCGGGGCAGGTCAAATGTGGTTCTGATTTCTCAGACCAGGCTCCTCACACACACGGACCATGGCAAGACTGTCCGGGTTTAGCAATTTCCCAGACTTGAATTCCGCCCTAGGGAAAGAGAGGACCCTCACTTCTTGGGTCCAGCCTGGCTGGTGCCCTGGTGCAGGCACACGGTTCCTCCCCGGGGACCTCTTCCCAGGATTTGGGGCATTCTGTAGAGTCACCAATAAATTGCATCCCAAGCCAGCAAGCCATGAAGACTCCAGCTGGGTGGGGTTCTGGGAACCTGCTGAGGTTAGGGGCTTGCCCAAGCTGCCACCCCCCCGCCCCTACTCTTGGTCCGTATGGTGAAGCAGTGGCCTACAGCCAGCTTTGGCTTGGTGTGTATAGTTAAAACACCAAAACTAGAACCGAAACCAAACTCACTGAATTAGTTGCAACATTTAAAAATGGTGACATTTCATATCAACATCCCGAGTTTGTACTTTTCTAGAAAAAGTGAAAGGTGGTACACCCTGGGGTCTGCATGCCTGGCATGATCGGCTGAGTCAAGTGCTCGTGGAGGGCCACAGGCTCTGCCCTGCCCTAGTGCTCCCCACCGGGCCCACTGCCCCGTCCAGATAACCTGTCAGTTCTGCAGAGGCATCTAGGTTGGTAACCCTCAGCTTAGAAAATCTCCCGGGTCGGGGCGTCTGGGTGGCTCAGTTGGTTAAGTGTCTGACTCTGGATTTCGGCTCAGGTCATGATCTCACGGTTCGTGAGTTGGAGCCTCATGTGGGGCTCTGTGCTGACAACTCGGAGCCTGCTTGCAATTCTCTCTCACTCTCCCTCTCTCTTTCTCAAAATAAAGAAATAAACTTAAGAAAAAAAAAAGAAAGAAAATCTTCTGGGTCCCTTTCAGCTCTACGATTCCGTGAGGCCGGGAAGCCAGCTGGCTTCTATTTTGGGGAAGGGCATGCTCAGTATATCCTGTGCACACTGGAAGCAATTATACATATGTCCATATTATACATCATGGCTGGGAGAGGTGGTGCTATGCCTTTGAACCGATCCCCAAATACCTGCTTAAATTACACATTTGCGAGTTTCATGATTACCCTGTCAGGTAGCAGGAAAAATCGTTCCTGGGTGGGGTGAAGGGAGGAGTCAAGAGCCCTGACTCCCAGTGCATGTGGGACAATGGAAGATGGCCAGTGAGTTGGGCTGTGTCCATCTGAGAGGCCTCTGGCCTCCTGTCTCAGGCTCAGGCACTCTCAGTGCTACTCTTGTGGAAGGGCCTGGAAGTAGTAGACAGGTAGGGGCACCCATTTTGGTGGCAGACAGTGCTGGGGCGGGGATCTAGTGGGACCGAGCGGCCGACTAGATGATGATGGTCGGAGTGTGGCTTGACCTGCATGACGGAGATGGTCTAAGGGAGGCAGAAGGTACAACAGAGAAACCAGGAGACAGAATGACAGAGACAGCTCACAGCGGACACTGAAGGATCCCTGGTGTCCTGGCCAGGCCCAGGCCACACCCTGCTCTGCCCTCCTGCTCCTCAGCCTAAGTCTGCTGGGCCATCTGCTTGCTTCCTCCCAGCGTCACTCAGGTTTGACTTTCCAGCCTCTCTGGTCGTCACCCCCTGGTCTGTGGGATGGGCCCTCCACAGTTTCCAGAGAACACAATTATCACCCACTGGGAATGAACTGCTGGGGACCCTTAAGAATCCAGAGGTTTTGTGCAAAATTTGGAGCTCTAACTTCTCTTGAAATATTGGAAGCTGTGATAATGATCAGCGTGCATGGGCTGAATGGGGTAGGGGGCCCTTTAAGTGGGGCGTGTGCCCCCCCCCCCCCCCCCGCTGGCCCACATAAGGAAGGCATCAGTGAATGCGTGAGCCTGCATTTCTAGCTCTGAACCAGTTCTCCAAACTGCAGACCTCTCTCTAGTCCTGCACCTGCCCCTGCCTAGGACTTGGCCTCTCTCCCACACCAGCCTCCACTAGCCTCCCTGGCTCCGCTCCTCATGCCCAGCCTTCCTGCATGGCAAAGGAGCGGGATGTCCTTGCTACGTCCCCTCCCTGAAGACCTTGGAGCCAGCTGCCTAACTCCCCGAAGCCCAGCCTGTTTCCTCCTCTGGAAAGGAGGGGTGTGGTGTGGATGGAATGGCCACCCGAATGTGACAGTGCCCTGCCCGGAGCTTGGTGTACAGAGGGTGCCAGAGGAAAGTGGTTTAATGAACGACTGGAGTGCCCTGGGCCAGTTCTGGGGGCGAGAACTAAGGAAATGGGAGCTAAAAGCTAAAAACCCCTTGCCTTATTATTCCCATTTCACAGGCGAGGAAACTGAAGCTTAGGGGAGGCCAGGCATGGTCACGAGCCTGAATCCTGCGTGCTTTCCACCTCACCATCCCCCTCTGGCGTTAGCAGTGCCTGGCAAGTACCCCCAAAGCCAGCCTCCCCAAGCTGTCCCCATCCTGTCCCCAAAGAGGCCCTATTGGTGGAACAGCCCCCTTGTGGGAAGACCAACCTCTCCTTAGACGCCCTTTCTGAGAAGTGGGTGTGCCACCATTGCACACCTCCAGTGACGGGGAACTCACTGCTTCCCGGGCAGCCTGATGGGTTTGCCAAGTTTTTATGTACTTCCCATCCTTCCCAGGTTGGATGCCATTGCCAATTCCCTCCACCTTGCGGCCCCTGGGGAGGCAGCCAACCAGCTCAAAGGTGCTGGGTGCTTCAGGGTCACTGGCCTCTTGAGCTTTCCTCCCACCCCACCCCCCCTTTCCCCTGCCAGCCTGGCTTGTTCTCTGTTCTCTGTGTCCTCTCTCTGGCCACTCCTCTGCCACTCCCTTTGTGAGAGAACCTCCTTGTCTTCTGACCTTGGCTCACACCTCCCTTCCTCAGGGCAGCACCCCTGACCCCCACCAGGCCAGCCTCGGATTGCAGGTGGTCACAGTAACCCATACCCCAGGCCTGACCACGGCGCACAGTGAGGTTGGAATCCCCAAGCGCTTTGAGTCTCTCTCCCAGTCAACCATAACTCCATCCAGTAGGGACCCCTTGGATGTTTGTGTTGCCATTCCATACCAAGTGTCAAACACAGTCTTTCGTACGTAGTGAGAACACAATATATAGTTGTTGAAAGAACCAACTGTCAAGTGGATGCCTCTAGGAATGAATGATCAGTTTCCCACTGCCTCCGGTGCCAGAACCTGGGATCACACCAGAGGGCGCTCTTGACCTGCTGAAGGCTGCCCTGGGTACCTGAGGACTCCTGTCCTCTGGCCACAGCCAGGGTGTTGTGCACTGGGGACACTGGCCCGAGAGGAGTTCCTTCAGCCTTGGGGGCTCCTCCTGCTGAGGTCAGTGACCATCACGGTGGCAGGAACTGTCACTCACTGGACCCAGCTTGTGTGCCCAGCACTATGGCTCTCGTGAGGTCATCTACCTGGCTGCCCTGATAGCCAAAGACAGGTTAGGGATGTGACTGAGACCACATGGTCTATGGAGTACCAAAGCCCATTCTCTTTCCATCGCATGAGCAAGACACGGTCCAGTCCCTAATTTCAGATTTCAGGAGGAGCTGGCTGGACCACCTTTGTACCCAAATAACTGCCTTCTCTCAAATTTATTTCCTTGGAAGGCCTGAGTTTGCCTCGGTGACCTGGTGCAGGTCTGCCAACAAGCTCTTCCGTACAAGGCAGAGAAGTGCTTTGCTGCTTTGGGGATGCTGGGAAGAGGTTCAGCCAGCAATCAGCCTGGAGAGTGGCCCTCTGCAAAGGTGTCACCACAGGTACACCCTGCAAAGGGCCCCCTGCCACCCCCCACCCCACAGGACTATATGCTAAGTGCTTTCCCAGAGCTGAACTTGGGGAGAAGGTTGATTATCTAGCGCTGGGGGCTCTTGGCTACTGCCAGGAAGATGCAAAAAGCTTCAGAGGGTAAGCAAGGCATCTGGAAACCCCACATGAGATGATTGAAAGGACTCTGGGGACACAGTGTGAGCCTGAGGCCACGGGCCTGAGTCAAGGAGCGCCTACCCTGGGCTGGTGCAGGACCCTGCGGAGGAAATCCCAGGGAGGTGGCCCTTTCCCTCGGGCCCAGCTGTGTCTCCCTGAGGTTCCAATCTGGGGGCCATTATTGGGGGCTCAGGAAGCCTCCTTTCATCCCATCCCCGCTCAACCCGGAATGTGGGGAGCTGGGGAGCATCACTGCAGGGGGCAGATGAAAATGAGATGTAGGTTGTCGAAATCTAAAAACAGATGAATTTGGAATATTACAGATGAATCATTTAACTAATTACATTTTTACAATCAAAGCTGTTTTTGAACTTGGAGAGTGCAAGAAAGCATATGAATGTGTGGTGCTCTGTGGCCCACCCCCCCTTTTTTTTTGTTCACTTGATTAAATCCACACGGTCCAACAGAGGTTTTCATTTCAAAATTGGTCCCAGGCTGAGACCCTGTCTCATATGCTACATTTCAGCTCAGAGCTATGCTTTCCCTGGGACCTAGGCTGTCGATGCACCCATTGCTGATTCTGGAGACACAGGGCAAATCCTGCCCACTGCCCCCAGCCCCAGTCTCCAGAGCATCGTCTGCGAATTATTGCCACCGCCTCCTATCTGGGCCCCCTTCCTCCAGTTTCTGTCCTGTAGTCAGGGAGGTCTCTCTAGTATAGACACCTGTCCACATCACTAGGGGCTTCTGTGGCCTCCGAACTCTGCTGCTGGGTGGGTGGGGGCCCTGCACTCAGCTTCAGGCCCCCAGAGTCACTGGCCAGGGGACCAGGACCACATTGCATGCCCCTCCCCCCCCCCCCCCGTGTTAATAGTGTCCACGTTTTCACTAGGCCAAGCCTCACACTTCGCCAATGTGGACACTGGGGCTCAGAAGGCCTGAGAGATTGCCGGAGCAGGGGTGGGGTCTCCATCACCATAGTTCCCTGGCTGGGCCACTGCTCTATTCAGCTGCCCCCTGGCCGGGGAAACAGAATTGCACATTTCATCAGGAGGGGATGCTTTTCTTCCTAATTTCTAACAGTAGCTATGAGACGGACCTATGAGTGAGGAATAGGAAGGAACGTGGGCTGAAGAAATGGATTCCTGTCTTTAAGTTAGACGTGGTTTTCCATTTTGTTTTTTAGGGAGAGCAGGAAAGGGTCTTAACAATCTGATAATGGGGGTGGAATGGGGCATGAGCTCCAGGGCCGGATAAAAGCAAGGGGTGAGGACGAGAAACAGAACATTGACTCCAAGTACCTGTTTCCCTGAGTGGTAAGAGAAGAAGGACCCTCCTGCCCACGTGCAGACAGTCCTGAGCCCCCAACTGCTGCTGTGACCTGCTTCCTGATAGGATGGGTGGAGTGACAGAGGAGTCCCCAGCCTGTGTGCTAAGCCAGGCTTTGTCTTGCGGGTGGGCCTTGGGTCTCAGCCAAGTGCTGTTAGCCTCTGAGCTCAGCTTCCTCATCTGTCAAGTAGGGAGGAGACCATCGACCTCCCAGGGTGAGAGCAAGCGGTCAGAAAGTACACTTGCTTCCCTGGCCTGTTGGAGGGGCTTGGGTGGAGGCGGGGTGGGAGTTGACCG
Organism: Leopardus geoffroyi; assembly: GCF_018350155.1. NCBI lineage: Eukaryota > Metazoa > Chordata > Mammalia > Carnivora > Felidae > Leopardus > Leopardus geoffroyi. The sequence continues at coordinate 91,816,096 of NC_059326.1, read as the reverse complement.
TCCTTTCTCCCCTCAGGAGGGGGGAAGTCTCTGAGCCCTTGGCAAGGCAGCTTGTGGTTTCTATAAACACGAAGCCAAGTTTCCGTGGCCTCCGGCCTCAGTCAGTCTGTTATCCTACAAGATGCTACTCCGCACAGCTCTGGAGATCTCTCTGGCATCACGGTCCACTGTTTCCCTCTCATTTGCCTGCTTGTGGCCTTGTCAAGGTCGTCCCAACCTCATGACTGCATGCACTTGCTTTTTTCCTCCAGGAACACTTGCCCCACAAGATCTCTGCATCTTTTTCACCATTTAAGTCTCAGCTCAAATGTCATCTTCCCCAAGGGACTTCTGATGATTTCGTCTCAGCTATACACACCCAGGTAGGTACCTGGCGGGCACTCTCAATACGTCCCTGCCTTATTCTCTTCCTAGCACATTTCCTGTCTGTCGGTGTATTGGTTTCCTGGTTTATTGTTTCTCTCCCCTTGTCTCTCTTGTTTGGTGCTGGTCCGAGGACCCAGGAAAGCATCTGGCACAGAGTCATTGACTGACGGTTTAGTGGGCACGCTCCCCCACCCTAGCCTCGCTGGAATTCATCATCTCCATGCACCTCTAGCCTCACAACCTGACGCTGTCCTCATGCATTCAAATACATGGAACTTAAGCTCTGTAACATATACCCAAAACACATTTTTCGAGAAATGTTTAAGTTGCACTCGGAGGGTGTAAAGCAAACCAGAAAGTCACAAAACCTCAATGTTAAGAGTCAAAAAACCCAAAACACCAAAGAGGAAGAGTTTTGATGCTGTAATTAGCAGATGGTGAGAGTCTGATGTTTTCTGTGCAAAAGTCAAGGTGTGAGCAAGATTGAGCCTTGCATGACACGCCTTTTGCATCTTGGACAGAAGCCACGGTTTGGAGAGAAAAAAAGGCTTGTGATAAGAAATACCCAGGAAGACACAGTGACCCCTAACTGTTCCTCTCTCTCTATCCCATGGCAAACTGGTTGTGTAGGTCCCCCTCCCCCCACATCTCTCCAAAGACTATGACTGATCTCATTCATCTCTGTGCCACCCCAGTACCCAGCACAGGGCATGACACCTTCCAGATTCACTGAACAGAGTCAAGCCTCCTATGTATGAGATGTCAAAAGTCACTTTATTAACATAAATGCTGGTTACTATCCCAAAATGCAAGGAGAGTGAAGTGCCTAGGGCTCCTCTGTGGGTCCCACCCTTGACTCACAATGTTCAAAGCTCAGAATTCCTCCTCGGCTGCTGATTCTATGATGTCCCTGGACCAACCGGAATCCGGAAGCTCTCAAAAATGTTGATTTCCTCCTTAAACTATACCTGCAATTCTAAGCTCTACCACCAGGTGGCAGTTAGGTCTATGCAAACTTTATTAAACCTAGTTTAATCTCAAAGACTACATGTACTGCTCATTAAAATATATCCTAAATTAAAACAGGATACATATATGCACATTTTTTTCAACTTATCATATTGGCATAGATTTAAAAGTATGATAATACCCACAGTTGGCCAGGGTTTGGGGAAATATGCAACATTTGTAAGCTGTTGGTGGGAATGTAAATTAGAAGAGCCTCCAGGGGGCCAATCTGGCAATACACATCAAAAGCCTTCAACATGTGCAAACCCTTTGGTCCAGCAATTCAACTTCTAGACATTTCTCCTAAGGAGATAATCATGGAAATACACCTAAGTTTCTTCCCAGGATGTTGACCATAGGTGTAAAAGATTGTCAAATAAACACTATAACTTGGAGAAGGCTTAAAAAAATTATACAGATGATAAAATACTATGTAGCTCTTACCTTCTAGAATTTTTTTCTTAATTTTAAAAAATGTTTATTTTCAAGAAAGAGAGACAGAGAGAGAGTGTGAGCAGAGTGGGGACAACAGAGAGAGAGGGGAGACACAGAATCTGAAGCAGGCTCCAGACTCTAAGCTGTCAGCACAGAGCCCGACGTGGGGCTTGAACTCATGAACTGCCAGATCATGACCTGATCCAAAGTCGGATGCTTAACCAACTGAGCCACCCAGGCGCCCCTAGAATTCTTAAGGATGTGGATATACCATCTTAAGGATGCTATATTAAGTAGGAAAAAAAAAACAAAACCAGGCTCCCTCCAAAGAAGTATGTCCAGTAATCCCATTTTTAGACTAATAAACGTAAAAACAAACTCACACATAACAAATACTGAAAGGACAACCACCAAAATATTGAGAAGACTAATCTGTGGGTGGTAGGATTACGGATGATCGTTTTTTCCTTTTTTGTGCTTTTCTCTATTTTGGGACAGTTTTATAATAAACATACTTCTGTTGTCATCAGCAGGGAGCTATTAACGAACTCTCCCAGCAGCAAGGACAGGCTGGCCTCTGTGTAAGGGGGCTGTGCACAAAGTGACCCTGGGCCCTTGTCAGTCCACAACCTGCCCCACAGTCCTGTGCCTTGGTTCCTATGCCCCAGTCTCCTGACCTCAGCTCTTAGGTCCACATATGGTCCTGGTTTCAGCTGGTCTCACTCAGGGGGAGGGGCCAGCCTCGAGTAATCCAGAACACACAGCCAGCATGCTCTCCACCATGACCCTCCTGCCTGATATTTTTCTTGCTCTTACTTCCCTTTAGGAAGTGACATGTTTTTAACACAAAAAAAAAAGATCCTCCCTGAGGCTGGTCCCAAAGTTTACTGAACTGCAGAAAAACACCTTTTCCTAAAACTGTTTTCAAAGCCATTTTCCATACACTGCCAGTGAATGTTGGTGGATTAGAATGATTTCCTAAGCTGGGCTTTCCTTCTCTTGAGGCTTTCCTTGGTGAGGAAAGATGGTGACATTATGGAGGGTCTGTCGTATGCCACGTTGCATGGACGCTGCATTCGTTACCCTATTTTAATATTCCACCTCTGTACGTATCATCGCCACAGATGCTCAGAGGCCAAGTACCTGCCCGAGGCCATAGGGCTGAGCCAGCATCCTGAGTTGGGTCTGAATGACTTCAAGCTTGTGGATACTCAGTACACAAAGTGCCTCTTAGGTGGCCCGGGTCCCTCCAGCTGTGGCAGTCACTCTAATCTCTGGGATGACCACATGGAACCCTCCATAAGCACACCCCAGGCTGGGAGCCAGGCCCTCCACAGGCCAAGAGATCTGAATTTCAGGCCAAAACACAGGGGCCCCTCGAGCCTGCAGGAGGCCCTCCCACCCACCTCCTGCCTGCACGGGCATGCTTTCTCTCCTACAGAAGAAGAGAGGCAGGGTGTCACCTCTACCCTGTAGGCCTCATGGAAGGGACTGCCCAAATGGTACCACCAGAACAAGGCTGCTTGGGGGCACCTGGGTGGCTCAGTTGGTTAAGCATCTGACTCTTGATTTCAGCTCAGATCATGATCTCATGGTTCATGAATTCGAGCCCTGCATTGGGCTCTGTGTTGACATCGTGGAGCCTGCTTGGGATTCTCTCACTCCCTCTCTCTCTGACCCTCCCCTGCATTCTCTCTTTCTCTTGAAAAAATAAGAAAAAAGAACAAGGGTGTGTGGAGGAACACAGCTGGAATGAGCTGGCTCCGGGTGCTGAAAGCATGATTACCCTGGACGCAGCAGCAGGCAGGGCCAGCCCAGCCAGGGAAGATGTTCATATCTGTATGAAAAGGGTGGTGTACATTCAAACCGCCATCAGGTGACCTCAGGAAAAGGGGTGCCCCAGCCCTGTACACTCGTGGGTATGTTACCAGAGATTTTGACAGGGTCCCCTTACCCTTCACCTGGCCCCACCAGGCAGTGGGGAAGGATAGCTGGGCCCTAATCTACTTTCTTCCCAGGAAGCTCAGAACTTAACACACTATAAGCACATTCATCCCCTGGCTTCCCCTCCCCCAATTCACAGAGTCCCATCTCTGGCCCAGGCTGGGTACCAAGTCCCTCCTCACATGCTAACCCTCAGGCTTAATTCCCTGGCAGCCCTGTAACAGCCCCAGTCACCTGTCCACCTTTGGTGTCTGGAGGCTCCAGGCATGACCTCACTTCACCTGAACCTCACCGCCCTCTTCACAGGGAGGGAAAGGGAGACTTAGATCAGCGAGTGGTAAAGATGGAATTCAAACCCTGGCTCCACCTGGACCTGGTGGCTGGTCTGGAACTCCTGTCCTTTACCTGGAAAAATGCATCAACCAAAATCTTCTCTTATGCCAGGGAGAAGGGAGTCAGGGAGTCACCCTGTGCTCAGAGGGGCCAATAAGGGGGGAAGAGGGACAAAACCCATTGACTCAGCCTGCTCTCCTTGAGATGCCCAGCTAGGAGGCACTATAAGCCCAGGTCTGCCAGGACTACTCTCCACAGCCTCCTGGGAAGGTGGTTCCTGCAGGACTGGGGGAGCCCCCCCCCGGGGAGGCCCCCCCCCCCCACCTTCCATCACCAGCCCATCCAGACTCTGGCCAGATCTGGTCATTACTGAGGCCTCTGAATCAACCAACATTCTCCTCCGTGCACCTTCCTGACCTGAAGGCACAGAACAACTCTGTCGCCCAACTGTATGGTCCCACCATGCTCTCCTTCCACCAGGTCACCCCCCTGCTCTGATACATCAGGACTTCTGGATGCCATGGCTGTGGTCCTTAACCTCTCTGAGCAGGACTGGACGGCCACACAGCTACATCAAATTTTGCTTTTCATGCAGCACTCACCCAGCCTGGGCGGGGCACGTTGACTGCAAGTATAAGCCAACTTCTAGGTTTAATTCAAAAGATCTGAGAAGGCGATGACACCACAAAGACCAAACTGGAATCAAGCAGTCTCCCGTTCCTGAGTGCTGACAAGACTCGGTGGCCTGGGAAGGACAGCCCCCTGCCCACTGGGAAGAGGCTGGCAGCCAAGCCAGCCAGGGGGAGGGAGACGGGGTGGGGGTGGGGGGAAGGGGCACTCCACAGCCAAGGGCTGGACCCTCAGTGCAGGGCTGATGGTCTGAGAAGCAAGAGCATTGGGGGGCGATCCAGGATGCCAAGGAGGCTCCTTCTTGAGCCTCTCTGCTTTGCCTGCAGGATGGCTGGAGCAGCGGACGTTCCCACCAGGCCAGCCCTGCAGGTCTGCACATCCCTCACCTTCCTTCTCAGAGCTAACGCTAATCCCCTCCAAAGAGAGACCTCAGCCACTGAAAGCAGAAGAGGGGGAGGGGGCAGGAGCGCAGACAGAGTTAAATAAAGGCTCAGAGGAAGAAGATCAGCTTGAGAAAAAAGGGCACAAAGAGCAAAAAATAAACGGCAAATTACCGGGTAGCCATCTCGTCCTGATTGCCCCTGTGGTAATTAATACGTCATTAATAATCAGACTTTCAGCAGAAAACCATATGGCAACACTTATAACTCAATCAGGGCCCCTGATCCCCCCACGTTGTGCGGGGTTTGCAGCAAAGGCTGATGGTTGGTAATGACTCCTGGGGGGGGGGGCACACGCTCGGGGCTCCGGCGGGTCTGGGAGACGGAGCACCCATTTCCTGCCTCTTGGAGCCAGGCTGGAAGGGCCACCAGGGCACACACCCACATGATTCAGGAGGGACACATGGTGAGGACCACACGGGGATGTGGGATTCTGAAGGGTGGTGTCACAACCACCATGGAAAATGCTCCCTAAATCGGGACTAAAGGGCAGAAATGGCTCTTCCTGCCTGTCACCACTGGGAGGGAGTAGACTGGAGGAAGACAGCCTTAGAAGCCACAGATATGGGGGGGTGGGGAGTGGCATTTATTGCTACTGGATGCCCCTACCGGCTCAGAGCACTGACTGTCTGGCCTGTGTCCCACACATCAGCATCCATCTCAGGCTGCAGCTTGAGATTTCTGCATTTGTTGAATACATTTAATAGTTTAACAGCCAAGTCAAAAAAAAAAAAAAAAAAAAAAAGAAAAAGAAAAAAGAATCAGTCCACTGCCCTCTGCATTACGCACTTTAGCAAGTTCGCACAGGCTAGCCTCATGTGACAGCCAGGAATGACTCAACAGGGAGAAACTGCTCGTGGCCAATAAATCTACACATTTCTTGCTGGCTCGCTTTCTGGCTCAGCGTGGTGCTGCTACATGCATGGAGAAGCCCAGATTCCGAAGGGTGCCGATTGGGACGTGAATCATGGTAAGTGGAAGTCAAAAATAAAACTGATCATCCGAAAGGAATTCCTTTAGAAGGTTCATTTTGGCTCAGTGTGCTCCTTGAATTGATTCGTCAGGATTCACTGGGCTCTGAAAAACCACCAAGATGAATCAAAGGCACACTAGTCACGTGTCTTGGAGGAGGACAGGGATTTCCGGGGCGCTGACCACCACCCACCCCTGCTCTCCTTGCTGCCCCCTGGCGGCCGGCCCCCCTCCCGCGCATCCTCCTCGGACCCAACACCCTCCCTGGCCAGTGGTGCTGGGCAGGGTTCAGCTGCCGGATCCAGAGGGTCAAACACATTGTGGCAAGTCAGGAAAATGGACCCCATTCTTCCTGGCATCTCTGCCTGACTCCGGAGCCCTTTGCGCCAAAGCATGTGAGACAAAAACATTTAAATGGATTAAATGCCGCGGAGCATTTAGAAAGTAGGGGCACAGTGCTTGCATTTCTGTGCACCAAGTGGAGCCAGAGACTCCGAGAGGAGCAGTCAGGATCGTGTCAGCTCTCTTGGAGGGCAAAACGGTCACAGAATGCTACAAGGCAAGTCAAACCCACAGAATTCTGTGCTTGTATTTGTCTACAAATTATAAAAAAAAATATGGCCCCTGTCCGGGACTAAGTTTTCTTTTTTTTTAAAGGACACAACACATCTAACTAAAAAAACTTATTTTCATGAAATAGCTACAGAAGAGAACGAAATGTCTTATCTTTCAGGAGCAGAGAGCATAATCCAGGACACTTACAGGAGGACCTGCAAAACACAAGCAGAGAAGCCCCAGTCAGCGTCAAAGGGAGAGAGGGTTCCCTTGGCCAGGCCGGCTCCTTCCTCAGCCGGCTGCTGGCCATCCCTCCTTGCAAGCCTTCACAGGTCCCAAAGCTAAGGGGCAGGGCAGAGGGGGTGCCTTTGCCCTCGCAGGGGCAGGGCTGGGCGTGTGGGTGGCAATGACATCCTGCATGCATTGGTTCATGCAAACATTTCACAAGGTTGCTGTTGATCCGCTGCTGGGGGCCCACCCGGGTCAGGTTTTGGCAAGCCAGGTAGGAGTCAGACCTGTTCCTGCTTGAAGAACCAATTTTGGTGCTCACCTGGGGTCAGTTCATTTCTATCGAAGGGGAGAGACGTGTGGGGGGAGAAAACATTTGGGGCAGAGGGAACACAGCGCTCCGAAGGGTTACACGTATGTGTGTGGCTGAGCGGACATGCATGGGGTACCCGTGGTTCAGCCCTGGGGTTAGGGGCGCCGGGTCTGGGTGTGTGTGGGGAAGCCGAAGGGGCTGAGTCCAGAAGACTCCAGAAAGGCTGAGTGCAGCACGCTGAGACCAGTCTTATAACAGATGAGGGCTCCTGGAGAATGTTCGTGAAACCCACAGGTGTCTTCACCTCATGGTGTGCAGACCGCACTGCATTTGACCTTTGCGAGAGGTGCAGTAAACATCCCCACTTGACACATAGCATAGAGGCTCAGGGAGAAAGAAGTGACTTGTCCAAGGCCACGCAGTTGGTTAGGAGTGGAACTCATCCCAGAAGGAGCTCTCCCAACTCCTGAACCCTACGTACTTCCCACTAAAGCCATGCTGTGGCCGTGCCAGCAACTACTCTTCTTCCTGCAGACCCTGGACCTCAGTCTGAATAGCGAGGCCGGCACAGGGAGGTGACACTCGGCCCTCAGTGGGCCGATGCGTGTTTATGGATCACCACCCATGAGCCGGGTCCCTCTGGGAGAGAGTAATGGGACACACTGGTAACAGTAAGAGGCAGGATCTCGGACTCACAGAATTTTCCTTGGAAGGATAGATGCTTAAGAAAACAATCATGCAGGGAGAAGCACAGGAAGCTCCCAGCACGTAAGAGGTACCCCAGCCAGGCCGGGCTGATTCAGGGCTGGAGGCTAGGCTGCGTCCTGAAGGTGAGAGAAGATTATCTCAGACAGGAAGGGGGAGGAGCTGTGTGACAAAGAAGGGAAGGAGGGGGCGGGGCAGGGATTTGAATGGTAGCGGGAGACAAGGAGCACTCATGGGTCCTGTAGGGAGCAGTGGTGGGAGGGGGCAAGAGTGGCAGTTGCCCCCACGTAGGTGATGGTGGCCTGGACTCGTGTGCTGACTGTGGAGATGGAAAGAAGTGAGTCAGAAGACACTTGTCAGTGGGGACCGACAGGACTTGCTCATCGGTTTAATGGCAGGGTGTGTGTGTGTGTGTGTGGGGGTGCATAGGGCATAGAAAAAGGAGAGACAAGACAGAGGCTTTTGGCTTGAAAAACTGACGTGTGATGGTGCTAATACCCAAGAATGGTATACGGGGGGCTGTGTGGCCCCTAAGTCCAGACTAGGGTGGGGCGGGGCGTTGGCCACCTGGACATCTGTACACCTGACTTCTCACCTTCTGCCAGGGACCTCGTGCCATATTTTCCCCGGGAAAGAAAATGCCCTGGATGGATGTACTTGCACCTGTGCCCAGCCTCCTGTCCGTGCCCCTGAGGTTATGTCAGAGGAGCTGACTGGCCCTATCTTCCCGGGCCCCAGCACCCACCACTGCCTTTCTCTCCCTGTTGCATCATCAGACTGACTTTCTCCAGCAGCTGGTTCCCAGCAGTTCTGGAACGGCTCCAATTCCTGTGCTCACATGCCCTCCTCTGCTCCGGCCTGGCTCTCCTCCCCCTCACTGCTGGGAAGAGGGGGTCTCCTGTCACTGCCTCTCCTTCCCTGCCTTCTACGCACCTTGTGACCCTCTGATATGGATTCCATCCCTCTCACCACCAAAATGGCTCTCACTGAGTCCGTAACCACCTGCTACCAAGGATTTCTCCTCCTCCTTCCACACTGCTAAGCCTGCCCTCCTTCTGGAAGCACTCTCTCCCTTTGGCTTCTAAAAGGTCATGTTCCTCCTGCTTCCTTGGTTGTTCAGCTGGCTCAGTCTCTCCCAGTCTCACACAGAGGCTCTGCTGAGCTCATGGCAAGGCTTTCTTCTCTTCAGTCTTCTCAGCTCATCTGTCCCTTCTCTCCTGTCTTCCCTGGGAATCTCATCCCACTCATGACTACACTAGACAGAAGTGACAGAAGTGTCCCACGTGGGCAACTCTAGCCCCAACTGTGTCTGAGAAGCCCAGACTCCCTTTGCGAGCTGTCTGCTTGTCATTTCCCCTTGAACAGTCCTCATGATTCCTCAGGCCAAGGTGCACAGACACGTTCATGATATTCTGCCCACAAAAGCGCCCCTCTTCTGGTTCCTAGTCTCCATGGATGACATTTCCTACTGCCTAGTTAGAGACCCAGACAACGAGGAGTCCCCCTCGACACACTCTCCCTCCCTGATCTACTGGGACATCCACATTCATTCCACAGACATTCACTGACCACTGCTGTTCTGGGCAGTGGGACACAGCAGTGACAATGACAAAGATCCCTGCCCTAAGGAATTTACCTTCTAGCCAGAGAGGTAGCTGAGATACCAGAGGCATAACACACAAGCTCATCACCTACAAAATGGTAAGTGCTAAGGAAAGAGAGAGGCAGTGGGGCAGGGCAATGGGGAGCTGTTGGTGCCGGGGTGCAGACTGGTGTGTTCAATAGGGTGGTTGGGGTAGACATCTTCCTGAGGAGACATTTAAGCAAAGGCTTCCTGTGGATTCCTGGGAAAATGTGTACCTACCAGAGGGAACACCCAATGCAGGAGGGCACCTGGTGTGTGTATATGTGTGTGTGTTTTTAATTTTTTTTTTACTTTTGAGAGAGAGAGAGAGAGAGAGAGAGAGAGAGAGTGCTGGGGAGGGGTAGAGAGAGGGGGACAGAAGATCTGAAGTGGGCTCTGTGCTGACAGCAGGGAGCCCAACATGAAGCTAGAACTCACAAACCGCGAGATCATGACCTGAGCTGAAGTCAGATGCTTAACCAACTGAGCCACCCAGGCACCCCATCACCTGGTGTGTTTAAGGAACAGCAAGGAGGCCAAAGAGGTGACAGCAGAGGGGGAGGTGGCTTCAGGGAGGTGGTGGGTAGGGGTAGATTGGGTAGGGTCTTGTTGGCCATTTCTAGGACTTTCTCTTCTCTCTGATATGGGAGCCCCTTCAGGGCTCAGTGCAGACACAGGACGAGACCTGCCTTGTGATCCTGGTATGAAAAGGATCACACTGTGTGGGGAGGCAAAGGTAGGATCCTGCAGTGATGCCAGGGAGGGGTGATGGTGGCTTCCAGCTGGTGGTGGCAGTGGAAGGGGTGGAAGTGTCTGGATTCTGGATCGATTCTGAAGGCAGAGTCAAGATGATTTCTCAAGACTCTGGAGAGAGGACTCAAGCAAGATGTCCCTTGAGTGACCACAGAAGTGGGGAGACTGTGGTCCAGCAGGTTTGGCAGGAAGGATGGGGAGCTCAGCCTTGTACAACCCAACAGAGGTTGGGAAGAAGAGAAGGTTCTAGAAGCTGAGTGGAGAGAGTGCATCGAGGAGGAGGGGCTGTGTGTGTGCCTGTCACTTTGGACAGATGAGTAAAATGAAGACTGAGACCTGCCCGCTGGCTCTAGCCACACAAGGGGCTCGGGGCAGGGGGAGTCATGGGTGTGCACATCTGGCTGGAGATGGTTTGGGGAGAAGGGAGGGGAGGAATGGGGGCAGTGAAGGCTTTCAAGCAATTCAGCGGCAAAGGGGAGCGAAGGCACAGAGCACATGCTTTGGAGACACGGGGTCCAGAGAGGGCCACTTCTTCAAGATGAGAGACATAGGACAGTATGTCTGCTTTAATGGGAGTCATTGGCAGTGAGGGGAAGATCCAACATGGTGGAGAATGGGGGATTCTGGGAGCGATGAGGGAATGTCTCCCCCCACCCCCAGGAGGCCAAACGGTTGCATGTTGGCCCATGAGACCAAGCAGGAAGGCCTAGTGCGGTGTGGCTGGGTGTGCGGCCCATGGGGGGAGGTGGAATTTTCCACAGTTGCCTCTGACTGTTCCCACTGCCAGTGGAGTAGGAAACGAGGCCATCAGCCATGAGTGACGCTGGTGGAGGAGGTGTGGGGGCCACACAACCATTAAGCTGTGGTCTGGCATTTAAAGTGCAAACCGGCCAGCGTGGCAGGGGGTGGGGGACAGGGTTGCGTGTGTTTCCCACCAGCCACGGTTGCTGCACAGGTGCCGGAATGCACATGTGGGGTTCGAGCCAAATGGGGCGAGGTGGTGGGATCTGTGGGTTGGGAGATGGGTGAGATGGAAGGAATGTGGGGTCAGGGAATGAGGGAGTGGGCTGGGGTGAATTGTGTGAACTGGGGCATCATGGACACTGCATTTACCAGTGATGTTGAGGCGTTGGCCAAGACCATGGGAGGGAGGGGGCGAGGTCGGCCGGAGTCCCAGCTCACCAAAGGAGGCCTGGGTGTGTGAGGGACTTCTATGTTTGCATCAGGGCTCCCTAGGAATTTACCCAGAAGTAGTGATGGAGGGAGGGCTGCAGATACAGGAGCTGAAACCCACTAACGATGAGGGGGGTGTGCAGGGGTCAGAGATGGCCTCACATATGCAGACATATCACTACCCCAGTCTCCACTCTGGGGCCAGGGTGGTGTTTTCAAGATGCAGATCTGATCATGGCACTCCCATCCCCCAGTCCTCATTTTCCCACAGATCTTAGGACAAAGGCCCCAATCCTACACCACTGCTATGCTACTCTCTGTCCCCTTGAACCCGTGGGAAGAGAGGCATTGTTTAACTAGAGGGGTGCTAGGCAGACTGGTGGTTATTGGGACAAAGTGAAGTTGGATCTGTGCCTCAGCATGAGTCAGGATAAATTCCAGAAGGATCAAAGTCTTACATGTTAAAAAAAAAATCATAAAAATCCTAGAGGAAAACAGACCCACGAATACAGAGAACAAACTGGTGGTTGCCAGAAGCAAGAGGGGGGTGGGAAAAATGGGTGAAGGGGAGTGAGAGATACAGGCTTCCAGTTATGGAATGACTAAGTCACAGGGATGAAAAGTACAGCATAGGGAATATAGTCAATGACACAGTAATATTGTTGTATGGTGACAGAGGGTAGTTATACTTGTCATGAGCACAGCATAACATATATAGAGAAGTTGAATCACTGGGTTGTGCACCTGAAACTCATGTAACACTGTGTGGCAATGATACCTCAATTAAAAAAAAAATCCTAGGGGCGCCTGGGTGGCTCAGTTGTTAAGTGTCCAACTTCGGCTCAAGTCATGATCTTGGGGTCTGTAGGTTCAAGTCCCACGTTGGGCTCTATGCTGACAGCTCAGAGCCTGGAGCCTTCTTCGGATTCTGTGTCTCCCTCTCTCTCTGCCTCTCCCCTGCTCACGTTCTCTCTCTCTCTCAAAAATAAATAAAGATTAAAAAAAATTTTTTTTAAATCCTAGAGGAAAATTCCTTTCTAACCGTGGAGAGGGGAAGGTTTTTCCAACTACAGTTCATAATCCAGAAGCCATAAAATAAAAGTCTGAGTCAACCATATAAAAACAAAAAATGTCTAACAAGGCACAAAGCACTGGAAGCAAAGACAAAAGCCACGGGGAAAACTATTTCTGACTCATGTCACAAAGGCTGATATACCTTGACACAAAAATGCTCCTACCAATTAACCCTAAAAACATCAACAACTTATTAGAAAAATGGTCAAAGATATGAGGGGACAGTTCACAGAAAACATAAATAGCTTCTAAATATATGAAACAAAAGCAAATTTTCATTCATAATATAACTAAAGAAGGTTAAAACTATAATCCCAGCAGAGTCTGATTTGGCAGTGCTAATTAGGACTCAAAATGTATGTGCGGGGATGCCTGGGTGGCTCAGTCAGTTGAGCATCTGACTCTTGATTTTGGTTTGGGTTATGATTCTGGGGTCGTGGAATTGAGCCCCGAGTTGGGCTCTGTGCTGAGAATGGAGCCTGTTTAAGACTCACTCTCTCTCTCTCTCTCTCCCTTGCCGCTTGTGCATGCACTCTTTCTCTCTCTAAAATAAATAAATAAATAAATAAATAAATAAATAAATAAAATGTATGTGTCAATTTCTGCAATGATCCTTCTAGGAATGTATTCTGTAGATGCATTAACGTATATGTAAAAGGACAGGTATATAAAAATATTCATAGCAGAACTATGAACTATTGTGATGGCCAATAATTAGAAACAGCACAATGAAACTGTGTAAAGAAAGGATGGTACAAGCCATAAAATACCTAGGAATAAATCTAACCAAAGAGGTGAAAAAATCTATACACTACAAACTATAGAAAGTTTATGAAAGAAATTAAAGAAGGCACAAAAAAATGGAAAAGGATTCCATGCTCCTGGATAGAAAGAACAAATATTGTTAAAATGTCGATACTACCCAATGCAATCTACATATTCAATGCAATCCCTATCAAAATAACACCAGCATTCTTCACAGTTAGAACAAATAATCCTAACATTTGTATGGAACTAGAAAAGACCCTGGATAGCCAAAGCAATCTTGAAAAAGAAAACCAAAGCAGGAGGCATCACAATCCCGGACTTCAAGCTATACTACAAAGCTGTAATCACCAAGACATAATGGTACTGACACAAGAACAGACACTCAGATCAATGGAACAGAATGGAGAACCCAGAAATGGACCCACAAACGTATGGCCAACTAATCTTTGACAAAGCAGGAAAGAATATCCAATGGAATAAAGACAGTCTCTTCGGCAAGTGGTGCTGGGAAAACTGGACAGCGACATGCAGAAGAATGAACCTGGACCACTTTCTTACACCAGACACAAAACTAAAGTCAAAATGGATAAAAGATCTCAATGTAAGACAGGAAGCCATCAAAATCCTCGAGGAGAAAGCAGGCAAAAACCTCTCTGACCTTGGCCGCAGCAACTTCTTACTCAACACGTCTCCGGAGGCAACGGAAACAAAAGCAAAAATGAACTACTGGAATCTCATCAAAATAAAAAGCTTCTGCAAAGCGAAGGAAACAAACAGCAAAACAAAAAGACAACCGACAGAATGGGAGAAGATATTTGCAAATGACATATCAGATAAAGGGTTAGTATCCAAAATCTATAAAGAACTTATCAAACTCAACACCCAAAAACAACTAATCCAGTGAAGAAATGGGCAAAAGACATGAATAGACCCTTCTCCAAAGAAGACATCCAGATGGCTAATAGACACATGAAAAAATGCTCAACATCACTCATCATCAGGGAAATACAAATTAAAAGTTCAATGACATACCACCTCACACCTGTCAAAATGGCTCACATTAACAACTCAGGCAACAACAGATGTTGGCGAGGATGTGGAGAAAGAGGATCTCTTTTGCATTGCTGGTGGGATTGCAAGCTGGTGCAGCCACTCTGGAAAACAGGATGGAGGTTCCTCAAAAAACTAAAAATAGAACTACCCTATGACCCAGCAATTGCACTACTAGCTATTTATCCAAGGGATACAGGTGTGCTGTTCTAAAGGAACACATGCACCCCAATGTTTACAGCAGCACTATCAACAATAGCCAAAGTATGGAAAGAGCCCAAATGCCCATCGATGGATGAATGGGTAAAGAAAAATGTGAGATATATATATATATATATATATATATATATATATATATATATATATATATATAATGGAGTATTACTCAGCAATCAAAAAGAATGAGATCTTGCCATTTGCAACTATGTAGATGGAACTAGAGGGTGTTATGCTAAGTGAAATTAGTCAGAGAAAGACAAATATCATATGACTTCACTCATATGAGGACTTTAAGACACAGAACAGATGAACATAAGGGAAGGGAAACAAAAATAATATAAAAACAGGGAGGGGGACAAAACAGAAGAGACTCTTAAATATGGAGAACAAACAGAGGGTTATTGGAGGGGTTGTGGGAGGAGGGATGGGCTAAATGGGTAAGGGACATTAAGGAATCTGCTCCTGAAATCATTGTTGCACTATATGCTAACTAATTTGGATGTAAATTAAAAAAAAAAAAAAGGATGGCACAGGGCAACTTTAAATGGACTATTATGCAGTTGTGAAAAGACTAATGTGATTCTATATGCTCTAATGGGAACGATCTCCAAGGCATATTGTTACATTTTTATTTTTATTAAAAAATTTTAATTTAATTTATTAAATTTTTTAAGTGTTTATTTATTTTTGAGAGACAGAGTATGAGCAGAGGAGGGGCAGAGAGAGAGGGAGACACAGAATCCGAAGCAGGCTCCAGGCTCTGAGCTGTCAGCCCACAGCCCAATGTGGTTCTTGAATTCATGAATCTCGAGATCATAACCTGAGCCGAAGTTGGACACTTAACTGACTGAGCCACACAGGTGCCCCCTCCTCTTTTTCATTTTTTATTTTTATTTTAGAGAGAAAGAGTGCACATGAGCAGGGGAGAGGGGCAGAGGGACGAAGAATCTTAAGCAGGCTCCACACTCAGCATGGAGCCTGACAAGAGGCTCAATCCCGTGACCCTGGGATCATGACCTGAGCCGAAATCAAGAGTTGGATACTCAACCAACTGAGCTACCCAGGCGCCCCATATTGTTACATCTTTAAAAAGGTATGGAACGGGGCGCCTGGGTGGCGCAGTCGGTTAAGCGTCCGACTTCAGCCAGGTCACGATCTCGCGGTCTGTGAGTTCGAGCCCCGCGTCGGGCTCTGGGCTGATGGCTCAGAGCCTGGAGCCTGTTTCCGATTCTGTGTCTCCCTCTCTCTCTGCCCCTCCCCCGTTCATGCTCTGTCTCTCTCTGTCCCAAAAATAAATAAACGTTGAAAAAAAAATTAAAAAAAAATAAAATAAAATAAAAAGGTATGGAACAGTATATTACTATGCAGCCATTGTGCTAAGAAGAAAACCTGGTATGCTTTTGTTTGTATAAACATGGTACATCTCTGGTGTGGACACAGAAAGTAGAGCCTGCTTAGGATTCTCTCTTCCTCTCTCTCTGCCCCTCCTCTGCTTGTGCTCTTTCTCTCCCTCTCAAAATAAACAAACATTACAAAAAAAAAAGACAAAAATCCCCCCCCCCCACAGCTCTCCTGCGTGGCCCGCACCTCATTAATGCCTGTGCCCTTGGCCTCAGGATATTCACGTCCACCACGGCCCCGGCTTTATCAGCCTTCCATGACCATAAGACTGAAGACAGTGGTCACCAGGTTGCCTCCGAGTAGGGGAACCAAATGGCGGGAGAACAGAAGTGGTGGGGAGAGACTAACTTTTCAGCATGGAGCTCTTTCACATCACTGGATACTTGTGTGTGGCTTACCAAGTCAGCAATGGCCATAAACTTTAACTGAAAATGGCTGGAGTAAGGTCTGTGTTTAAAAAAAATTTTTTTTAAAAATATTTATTTATTCTTGAGAGACATAGCATGAGCAGGGGAGGGGCAGAGAGAGAGGGAAACACAGAATCTGAAGCAGGCTCCAGGCTCTGAGCTGTCAGCACAGAGCCCTATGTGGGGCTTGAACCCATCAACTGTGAGATCATGACCTGAGCTGAAGCTGGATGCTTAACTGACTGAGCCACTCAGGCTCCCCAGGTCTGTGCTTTTTTTTTTTTTTTTTTAAAGAAAGCTACTTTATTTATTTATTTTTAAATGTTTATTTACTTTTGAGAGAGAGAGAGAAAGAGAGAGCGCAAGTGCACAAATGGGAGGGGCAGAGAGAGGGAGACATAGAATCCAAAGCAGGCTCCAGGCTCTGAGCTATTAGCGCAGAGTCTGACGTGGGGCTCGAACTCACAAACGGTGAGATTGTGACCTGAGCCGAAGTCAGGTGCTGAACCGACTGAGCCACCTGGGCGCCCCCAGGTCTGTGTTTTTTTTGTCTGGTCTTCCAGCTTCGGCTGCCGTTTCTCACACTCACCTCTAGGCTCCCTCTAAGATAGCTTAGACTGGGATTATCATTCTGAGAGCCTGGAGGTTCTGAGTATGCACCCCGGGTCTGGCTGGAGGTACAGCCCAGGAGAAGGCACTGTTAGCATAACCATCACTCACTCATGAGTCCTCATGAGTGTTGGGAGCTATGCTGTTTTCCTCAACCGTCTCATTTAATCCCTGCTGCCTCCTCACTGGGCACATGTTACCATGAGAAACAGGCTCAGAAAGGCTGCCGTTGATCTGGGCAGAAGCCAGGCTGTCTGACTCTGAGCCTAACAAAGGGGGCGGAGGGAAACTGCTTTGGCAGACAGAACTCTGATGTTGACTGACCGTTCCCTGGGGTCCCTGGGCGGGTGCGTGGATTGTCTGAGGTCACCACGGTGGTGAGGGCGCAGCCCAGGTTAGAAGCAGCCTTGTGGGACCCCAAGCTCAGGACACCATCCCGGTCTGCAGA
The DNA here is from genome assembly GCF_018350155.1 of Leopardus geoffroyi. Lineage (NCBI taxonomy): Eukaryota > Metazoa > Chordata > Mammalia > Carnivora > Felidae > Leopardus > Leopardus geoffroyi. The sequence goes on along the minus strand of NC_059326.1, from coordinate 91,798,641 downwards.
GGGGTGGCCAGAGTGGGGGTGGTGGCATTCCAGAGAAGGAGCTTATCACTGGTGGACAGGTCACATGTAGCCCATCTGTGAGTCTCTGAAACAAACCAGCCGCCACCTCTCTTGGGCCCTACTGGCACCGCATCACAGGCCACCATTGCTTCACATCGGCACTACCCCCACAGCCTCCGAACTGGCCTCTTCTGGTCACTGCAAACTGCCAACGAGTGGGGGCCTCTTAAAAATGCCCAGCGCTTCCAGGGTTTCCCATGCACGTGGAGTGACATCAAAACGCCCCTGTACAGGGGAGTCTGGGTGGCTCAGTCAGTTAAGCGTCCGACTCTTGATTTTGGCTCAGGTCATGATCTCATGGTTTGTGAGTTCGAGCCCCACGTCTGGCTCTGTGCGGGCAGTGTGGAGCCTGCTTGGGATTCTCTCTCCCTCTCTCTGTGCCCCTCCCCTGGTCATGCTGTCTCTTTCTCAAAATAAATAAACATTACAAAAAAAAAAAAAAAAAGACAAAAATTCCCCTGCACAGCTCTCATCAACACCCGTGCCCTTGGCCTCAGGACATTCACATCCACCACATCCCCAGGTCGTGGCTTCATCAGCCTTGCATGACCATGAAACCAGAAGACATCTCCTCATCCTTTGCCCTCACTGGTATCCATGATGGCTCTCTGGTATTTCCCGTCTAAGCACTTATCATGATCCTTAATTATTAAATCCATTTCTTTGGGTGCCGATTATTGTCTGTGGGCCCTGCCAGCAAGGCAGCTCCCCAAGAGCTGGGACCCCACCTGCCTGCAGGTCGTCACCACTTCCAAGTCCGTGGCACTTGACTTCACAGCACAGGGTTGGGCCGTGCTGGCCGCAGCCCCTGGAGTCGTGGAGTGATGGACAGGGCAGAGGGCTTGGCTCAGACCATCCAGGGGTCCCTGCTCAGAAAGCGAAGCTGGGCTGCAGGGCCTCCAGCCGACCGCGTCACCCCACCCAGCGCCACGGTCCCACTCTGCGTGCAGCTTGCAAACATGTGTTCCAGGCATCGCCTGGATCTGTTGGCTTTGCCGTCAGGAATGTGGGAGCAATTAAGAGCCAGATGACTTGGGAAATAAATAAAATGGGGCAGGGTAGAGGGTTCACTGATCCCGTGGCCTCTTTAACTGAACTGATGTTTGTAGCCCAATAGGGTTTTCCAAACCTGGAGCTGTTAGTCCCTCTGGGGAATAAACATTTCCCGAGTGTTTCCCGAAGGGTATATTCCTGGAAAAGGAGAGTGGGAAGAATATTTCCCATAGCCTGGCAGGTGCCCAGCCCACACACTGGAGGGTGGGGGGCGGCCTTGGTGCCTGAGGCTGCTGGGGCCATTGTCCCTGCGGACAGCCCACACCTGCTCCTCTGTGTTGCGCCTGAACTCCTAAGTCCCGCTCAGCTTGCTCCCTTCTCTTTCCAACGGGCCTGGCTCTGAACCAGCCCTCCGCCTCTCCCCACTCAGTCTGCTCCAGGGCAGAGGCTTGGAAGCCTTGGAAGGCTTGGCCACCATGAAGACAACGGTCTTCAGCCACGCTTCTCTGGAGCTGTCCCCGATGGAGCAGAGTGGGACAAGGGCTTTTAAACCGAGTTTGTGGGTAGATGAAATGAGGCTTGCAGGTTGACAAATCCGGAGCCGGTAAACGAGTCCAAGACCTGGCACTTAGCTCAGGTCTCCGGCCCGGATTTAATTAGGCCAGTACTATCAGGGAGTACAGAGGCTTTAGAATCCCAGCCCTGAGGAACTCTAGATCTGGAGCACATGCCTGTTCTCCCTGAGGCAAGGAATGCTCCCCATCTCTGCCTCTCTGGACTGCTACAAAGCCTTGAGTGACACACTGTGCATGTGTAAAGTGCCCGGGACAGCAGTGGCACAGAAGAGGCACCAAAACCCAACGCTGGCTAGAATTACAGTCTTCTTTTTTAATTCTTTTAGTGTTTGTTTATTTTTGAGAGACAGAGAGACAGAGAAGACAGAGTGAGAGCTGGGGAGGGGCAGAGAGAGAGGGAGACACAGAATCTGAAACAGGCTTCAGGCTCTGAGCTGTCAGCACAGAGCTGGACGCAGGGCTCAAACACATGAACGGTGAGATCGTGACCTGAGCCGAAGTTGGACGCTGAAGCAACTGAGCCACCCAGGCACCCCTCTTTTTTTATTTTAAAGTTTATTTATTCATTTTGAGAGAGGAGAGAGAGAGAGAGAGAGAGAGAGAATCCCAAGCGGGCTCTGCACTGTCAGCGCAGAACCCAATGCAAGGCTCAATCTCATGAACTCTGAGATCATGACCTGGGCCTAAACCAAGAGTTGGGTGCTTAACTGACTGAGCCACCCAGGCACCCCATTAACCGCTATATTTTCTTCTAAGGATTTATACTTTTCCCTCTTACATGTAGGTCTATGACACGTTTTGAGTTAATTTTTAAATGCTGTGCATTTAGTTGCCCGAGTACCATTGAATTGTTTCACATTCTTGTAAAAAATAGTGATGGTAAATGTAAGGATTTACTTCTGGAATCTCAATTCTATTCTGTTGACCTATGTGTCTTATGTCTACACCACACTACCTTGATACTGCAGCTTTGTGTTAAGTTTTAGAATTGGGAAGTGTGAGGCCTTTACTTTTGTTTTACCTTTTCAAGGTGTTTTGGCTCTTCTGGATGCTTTGCATTTCTTTTTTTTTTAAATTTTTTTTTTTTCAACGTTTATTTATTTTTGGGACAGAGAGAGACAGAGCATGAATGGGGGAGGGGCAGAGAGAGAGGGAGACACAGAATCGGAAACAGGCTCCAGGCTCTGAGCCATCAGCCCAGAGCCTGACGCGGGGCTCGAACTCACGGACCGCAAGATCGTGACCTGGCTGAAGTCGGACGCTTAACCAACTGCGCCACCCAGGCGCCCCAAGGATGCTTTGCATTTCCATATGAATTTGAGGATCAGTTAGTTAATTTCTAAAAAAAAATCAACTAGGATTTTGATAGGGATTGCATTGAAACTGTAGATTAATTTGTGGAGTATTGCCATATTAACATTCTATTATCTTCCAATCCATGAATATGGGATGTCCTACCATTTATTCAGGTCTTTTTAAATTTCTTTCAACAATATTTTATAGTTTTCAGTGTACAAGCTTATACTTATTTTATTAAATTCATTACTGAGTATTTTATTCTTTTTCATGCTTTTGTAAATGGAAATTGTTTTCTTAGTTTCATTTAAACATTCTTTATTGCTAGTGCATAGAAATACAATTGAGCTTTAAAATATTGATCTTGTATTATGCAACCTTGCTGACCATGTTTATCAGCTTTTATAATTTTTCTGTGGATTCTTTATATAAATAAATAAATAAATAAATAAATAAACAAATAAATAGTGTGAACCAAAAGACACTCAACATCATAATCATTAAGGCAACGCAAATCGAGACCACAATGAGACATCGCCTTACATCCATTAGATAGAATGGCTACTATAAAAAAAAATAGTGGCTCAGTCAGTTGGGGGTCCAACTCTTTTTTTTTTTTTTTTAATATATGAAATTTATTGTCAAATTGGTTTCCATACAACACCCAGTGCTCATCCCAAAAGGTGCCCTCCTCAATACCCATCACCCACCCTCCCCTCCCTCCCACCCCCCATCAACCCTCAGTTTGTTCTCAGTTTTTAACAGTCTCTTATGCTTTGGTTCTCTCCCACTCTAACCTCTTTTTTTTTTTTTCCTTCCCCTCCCCCATGGGTTTCTGTTAAGTTTCTCAGGATCCACCTAACAGTGAAACCATATGGTATCTGTCTTTCTCTGTATGGCTTATTTCACTTAGCATCACACTCTCCAGTTCCATCCACGTTGCTACAAAAGGCCATATTTCATTTTTTCTCATTGCCACGTAGTATTCCATTGTGTATATAAACCACAATTTCTTTATCCGTTCATCAGTTGATGGACATTTAGGCTCTTTCCATAATTTGGCTATTGTTGAGAGTGCTGCTATAAACATTGGGGTACAAGTGCCCCTATGCATCAGTACTCCTGTATCCCTTGGATAAATTCCTAGCAGTGCTATTGCTGGGTCATAGGGTAGGTCTATTTTTAATTTTCTGAGGAACCTCCACACTGCTTTCCAGAGCGGCTGCACCAATTTGCATTCCCACCAACAGTGCAAGAGGGTTCCCGTTTCTCCACATCGTCTCCAGCATCTATAGTCTCCTGATTTGTTCATTTTGGCCACTCTGACTGGCGTGAGGTGATATCTGAGTGTGGTTTTGATTTGTATTTCCCTGATAAGGAGAGACGTTGAACATCTTTTCATGTGCCTGTTGGCCATCCGGATGTCTTCTTTAGAGAAGTGTCTATTCATGTTTTCTGCCCATTTCTTCACTGGGTTATTTGTTTTTCGGGTGTGGAGTTTGGTGAGCTCTTTATAGATTTTGGATACTAGCCCTTTGTCCGATATGTCATTTGCGAATATCTTTTCCCATTCCGTTGGTTGCCTTTTAGTTTTGTTGGTTGTTTCCTTTGCTGTGCAGAAGCTTTTTATCTTCATAAGGTCCCAGTAATTCACTTTTGCTTTTAATTCCCTTGCTTTTGGGGATGTGTCGAGTAAGAGATTGCTACGGCTGAGGTCAGAGAGGTCTTTTCCTGCTTTCTCCTCTAAGGTTTTGATGGTTTCCTGTCTCACATTCAGGTCCTTTATCCATTTTGAGTTTATTTTTGTGAATGGTGTCAGAAAGTGGTCTAGTTTCAACCTTCTGCATGTTGCTGTCCAGTTCTCCCAGCACCATTTGTTAAAGAGACTGTCTTTTTTCCATTGGATGTTCTTTCCTGCTTTGTCAAAGATGAGTTGGCCATACGTTTGTGGGTCTAGTTCTGGGGTTTCTATTCTATTCCATTGGTCTATGTGTCTGTTTTTGTGCCAGGGGGTCCAACTCTTGATTTTGGTTCAGATCATGATCTCACAGTTTGTGGGATCAAGCCCCGTGTCGGGCTCTCCACTGACAGTGTGGGATTCTCTCTTTCCCTCTCTCTGCCCCTCCCCTGCCTGAACATGCACGTGCTCTCTCTGTCTCTAAAAATAACCAAACTAAAATCAGAAAAGAACAAGTGTTAGTAAGGATGTGGAAAAATTGGAACCTTTGCGTTCTGTTGGTGGGTTTACGTCTGGACTCTTGATTCTGATTCATTAGTCTACATGCTTAAAGGTGTCTATTTTTATACCAGCACCATACTGCTTTGATTTCTATAGTTTTATAGTATAGTTTGAAATCAGGACATGTGATGCCTCTGGCTTTGTTCTTCTTTCTCAGATTTCTTGGGTATTTGGGGTTTTAAAAATCCATTTCCATTTAATGTAATTGCTCAGGAGACAGGATTTATGTGTGCTAATTTGTTATTTAATTTCTCTATATTTTATGTCTTTTTTGTCCCTCTATTACTCCATTACTGCTTCTTTTTTTAAAAATAGATATTTTATAAGTGTACCATTTTAATTCCCTTGTTTCCCTTGCCATATTTTTGGAATAATTTTCTTAGTGGTTTCCCTGGAGTTTATAAAATACCATCTTAATAAATAATCTGGTTTACATGAGTAACAATTCACTTTCAACTGTACACAAATACTTTGCTCCAATAAAGCTGTGTTTGTTATCTCCTTCTTTGTACTTTTAATGTACTTTTATGAAATTACCATTTCACGTGTCATAAGCCTATCAGCAGTTTTATCATTATTGCTTCATGCAACTGGCTTTTAAATCAGAAGAGAGAAAAGAGTTACAAATAAAAATTCATTTATACTGTCTCTCATATTCACCTATGTAACTAACTCACTAAAGCTCTTTATTTCTATATGTGGATTCAATTACTGTCTAATGTCCTTTTATTTCAGATTGAAGGAATCCCTTTATTGCATGTAAGTCAGGCTGATAGAAATCAATTCTCTCCATTTTTTGTTTATCTAGGCCTGTCTTTTTTTTTAAATTTTTTAAATGTTTTTTTTTTTTAATTTATTTTTGACAGAGAGAGAGAGCGAGTGTGCATGAGCGGGGGAGGGGCAGAGAGAGAGGGAGACACAGAATCTGAAGCAGTGCCCCGGCTCCGAGCTGTCAGCAGAGAGCCCAATGCAGGGCTCGAACTCACAGACCGCGAAATCATGACCTGAGCTGAAGTTGGACGCTCAACTGACCGAGCCACCCAGGCGCCCTGCAACACATCTTAATTTCTCTCACTTTTGCAGTATACTTTTGCTATAGATTTCTCTGTTAATAGTTTTTTTCTCCCCACCACTTTGAATATGTCATCTGTATTGACTTTTGAGTCATGCTTTTCATTATTTCTAAGGAGAAATCAGCTATTAACCTTATCCAGGATCCCTTTACTGTGACGAGTCATTCGAGATTCTCTCTTCATTTTTTTCCTTTTGGCAGCGTGGCTATGATATTCTTAAGTGTGGATCTCTTCTGAGTTTATCCTGTGTGGAGTTTGTCAAGCTTCTTGGATGTGTAGATGAATATTTTTGTTTATATTTGGGAAGTTTGGGGCCACTATTTGCTCTTATATTCCTTCTGCCTCTTTCTCTGTCTTCTCCCCTTTCTCAGGCCTTTGTTATGGGTATATTAGCACACTTGACAGTTTCCCGCAGATCTCTGAGCCTCTGTTCATTTTTTTTTCATATTTTTTAATCTTCCTTAGACAGGATCATCTCAACAGACCTATCTTCAAGTTTGCTGATGCTTTCTTCTGCCAGCCCAAATCCACTATTGAACCTTTTCAGTGAATTTTTCATTTCAGTGATTGCAATTTACAGCTTCAGAATTTCTATTTGGTTCTTTTTTTAAATATTTTTTATCTATTAATATTCTCCATTTGGTGGTACATAATTCTTCTGCTTTCCTTTAATTCCTTAGAGTTGCTTCCCTTTAGTTCTTCAAACATAATTTATAATAGTCCACATAAAATCTTTGTCTAGTAAGCATCTGGGATTCCTCAGAGACAGTTTTCATTGTCTGCATTTCCCCCTTTTTCATTGCTGTACTTTCTTGTGTCTTTGTGTGTCTCATAATTTTCTGTTAAAAACTGAGCGTTTAAAATAATCTGATGTGGTGACTCTGGAAATTAGATCCCCACCCTCCTTTCCAAGATTTGTTGTTGCTCTTTGTTTGTTGAGGGGTTTTCCTGGACCAATTCTCCAAAGTGTATGCTCTTTGTCATGTGCAGCTACTGAATTCTGTTTTGGTTAGCTTGACGGTCAGCATGGACAGAGGTTTCCTTTAATGCCTTGACCCAACAGGTCCCCCATTCTGTGCCAAGGGGCTCTGTGTGTGTGTTGGAGCACAACTTCAGTGCATCGCCAGGTTACAGCTCTCCCTTGGCCTTTACTTCCTGCTTGAGCAGGGCCTCGAGGTCAGCCAGAAGGGAGAGATTGGGATTCTCTCAGGTCTCTGGTGGACATGTACACAGCCCTGCACATGCAATTGCTTTCTGGATTCCCAAGAATACGCTGGAACTTTTCAAAGCCCCTTTGAGTGGCTCATCCCCTAGATTTTCATTCAAGTTTTTGTGTCAGTTTCTTGCTTGTTCCTACTGGTATTGCTACCTTAGGCAGCTGCAATGTTAAACAATTGCTGCTGAGTGTTTTCGGCAAGCACTCTGGGATACAGCTTTTCCCAGTGAGCTCGGCATAAGGTCAAATAAAGACAGGACCTATGTATGGGCTTTTCCTGGAAGCTGACAGCTGGTGACAATTCTTTGGGAATAAGCATTTGGGGAGTCTCAAATTGTTTTGCTTCCTCCATGGCTGCTACTTTTCACAGGTACCATTGTTGTGAGATTGATGGTTTTTAAGGCTACCATGGGGCTGGGAAATGGGCAAGTTAAAATGCTAAAACCTCCTTGTTCTTAGCAAGATATTTGTACTGAATAAACATTTCTTGGGTTGTTACCAGATTTTAATTTCCAGAACTCTGAAAAGGTCCATTTTTTCCCCTTAGTATTCTTGCTGCAGATTTTCAGAACTCCTTACTCTACCATTCCAGAAGTGCTTCTTTTACTGAATTTTTAGAAAGGGTTTCTTGGGGTCAAGGTAGATTAAAAACCCTAACACTGACATGGCAAGGCAGACCTGTGTGATTGTAACAGAGCCAGTATGTGGCTATCCGTTAAAGTCCCAGTTCTTTTTTTTTTTTTTTTTTTTAAGTCCTAGTTGTTAAATCACAGAAACTTCTGGAACTCTGAGACTTATTTGTCTCTGCAGGTTTAGCACAGGCATCAGCCAAACAGCATTAGATTGGTTTGCCTTGTCTCTTCCTGCTTCCTAACCCTTTATTCTCCATTTGCCCACGAATCTCTCTTTCTCTTTTCCTCCTCCCTTTCCTCCCTCCTTCCTGTCAACAAGCATTTATTGACATCTCCTGAGTGCCTAGGGGTTTAGCCTTGCTCTGAAGAGCCCATGCTTTGGTGGAGAAGGACAGGTGTGCAGAACAGACCACCACAACCAGGTACAGAAGTGCTGGGACCGGGGGAGGAATCTGGGGATGCGGAAGCCGGGGAGAGTGGATGATTTTGGGGAAAGGAGGGTCTGGACGGAAAAAGGATCCTGCCTAAGGTCCCTAGTTCCCCAGAGTGCAAGAGCAGTGCTGAGAAATGGGGGAGATGAGAAATCCATTCCATTACAACGGAAATGCATAAACACGGCAGGGCCCTGAAGGCATTTTCCAGGCAAAGGCTCCCACAGGCAGGGTCAGCTCTGTCTGCAGGTTTGTGGCCACAGCAGCAGCAGGAAGGCATCTCGGCCAGATTACTGGCCCACCAGACAAAAAGAGCCTTTCTCCCTGGGACACAGGAAAAGGCCTGGTTTGTACAAGGGAAGGCGCCACAGCCAGGATGTGCATGTGCGTGAAACTATCTGGAAATAAACAGGAGGCCCAGCCCAAGCTAATCCAAGAAGGACATCTGCTCTGTGCCACTCACACCATTCCCTGACAGGCAGGGGATCAGGACCCGTCATGGGAAAAGGCAGGGAAGGGAGGGGGTGTTGCCCCTCCCTTGCCCAGCAGCTGACCTTAGACAAGACACTTCTCCCCTTGGAGCCTCAGTTTCCTTATCTACAAAATGGGGATGATAACATATTCTTATCTTTTGCAGCGTTCTGTGAGGGTCACACGAGATGAAGGACTTGAAAGGACCCGGCACAGAGGCCTAGTAAATCCTGGTCTTTCTTTGACTTTTAGACTGTGTTAAACCCGAGTCATAATTCGAATGGATTTTTGGAGTAATATTATACTTCGTTCTCAAAAAAGTCACTATGCGTTAAAGGGCATCAGAAGCCTACAATAAAATGCAACGAAACCTTTTACATGGTAGAAACGAGGACTGAGTGGTGAAGTGTGTTTTTGGAGAGCCGGTGGTGTGTGTGTGTGTGTGTGTGTGTGTGTGTGTGTGCGTGTGTGTGTTGGGGGAGTGATTACACACAAAACCAGTGAAGAAAAAAAAATAGTAAAGAAAAGTCGTGGCACTCTAACACAAAGCAGCCTTCAGCTCTGGAAGTCAAAGCAAGCAGAGAACCGTGAAGGGCATTTCCTAGTAATGAACTCTGGGGAGTTTATCTGGAAGTCCTCTCGGAAAGGAATTAGATAAGGCAAGCAGGCAGCAGTAGGAGGGGCGGGAAGCCCACGCCCAGCGCCAGGGAGAAGAGTCTGATTCAAGGAGAGAACTTCCGCATTTCCCCCTGGGGTGCAATCTGCTTGGTGGTGGGTCCCTCTGGCATCACCAGCACACTCTCCTGGTGAAGCTGCTTAGAGGCTGAGCATGTGCTCATTCACTCTGTGCATGTTCGTTCTGGAGCCTGCTGTGTGCCAGGCTCCGGACTGGGTGCTGAAGACTGAGGTGGGGGTTGGGGGTGGGTAGAGCCCACAGCCAGCGGGGTTAGAGAAGGCTTTTTGGAGGAGATGCCTGAACTAGCTTTAAGGGCAAAGAGTAATGAACTTGGCCCAAGAGCCCAGGAAGAGGGGGGAGATTGACAGGGACTTGGCGTGGGGGATGGGGAAAGGGAGGGAGGTCAGGGATGCTGTCCTGGAGTCTGCACAGGGAACTGGTGGCTGGAGTCTCCCCATGACGATGATGATGACAGGGAGCCAGAGGAGAGCAGGTGGGGGTTGCTGGGTTCATTGGGGCAAAGTCCAACCTCCGGGCTGGAGACGACTTGGGTAGAGGCGTCATCAGCGTCACAAGAGAGCTGGAGCCACAGGGGTGTCAGAAAGGACAGAAGAGCGTCTCTGGCAGGCTGGTTTGAGAGGTAAGGGTCCCAGAGAACAGGCAGAGAGGGAGGGTGGGAGATGAGGGAGAAAAGGCAGGCCAGAGCTCACCAAGAGACCTTGGATGATGGAAGGGGAGGTGGGGAGCTGGGTGGGGACAGGGTGTGGGGAAGCTTCTAGAAGCTTCACTGCCATGGGGGTGTGCAGGGTGAGTGCATTTTGGGTGAAATGACAGTGGCAGAAGGGTGTGGCAGGAAGGTGGAGGACGCCCCTCTTGGCACTCTGTCAGGCCTGGGGAGGGTAGGGGACACACACAGGAGGGCTGTCGCATTGCGTGGAGAGACAGGGGTCTGGTGGAACTATCAGTGGCCCCCACAAAGGGAAGAGAGTGTTTCAGAGGCTGATCATGACATTCAGGGAATGGCCAAGGGCGCAGAGGGACTGTCACTAGCATTGCAGATGCCAAGAAGCCAAGAAAGGAGGTACCTGACACTGTGGCTCCGGGGACAGTGGCCAGTTGGAAGGCAGAGGAAGACCTGGACCCAGGGCCACGCATCCTGTGTTATGGGGGGGGGGTGCGTGCGGGGACTGGCACCTCCAGCCAGGTCCCAGGTCTCGATGAGGGCAGACTTCCAGGCCTGGGTTTGGAAACTAAGCAAACGTGGGGACTCACCAGGGTCGCCTCTTCTTCCAGCCTTGCCGCGCCGTCCGGGGGGTCCTAGACAGGAAAACAAGGACAGATTGGTTGAGAAAGGAAGCCAGTGGCCTTGGGCGCAGCAACCCCCGCCTCCCCCACCCCCCCCTGCCCTGGCGTCCCCGGGCCTGCCCACTGCCCTCACATCCATGGTTCACTTAGTCTCTCATAAGTCATTCCCCACCTGAAGAGACTGACTACCCAGAGACTCAGGAGGCAGAAGAGTCTGGAGCTGAGAAACCTGGTCTAGGAGAAGAATAAAGCCGAAACTGAGAGTCCTCTTGCCAAAGGCCTGACAAGTGCTTTTTAATATTCCCTAACATAAAACATCGGAGACAACACATCCCATAGAGACACTATCATGGCTTCCAAATGCCAAAACTCGGTAACATCAGGCGCCGTCCTGTCCACTGACTGACTGTTCTTACTTCGCCGGCTAGAGCCTTCGGCACCTCCCTCCCCCACGGACCCAGGGGAGCTGCTCATGAATTTCTCCTAATTGATCGCAGGTAATGGCCACACCAATGTGCAACGTCCTCCATCTATAGTTTTTTTTTTTTTTTTTAAGTTTATTTATTTATTCATTTATTTTGAGAGACAGAGCACGAGCTGGGGAGGGGGAGATAACAGAGGGAGAGAGAGAATCCCAAGCAGGCCCCCAACCTTCAGCGAGGAGCCCAGTGAGGGGCTCGAATTCATAAACCACGAGATCATGACCTGAGCCCGAACCAAGAGTCAGATGCTCAATCAGCTGAGCCACCCAGGCACCCCCTCCATCTACAGGTTTTTAAGCCTTTCTGAATTTGTGACGCGGACCACCCTGGCCTCCGCCTTCTCCCTGCTCTGCCCACGTGGGTCCCCCCTACTCAGCAACCACAACGTTGAAGGAGGGGAATGCTGACCAGCCAGCCCCTCTGCCCCAGGTCAGGGGTCCATTTTCTCAGGTGCTGGGGGAAAAGGTATGCAGAAGTGAAGTCATGTGTACTAGACTTCCATTTGAGATGGCATGTGATACCTCTCCTTCCACGGTGCCCACCCACTGCATGGCGGCCTGGTGGGACACGGATAGGGTAGATCCGCAGATCCACAGGCTATGCCTGTATTACAAGGAACTGCCCCTTCCTATAAAAGTTGACCTTGAACTCCCTCCAAAATCCCTCAGCACAACCACAGAGGAGAGACTGAGGCTGGCCACAAATCAGGTCTGAGGCAGGATGGTTTACTAAGAAATTCATGTGTATGAACTTTCCTTCCTTTCTCCTGTTGTCAAGCGTGCAGTCATGGGGCGCCCTGGCCCAGGGATCGGGACTGGGCATAAAAACAGAAGCAGCCCCAGGTCAGCGGCACTTCTAGACTTTTGTTGAGGCACAGTCCTGGATGAAGAGGAGGGAGCATCTTTACGGAAAAGAGAGAGAGAAGAGAGAGACTTCGCTGGATGTGGAAGATGCCCCTCAGGGCTATGTTGACTCTAAAACGTTTGCAGGCCGGGGGGGTGGGTGAGGATGGATTTCTTTCTTTCTTTTTTTTTTTTTTGTAATGTTTATTTATTTTTGACAGAGAGAGTGCAAGTAGGGGAGGGGAAGAGAGACAGGGAGACACAGAATCTGAAGCAGGCTCTGGGCTCTGAGCTATCAGTACAGAGCCTGTTGCAGGGCTCGAACCCACGAACCACGAGATAATGACCTGAGCCAAAGTGGGCTGCTTAACCGACTGAGGCACCCAGGAGCCCTGCTTTTTTTTTTTTTTTTTTAATGTTTATTTATTTTTCAGAGAGAGAGAGACAGGGCATGAGTGGGGGAAGGGCAGAGAGAGAGGGAGACACAGAATCCAAAGCAGGCTCCGGGCTCTGAGCTATCAGTACAGAGCCCGTTGCGGGGCTCAAACCCATGAACCACAAGATCATGACTTGAGCCGAAGTCGGGCACTTAACCGACTGAGCCGCCGTGGCGCCCCGAGGATGGATTTCTTGCCAGTCTCATGGATGGGTGTTTGAAGTCAGCATGGTTAAGCATAACTTATTAAAGATGAGAAATGCGCTATTTCTTGCACTCTTGAGTTTGCCATTCAAACAAATTTTCATTGTGTTCAAAGACACAACATAAAATGTACCATCTTAGCCATTTTTAAGTGTCCAGTACAGAAGTGTTAACAACACACACATAGTGCAATGGAGCTCTAGGACTTTTTCATCTTGCAGGATTCGAAACTCTATCTATGGGACAACTCCCCTTTCCCTATTCTCCAGCCCCGGGCAACCACCATTCTGCATTGTTCTAGAGTTTGCTTGTTCTAGGTGTCTCATAGAATGCAATCATACAGTATGTCTTTTTGTGACTGGCTTGTTTTACTTAATGTAATGTCCTCAAAGTTCACCCATGTGGTAGCAGGTGACAATTTCCTTCTTTTTTTTTTTAAGGTGAATATTCCACTGTAAGCATACACTGCTTTTTAAAGTTTTATTTATTAATTTTGAATAAGAGAGAGAGAGAAAGCACAAGTAGAGGAGGAACAGAGAGAGAAGGAGAGAGAATCTCAAGCAGGCTCTGCACTATCATCACAGAGCCCAAAGTGGGGCTCAAACTCACGAACTGTGAGCCGAAATCAAGAATCGGATGCTTTAAAAAAAAGAAAAAAGAATCGGACACTCAACCGACTGAGCCCCCTGGCTACCCCCATACACCACATTTTCTTGATCCATTCACCTCATCTGGTGATGGACACTTGGGTTGCTTCTACCTCTTGACCATTGTGAACAGCACTGCAATGAACATGCGTGTGCAACCATCTCTTCAAGATCTGGGTGTCAATGCTTTTGGCTATATACTTGCAAGCAGGGTTGCTGTGTCATACAGTAAAATTCCATTTTTAATTTTTTGAGGAACCTCCATCCCGTCTTCTATGCTGACAATACCATTTTATGTTCCCACCAACAGTGCACAAAGGCTTCAATTTCTCTACGGGCTCGCCGACCCTTGTTATTTTGTTTTGTCTTGTTTTGTTTTGCTTTTTGGTAGTGGCCACTCTAATGAGTATGATGTGATATCTCATTGTGGTTTTAATTTGCATTTCCTTAATAATTAGTGATGTCGAGCATCTCTTCATATACCTGTTGGCTATTTGTATGTGTATGTCTTCTTTGGAGAAATGTCTATTCAAGCAAGCCCTTTACCCATTTTGTTTTAATTTTTTTTAATGTTTGTTTATTTATTTATTTTTTTAAGAAAGAGAGAGACAGAGAGTGAGAGGGGAAGAGAGAGAGACACACACAGAATCCAAAGCAGGCCCAGGCTCTGAGGTGCCAGCACAGAGCCCTACGCAGGGCTCAAACCCAAGAACTGTGAGATCATGACCTGAGCTGAAGTCAGACACTCAACTGACTGAGCCACCCAGGCGCCCGCCCTTTGCTCATTTTTTAGTTGGATTTTTGTGGTCATTATTGAGTGGCAGGAGTTCCCATCTTCTGGATATTAACCCCTTATCAGGCACGTGGTATGCAAACATCATCTCCCATTCTGCAAGTTGCCTTTGTGCTGTTGATTTTTCCCTCTGCTGGGCTGGAGTTTTTAAGTTTGATGTAGCTCAGTTTGTCTATCTTTGCTTTTGTTGCCTTTTTAACCTTTTGAGTTAATTTTTATCTATGGTGTGAGGTAAGGGCCCTGCCGCTTCATTCTTTTGCCTGTGGATATTCAGTTTCCCAACACCATTTGTTGAAGAGACTGTCTTTTCCCCACTGTATAGCCTTGGCACCTTTGCTGAAGATATTTTGTCCATATAAAGGATGCACCCCTGAGTTTTGAGAGCAGAAGCTCATGCCAGTTACATGGCCCTTGATTTTCCTTGATACTGGACACAGCCCTTGAGTTTTGTACTGGAGTCGCCCAAGGGCCATGTCGACTAGGTAAGGCACTCTCATAACAGACTGGTGAGGAATTTGCAGTTCACAGAGCACCTCCATGTCCATGACCTCAGATGGGACCTGTGATGCCCATGTTGTCCGGTCACCTGCCAACCTGACATCTCCCCGTTGACATCTCAGGGCCACTGAGGCCAAAACATACATCCTGGTCTCCTCCCCAGCTCCTGTATGGGGCTGACTGGGCCTGGGAACCTTGCACAGCTGGCCTGGTGTTAGGCCTTCTCTCCTCTCAGGGCACATCTGGTTTCAGGGAAAGCGAGAGTGTGGGAACAGGAACCCCCACTGGCACACACAGCATTACGCTCCTCTGCTTGTAGGAGGGAAAAGGCCCACGTTCACTCGCAAGGCCCAGCGCCCTGGCTTCTGGCTTCCGGGCTTTCACCAGGTCACAGAGGCTCATGCTTGGCTCTGCCTCAGGCTGAGCTCTTGAGGGACATGGCAAAAAAGGGGTCC
Source organism: Leopardus geoffroyi (assembly GCF_018350155.1). Lineage (NCBI taxonomy): Eukaryota > Metazoa > Chordata > Mammalia > Carnivora > Felidae > Leopardus > Leopardus geoffroyi. Next base: position 91,783,317 of record NC_059326.1, on the reverse strand, counting down.
GTGAGTGGAAGAGTGAGCCAGGCTCTTCCTGGGCCTGAGAGCTAAAGCACACCGTGGCTTCCTGGTGGTCACTACTGGGTCCGACTGTAAAAGTCTCATCTTGCATAACTCAAGCCAGATGAAGACATTTGCCTTCGCCGAGGCGGCTGAACTAATGGATTTGTCTGGTGGTTCTCCTAGGTGGCACGGTTAGGCAGAAGGCTCGATGAAGAGGGGTGCTAAGCAGGCGAGTGGCTGCCCAGGCAGAGTGGGACCCCCACCTCCCAGAGGCTATGGACAAGTTCCCAGTGGGCCTGGAGCGGGGCAGGGCCTGGGTATTGCTGGGCACCCAGGGCCTGTGGGGCTGCAGGCCCGGCAGGCTTCACAGGACTCCCAAATGAAAGGGCCTTGGTAGAGAAAGAGAAGGAGCCTGATGCTTTTGAACCCACTCTGAGGCCAGCCCAAACCAGATACTGGAGTCTTCTGTGTGAGCAACTCACAGATTGACAACTGGTCAACCCTTTGTGCAAACAAACAAAGGAGGGCCCTGGCCCAGTGGTTTGCCCCAGAGCTTTCTCTTCATTGTTTTTCTTCTTTTCTTTCCTTTCTGGAGTGGGGGATAACCTCTCCCATGGCTAGCACAGATTCAGACATCCAGGTTGCCCTGGGAAGCATCTGGAAGCATGTTTTGAGTGGCCTGCCTACATACAGATGGGGAAACTGAGGCTTTCCAGGGGAAGACAGGTCTTGCCCAAGGATGATGCTCTTGGAAAAATGGTTTCCAGCTGGAAAATCCATCCATGATGAAGACCAGCTTCTGCTGTTTTCCCCACCTCTGTGCGGAACCCATACACTGCTGGGTCGGGATTTGGCAGCTGTGGGGACCCCAGTGTTTAACCGTGAATACTGCCATGGTGGCACCTCGGAGGTGTCCTTCCAGAGGCTGTGTGCCACAGACACCAGCAAGGCAGTGGCTGCCTAGGAGGGGAAAAGACATGACTCATGAGTGATATGTAAGCTGTTTACCTGGAGGAGTTACTCAACCTCTCTGAGCCCTAGGTTCCCAACCCACGAGGGTGAAATTTTAGGGGTGATGGAATTATAGCTGCCTTGCAGAACTGTTAAACAGAAGAGCTGTCAGCAGACACACCAGCTTGGAGGGCACAAATGAGGTGCCTATTTGGGATCCCAGTAAGTAACTGGCTGGAGGGGGCCTTTGGGCCTTCAGAACATGGGGTCCTGATGTAAACGGGCTCTCATGTGTCCACCAGGGTGGGTAAAGCTTGAGACACAGTGGCTCTACTTCAGGGACTTCATGGGCAGGGCTTTGTCTGGGGATTTTCCATGTCCCTCATCGTGGTCTAAGGAGCTGGGGATCAGGATGCAGGGGTCAAATGGTTTGGGAATGTGGTTCCTGAAAGAAATCCTGGGTTTTCAGGCCAAGCCCCAGCTCCAGATTGCTGTGGAATGACCTGTGACCACCATCTGCACATGAAGTAACCAGGGAGAACGATGGTTTTCTCGAGCACTGTTCGAAGCCAGACAAAATGGAACGATTTCTAACTCATAAAAATCTGGAGAACTCATGCCACCGACCAACTCCGAAGGGGGGGCCCAAACCCCAGCAGGCTTCCCTTGGATGTGTGAAGCCCGAGGATGTAGTTCTCAAAGTGGTGGTCTCCTCAAGCCTCGATGGCATTAACTGCCCCCAGGACCCCTCCTCCATCAATGTCTGCCTTACTGCAGCCCTGGGCCTGCCCGCCCAGCCAGGCCATGTAGGGGCCAGCCTGCCCAGGCCCCTGTGTTCTGTGGGCCACTCTGCCCTCAGCCCTCCCCATGCTCCTCCCTCCTGCCAGCCCCTAAGGCCAGGTGGCTTTTTGTGTAATTCATCTTATTGAATCTACACACAGTTCTAGAAAATGCTTTCATCCCTTCCCACACCGTTCTCCCTAAAGACTAGGGAAAATGAGGCTCAAAGACATCAAGAAATGCTGCCAGAGGCAACAGAAAAGGTGGAAGCAACCCAAATGTCCATGGATGGGTGAATGGATGAAGAAAATGTGATATATGCACACAACAGAATATTATTCAGCCTTAAAAAGGGGAGCATTTTGACATGTGCCACAATATGGGTGAACTTTGAGGACATCACGTCAGGTGAAATCAGCCCATCACAAAAGGACAAATACTATTATGATTGCCCTCATACGAGGTACCTGGAGTTGTCAAATTCATAGAGACAAAAAGAAGGGTGGTTGGCAGGGACTGGGTGGGGGGGCATGGGGACTTAGTGTTTAATGGGGACAGGGTTTCCTGTCAGGATGATGAAAAAGTTCTGGAAACAGATAGTAGTGATGGTTGAACAACATCGTGAATATACTTCATGCCACTGACTTATAACACTTAAAAACACAGTCAAAATGGGGCACCTGGGTGGCTCAGTCGGTTAAGCATCCGACTCGATTTCAGCTCAGGTCATGATCTCACAGTTCATGAGTTCAAGCCCCACGTCGGGCTCTGTGCTGACAACATGGAGCCTGCTTGGGATTCTGTCTCCCTCTTTCTCTGCCCCTCCCCTGCTTGCTCTCTATCTCTCTCTCAAAATAAATAAACAGACTTTAAAAAAAACAGTTAAAATGGTAAATTTTATGTTGTGTGTATTTTACCAAACCTAAAAAAGGAACTGTTCCCAGGGTTCTCAGCTCCCAAGGACCAGAGCATGACGAAGAACTCAGGGGGGCCTCACAGAGACCACAGAAATGTTGGCAGCGTGGCTAATGACTGAAGCTGCATGTCTACTGAGAGGCTGGCACTGTGTAGTCACAGGGGACGGTGGCATCCCCAAGGTCACACATTGAGGAGATGGCAGAATAGGAATCTGAACCCAGGTCTCTGTGACTCCAGTGCATTGTCCTCTAAACTCTTCGGTCGTTGTGACCAAGGCCAAGTTCTTACCATCATCCCAGGATGTGACCATAGCCTCATGGGCATCGGAGGCCCCTTTATCTGACCTTCTTCCCAGAAGTCTAGGACGGGCCTGGGGATCCGGGGATGTGAATGCCCCAGACCTTCAGTCTGGAGGTCCTTGCGGTTGTCTGAGGCCCCTCCGGCCATCGCTGGAGTGCGCGTTGAGCAGAGAAGGCAGGGGAGGTCCCTGGATTTGAGCATCTAAGATCAGATCACCAAAACACCTCCCCAGATAATTTTGTTTTATAAGTTTCAGGCCAACCTCGGAGTTGAAAACTCTTGCCCGGGGGAGGGTAGCATTCTCCCTGCTCATTTCCTGCTTGGGCTAATGAAGCCCTCTGTCCCTTGCAGGAGTGGGGGCAGGTGTGTCCTGTGGCCACCTGGCAGGTTGCTTGAGCTTGGCCAGTACCGAGGGCCATGCTGTCCTCTGGGAATTAAAATCACAGCTTCTTGCTCAGCACATACAGCTCATTCCAAAAGGGGTTTATTGTCCCCGCAGGCTCCACCATCCACCACGCTACTGGGAGCCCTGCTGCTTTTTGGAAGGTCCTGAAGCAGTTTGGAAGACCAATGCCACAGGCTGCTGGGCTGGTAGGGCAAATGTTTGCTTGGAACCAGGGTTGTGTCCAGGCTGGTGGCGGACTCCCACAGCCCCAGGGACCAGACCTGGCAAGCCCACTTAGATATCATGCCATTTACCGACTGAACGAACAGGGTCCATAGCAGGGGGCGGGGGGCAGGCTGGCAGATGACCCCAACCTCACATTCACAAAGGGCCTCAAATGTGGACACTGTTATTCTTTCCAAAGGAGTGGATAGTCCTGGATGGCTCCAGCGGCCCCCAACAGTGCTTAATAAAAACAAGTTAGATGGTACCATTTACTGAGTGCTTTACGGTTGGTACTAATCTTGGTTCACAGTATGAACCGAGCTATTCTTCATATTGAACCTATGAGGAAAACTACCGTTATCATCTCTGCTTTATAAATGGAGACACTGAGGTACAGAGAGATGAAGTGACTCTCCGAGTCATACAGCCAGTAGTAGGTGGGGCCATGCAATGTAGGCCCTGGGACCGCGCATCCAAACCCTGCTGCCTGCCTCCCGCACAAGAAGATGCTGTTGAAGGTGAGAGGTTCTAATAGTCCATGAGGTCTAGTACGACTTCTTCTTTTTTTTTTTTTTACATTTATTTATTTTTTTGAGAGACATAGAGAAAGCACAAGCTGGGGAGGGGCAGAGAGAGAAGGAGACACAGAATCCAAAGCAGGCTCCAGGCTCCGAGCACAGAGCCCGAGGCGGGGCTCCAACTCACAAGCCGTGAGATCATGACCTGAGCCGAAGTCGGATGTTCAACCGACTCAGCCACCCAGGTGCCCCTGTCTAGTACCACCTCTTGGGGTTTGTTATTATTATTATGTGTGTGTGTATACACACACACACACACACACACACACACATATATTTAATGTTTATTTATTTTTGAGAGAGAGAGAGCAAGCAGGGGTGGGACAGACAGAGAGAGGGCACAGAGGATTCAAAGTGGGCTCTGTGCTGACCACAGAGGGCCCAATGGGGGGCTCAAACTCAAGAACTGGGAGATCATGACCTGAGCCAAAGTGGGATCCTCAACCCACTGAGCCTCCAGGCAATCCCGTTATTAGTATATTTTTATTTTTTTGACGTTTATTTATTTTTGAGAGACAGAGAGAGACAGAGCATGAGTGGGGAAGGGGAAGACAGAGAGGGAGACACAGAATCCGAAGCAGGCTCCAGGCTCCGAGCTGTCAGCACTTAGCCCGAGGCGGGGCTTGAACCCATGAACCGTGAGATCATGACCTCAGCTGAGGAAGCCGGACACTTAACCGACTGAGCCACCCAGGCGCCCCTGTGATATTTTAAAAAATACTGGGAACCACACAAAATGGAAAGGGCCTGGGGATGGCTCTCAGAGGCCTGTGAATTAAATACTGAATTAAAAGGCCACATGCTACCACCAGCACTGGAGGCCTGGAATGACTCGGGCCCAATTTTGGCATGCTCTCCTCACGCCATCTGAAGTGCCTGCCCTTTCCAGTCTGGTTCCTCTTCTTGGGTCAGGAGAGGATTTACTAAAGCATTTAAAACAGGATCAAGGAGTTCAGACCAATTACTCATGCGGGTGGCACACCAAACCCAAGAACCATCTCCCATGGGTCCTGGTGGGAAGGGCTCAGGCAAGGTGGGGGGAGGGGGCAGACCCGCTGACACTTGCTGACCCATGCGGGCCACATGCTGGGAACTTCTGCCATCTCTCTTGCTCTCTCTTTTTACTTTAAAGAGAGGAAAAGAGAGAGAGAGAGAGAGAGAGAAAGCACAACAGCATGTGCGCACTTGAGCCTATAAGCAAGTGGGGAGGGGCAAAGAGAGCGAGAATCCCAAGCAGGTTCCACGCTCAGCGCAGAGCCTCATGCAGGACTCAGATACCACGACCCTGGGATCATGACCTGAACTGAAATCAAGAGTTGGATGTTTGAGCGACTGAGCCGCCCAGGCGCCCAGCTTCTGCTCTCTCTTTAAGCCTGATCATAACTCAGAGATGTGGATATGATCGGCCCTGATTACAGAAAAGGAAATTGAGGCCCAAAGGGAGGTGACCTGTCCAAGTCACAGAGTTACTCAGGGGCCAAGAGGTGGGCTCAGGTCTGCCAGGGCTCTTGTTGGTACCAAGGCTGCCCTGCTAAGTGCCTTACTTTTGGGGAAATGGGCTGTGGTTTAGGCACCAGAACTAAAAATATGGAATGTCTCATCCAGACACAAGAGTGAGAAGGACTTAGAAAGAAGGAGAACACGGGTGGATGGTGTTCAGAGTGACAGGGCTCACGGAAGGGCTTCTGGTCGACGATGTGTGGGGCTGCCAGGGTCCTGTGTCTTAGTGCAGAGACTTTAGGGGACTTCTTGAAGGATCCTTCTGAGTGACGGATGTAAGGTACACGGGTACCCCATGTTGGGGCCACCCGGTCACAGGCCATTTCTTGGGCTTGGCAGAGTGCCCTCCCCACTGCCCTTGACTCAGGCTACGGAAGGGACTAAGCAAATTCACACGAAGAATGAGGGTCTGGGAGATACCATGGCACTCCTCTCCCATGGGGCTCAAAGCATCTCTGAAGGGTAAAGAGGTCCTGACCAGCCAGCTGGCCTGGACTGGAAGAAGTGTGTAGGGAGGGACTCTCTACCCCTGCCCGGGCTCTCAAAAGGTGGAGGTTGGGAGGTTAACCTGAATATGGAAAGAGCTGGTGCCCAGGCAAAGAAAGATATTGGATACCAAGAAATTGCGGCTGCCCAGGCAGGGAGTACATCTGGAGCACCAGCTGTGGGTCACTGGTGTTAGGTACAAAAACTTGGGGTGACTCTCTGGGGCTCGGCCAGACCCAGATCTGTGCTGGTGCAAATCAGCTTCTCCCCAGAGCCTATCATCTCCTGAGATCCTGTTTCCTGTTGGAAAACAGGCTCCAGAGAGACGCACAGAAACCAGCACACCCCAAATATACCAAATTCCTCAACTCCCCATTCACCCCAAAGCCTTAATCACTGACATATGGGCCAATGTGTATCCCTTCGAACTTAACGAAGGCCAGGATTTATTGCTTTCAGAGAATGAAAAGCTTTTTATTTTTTATTTTTTACTTTATTTTATTTTGAACTTAAAAGCCATTCATGAGAGCTTTGATTTTCATGAGAACGCCTCATAACCTGCAGGTTAACAGCCCCACCCTGCCCCAAGCAGAAGGTCTTAGAAAAGGGCAGGTGAGGCGGGGCAGCTGGAGGTCTTTGGAACGTGGCCAGCACGGTGTGGCCAGGGACTTAGGGAATGACACTCAGGAAAAAAGGTGGCCACTTAGCCCGAGCCACCTGCTTCAAGGTGATCTGACCCCGTGGGCCCTGGACCTTGGACTCTAGGCTCCTTGGGACAGGAAAACAAAGCTTCCTGGAGGGAAGGCCATGCCAGCCGCCAGCAGGGCCTAGGGTGTTTTAACTTATGCATCTAGTAAATATGGGGAGCCGGTGGGTGCTAGGGTGACCAACCACTGCAGTGTGCCCAGGACTTCTCTAGGACTTTTAGGCAAATTGGGATAGGTGGTCACTCCGGCAGGCAGCCGGTGAGGAAGGAGGCTCTCAGCACTGCCTATGTACTACCTGCTCCCCCTCACTCCCCACCCTCTGCCACAAGGCCTTCCTTCTGCTTCTTGAATTCTGCCTGGCCTACTCTTACCTCAGGACCTTGGCACGTACATCTCTACACGGCTGACTCTTCACTGTGCCTTCCCTGGTGACTGTCTGAAGTGGCCTGCACCTAGGCACTCTCTGTGATATTTTCCTGTTTTTATTTTCTTCCAGCCACTTCTCTCTATCTTATTGATTTTATTTGCCTTTTAGGATTTATGGTTTCTGTCTCCCCAGTGGAACGTCAGTTCCCTGAGGACTACTGGTTCATGAATAGGGCCTGACACACAGGCTGGTGCTGAACAAATGGTCAGGGCATGAATGAACTCTGTTCTCGTTGTGGGAGAGCCCTGAGGTCCTGGGACCCTGACGACAGACAGCAGGAAGGACGCAGAGCCCTTTTGAGTCCAGGAGAAGGAGGAGGCATATAAACTCCGAGGCACCTGCTGGCTGATGGGTGTGCAACCAGACCTCATGTAATTCTCACAGTGGACCCACGGGGGCAGGGACACTAGTGCCCCTTGTTACAGAGCGAGGGAGGGACAAGGGCTACCCAAAGTCAACAGGCCCCACAGCCTGGGCCCACCGACAGGACTCAAGTGTGAAGAACCTGCTGCAGCTTCACAGACCACTCGCTGCAGAGGAGCCAAGAGCCAGTGTGGGAAGATTCGAGGGGCCCCGAGGGGCTGCTCCCAGCACTATTGACTCACACTCTCAAGGGGCCTCGAGTAATTCACCATTTGTTTTTCTTGACCCCCAGGGCCAGGGCTGAGGCCCACACTCCCGCTGCAGAGTTTCAGCTGTCAAGAGCCGGGTCTGATTTCCCAGGCCCTCATTTGCGGAGTCTGCCTGGCTCAGAGGGGACTCCACCCGCTTCCCTGCCACCCAGTCAGCGGCTCCCTGCCCTTGGATGTTGTTGGGCCCTTACGGAGGGCCTGGGACCTGCCCTCCCTCCACACTCAGACAATCGGGTGCCAGCAGGCCCTTCTACTTCAACACTTGTTCTTTCTCCTGACCCCGGGGCGCTCAGTAACACTGGGCCCGGCCATGTTTAGGGCAGCGTTATTGTCTGACCAGCTTTATTGAGATAGAATTCACACACCACACAACTCACCCTTTCAATCTATTACACTATAGTTTTAAACATTTTTATTCTCTCCTTTTTCTAATGTTTATTTACTTATTTTTGAGAGAAAGAGAGGGTGAGCCAGGGAGGGGCAGAGAGAGAGGTGGGGAGAGAATCCCAACCAGGTTCCTTGCTGCCAGCTCAGCACTTGACGTGGGGCTCGATCCCACAAATTGTGACATCGTGACCTGAGCTGAAATCAAGAGTCAGAGGCTTCACTGACTGAGCCCCTGAGGCGCCCCTCATTTTTATTATTTCTCAAAAATAATAAGTGGTAAGTTTATTTCTTAAAAATTGTGGTCACCGAAAAGTGACTATCCTCACCATTGTTGAGATACAGTTGAGCGGCATTAAGCACGTTCACGCTGTTGTGCAACAATCACCCCCATCTGTCTCCAGAACTCTCCTGTCTTGCAAAACTGAAACTCTGTCCCCATTAAACACCAACTTCCCATCCCCGATCCTGCCAGCTCCTGGCCACCACCGCTCCCCTTTCTGTCTCTATGGATTTGCCTGCTCTAGATATATCATATGAATGGGATCACACAGTATCTGTCCTTTCATGACCAGCTTGTTTCACTCAGTCTGAGGCCCACAAGGGTCAGCATCTTCTTCCTTTTTGGGGCACGTGGCTGGCTCAGTCGGTTAAGTGTGCGACTCTTGATTTCAGCTCAGGTCATGATCTCAAGGTTGTGAGACTGAGCCCCGAGTCAGGGCGGTTCTTTCCCAAATGCCAGAACATCATCAAGGCGTGGTCAGCCGCACAGAGCACCCAGTGGGGTTTCATACCTAGAGGCAGTGCTCAGGAAGTGTGGGCAGGTGCATCCACTCCCGTTCCTGGGGTCTGCCGGGTAGATGATGATGCTCTTCTCTGAGACAGGGAATTCAGAGGGAGAAAGGAACTGGGGACAGTGATTAGGCTGTTCAGTTACTCGCCACCAGCACTGGTGAGGGACTTCTGTCTCAGCTCAGAATAGCCTGTGGCTGGAGCATGAACTCTGGCACCAGACCACCCTGGGCCAAATCCTGGCCTTGTCACTTGACACTGTGTGACCTCAAGCCAGTGACTTGCTCTCTCTGAGTCCATTTTCCTCCTCGATAGGATGAGATAGACGGTGGCTATGGAGAGTACATTAGTATTGACATGACAGAGCTCAGAACAGCACCTGGCATACAGTAAACACTTACTAATCCTAACAGTAGTAGGAGCAGAAATAATCTCTGGTGGTTTATGAGTTTTGTAAACTCACAATTGGCCTCCAGCCTCCATCCCCTGAGCACACAGAAGACAACATAGCACCATAGAAAGTACCTGAGGCTTGTAATATTTTGTAGGAAACAAAGAGATGTTTAAAGAGAGAGAAGAGGGGTGCCTGGTTGGCTCAGTCGGTTAAGCATCCGACTTCGGCTCAGGTCACGATCTCGTGGTTCGTGCGTTCAAGCCCCTCGTCGGGCTCTGTGCTGACAGCTCAGAGCCTGGAGCCTGCTTTGGATTCTGTGTCTCCCTCTCTCTCTGCTCCTCCCTCACTCACGTTCTCTCTCTCTCTCAAAAAAAAAAAAAAAAAAAAAAAAAACCATAAAAAAATTAAAGAGAGAGAGAATAAATCAATTGGTTTTCCAGTGTGTTTGCTGGACCAGCAAATTATACTTATAAAAAATGCAAATTCTTGGGTCACTCCAGCTCCACTGAATCTGAAACTGGAATGGGGCCGAGCCCCCAGCCACCTGAGCACTTTCAAAAGTAACCCCAGCACGTCCCCTCCCCCTCACCGCCTCCACCGCCAGCAGTAACTGACCCAGGAGCTGCCTGAGTCTGGGGACACCCAGGCGTCTCTGGCCAGAAAATAGCATGTGAATAGATGGGAGAAGCCCCAAGCAGAACCCATTTCTTTTTCTTAAAAAAAAAAAAAAAAAAGGAAAGAAAAGAAAAGAAAAGAAAAAAAAGCAAGTGTTTTGGAATTGGACACAGCTGGCTTTGAATCCCAGTTCTGCCATACACCAGCTGTGTGACTTGGGACAAGTTCCTTTTCTCTAAGCGTCTTTTAGTTCCTCTGCAGGGTAAAATAACTCCCACCTTCTTGGCTGGGATGTGGGGACACTGCATTGTACATGGCAGGTCCACAGGCAGGAGCCCCCTTCCCTGCTCCCCATGGCATCACAGCACCCCTCCAGAGCTCTGGGAACAGTCCAAGTAACACTGACGTCTCCCCATTACAGAAGCCTGATGGAGAACTGTGCTCCACTAAGATCCTGAGCCCCGGGGTCCACTAAGATCCTGAGCCCCACCTCCTAACACCATCACATCGGGGGTAAGGACTTTAATATCTGAGTTCAGGGGGGACAAACGTTCAGGTTATAACAATGGCGCAACACGGATGAACCTTGAAGACATTATGCTAGGTAAAATCAGCCAGACACAAAAGGAGAAATCCTGTGTGATTCTATATCAGTGAAACAGCTAGATGTCTAGAACAGACAAATTCATAGACAGGAAATAGATTAGAGATTACAAGGGGTTGGGGGAAGGGGGAATGGGGAGTTAGTGCTTAACAGGTACAGAGTTTCTTTTGGGGCCAGTGATAAAGATTCAGAACAAGACAGTGGTGATGGTTGCACATTATAAATGTGCCAAATGGCCACTGAACTGTAGTACATTGAAGAGTGGTTTAAAAGCGGTTTAAAAGGCACATTTTATGTGTAATTTACTAGCATTTAAAAAAGTAATATAGTAACAAAATGTGGTATATACATACGATAGAATACTGTATACTATTCAGCCTTAAAAAAGGAGAACTTTTTTTTTTAATGTCTATTTATTTATTTTGGAGAGAGAGTGCACAAGTGGGCAAGGGGCAGGGAGAGACAGAGAGAGAGAAAATCCCAAGCAGACTCCATGCTTTTAGCACAGAGCCTGACTCAGGGCTTGAACCCACAAACCATGAGATCATGAGCTGAGCTGAAATCAAGAGTCAGACACTCAACTGACTGAGCCACCCAGGCGCCCCTGGCATTTTTCCATGTCTTACTGGAAGCCTCACAATGAGGCTTGCCACAATGTGGCAAGACGCTATTACCCCCATGTCATTGCTGTGGATCTGCAACACCAAGAAGTTAAGTTACAGGCCTCAAATCACAGTCAGGAAGAGAAAGAACCAGAGTCGCCCCCACTCTATCCCTGCGGGGTCCCTACCAGCATCTCTCCATGGATCGATGGTCACAGCCTCCTCCGTGGCTCTCCTGTCTCCTGTCATTCTCTACCCAGCAGTCAGGTCCTTCGGAACCACAAATCTGATCCCACCACTTCCCTTTAAAGCCATCCATGGGCTCCCCACTGTCCTGGAGACACACAGTCTGAGCTCCTCAGCCTTTCCGGCTGAGCCAGGTGCCCCCTTCTGGCCTGCTCTGCCCACCCCCCACTGAGTTGTCCTCCATACATCTCTCCTGGCCCACCTTTTGCTAGAACCCCTGGCCCAGAACATGCACCAGCCCCTGAGCTGTGTTGCTCATGTCTCCAAATGTCCTTTCTCCCATTTCTTGCCAGGAAAACTCCTATTCATCCTTCAAGACCTAGACAAGTCATGGACTGTCTTCAGGGAAGCCTTCCTCACTGCCCACTCTTGGGCCCAGGGATAGTCACTTGCTACAGTACCTATTAGTGCACTGGGATGGAGCTGTCTGCCCATCTGTCCAGTCTGCCTTGGTCCTCTAAGAGCGGGGTCTGAGGCCCAGGCCACATCCAGCTAAACTGGACCAAGGTGGATGGTCGCCAGTGGCCCTGTAAAGTCCAGGGCGTCCCCCAGTGGCTTGTGTCTGGGTCTGATCTCTGGTGGGCACTGGAAAAGAAGATGCGCTCTTTTCTCCTTTATTGTTAAGCACTTGTGACCGTCCCCCTCTGCCCCCTGGGGTGGGAAACCGCCAGTTTATGAACCCAGGGCAAGGTCTTTCTAGCCAGGGCTGCTGGAAACCACTTGGGGCAGATAGAGTCCGGGTACACTGCTCTTAACTGCTCTCCGGGGACAGCCCTGAGCCCCCAGATAATTAGCCACATGTGTGTGGGAGACAGGCCTGTTTTTTTTCCCAAGGATTTATGAGACGGGGGAGTATTCTCATTGACCTCCATTTCAGGAAAGGCCTCTTTCTGGAACACTTGCCGAATATATTCCATCAACAGTAAAGCACATATGCTCACAGTAAGCCTGCTTGACATCGTCATACCCGGCATATGTTTCCTGTCTCGTGCGCATTTTAGCAACTCGCTCTGGGGGCTGCGTATGTTTCTGAGGGTCCCCAAACAAAGCTGCGAAGGAAGCACTTATAATTTACCCTTCATGAAAGCCATCACTGCTCTTTCCAAACATACTTAGAAGTGGGTTCAAAGTTTATTTAGAGAAAAAAAATTTTTTTTAATAGACAGAAGGAGAGTGTTTGTGAATTCTTTCTCCCAAGCCCTCCCCCTTGGGACCCTGGGAACAACTCCTCAGCTCACAGACACGGACACTGAGACTGTGAACGTGTGGCCATGGGGTCCTCTGTCCGCTCAGGTGGTTCTCGAATTCATCTTCTGTTTACTCACTTGTTATGCTTTTTCCACCTCCATCCCACTGCCTTTCTTTTCCTTCTACTCAGTCACTGTTACCTCATCATAATTCATTCATCCATTTAGCCCTCCGTGGAAAAATGGCTCAATACATAGTATTGGGTAAATGAGCGGTGTTACTTATTCAGGCAATCAAATATCCACCTGGATATTTGTTCACCCGTCCGTCCATTGAATTACCCATCTTCATTCATCCATCCTTTTGCTCATTTTTCTGTCCCACAGTAACCCACTCTATGCCAGGCACCTGGGATGGTCACAAGAAGCTGGGAGGTGACAGGCAAGCAGCCAATCACAACGCAGCATGGGGAGTGAGGTCAGGGAGATGGGCAGGTGCAGTGGGGGCCCCGGGGAAAGGTTCAGGATGCCTGGGATCGGTGCCGGTACAGAAGGGAAGGCAGAGCCATGCACAGGTGGAAAACTTGCCCCCCTTCCCTGTCTCCCAGAACCCATGGGACAGCAGCATGGAGTCCTGGCCACACCACCCCATGGCCTGAAACTCCACCTGTGCCTTATAGACATGTTATGTCAGAAACAACCCTCTTGACTGTGCCTGTTCAAATCTGTCTCTGTCCTAGTGTATTTATTTTGAGAGAGAGAGAGAGAGAGAGAGAGAGAGCGTGCACACACAAGAGTGGGGGAGGGGCAGAGACAGAGGGAGAAAGAGAAATCCTAAGCAGGCTCCGCAGTGCAGAGCCCGAGGCGGGGCTCGAACTCATGAATTGTGACATCATGGCCTGAGCCAAAATCAAGAGTCAGATGCTCAACTGGCTGAGCCACCCAGGTTCCCCTGTCTCTCTCTTATTGATCCTTACAGTAATCCTGTACCTCCACCCTGGAGGAACCTGGGGCTTGGGAGAGGGGAGGGGCAGACAGGATGTGACAAAGCCCACCTGTCACAATTGGAGGACTGGTGGTCAGTCTAGGTAGCTCACTGCAGCCACTGGTCAATAGGTGGCCCTCAGGACAGCTCCAGCCACTAGCTTATCTGCTCCTCTGAAGGCTTCCAGGGTGCTTGGGACTTGGGCTTGATTGCTTGGGGTCGGGGTTCTCCCTGCACCCCATAGGTCCCAGAGCTAATGGGACATCCCTGGCAGATAAACTGTGATCCCTCTCCAGGAAGCCTAGGGCTAAAAGTCCCCCAACCTCCCCAACCCCTGGCCCAAACCCTGCTATATCACTGCCTCTCTTCTCCTGGCCTTGGGCCAAGGGGCTAAGGAAGAAAGCCTCGCTTGCAGAGCAGGGACCATGCAGGCCAAATTCCAGGCTCTGGTCAGGCCCTGGGCTCTGGGTCCTGCAGAGAGCGTGGCCATGGTCCCAGAGAGAGCATTCTGGGAGCTAGCTTGCCCAACACTGCCCCGCCTGGGCAAGAATGGCAGGCAGTCCCTCTGCAGGGCCTCAGAAAGAAAGAAGTTATATTCAAGTCTGCTCAGAGGTCTTTAATGTTATGTGGTACATTAATGAATCATGTGGCTCAATTTATTTATTAAAAAAACAACAACAGAAAAGTACCATTTGGTGAAGACACACAGCCTAAACCAGACCTCATGGATGTTAGTTCTAGATGCTTAAAGAGGGAACTAACCTAAGGGACCTGTTAAATAAATAAGAATAAATAAGAATAAATAAAAGAATAAAAAAGAAATAAAATAAAATAAAAAAGAATAAAAGAAAAAAAAAATAAATAAATATAAATAAATAAGAATAAAAGGAGCCTGCCTGATAGTTAAAGACGGGAGATGGGGTGTATCATACATTTGGCTCTACTATGTCCAGAAACCTGGGCTCCAAGGGCAGAGAAGTCAGGAAAGGAAACACCAGCAGTAATGTTTAGGAAGCTGGGAAGGAGCCAGTGAAGGGTTATTGCCTGTGCAGAAGTGGGACAGCCAAAACTTGAAGCCGGCAAACACTCAAGAGTAACCAACCCACAATGCAAACACCCAAAGCACTCAGGACCTGGCAGCACCAGTTACCTGGTGAGCTGGAATCTAGACCAGGGGTCTCCAATTATAGTCCAGGGTCCAAATCTGGCCCACCATTGATTTGTATAAATAAAGTTTTATTAGGGCACAGCCATGTCCACTTATTTATGGGCAGTCTGTACCTGCTTTTGTGCTATAATGGCAGAGTTCAGTAGTTTCAACGGAGATGGTATTGGCCCAGATACCGGATGGTATCTGGACAGGTGCCCTTCTTCGAGCTGGGTAGAACCCTGGTGGGGGGGGGGTGGTTATTTTCTGGAGACAGGAAAATAGTGTCTAGCATATAGGATGCCAGGCAAAATTGAGGGAGGAATACTATTAACTGAAAGTTGACACATGGAATGCGGAGGCCCCCACACCTCTCCTTCCTCAGTAGGGCTCCAGGACACGGGCAGCCAGGCCCTTGCTTCCAGGCAGGAGATGAGAAGCCTCTTCCTAGGGGTTCTGATGAGCCTAGGAGAAAGATCCAGCCAGCTCACACCCCTGTGAAACCACGGTTGACCAGCCCCTTCTGTGCCCATGGAGTTGCCAGTTGGCTTTTTAGGTTTCCACTATGAAAAATGAGCCAAAGGTGCTGGACATTTGAGACAGCCTCTTAATGAAAGACCGAGGCCAAAACAAGTGGAGAAAAGTAACTCAGAGGATATAGATTTTCAAAAACACAACACTTAACAACAACATGTTTGGAGAAATGGCTGATATATCCACGAAACAAGATCAGAATGCTATTAAAAAGAAATATGCATACAGAGAAAGACAGATACCATATGTTTTCACTCTTATGTGGATCCTGAGAAACTTAACAGAAACCCATGGGGGAGGGGAAGGAAAAAAAAAGAGGTTAGAGTGGGAGAGAACCAAAGCATAAGAGACTCTTAAAAACTGAGAACAAACTGAGAGTTGATGGGGGGTGGGAGGGAGGGAAGGGTGGGTGATGGGTATTGAGGAGGGCACCTTTTGGGATGAGCACTGGGTATTGTATGGAAACCAATTTGACAATAAATTTCATATATTGAAAAAAAAAGAAATATGCAGAGAACATTGGCACAAAATGTGTTGCAAATAGAAACCATGGTAGTAAAGTGTGTTGCAAATCAAAATTATGGTAGCAAAGATTTAAATTTCATTTGAAGTAGAGTTGCAAGAATAAGTCTAAGAAAGTTGCAAGAATAAGTCTCCAAGAAAGCAAAACAATAGGCCAAATGGATGCAGAAAATAAGACAGAAGAGATAAGGAAATCAGCACAGGAAATCAGGAACAGCCTAGGTACTGTCCTTTCTGCCAATAACAAAAACTTCAGAAAGAGAGAAAAGAGAACTCTGGAGGGGGAAATCATTGAAGACATAATTCAAGAAATTTTTGCCTGAGAATGCAGCTCAGCGAAAGAAAATAGACCTTGCTAACAGACCAGGCACTCCATCTTGAAATTTCAGAACACTGGGGTAAAGGAGATGATCCTGAAAACCTCCTGAGAGAAAGTAGCAGATTTCATGCAAAACAACAGAAAAAGGGAGGGCTCTGGACTTCTAATAGATAATGACTAAAATGGAAAAATCAAGGGGTGCCTGGGTGGCTCAGTCGGTTAAGAGTCCGACCCTTGATCTTGGCTCAGGTCATGATCTCGTGGTTTGTGAGTTCGGGCCCCACATCAGGGCCCTGCGATGACAGTGCAGAGTCTGCTTGAGATTCTGTCTCTCCTTCTCTCTGCCCCTCCCCCACTCATTCTCTCTCCAGTCTCTCACATAAACTTTAAAAAATATATAAAAATCAAGAAGTCACAGGATATTCATGTTATTCAGAGGAAGGTGATAATTTCCAACGGAACCCCACTATTTGCCAGGGACCGGGGAGAGAACAGGAGTAAGCTAGGCACAGCCCCCACCATCATTACAGACTAGTTGGGGGAGACAGGTGTTGGCTCAAGGGTGTTACCAAATTACAGACTGGTAAGTGCTATGAAGGAAACGTACAGGAGGGACCTCCTACAGTATGTTGTAGGTGAACACAGTCTGGCCTCTGCAGGCTCCAGGTTTTCCTGAGAAACTTTTGTTTCAGATGAGGCCAGGCAGCCCCTTGGAGCTGACTGGGCAAAGAGAGGAAGGCGTCCCAGGCAGGAAGGACAGCAGGCACAAAGGCCCTGCCATGACAGGTAGCAGGGCTTCCACCTCCCATCGGGTCCCCCTAGAACTGATGGCTGGGCCTCACCCCCCACCAGAGTTTCTGGTTTCAGTAAGTCTCAGGGTGGGTCTTCAATTTGTAATTCAAACAATTCCCGGATGATGTTGACACTGCTGGCCCAGAACCAGTTTGAGAAGCATTGACCTAAAGTCCGAGGAGCCCAGTCCTAAAGAATTTGTTTTATCCTTCAGGTCAGTGCTTCTCAAACAGGAGGCTTGTTGAGAGAGCAGATTTCCAGGTCACCCCCATAGATTCTGATTCCTAGGCCTGGCAACGTGTACTGACTTGGATACCCGTGGTCCCAGGGGTGGGCGGGGGCCACTCGAGGGGTGGGAGCCAGGGGACTGGGCAGGCACCTGTTGCAGCCATGTGTGAGAGTGACGATGGGGCCTCACAACTCAGGCAAGGGACTAGAGGTGGAAAGGGCATTCAGACGGCAGGACTGAGGACTGATGGCTTCAGGACGATAAAACTGAAGGGTGGGGGCACCACGGTGGCTCAGTCAGCTGAGTGTCAGCTCAGGTCATGATCTCACGCTTCGTTGAGTTCGAGCCCCGCATTGGGCTTGCTGATGTCAGTGTGTAGAGCCTGCTTCAGATCCTCTGTCTCCCTCTCTCTCTTCCCCTCCCCCGCTTGCATGCACAACTCTGTCTCAAAAATAAATACACATTAAAAAAAAAAAAACCCAAAAAACCCCGAAGGGTGTGCAGGAAAACACAGCTAGCCTGGGGTGGGGGGTTGGCTCTGGTCTTGGGGGTCTGGGATCTGACCTCCGGCTCCCTAGCTAACAAGTGCTGTCAGTTCCAACGCCTCAAAGCCTCTTTGTCAGGCAGAAAGTCCTTCTTCTCCAGGTGGCCAATTTCAAGTTGCAAGTGTCAGCTGGAATTTTCTGCTCACGGCACCCCCGCCAAACCTGTTCACCAGTTCACTGCCAAACTGATTTCCAAATTTTATCAGACAAATTTATTCCCAGGTGAAAACAGCCGTATCTGATTTCTTGACTGTGGACGATGCAGTCAGGATGGAAATCTGCTGTGTCCGACTTTAGAATCCACCAGAGTCAGCTTCCATTTCTAAGACAACTGGACAGGGGTGCCTGGATGGCTCAGTCAGTTAAGCGTCCGACTTCAGCTCAGGTCATGGCCTCTCGGTTTGTGGGTTCGAGCCCCATGTCGGGCTCTGTGCTGACAGCTCAGAGCCTGGAGCCTGCTTGGATTTCTTTCTCTTCTTCTCTCTCTGCACCTCCCCCCTCACACATTCTCTCTCAAAAATAAACATTAAAAAAAAAAAGACAACTGGACAAAGCCTCAGTTCCGACTGGGTTCCCTCAGACGGTGTGGGCTGGCCCCCGAGCCCCACCTGCTGCCCTGTGTCCCCAGGAGAAGGGCCCAGAGACTTTTGCTTTCCTGTTATTTTCAGATCTACCTTCTCTCCCCCGAAAACTATGAAGTACTGACCCCCACACGCACTGTATCTCTGTGGGCTTTGACTTTCTTGGGTTTGTCCTGTCCCCAGTTCTCACTGTTCATTCAGGGCATGTCCTTCTCCTGGTCAAGCCATCGAAAGCCTTCCTCTGAATTCAGGTAAAGATCCACCACCTTCCCTTGGCCCACAACACACTCTGCCCCTGGGCTACACCTGCGACTTCATATCAAATCCCCAGCCCCGGTTTAACCGCACGGACCTTCCTTCCGCTCTTCCCGTGTCCCCACCCCCATTCCTGCTTCAGAGGAGGGGTCCTCTGTCTGGGAAGCCCAGCCACCTCCCTGTGGCTGGCTCCTTCTGTCACCCGGGTCTTAGCTCAAATGTCACCTCCTCAGAGTGACGCTCTCTAAAGGCCTTGGCTCATCAGCTCCCCACTGTCTTCCCCACCTCATGTGTCACCTGCCCACTATATGTCTTCATGCTGTGAGAATATAAGCTCCTTGACAGGACAGATCTCGTCTGTTTTATTTCCTAGTGCTTGGTGCTCAGAAGTACTTGTTGAGCGAACGAAATGAGGAAACAAAAGACCCAACTGGGGCAATGACTTGCCCCAAATCACACGCTGTCACGGTGTGTTGCCTGTGGTTCCCCTCCCATCACCAGGGCATTGGTGAGGGCAGCTTGGGGAGGCTCTGAGTGGCCAAAGGAACCTTTTGGAAGGCAGAAATGCTGCTTCTGGGTTTCTCTTGCTGCAGAGCCTGCAGACCAGGCAGCAAAGTGCAGGGTCCCAAGTGGAGGCTGTGAAGCCAAGTAGACCTGGGCTGAATCCCCGCTTCGCCCTGGGTAGGTCACCTAATCTCCCCAAGGCTCGGTTTCCAGGTCTGCAAACCCAGGATCTCTTGGCATCTACCTTCTCGAGTTGTGAGGCTTACATAAGAGCCACCACCGGGGCGCTGATCACAGGCCTGTCACTTGGTAAATGTTGCAATAAAAATGAAAGAGGCCACTCTGCCCGCCAGGGGCCGAGGCTCAGAACTCACAATCCAGCCTGAGTCCTGTGTTCTGATGAGGGGTGCTGGCTGTGTGCCCCTAGGGTTCCGCAAACGGCCCCCGGGGGAAATCAGTGGCTTGGAGATGGTGCCCCATTGGGCGGGGTCCTTAGGCGGGTGGGGCTCTGAGGGCAGACAGGGCCGCCATCAGGAGGGTGCGGCAGGCACAAATGCCACAGGGCACAGGGGTTTGGACACAGACACTTGGCTTCTTGATTTCCGGCAGAGCTGGGACATCTGCGTGGTTTTTCATCTTTTAATCCCAGCTGTTATCAGTTGCTGGGAAATAGCTGAGCCCAGTCTCCATCCAAGCTGGCAGAACCTTCCTCTAAATTCCACAAAGAGAACAAAGAGTTCCCAAAGAGTGACAGCTGCCCAGGCTGGCAGCCCAGGGAGGGGGGCCAGGCCGGGAAGAAGGCACGTGCAAGCCGGGCGAAGATGCTTGGCCAGGAGGGTGGGCACAGCTGCCAGGAAGCTGCCCGCTGGCCTGCCAGGGACCACCCTGGGCTCTGGGCGTCTGAGGGCATCTTTTCTCTGAGCAGTGCCTTTGTTATCTGGGAACTCTGGAGCCTCCTGTAGTGTGAAGTTCCTGGGCCAAGACCACTCCGGGCAAGGTGGGTGGTGGTTTGGCGGGGTCTCGGCTGGGTGACAGCCCCGCCCCCTTCCCCGGAGCGGTCGGGGGTCATTTGTGGCCGTCCCAAACCTTTCGGTCACCCTGTTCACTTCTGGATGCCTCCCCATGGCGCAACCTTGCAACACTGGTTACAAACCTCCCCGCTTTGTTGGGGTGAGTGGTGGGTGTCATTTACAGCCCACTTGTCAGTCACATCTGAGCTGAGTTAGGGGGGCACAGAGGCAGGGCTCAGGGCTTCCGCTGTGCAGGGAGAGGCAGAGCAGTTCTGAGCCAGCAGCCGTGAGGAAGCTTCCTGATCTGGTGGGAGTGTTCTTGGCAGGCTGGTTCAGAGGTGGCTCTGGGAGCCATTCAGGGAAACTCCTGTCTTCCTTCATATCCCTTTAATGAAGCTTTTATTCTTTTCTTTTCTTCTTAAACTGGCTTAAACTGGATTCTATTGTCTGCAACTATGAATCCTGACAAAGTCCTTCCAATGACTCCCTGGCAGTTTTCTTTCTTTCTTCCTTCCTTCCTTCCTTTCTTTCTAATACATTATTTTTTAATGTTTATTTATTTTTGAGAGAGGGAGCGCGCATGAGCAAGCATGAGTGGGGGAGGGGCAGAGAAAGAGGGAGACACAGAATCTGAAGCAGGCTCTAGGCTCTGAGCTGTCAGCACACAGCCTGACGTGGGGCTCGAACCCACAAACCAAGAGATCATGACCTGAGCCGAAGTCAGAAGCTTAACTGACTGAGCCACCCAGGTGCCCCTCTTTCTTTCTTTATTAAACTTTTTTTTTTTCAATGTTTATTCATTTTTGAAGGAGAGAGAGACAGAGCATGAGTGGCGGAGGAGCACAGAGAGAGGGAGACACAGAATCTGAAGCAGGTTCCAGACTCTGAGCTGTCAGCACAGGTGCCCCTAAACTTTTCTTTTTTTTTTTTTTTTTTTTTTTTTCATTTTTCCCTATTCAAATTTTTTTTTTTTTTTCAACGTTTATTTATTTTTGGGACAGAGAGAGACAGAGCATGAACGGGGGAGGGGCAGAGAGAGAGGGAGACACAGAATCGGAAACAGGCTCCAGGCTCTGAGCCATCAGCCCAGAGCCCGACGCGGGGCTCGAACTCACGGACCGCGAGATCGTGACCTGGCTGAAGTCGGATGCCCAACCGACTGCGCCACCCAGGCGCCCCGAATGTTTATTTATTCTTAAGAGAGAGACAGAGCACAAGCAGGGGAGGGGCAGAGAGAGAGAGGGAGACAATTCGAAGCAGGCATCAGGTTCCGAGCTGTCAGCATAGAGCCCGATGCAGGGCTCAAACTCACAAACCTCGAGATCGTGACCTGAGCCAGTCAGACACTTAACCGACTGAGCAACCCAGGCACTCCCCTGGCAGTTTCAAACCCTACTGCCTAAAGGGATAAGTGGGTGGATAAGTGGGTCACATAGATAAAGGGAACAGACCCATTAGCAAAGACTTGCGAGGCAGCCTTTTGGTCTGTATTTGATACAGAAATCCAATTCAGAGAAGCCCTTCTTTACTAGGAGAAAGGGAAATGGAAGTCCCAGAGTAAATGGTGACTGATACACAATTTTAGGGCCCGGGAGACAATAAGGAATAGTGGAGATTGTGATGCCCTGGAGACAGTATCAAATATCTAAAGGGGGCAGCTCTTCTGTAGTTACAATGAACCGTTTCCAGATCCTTCCATTTTCCAAGAGAAGCCAGAAACCAGGATTTAACGTGACATGTCCCATATTTTAAATTGTTAAGTCACATTTAAAATACATTGCAGGCCAAAAAAAAAAAAAAAAAAAAAAAAATCCCCCAAAAGAACAACCAAAAAACCCCAGAAGCTCAACACCGGAGTCAGGGTTTGCCCTGGGGCTGCCCCTTTGTGACTATAGCCTTGTGGGATCAAGTTCCAGCTCTTTTTGATGGCATTTAAAGCCCTTTGTATGAATCCAGCCCGGTTTCCTTCCTCCCCTCCCCCATCCCTGCAAGCACAGACCCTTTGCCCTTTATCCAGGCTGCTTCCCTGTCCAGCTACACCCTTTCCCTCTTCAGTCTCCAGCCTGGTGAATGCCTATGCATCCTCTAAGACCACCCCGATGACCAAGTCCTTGGTGAAATGCACCCCAATCTCCTGGATCCGAGGCATACAGTCTTGGGGCTCCCATAGTCCCCTCTACGTCCTTTCCTCTTGGTGCTTCTAACCAGCAGGCCCTCTGTCCTCAACCCAGGGCCAGGAGGATGTCCTTCTTTATGGAAATCCTGGACAGTGGGCTGTTTCTGGGGGTCTCGGCATCTGTTCCAGTGGAGTGAGGTGTGGGGGGTGAGTTTAGGGAACCCAGCATGGGGAAAGCACTCTGGCTTCTTCCTGCCTTGGTGATAGGGGGATCCCCAAACCTGGCTGGGGGCTGTGAGGGTAACCACAGGGCAGCTGGACTTCCCAGTGAATGAACCCCTGGCCAGCCCTCTGGTGCTTGAAGACATCTGAAAGCCTCTGGGGAGAGATCTTCCCCTTCTCCCTGGGGGAGTAGCTGGGCAGGTGTGTGGTCTTGTCCCCATCCTCCACCCCATTCCCTGGGGGAGAGTTTGAGGCCCCCCCAGGCTGTAGGCGCAGCCCCGCCACCCCCAGCCCTTCCCTGCCTCCATTTTTAACTGCAGAATCACCTTTCTCCTGTTCTCCTGGGATGGGCGGTGACACACATCAGTCCCCTCCGGCAACTATAACCCAGCTCACTTCACATCTGTGAAGCTCTGCAAGTGCCCGACACCGTGCTGGGTGTGCCCAAATCTCCAGGGAGCCTCACGATGTCTCTCTTAAGCTGGTGTTAATGCCTGTGTTAGGAGAAACCGAGGCTCAGAGAGGTGGAAGTGGACTGCCCAAGGCATGGATCTGAACCAAGACCATAACCCCGCTGCCAGTCCTGCCCTCCCTCCAAAAGCAAGGACTCCCTACTGCAGGGCAGGAAGGGAGCCAGCAGGAGGCACTGGCCAACCTCTCCCTGTCTCACGCTCCTGAACTGAGCTTAGGGGAACGCATCCCAGTTAGCAGTTCACAGGGGACCAGAGTGCTTACCACTTGCACACTTGAGAGCCTCCAGCTGGGAGCATTACCCAAGCACTCCCTTGGTTTGCTTTTCCTAAGCTGTGCTTTTTTTTTTTTTTTTTTTTTTTTAAAGTAGTTTTCATGCTCAGCGTAGAACCCAATGCAGGGTTTGAACTCCCAATCCGTCCCCACATGTCATGTCTGGATCAGCCTGGGGAAGTTCCTAATTTTCTTCAAGGCAAGAGGAGCACACCCCCATAGTTTGAGATACACCTTACCCCCCAAGTAAGGCAAGGGAGCCTGCCCGTGGGAAGGCCCGGAGTTAAACGGGCTAAAGGCAGAACAGCCAGACAGGAAGGTCAGCTTTCTGCTTCTCCGAGGGCCAGCTGGTGTAGGCCAACCAAGAGGGACTTTCAGAAGCGAAACGTTTTCTAATGAAATGACAGGTGCGATTTCACAGGAATCCCACATTTTGACACTTCTGAGACCTTTGGATGAAAGTGATGCGTTCATAATTATTTTGGAGTAGACAACATATTTTCCAAATCAAAACTGTGTATGGGGTGGGGGGCGCCTGGGTGGCTCAGTCGGTTAAGTGTCTCACTCTTGGTTTCAGCTTAGGCCATGATCTCATGTCGTGGGATCGAGCTCCACTTGGGACTCTGTATTGACAGCACGGAGCCTGCTTGAGATTCTTCTCTCTCTCTCTCTCTCTCTTTCTCTCTCTCTCTCTCTCTCTCTCTCCCCTCCTGCTCCTTGTACCCTCTATCCGCTCCCCCCCCCCCAGCCCTTCTCTCTCAAAAAGTGATGGAAGGCAGGTGACCAGGAAATTCAAGGGGCACAGCAGAGTTTCCATCCAGTGTCATCATGGGAAGAACATTCCTTCTCAGCAGGTATAAGGAAAAAAGAAGACAAAAATAAGGATGTCAACTGCTTAGACCACAGGACTCTCACCATGAACTTATTCTATGAACCTGGACACACACACACACAGGTTATTCCCTCATGAACCTCTGAGGGCAAATGGTTTGGTTTACACTTAATATCTGAAGACTCTCATGCTAGAATTTGCCAACCCTCCCAGCCCTATAGGAAACTTCAGCATCTTCCCAGGGAGGAGAAAAGAGCTCAAAAAGGAGTTTCTGCCCAGCCTGTTGTCAGTGTAGACTGACAAATCCAGGGGAAGGGTCTGCCAGAAGCCCAGGGGACTTGGAACTACCAATGGACACTGCAATAAGTTGCCAATTCATTGCAAAGTGACAGTTCACTCATTATATTCAAGCTATAATTAATCGACCGTGTTTGCAAAGAATTCCAAATGATCCACGGTATGTCAATAACTGCTCTGTCACCAGCTTTCTAGGTGGCTGTATTCGCCAGCTGATTGTAAGCTTTTTCTTGCCCTGTATGAGCTGGTAAGCTAACAGGGAAAACAAGCCCTTTGTTTTTTTGTTTTTGTTTTTAAAATCTTTATTTTTTTTATTAAAAAAAATTTTTTTTTTTTAGCGTTTATTTTTGAGACAGAGAGAGACACAGCATGAACAGGGGAGGGTCAGAGAGAGAGGGAGACACAGAATACGAAACAGGCTCCAGGCCTGTCAGCACAGAGCCCGACATGGGGCTCAAACTCACGGACCGTGAGATCATGACCTGAGCCGAAGTCGGACGCTTACCCGACTGAGCCACCCAGGCGCCCCATTGTTTTTAAAATCTTTTAAATGTTTATTTATTTTTGAGAGAGAGACATACATAGAATGTGAGCAGGGTAGGGTAGAGAGAGACACACACACAGAATCCCAAGCAGGCTTCAGGCTCTGAGCTGTCAGCACAGAACCTGACGCGGGGCCTGAACTCACAAACCACGAGATCATGACCTGAGCCGAAGTCAGATGCTTAACTGACTGAGCCATCCAGGTGCCCCTATTTATTTATTTATTTAAGAGAGAGAGGGAGAAGGAGAGAGAGTGGGAGGGAGAGGGAGAGAGAGAGAGACAGAGAGAGAGACAGAGAGAGAGAGGGAGAGAGAGAATCTCAAGCAGGCTCTGTGCTCAGCCCAGGGCCCGATGCAGGGTTCAATCCCACGACCCTGGGATCATGACCTGAGCTGAAATCAAGAGTTGGATGCTCAGCGGGCTGAGCCACCCAGGAGCCCCTCTGGGTGGCTTATAAAGAACAGAAATTTTATTTCTCACATTTCTGGAAGCTGGGAAGTCCAAGATCAGCAGATTGGGTGTCCAGTGAGAGCCCGCCTCCTGGTTCATATAAATGGCTGTCTTCTTCTCGTGTCCCCACATGGCAGAAAGGGCAAGGGAGTTCTAAGGTCTCTTTTATGAGGGCACTCACCTCATTCATGAAGCTCCACTCTCTCTTTTTATTTATTTATTTATTTTGAGGGGGGGGGGAGGGGAGGAGCAGAGAGAGAGGGAGAGAGAGAATCCCAAGCAGGCTCTGCACTGACAGCACGGAGCTGAACGCGGGGCTCGAACCCATGAACCATGAGACTATGACCTGTGAGGCTCCATCCTCTTGACTCAGTCACCCCCCCAAAGGCCACCTCCTAAAACCATCACATCGAGGGTCAGGATTTCAACATACGAATTTGCAGGCTGGCACACACACCAGGTAGTCAGTAAAATCTAAGTGAATCCAACCATTCCTCAAAAAGTAAAACAGAATGGTGCCTTGCTCCGTTGGCTCAGGTCACGGTCTCGCTGTTCATGAGTTCGAGCCCAGCACTGGGTTCTGTGCTGACAGCTCAGAGCCTGGAGCCTGCTTCAGAATCTGTGTCTCCCTCTCTCTCCC
Source organism: Leopardus geoffroyi (assembly GCF_018350155.1). Lineage (NCBI taxonomy): Eukaryota > Metazoa > Chordata > Mammalia > Carnivora > Felidae > Leopardus > Leopardus geoffroyi. The sequence goes on along the minus strand of NC_059326.1, from coordinate 91,757,339 downwards.
TGCACCTCCCCTGCTCACACTCTGTCTCTCTCTCAAAAATAAATGTAACATTAAAAAAAAAAAAACAACAACAACCAACCAAGTAAAACACAGAGCTACCCTAAAAGCCAGCAATTCCACTCCTAGGCATAAACCCCAAATAACTGAAAACAAGTGTTGAAACATCTGGGTGTACGTACATCATTGTTCAAAGCAGCAATATCCCCAACAGCCATGAGGTGGAAACAACCCAAATGTCCATCAACATGTGAATGGATAGAATGTGCCACAGCCATAGGATGGGATATTATTCGGCTATAAAAAGTAACGAAGTACCGATCTATGACGTGGATGAACCTTGAGAACATGACGCTGAGTGAAAGAAGCCAGACACAAAGAGCCACATATTATATGACACGATCGGTATGAAATGCCTGGAAGAGGCAAATCTACAAATCTACAGAGACAGAAAGTACGTGAGTGGTTGCCAGGGAGCGGGGGGTGGGTAGGGAGTGACTGGTAATGGGTACGGGGTTTCCCTTTGGGGCGCTGACAATGTTTTTTGAAGTAGGTAGGGGTGGCGGTTGCACAACACCGCGACTATATTAAATATCACTGGGTTGTTCGCACAACCGGGTTTATTTTGTGTTTACGTGCATTTCGCTTCCATAATTAAAGCAAGAGACCCCGGCTCACGGTTCCTCTTGCTTCTGGAAGGGCAGCCTGTCTCATCTCTGACTTAATGATGGTTTTAAAAATAAACAAAATTTAGGGGTGCAAAATTTAGGTGGCTCATCAGTTGAGCGTCCGACTTCGGCTCAGGTCATGATCTCACAGTTTGTGAGTTTGAGCCCGTGTTGGGCTCTGTGCCGACAGCTCAGGGCCTGGAGCCTGCTTTGGATTCTGTCTCCCTCTCTCTCTGCCCGTCCCCCGCTCACACTCTTCTCTCTCAAAAATAAATAATCAGTAAAAAATAATAATAAACAAAATTTAGGGGTGCCTGGGTGGCTCAGTCGGTTAAGCGTCTGACACTTGGTTTCAGCTCAGGTCACGATCTCACGGTTTGTGGGATCGAGCTCCACGTCGGGCTCCGCACGGACAGTGTGGAACCTGCTTGGGATTCTTTCTCTGCCTCTCTCTTTTTCTCTCTCAAAATAAGTAAAAAAACTTAAAAAAAAAAGTGTTAAAAAAATTTAAAGGGAGGTGGGGGGAAGCTAAGGCAAGTGGGTAGAAGGGAAAAAGAGAGCGCGAAGCCGAAGAAAGTGCAGTTTTTGTGCAGCTGGTGTTCCAAGCCTTCCGTTTTACGGAGGCATGGTTTTCATTCCCGAAGAATAAAAATACTTCTCAGGCAAAGCCAGCGGCTCAGAGAGGCAGAAACGGGAATCATGCGGATCTCTCCCCTCTGTCTGTGGCTCACTGGCAGAATTCAGTTGGAGGGAGCGGGCCTTCTCAGAGGGGTCTGAGTGTGGAAATGGGGGTGGGTAGGGATCACACGTATCCTGTGCTATCCCTCCCGTGCTGCCAGCCCCCAAGACGAAGCGGACAGTCCCTCCCAAGTTTGTGCAAAAGCCCTGCCGGCTTTTTTTGCCCTGGAGGCAGGCTCTCATGGCAAAGTCCAGACATCGCCTCTCCCTCGTTTTAACATTAGTGCCATAACACGGAGTAAATTCAAACACATGAGACCCTTTCACGAGTTGGGCTGGCTGCCAGGCTCCTGGAGATCCAGAGTGGGAAGGAGCTGGGGGCAGGGGGTGAATCCTTCCATATCCACAGTCCCCTGCCCTAGGGGTACGTAGGCTCTACAGGGATGGGGGAGGCTTTGCAGGGGCTCCCCTGGCACCCACAGATTGGAGGCTCCTTCTCTGTCCAAACTGGGGCCCTTCTACCGACTTTCTTCCTCTGAGTACAAAAGCATCATTCACTGTCCATCATCACTTAAAAAAAATTTTTTTTTAATGTTTACTTATTTTTGAGAGAGAGAGAGAGAGAGAGAAAGAGCAGGGGAGGGGCAGTGAGAGAGGGAGACACAGAATCGGAAGCAGCTCCAGGCTCTGAGCTGTCAGCACAGAGACCGACATGGGGCTCGAACCCACCAATGGCGAGATCATGACCTGAGCCAAAGTAGGATGCTTAACTGACTGAGGTGCCCAGGCGCCCCCACCATCATTTTTTAGTGGTGGAAGGGGTTCCTGGGATCCCCTTCCCAGGGGAAGAGGGGAGAGGAGCCAAAATAATAAGGATAATTACGACAGCTGACATTTATTGAGCATGGTGCTGCTAAGGGCTGTGTGTGGTTTATCACATCCAGGCAGGTAATGTACGACCCTAGGAATTCCTGTGTTATCGCTGAGGAAACAGGCTTGGAAAGGTTAAGTAACACACTCTGGGCCACACACATGGGGATGTGGGTGAGGGGTTCCACCCAGGCAGTCTCACCCCAGGGCTGCGCTCTTAACTATGACTTTCTACACCCAGGACCCTTGGGGGTTCATGTCCAGCACGTGCTCCTGAAGCTTCCTTGCGTCTCACCTGGGAGGCAGGGGGATGGTGCAGAGAACACAGGTAGGGAGACGGACCCACCTCAGAACCAGCCCTCCCGGGGGGACAGTGACACCTCGGCTGGTCACTCTGAGCTGGATTTCCATGATGTCCAGAGAGCACAGGGAGATAACACAAGCGACCAAGCATCCAGACCACACCGTGAGCACACAAGGAGCTGTAACAAGCCTGCCCTACTGACACCAAGGACAGGCTTCACCAGTGTGGGGCAGCAGCCTGGGTCCAAAGGCAGCTTGTTGGGCAAATCCACGCATGCCTGAGACCATCCTGGAAGATCCTGAGAAGGTGTCTGAGCCAGAAAAGCAACATCCGGTTTCTTACTGAGGCTGGGGCAGCAGCCTGGTGCTTTATCTTGCACCAGATAAAGCAGTTGCTTGTGTCTGGTAGAAACCATGTGCTAAACCCTAGATGCTCCCTGGGGACCATACAGAGCAAACGCAACCACTCCTCACAAAGGCCACTCAGAGATGGACAGGCAAATCCACACCCCCAGTTTCCAGAAGCATTTCTGCGAGATGTGCATTCAACAACCCTCTGCCATCCTGGAAGCCTCTTCCAGCCCTGCCCCATCTAATACATTCCATCCCTCTACACCATGGTTCCCAGGAACTGAGTCTCGGGGCAACGCAGGACAATCACCTCCCTTGCTGAAGATGTTATGCTTCTGTTAATAAAGCCACAGATCCTGCACTGGCATGCAGGCAGAGGAGGTCATGATGGGTGTTTCACTCAAGGCTTTATGCTGCCCCTCTCTGGGTCTCAACTCGTCCATATGTAAAGGGTGCACAGGTAGAGGTCTGATCTGTTTCTGTCCCGTTGGTCTGCTGTGGTAGGAGTGGGAAGGTGCTGGCCATAGGAGTGAGTCCCTAGGTGTGTCTTGGCCGTGCAATGGAGATACATGCTCAGTGACTCACAGCTAACTATGTTTAGGGGAAAACAAAAGATCGATGATTTAAATACCAAGGATATATTCACTTACACACTGGAGTAAATGGGGAAATGGATTTGCAGCCACTTAGTAGGCCTTGATTGCCAGGGCTTTGCCTGGGGGAGAGCCTCCAGCTGAGCGTCTGGTACTCAAGGGGTCCTGAATGCTCACCCAGGCTGTTTCCGCCTCCCACCCCTTGCACCCCCCAGCACTGGAGCAAACACTGGCTCTGTGGAGTTTCAGAAAGATGGTGCATTCTTGCATTTTATGGGGAACCCGCAGGGTTTTCAGCAGGGATGAACCACGCAAGATTTTTACCTTACGTAATCACTTCTGAATAAAAATCCTACCGAAAATGAGACTTTGCAAAGATGGTTTATTTTGTATTAACCTTCCAGCTCTGGGAAGGCAGGGGTCATGTATTTAAAAAAAAATTTTTTTTTTTCAACGTTTATTTATTTTTGGGACAGAGAGAGACAGAGCATGAACGGGGGAGGGGCAGAGAGAGAGGGAGACACAGAATCGGAAACAGGCTCCAGGCTCTGAGCCATCAGCCCAGAGCCCGACGCGGGGCTCGAACTCACGGACCGCGAGATCGTGACCTGGCTGAAGTCGGACGCTTAACCGACTGCGCCACCCAGGCGAGGGGTCATGTATTTTAGTTACCTGTGTCTCCTCGGGGCACAGCCTAGTCCCTGGAACATCCCAGAGGGGGTGGAAGGGTGGGCTCGTGAATGAGTGGTGGATGGATGGTTGCAGGGGATGAGTGGGTGGCTATGGCTACATGGGAGGGCTGGATGGACCAGTGGGTGGCAATGATGGAATTCTGGTGTTGCCTGTCACTAGCTCTTTGACTTTGGGGATTATATTCCCTCCTTGCAGGGCTCTTACCAGGAATGAATGCATGAAAGCATGGAGCCTGAGGCAAGGACAGGCCTGGTAGAGAACCAGGACACCTCTCTGACCAGCACCAAAAATGGGCTCATGTAAGAGTACAGGCAGCTTGGGGTGCCTGGGTGGCTCAGTCGGTTAAGCATCCGACTTTGGTTCAAGTCATGACCTCTCAGTTTGTGAGTTCGAGCCCCGCGTTGGGCTCTGTGCGGACAGCTCAGAGCCTGGAGCCTGCTTCAGATTCTGTGTCTCCCTCTCTCTCTCTGCCTCTCCCCCACTTGTGCTCTGTCTCTGTCCCTCAATAATAAATAAACGCTAAAAAAAAATTTAAGAGTAACAGACAGCTTCCCACAGGGCTGTGTCAGAACAGCTTTATGGGTGCTCCAGGAGTTGATCGAAGGGTTAGGAAAGCTGGTGGTCTTGGCAGCCAACTTTCACCCCTGCCTTTGCCTCTGGGGCAGGAAAAGCCCCCTCAGTACCACCACGCCAGCTACACGCAGGCCCTTGAGGTCACAGTCAGGCCACCCCTGCCAACCTCCCCATCCTCCAGGCCTGGGCTCCTCAAACCTTAAGTGCGACTCATCTGGGATCTTGTTAAAGTACAGGGTCTGCGGTACAGTCCGAAATCCCTCCGGGAGGAGCTGACACCATGGCCCTGGGCATGTGTGGGCCATTTACCAAGGCTCATGAGCACGGGGCTGCCATTCCCTGCGGACCCGTGAAACCCTGCATCCCTGTGAAATGAGTAAGTCTAGTCACTGGAACAGAGGTAGACAGGGGCAGGGCCTAGCCTTTTGTTTTTTTTTTTCTTCTTTTAAAGTTTATTTATTTATTTGACAGAGAGCGTGAGTTGGGGAGGGGCAGAGAGAGAGAAGGAGAGAGAGAATCCCAAGCAGGCTCCACACTTGTCAGCGCAGAGCCCGATGCGGGGCTCCAACTCACAAATCATGAGATCATGACCTGAGCTGAAACCCAGAGTCGGATGCTTAACCGACTGAGCCACCCAGGTGCCCCAGGCCTAGCTTTTCTTACATGACATTACCACCTTCCATCCAAGAAGCCATGCTGCCATTGTTCCATGTGTGGGAAAGGACCATGAGATAAAGCACCTGTGACTGATGTGCACTGGCTGGGGCGCTGAGAGGCAAGTCCGGTCTCAAAGTCAGAGTCTCTGCAGCTGTCCCATGAGATGGGGACCTCCCACCTGCCAGGCCGGCTTGCTCTGACCCTCCATTCTGACGGTGAGGAGACTGAGTCCCCGGCAAGGAGACCTTTGGGCAGACCTCCCCCGGGCCACACTGATGGTGGGCAGGACCAGGCTCCATCACCTACTCCTTGTCTTGGGTCCTCCCTGCTGGGTCCTCAAAGAGAGAATGAGAACCTTGTCTGGAGAACCGAAGACAGTTCCTGCTTCCTCCCCCAAACAGCTCCCAGCTCCCCTGAGCTGAGACCTCGTGGGCAGGGCATTGTGACATGCCCCCAGGATGGGCAGCCCCCTCTCACAGGCTCGTGCTTGAATGGGGCTCCGCAAAGCACTTACAATAAGCTTCTTCCTCTCTGAGTGACAGGGTCCGCATTTTGTTTTCAAAATCTGCAGATCAACAGGAGAAGCGGACAAGGACAGGGAGGTGAACGTTTTTTCCATGGAAGGCTGCGCCTCTGGCTTTGCCCTGAGCCCTGGGTTGGGGAGGCTGGGGAAGGGCCAGGAGTGTGGATGCTGGGTCCCGGGTGTGGCAAGCCTGCATGACCGCAGGCTGGCCCCTCTCTGTCTGAACTCCTGAGTGATCTGGTCTCTGTTATCCCCTGTCCTCATCTGCCATCACTTACTTCTGTAGGTCTCCCTCACCCCTGCTTCAGCTACATTGGTGTCTGTGCTCTTCCTTTCTCTCACCTCAGGACCTTTGCACTGGCTGTTCCTCCTTCCTGAAATATACTTCCTCCAGATGGCCACCTGGTGAACTCCCTCACTTCCTTTGCTTCTTTACTCAAATGTCACTTCTCATCTAAAACTGCCACCTTGGCTCAGTCGGTAAAGCATCCGACCCTTGATTTCGGCTCAGGTCATGATCTCGAGGTTCATGAATTTGAGCCCTGCACCATACTCCATGCTGACAGTGCAGAGCCTGCTTGGGATTCTCTCTCTCCCTCTCTCTCTCTCCAATAAATAAATAAATAAATAAATAAATAAATAAATAAATAACTTAAAAAATTGTTTTAAACGTTTATTCATTTCTGACAGAGACGGAGCACAAGTGAGGGAGGAACACAGAGAGAGGGAGACACAGAATCTGAAGCAGGCTCCAGGCTCCGAGCTGTCAGCACAGAGCCCAACACGGGGCTTGAACTCACAAATGGTGAGATCATGACCTGAGCCAAAGTTGGACGCTTAACTGACCGAGCCACCCAGGCAACCCAATAAACAAATAACTTAAAAAAAATAAAACTGTCACCTGCACTCCCCTGCCTCCAGCGTGCCCAGTCACCCTCTCCTGATTTATTTATTTTTTCCCGTAACACACTAACCTTCTAACATATTGAAACCTACTCACTGCCTGTCTTCCCCAACCAGCACATAAGCCCCGTGAGGGCAAGGCTTGCTGCCTACTTCTGTGACCCTCTCCTCAGTGCTCAGACCTGAGCACACTGTAGGTGCCCAATCAGTATTTTGTTCACACTACCTGCCCACAGTGCTTACATGGTTGTTTCCAGGAGCTGATGTCTGTGAACCAGATTTACAGACTCGAGGGTGTGAGCGGTTAATGCACCTGATACAAGGCAGTATAATCCCATACATATCCCGCATGAGTTGCGGCATCTGGCACAGAAAAGATCTGGGGAGGGCGTGTGGTTCCCACATTAACAAAGTTAAATGTGCCCTTTCATCACATTTGTGTTTTCACTCCTGGCTGGAGTGAAGCCTCAGATGCTCCAACCAGGAGGGCCTGGCCGGTGGTGGAGGGGGGGGGGCATCATTCAACCCAGAGAAATGTTGTGTGCCCCCTGCCCAGGGCACCCACAGATGGGGGGAGCCTCTGAGCCCTGTTCCAGGTGGATGTTCTGGATGGATCCAGGCTGGTGCGGCCGGGAACGTGGGGGTGACACACGGCATCCCATGAGGCCACCTGCATACTGGTGGCAACCAGCATAGGGACCAGGACCAGGAGACACAGGCTGAACATGAGAAATACAGGAGAGGGGGTGTGGCACCTAGAGAAGGATGAGCCAGCTTGCGGCTGGAGATTCCCCAAGCGAGCTGTGAGCTGGCCTGAACGCCAGGGCAGGTCAGATCTGCTGGAGCAACTGGGAAGACACACCATCCTCAGGGCAAATGTCCCCCCGCCTTGGGCCATGGTGGGGGGACGGAGTGATGTCCGGCGGCCCTCAGCAGAAACAGCTCAGCAAAGGAATCGGGAGAGCTTCCTTCCGGACAGCATCCTGCCAACCCAAGAGCTCTGCCCACAGAGCAGACTGCACAGACATGCGGCCCCTTCGCCGCTCACGTCCAGCTGTGTGACCCTGGACGGGCCCTTCACTTCCCGATGCCACAGACTCCTCATCTGCAAAGCAGGACCCATCACGAGGGGCTGACGTGAGCAGGAATCCCACCCCTAAAGCCAGCCCAGGGTGAGGACGGAGCAGGCTCTCAGGAACACTTATTTATTTGAAGGAAGAAGATGGGACCGGGCGCCTGGGTGGCTCGGTCAGTTGAGCACCTGACTTCAGCTCAGGTCACGGACATGCGGTTTGTGAGTCCAGGCCCCGCGTCGGGCTCGGCACTATCAGCACAGAGCCCGCTTTGAATCCCGTCCTCCTCTCTCTCTGCTCCTCCCCAGCTTGTTCTCTCTCCCTCTCTCTCAAAATAAAGAAATAAACTTCAAAAAAAAAAAAAAAAAAAAAAGATGGCTGGCACATGCCAATAATTCTCAAACCTTTCATTTCAAAAGTTCCCCCCCTTTTCTATTAATGTATATTCTTATTAAGTCAGAAATCAAACCTTATTAATATTTAATATAGACACTGCCAACAGTACCTATAGGGGGAAATGATTAAATAGTAGCGAAACAACAGAAATACTAGAGATAGCTTTCTAGAATTAAAGAAAGAGGGGGGACGCTTGGGTGGCTCAGTGGGTTAAGCGTCCAACTTTGGCTCAGGTTATGATCTCGCGGTTTGTGACCTAGAGCCCCACGTTGGGCTCTCTGCTGTGAGCGCAGAGCCTGCTTCAGATCCTCTCTCTCACTCTCTCTCTCTGCCCCTCCCCCACGCTCTCTCTCTTTTAAAAACAAATAAACATTGGGGTTCCTGGGTGGCTCAGTCAGTTAAGTGTCCGACTTCAGCTCAGGTCATGACCTCTTGGTTTGGGAGTTCAAGCCCCGCGTCAGGCTCTGTGCTGACAGCTCAGAGTAAAGACATTTTTTTAAATAAACATTAAAAAAAAAAGAAGAAGAAAGATGGAAACTCTTGGATGGAAAAGGCCTACAGAAGACTAGAGTTTGGAAAGAGCCCATACCCATCCTGCAACACATTACAGTGAAATTTAAGACTGTCAGAGACAGCAAGGTCTGAGACGGTCAGAAAGCAGACCATGGCAAAGGACAAGGCTCAGACGGACACCACGCTTTCTAAGGGACTAATGGTGTTGAGAACTGACATGAGTTTTGAAGTTTTGACTACTGCACTTGGAACCTTGAGCTTTACATTTGGCCAGCTGGCATCCATGCATGAGGGAATGACCAATGCATTCTCATACAGAAGGTTCTGGAAGGTCTGCTGCATAAAGACGCACACATGGTAAGCATTCCTGTGGGAAGAACTCAGAGAAGAGAAGAAACAGACCCAGGAGATGCCCCAAGAATCACACGATCAAGGGACGGTCAGATTCCCAAGTAAAGACTGTTGCCCTCACCTGCAAATTGGCTAAGACCAAAAAGGGGAACAGGGGAGCATGCCCATAAGGACATGATGGGGAATATGGGGGGGGGGGTGCATCGGGGACTTGAGGGCACAGTGTCTTGACAGAGGGACATATAGATAACAATTTTATTTATAAAAAGAAAGCATTCACAGAGAAACACAGAAAAAAGCAGGAGAAAAGCCGAAGCCATAAACTTCTCAATAAAAAGACAGAGACTGTTCATCGGATAAAACGTAAAATCCAGCTGTAAGCATTTTACAAGAAAGACAACTAAGCTGTAAATCAAAGTAATGAAGGGGGAGAAGGGGGTGTGGAGGGGGTGTATCTGAAATTTGTTGAAGCTCGATGTAGATCCATGGGAGTTCACTATGCTACTCTGTCTACGTGTGTAAATGTCTGGACTGTTTTCCTTATAAGATGCTTTTCAAATTATTTTTTAAACATTTTTTAATGCTTATTTATTTTTGAGTGAGAGAGAGAAAGAGCGCGTGAGAGAAGCAGAGAGAGAGAGGGAGACACAGAATCCAAAGCAGACTCCAAGCTCTGACCTGTCAGCACAGAGCCCGATGTCGGGCTCAAACCCATGAACTGTGAGATCATGACCTGAGCCAAAGTCTGACACTTAACAGACTGAGCCACCCAGGTGCCCCTATAAAACGCTTTTTAAAAGAGTACTTCTTGGGGCGCCTGGGTGGCGCAGTCGGTTAAGCGTCCGACTTCAGCCAGGTCACGATCTCGCGGTCAGTGAGTTCGAGCCCCGCGTCGGGCTCTGGGCTGATGGCTCAGAGCCTGGAGCCTGTTTCCGATTCTGTGTCTCCCTCTCTCTCTGCCCCTCCCCCGTTCATGCTCTGTCTCTCTCTGTCCCAAAAATAAATAAACGTTGAAAAAAAAATTAAAAAAAAAAATAATAAAAGAGTACTTCTTAAAAAAATTGTTTTTAAAAATATATTTATTTATTTTTGAGAGACTGAGACAGAGCACAAGTCGGGGAGGGGCAGAGATTGGAGACACAGAATCTGAAGCAGGCTCCAGGCTCCGAGCTGCCATCATAGGGCCTGACGTGGGGCTCAAACTCACAAACTGTGAGATCATGATCTGAGCCAAAGTTGGACACTTAATGGACTGAGTCACCCAGGTGCCCGAAAAGAGTACTTCTAAAAATTTATTTTTTAAAGTTTGTTTGTTTGTTTACTTATTTATTTATTTAGAATCCCAAACAGGTTTCACACTGTCAGCGCAGAACCCAACGTGGGGCTTGAAGTCACGAACCGTGAGATTATGGTCCGAGCTGAAATCAAGAGTTGGATGCATAACCGACCGAGCCACCCAGGTGCCCCTAAAAGAGTGTATTTTTAATTATGATTTCTCTCTTCTCCAAAAGGTCAAGACAGTTGTGAATTGCTAATTTTTACAACTGTCCCCACCACTTGAACTTTTAAAAATGGCTACATAGAAATGAGCTCACAGGAACAGCTTTTATTGTGTAGTGATACGAGTATGCCCAATGCCTCTGGAAATGCCCCAAACTTCTCTTGAGAAAGATCACTGTAAATTGTCAGGGATGAGAAAAGAATTGTATGTTTAAATAGATCTTTTAGGGGTGCCTGGGTGGCTCAGTTAAGCGTCCAAAGTTCATGGGTTCGAGCCCCGCACTGGGCTCTGTGCTGACAGCTCAGAGCCTGGAGCCTGCTTGGGATTCTGTGTCTCCCTCTCTCTCTGCCCCTCTCTTGCTCATGCTCTGTCTCTCTCTCTCTCTCAAAAATAAACATTAAATTTTTTTTAAAAAATAGATCTTTTAAAATTAAATGCAAATAGGGATGCCTGGGTGGCTCAGTAGGTCAAGCATCTGACTTCAGCTCAGATCATGATCTCACGATCATGAGTTTGAGTCCCGTGTTGGGCTCTGTGCTGTCAGTGCAGAGCCTGCTTCAGATCCTTGGTCTCCCTCTCTCTGCTCCTTCTCCTCTTTCTTGTGCACGTGCATGTGCTCTCTCTCTCTCAAACATAAATAAACTTAAAAAAATTAAAATTAAATGCAAATATATACAGATTCAAATATCATACCTATATGCATATTTCTTTGTGTGCACCTTCACACGCTCCCCAAAATCTTAATCTTGAGGCTATCAACAAGAATGCTAATAATGGTTGCCTTTAGATGGCGAAACCACACAAAGGGGTCCTTTTTATTAATTTTCCTCTCCCTCTGAAAAGATCATGTGTCCCAAGCTGCATTTATAAAGTATCAGCTTGCTTGCTTTCTCATCTTTATTAATCAGAGTCATATGCAGTGGCCACTGGGAGCCTGTGATGGCTGTGGAGGTGGCACTCCCACACCAGGTTGACAGAACTTCAGCTGAAAGCAAAGAAGAAAACCCAAGCGCTGGGTCAGCCTGCAGATTGATCCCTTGACAAGCATGATTTTCATCAGTTTTGGAAACAGCAAAAATCATTGATGGATCCCAATAGGACCTCTGGGGACCCAAGAGAAGGACCGTGAGTCCACGCCCATCAGGTGGGCAGGGGTGGGGTCCTGCTGGCATTCCCCCCTCCCTGATCGTCCACTGAGGGCATTGTGGAGTAACACTGCCCCAGAGAACTTCCTTCCTATTTTTAAATTTTTTTTTTTTTTAGAGAGAGAGTGTGAGCAGGAAAGAGGGGCAGAGAGAGAGAGAGAGAGAGAGAGAGAGAGAGAGAGAGAGAGAGAGAATCTTAAGCAGGCTCCATGCCTAGCACAAAGCCCAACACAGGGCTTGATCCCACAGACCACGAGATCATGACCTGAACTAAAACCAAGAGTGAACGCTCAACCGACTGAGCCCCCGAGCACCCCGCCCCAGAGTGATTTTCAATATTTGCTGCACTGTCTCATGTGGAAGCTAAAAGCCACATGTGGTTACTGAGCACCTGAAACGTGTCCGGTGTGGCTGAAGAACTGAAAATTTTCATTTCATTGAACTTTAATTAATTGAACTTTAAATAACTATGGCTGGACCTTGAACCCATTATGCTAAGTGAAAGGAGCCTTTTAGGCCACACACTGCCTGATTCCGTTTCATAGGAAATGCCCACGGTAGGCAAATCCACGGAGACAGAGGTGGATCAGTGGTTGCCAGGGAGTGGGAGGAAGTGGGAATTAGAAATGGCTGCTAGACAATGTTCTGGAATCAGGTAGTGGAGATGGTCACGTAGCACTGTAAATATACCAAAAACCACTGAATTGTGTACTTTACAAGGGTGAGTTTTATGTTGTGTGAATTATATCTCGATTTAAAAACTACCATAAAAAATTCAAATGGCCGCATGGGCTGTGGCTACTGTATTGGACAGCACAGTTCTGTAAGTTTTTGAGGAGGGGTCCAGGCCTTTGATCATCCTCTCTTGCCCCACATTCATGCCTCCCAGCCCTGGTGGTGCTCCTTAGGGGTCTTCTCCACCCTCCATGGCTTCTCCACCATCGCTGTTCCCCCACCCTCCCTGGACCTGCCCCAGCTCTTCACACCTGAGAGCCCCTGCCTCGGGATGCACACGGCCCAGGGGGACCGTGGGGACCTGCTGACTCCCGGTGGGAGGGAGAGAGGCCGGACCGAGGGCAGCTTCCCCGGCCAGCCAGCACCAGCTGGACAGGCGGACCCCCCAAACCCCACCTGAAACGGTGCCAGAGCGGGGGCAAGCACGTGTGAAAGGTGCTTCGCTAAACACACAGAAGGCGGCATTGTTTCTCTGTGTCTGGCCAGGCAGAGAATCTGGAAGGGATTCTTGGTAGGAGCCCTGATGAGGGCTCACCAAATTCTCAGCACAGCAAGGACCCGGTGATTGATGCGGAGAAAAACATTTTCACCAGCCCCCTCATCTGGTTTGTATTAAGAGATTTCATGCTTGGACTTTTTTTTTTCCCCCCAAGGTAAAAACCAACGATGAGTTGGGAGCGGAGAAACAGCAGAGAGGACAGGCAGCTGGACGGACTGGGGAGCTCGACTGGAAGATGTGGCTGAGGGGGAGGAAGGAAGCCCCCCACCCCCTTGGCTATCAGGAGACAGAGGCCCAGCAGGGTGGGTAACCCAGGGTTGATGGAGACGCCATGACTGGTTCCCTTTCTCACTTAATTAAAGTCACAATGGGTTTGGCAAAGGTGGTCCCTGGCAGCTCTCCCCCTGGGGCTGTGTCACCACACTCCCTGGCCCCTTGCTGGCCGCCTTGTCTTTTTCCCCAACACTAGCATCTGATCTACCTGGAAGCTTCCCTTTTGTTTGTATTCTCTCTGCTGCAGCAGGTAAGGCCCAGAGGACAACGGGGTTGTTGACTGTGCCAGCTGAACGATGGAGCAAATCCTGCCTTCTCCAGCCCCCACCTGGGCCTCCTTCTCACCCAGGCGCTCCAGCCACATTAGTGCCCAGATGGGGGTGATGCTTCAAGCTTCCCCCTTGGGTGCTTCTCTCCCCGCCAGGCCTGGAGAGGGTGGGCACGAGGTGGGGAAGGCCCTCACACCCACCCACAGAAGGCGTCAGCTCTAACCATGTCTCTGGCTATTCAAGTCCTCTCACATTCTCAGACCCTCCGTTCTGAGCACCCACCATCAGATTATAAAGCGGAGCTGGCTGAGCCCACAAACACTGGGCTGGGGATGCGCTGTTTCCCTGCCTAGAACGACCTTGAGACTTTCCCACTTAGCCGGCTTCTACTCATGCCTCAGGGTCGAATGCCCGTGTCACCTCCTCCAGGAAGTCTTCCTGGTCTTGTCCTTCTTGCTCCTGGCCCCACCTTGCTCTGAAGCACAGCCTGTTTCTCCACGATTTGCTCGCCTGGTGAGAGCTCCTTCAGGGTCCCAGCACCCATCACAGTGCCTGGCACACAGAAATGCTCACAGCGGGTGTGCTGGGAGGATGCATGAAGTCAGGGAGTGGCCAACCCAGTACCCCAGCACCCAGCATGGGGTCCAGGGCAGAGTGGGCAGGACACGGGGCTGGATGAAGAGAGGGCTTCCTGCCACCCCTTCCCACCTCCCAGCCTCTTAGGCCTGTGCATGGCCTGTCTGCTCTGCTTCCCTGGCCTCATCTGAGGACGGCTCACTTCTATTTCAAGGGCGCCCGTCAAGGGCTCAGACCTTTCCCTCCAGCACTCAAGCTTCTCTCCCCGACCACAGGCTCAGCTGTGTCGAGCCCCCCTCTTTAACAAACGTGGGTGCAGAGTGGCACAGCGGCAGCTACTACTGCACGATCTTAGTTCAAGGTCAGGGTCCTCCTGTCCAGACAGCCACAAGGCCAGCTGGGGCCATCTCCGGGGGTGCCAGGAGAATCTGCCAGTTGTCACGGGACCCACGGTGCCTTGAAGCCCCCTCACCCGTCCCGACGGCTGGGCACAGGACTAACCTCCAGCCACATGGGGCCTCTGTAACCTGCGGGATTAGGTTGCGGGATCCCTCACTACCGCACCAAGAGACAGCCTGTGGCTGGTTCCAGAGCAGGGGCTGGATAAAGGGCGGGGAGGGGAAGCAAAGCAAGACAAAGCGTGAGGGAGGGTGGTGCTGTGCCCTGGTGCCGGCAGCTAGCCAGCCAGGGGAGATGGAGACGGAAGAACCACGTTTCTGCCGTCCTGGAGGCAAAACCTTTGAAGGAGGAACAGCGTGTGTGCACGGCACGGGTGGTCCACCAGCGAGCATGGCCTGAGCGCCCACTCAGTGCCAGCGGGGCTCTGCCTGGGGGGAAGACATGCCAGTGGTGGGGCGCCTGGGTGGCCCAGTCGGTCCAGGGTCCGACTTTGGCTCAGGTCATGATCTCACGGTTCATGAATTCAAGCCCCACATCAGGTTCTGCACTGACTGTGCAGAGCCTGCTTGGGATTCTTTCTCTCTCTCTCTCTCTGCCTCATCCTCCACTCTCTTTGTCTCTCAAAATAAATAAATGTAAAAAAAAAAAAAAAAAAAAAAAAAAAGACATGCCAGTGGTCAAAGTGGTGCCACAAAGGGGGGTAACCAGGGGCCAGACCTGGTGTGGGGGGTCAGGAAGACCTTTAGGGGTCAGGGTGAGGGTATGCTGGCCAAGGGACACACGTGGGGCCCTGAAGTGGGCGGGTACAGGTGGAGGTGACTCTGAGAGAGAATAGTATGTCTGGAGCTGGGGTTGGGGGGAGGCCTGAAGCTGCAGCCCCATCAGGGGCCGGGTTTGGGGTCACCAGGAAGGTTTTATCCTGCTGAGGGAAGTGGTGATCTCATCACGCTCAGCCCCTGGGCTGAATTCTGTGTCCCGGGCTGTTAGCGATGGAACTGTGTCCCTCCCAAATCCACACATTAAAGCCCTAACCTCCAGTGGGCCTGGTAATGAAAGGAATTAAGATTTAGTGAGGTCATAAGGACGGGGTCCTAATCCAATAGGACTGGTGTCCTTATGAGAAGAGGAAAAGGGGCGCCTGGGTGGCTCAGTCGGTTGAGCATCCAGCTCTTGATTTTGGCTTAGGTCATGACCTCAGGGTTGTGAGATCGAGCCCCACATTGGGCTCTGCGCTGAGCACGGAGCCTGCTTGGGATTCTCTCTCTATCCTTCCACCACTAGCACATGCACACGCCCTCACTCTCTCTCCCACAATAATTCACGGGCACCTGGGTGGCTCAGTGAGTTAGGCACCTGTCTTGGGCAGGTCATGATCTCACGATTCGTGAGTTCGAGTCCCACTCTGGGTGAGTACGAACTTCACTTCTCTGTCTCTCTCTCTGTCTCTCTGTCTCTCTCTCTCTCTGCCTCTCATGGTTTCTCTCTTTCTCTCCCTCTCTCTCTCTCTCTCTCTCGGAAAAAAACCCCCAACAATTCACAATAAAGAAGGGTTTTAATTAATCGGGAAGATACGGAAACCCACATCTTTCAAACTCTTATCTCTTCTTTCCAACATACCATGAAGACAAACCTCTCCACCTTTAACTCCAGAAAGAGAGAAATGAAACCCCACAGCTAAGAGAAGGGGCATCGATTTTCCTGTGGCCTAACAGACAGCTCCTGATCAAGTCTTCCAAAGATATGATGTGCATTCAAGGCTGCCACTCTGAAGGCGGTGGTTGGATACTCAGCAGGTGTCAGGATAAGATAAACACCATCACTACCCCAGCCTGCGGACAGGGAGGTCTCCACTCCGAACGCTCCAACAGCTCTACTTGTCCATCCTCCCCACACTTAATGTTTTGAGAGGAAAATAAAGGAAGATGTTTTCCATTTGAAAAAAAAAAAACCGCTGGCAAGGCGTGAGGCGGGGCGCTTGGACTCCATCGTAAGGAGGAACACAGGACAACTTCTTTAGAAAAAAGTAATCTGCCGACGTATTTTCTTTCTTCTTTAAAAAATTTTTTTTAATGTTTATTCATTTTTGAGAGAGGGAGAGACAGAGTGTGAGCAGGGGAGGGGCAGAGAAAGAGGAAGACAGAATCTGAAGCAGGCTCCAGGCTCCGAGCTGTCACCACAAAGCCCAACTCGGGGCTCAAACCCACGAACCGTGAGATCATGACCTGAGCCAAAGTCAGACGCTTAACCAGCTGAGCCACCCAGGCACCTCTGACAACATATTTTCAAAATCTCAAATGCAATGCTCTTTGCACTTCCACGAATGTGTCCTCAGGTAGGTTTCTACATGTGCACAAAAGCATGAGTTACCAGAGGATTCACTGGAACAACACAAATGCCCAATGACTGGAGACTGGAGGAGTAAATTATGACATATGCATGCAATGAAATCCTAAGCAGCTTTTAAAATGGACGAAGCAAACTGAAGCCATAAACTTACGAAATGGAGCCATAAATTTCTTTTATAACCTCCGATTTGAGAAGGTCCTTTTATTTTTATTTATTTATTTATTTATTTATTTATTTATTTATTTATTTTGAGAAGGTCCTTTTATATACGATACAAACCTCAAACTGTTTTAGAGACTGATAAATGGGACTGCATTCATATTGTGTTTGCATGACCCAAGAGAAAAACAAAAGAAAATCCAAATCCATCAACGAAATAGTATAAAATGGTGAGAAAATATTTCCAACTCATATGACAATTTTCTTTCTTTCTTTCTTTTTTTTTTTTTGAAGTTTATTCATTCTGAGGGAGGGGAGGGGCAGAGAGAGAGGGAGACACAGAATCTGAAGAAGGCTCCAGGCTCCCAGCTATCAGTGCAGAGCCTGACACGGGGCTCGAACCCACAAACTGTGAGATCACGACCTGAGCCAAAATCAAGAGTCATACACTTAACTGACTGAGCTACCCAGGAGCCCCATGGCAATTTTCTTAAAGCATTCCTGCAAATCAGTAAGAAAAAGATGAACAACTCAGCAGAAGAATGGACCAAAGATCTGATTGGACAGTTCACTGAAAAGAAAATAAAAGTGTCTCTGAAATAGATCAGGAAAAAATGCTCAACTTTCATCAAAGAGAATTGCAAATTCTGGGATATTGTATCTCACCTCTTAGAATGATGTCTAATGAACTAGGGTTGACCCTTGCACAACATGGGTCTGCACTGCATGGGTCCACTTATATGTGGATTTTTTTTTTTTTTTTGGGATAAATACAGTACAGTGCTGTACGTGTATTTTCTCTTCCTTATGATGTTCTCAATAACACCTTCTTTTCTCTAGCTTACTTGATTGTAAGAATTTCCTGGACTTCATTGTGTTAACTGTTTGTGTGATCAGTAAGGCTTTGGGTCAACAGCAGGCTATCAGTTGTTACATTTTTGGGGAGTCGAAAGTTATATGTGGATTTTTTGGCACCTTTAACCCCCACATTGAAGGGTTGCTTAGCTGGGGCCTGGGAGGCGTTTCTCTCCCGAAAGGCTGAGGGGGGTGAAAAAGGAATCAGCACTAACAAGTCACTGATGCTTTGATCCAGAAACCTTACTTGCAGGAATTCATTCTTCAGATGTATGCACCCGCAATGCCCTTTAATTCAGTCATTCCAAACTCCATCTGAGAGACAAAAATATTTCAGATATTCTTTTTTTTTTAATGTTTATTTTTTTTGAGAGAGAGAGAGAGAGAGAGCGAGAGAGAGAGAGAGAAAGAAAATGTGTATGAGCGGGGTAGGGGCGGGGAGGGAGGGCAGAGAGAATCCCAAGCAGGCTCTGCACTAACAGCAGAGAGCCTGATGCGGGGCTCGTACTCATGAAACCTGAGACCATGACCTGAGCTGAAGTCGGATGCTTAACCGACTGAGCTACCCAGGCGTCCTCAGATATTCTATGAAGTAGAAATAAGGGACAAAACAGCATGTGTGTTAACAGTTAACATAAGAGCAGGAAAAGACTGTGTTTATACATGTCTGTATGGGTTGCAAACTCCCTTGGAAGGAAGCCTGAGAGATGACCGTGGAGAACAATTTGGTTGCTAACAGACTGGGGACGGTAAGGGACTGTCCTTACAGTAGGCCTTTTTAGACCTTTGGAGTCCTGAATTATAAATATCTTGCCTATTAAAGTTAAAATTAGTGGAGAAAAATAAAAAGAATGAGGTAGATCTATAGGTTCTGATACGGAATGATTTCTAACTTCTCTCGAGTGTAAGAGGCAAAGTGCCAAGCATGTTACGACACGGACGAGCTTGGAAAACATTACATTACATGAGAGAAGCAGGCACAAAAGATCACATATTGTGTGATTTCCATGTATACGAAATGTCTAGGATAGGCGGGTCTACAGAGGCAGGGTAGATTAGTAGGTAGGGGACTTCTTTTGAGGGCTGGTAAACATGTCCTAAAATTGGTTCTGGGGATGGCCGCCCAACTCTGTGAATATACTAAAAGCCTTTGACTTGTATACTTCAAGTGGGTGGAGGGTATGGTATATGAATCGTATCTTAGTACAGCTTTATTAAAAAAAAAAAAAAAAAAAGGCCAGGTGTAGAACAGTGTGTAAAGCCTACTATAGCCTGACTAAAAGAGGGGGCATCTGCCGGCACCTGGGTGGCTTAGTCTGTTGAGTGTCTGACTCTTGATCTCAGCTCAGGTCATGATCTCACAGTTTTGTGAGATCAAGCCCTGCATCGGGCTCTGTGCTGACGGCTCAGAGCCTAGAGCCTGCTTTGGGTTCTGTGTCTCCCTCTCTCTCTGCCCCTCCCCTGGTCATGCTCTCTCTCTCAAAATAAATAAACTTAAAAAAAAATAAAAGAGGGGCATCTGTTTGTATGTATGGTATGGACATGGAAATATAAGATCTGAATCATTCTGGGATATGGAAGGAGAAGGTGGCCGTCTGCAGAAATGAACCACACAACAGAGCAGTCTAGTGACAGGCACCCGCCCTGCTACAAGTGAGGCCCCAGCATGGAGGGCGCCTCTGGAGCCTGGTAGGATTAGAAACAGACAAACTGCCTCCCATCAGAACTTATATGGCCCAGTGTCATTTTCCCTCTTCTTTCTCCCCTCCCCAACATCACCTTCATCTCCTGTCCTTCCACCTTCTGTAAGGAGCAGAGACAGCTAAAGCTTCCTGGCACTTATGACATGCCTGACACTGGCATCCGTTGCCTTGTTTAATCTTTTGGAAGTTTACTTCCAAGATCTCACAAGGGGCCTTTTGAACATCCAGACAGAGCCCAATGTTTCTAATCAAAGTTTCACTTCACGGGTGAGGTACTGGGGAGAAGCTGTGTAAGGTAGGACTTCAGGGAGAGTGGCAAGGCCATCAGGGATCTCAGGTCGGGGTGGGGGACTTTCTTGGCCACAGAGCTCAATTTCCCACCAAGCATGAAATGTGTCCATCTACCCATCCATCCATCCATCCATCAATCCACCCATCGATCTACCCACCGATCCATTCATCCATCTATCCATCCATCCATCCACCCACCCATCTTTCCTTCCTTCCTTCCTTCCTTCCTTCCTTCCATCTACCCACCCATCCACCCACCCATCCATCCACCCAGCTATCCACTTATCATCCACCCATCCATCCATCCATCCATCCATCCATCCTTCCTTCCATCCATCCTTCCATCCTTCCATCCATCCATCCATCCATCCATCCATCCATCCAACATTTATTTATCATCTCCCTTGTTATCAAGCAGTGGGCCCTATTTCAGAGATAACAGTGGTGATTCACGCCTTGTCCCACTCATGAAGCCAGTTTAAGGGGGTTCGAATCAGCCTTTCCCATAATGGCCTTTCAGCCCATTTTTGCTTATTTCTCACGCTGGGGAACTCACCACCTGACAAGGAATCTCATATTCTATCTCATGGAACACTAGGACTGTTCGCCCCCTTCGTTTTCTAGTTGAGGAATATCTGAACCCTAGGCAAAGGAATACATGGCTGAGCTTGTACCACACACCAGCAGTGGAGCTGGGCACCTGACTCATGGCTGCTTCTTCCAGCTCATAGCTCTCTGCCCTATGGTGTGTTGCCTGAAGGTATTGTCTGAGATACTGAAATAAAAATTCACAATAAGTTTTAATTGGTAACCAAAATCTATTTAGCATCTCAAATGCATAGCATACTGACAGCGGACTATGTTAGTGCAAAGTCAGACAAAATCAATTTCTCTGTCTTTAATTTTTTTTTTTTTGAAAGAGATTGTGTCTCCCCACCCCACTCCCATGGCCCCTGCTCCAGGAGATTGTAACAGACCACAAGTTTTTCTCCTTCATCTTAAAAATTTTTTTTTAATGTTTTATTTATTCTTGAGAGAGAGAGAGAGAAAGAGTGAGTGGGGAAGGGGCTCCCTCTCTCTCTAGAGAGGGAGACACAGAATCCGAAGCAGGCTCCCAGCTCTGAGTTGTCAGCACAGAGCCAGATGCGGGGCTCGAACTCACGTACTGTGAGACCATGACCCGAGCTGAAGTGGGACGCTTTACCGCCTGAGCCACCCAGGCGCCCCACTCCTCCATCTTTTGATCCCAGTCTCCAACACAGGGCCTGGCATGCAGATCATCTATGGAGGAGGAGAAATAGCGTGGGCTCCCGGCCTCGGGTTCTGGTCCTGGCTAAGGCCCCAGTGATTTGTCCAATTAGGTTCTCTGAGCCTGTTTCCAAACCCTTCTCCAGACAATCTGAGATACTATGTATCAAAAGGTCAAGAGATGCCTGGGTGGCTTAGTCAGTTAAGCACCGGACGTTTGATCTTAGCTCAGGTCTTGATATCAGGGTCATGAGTTCAAGCCCCGCATTAGGCTCTGCACTGGGGGTGAAGGCAACTTAAAAAAAAAAAAAAAGAAAAAAAAAAAAAGAAAGGAAAGGTCTAACACAGAGCCTGACACTAGTAAGTGTCAACAGCAGAAGTGAGGTTGGATTTTTCAACAAAGGGCTTTGAATCAAATTAAAGTATTATCTGAATTGTGCAGAACAGAACAATGAAAGAAGCCCTTTACAGGAGGCTGATTGTTCCCCTGTCCCCCTCTGCTCTTTCAGTCCCTCATTGCATTAAGCATGAGTTCCCTCCCTGGTGACCCTGGGCTGCCCAGCAGGAAGTGACCTTGAGGCCACCTGCCCAGAGCTCTGCTCCCTCAAGTCTGGGGTGATGCATCCTCCCAGATGTGACCTTTCCTTCTCCTAGGCTTCCCGGGCCAGCCTGGCCCACATGAGAATGCCTCTTCTGTGCTCTTATGAAAGACCAACCACCTCTGAGCTTGGAGCAGAGAAGCAGGCTGAGCCCCCAGGAGCTAGGACTGGGCTGAGGGCAGCTGTATCCCTGAGAGCATTTACAACAAAATGAGGTTAGGCAGGGTCAGGCCAGAGAGAGACAAGGGGTCTTGCTGTGAGCAACACACTGAGGAATTCTTTGCCTTTGAGCTTTTCTTTTCTTCTGTTAATGTTTATTCATTTTTGAGAGACAGAGCACAAGTGGGGGAGGGGCAGAGAGAGAGGGAGACACAGAATCCCAAGCAGGCTCCAGCCTCTGAGTTGTCAGCACAGAACCCGACACAGGCCTTGAACCCACGAGCCGCGAGATCATGACCTGCACCAAAGTCAGATGCTTAACAGACTGAGCCACCCAGGCGCCCCTATGCCTTTGAGGTTTTAACCATCCACTCGGGAAACTCTTTAGTAAGTTCTTTAAAAGAAAACATATTTAGTCTCAAGATACCACAGGGTAGGCAGTCTTCAGATGCCAGGCCTCGACTCTAGGCTGCAGTTATGCTAATGATGAATATGCCCCTGATTTCAAAATGTTTGCTCCAAGTATAAAAGAATTTACCCGTCAGCTGAAATTCTCAGTTTTTATTTTGCCCAATGTCACATCAGATTTAAAATATGTGAATACGTGTGTATCTCTCAACATGATATATACCCATGTCAAACTTAACATATGTTTTAAAAACCCACAAACACATAAAATACTTATATACATGATATATTTTTAAGAGGTCTGTTTCTTTTTTTTTTTTTTTTTAATGGTTATTTATTTTTGAGAGAGTGCAAGCAGGGAAGGAGCAGAGAGAGAGGGCGACAGAGGATCCAAAGCAGGCTCCGTGCTGACAGCAGCGAGCCTGATGCGGGGCTTGAACCCACGAACCACAAGGTCACGAGATGAGCTGAAGTCAGATGCTCAACTGACTGAGCCACCCAGGCGCCTCTTTTTTAAGTTTATTTATTTACTTTCAGAGAGAGAGAGAGCGCGTGCAAGCATGAGCAGGGGAGGGGCAGAGAGAGAGAGGGAGAGAGAATCCCAAGCAGGCTCCACACTGTCAGCGCAGAGCCCGACACCGGGCTCAATCTCACGAACTGTGGAATCGTGACCTGAGCAGAAAGCAAGAGTCAGATGCTTAACCAGCTGAGCCCCTCCAAGTGCCCCCCAGCTGATTTCTGAACAGAAGACAGGGCAGGGCTGTGAGGGGTCCTGGAAACCAAACTTCTTCCTCAAGGCGTGAAGAGAGAAGAGAGCAGGGGAGCTGGATGGAAGAGGGAGGGGGCTGTGAAGAGAGGTGTCAGGGAGCAGGGGTGGGGTTGAGGGTGAGGTTATGGAAGCAGTAATGCTTTTCCTGAGGCCAGAACCTCGTGTGAGACACAGAGCACCCCCACACCCCTAAAGTCACAGGGCTTTGGCAACAGCTCCAGCTCCCTTCTGGGGTTCCCATAAACTACCCAATGTAGTCGTCCGACACGCAAACCACACCTTCCAGAGACAGTCCCTCCTGCCCCAGAAATGGCCCCAAATTCTTTGTGAGTCCCAGCATAGGAATTTCTGGATGGGAAAATGTAATGACTGTAAATTTATGGAAAGTGGAATAAGAACAGAAACTGCTAGATTATTTTCAAGGAAACATAAATTTCTTTATCACACTGTACAATCTTTCCCCAGTGGGGACAGGTCAATTTAAAGTGGCGGCAGCTATTAAGGCGTGACGCACACACCCGGGTTCTCTTGGCCTTGTGAATGACACACTCCCAGGGAGCCTTGGTTGGGTCTCATGTGAGAGCTACATAGGAGCTAATCTGCTTGGACGGAGGGCACCTAATGCCTGGCAAAGAGCATGACAGCAGGCGGCATGCAGATTTGGGTCCAAGTTCCCTGCCTGGTCCCAGATAGGTGACTCTAGGCAAACACCTCTCTGAGCCTCAGTTTAGCCACCTTAAAAATTTTTTTTTAATGTTTATTTATTTTTGGGACAGAGAGAGACAGAGCATGAACGGGGGAGGGGCAGAGAGAGAGGGAGACACAGAATCGGAAGCAGGCTCCAGGCTCTGAGCCATCAGCCCAGAGCCCGACGCGGGGCTGGAACTCATGGACCGCGAGATCGTGACCTGGCTGAAGTCGGACGCTTAACCGACTGAGCCACCCAGGCGCCCCAGTTTAGCCACCTTAAAAGTGGGCATTATAATACCCACCTGGTTGGGCCATAGGGGCGACTGAATGAAAAACATATTAGAAACTCATAAGTTGGGGCGTCTGGGTGGCTCAGTCATTTAAGCGTCCCACTTCAGCTCAGGTCATGATCTCACAGTTTGTGGGTTCAAGCCCCGCATCAGGCTCTGTGCTGACAGCTCAGACCCTGGAGCCTGCTTCGGATTCTGTGTCTCCCCCTCTCTCTGCCCCTTCCCTGTTTGCTGTCTCTCAAAAATAAATAAACATTAAAAAAAAAAAAAAAAAGAAAGAAAGAAAGAAACTCACATGTTAATACCCAGCCCATGGAGGTGTTCAGGAAGCAGTGTCCTTGTCATACTCAGTGCAGGCGTCACCACACACTGCTGTGTTTCTGCAATGACATCCTTTGGGGGAACCAGTAAGCCCAAAGAACTATAGATGCTCTATGTCCTGGGACTGGAAATTGGCCAACAGAGCAAACGCGATGCAAGGGAAAACATTCCGCACTTGGGGGCTCGAACAACAAGTTCTGTGGTCTTTCTTAGATCAACGGGATAGTGAAGAATGATGAAAAGAATTTTTGACACTCAGCTTCAGAGTCAGCAAACAGCACTGGACTGAACCTCTCAAGGACACACTTTGGTCCCATCTCTGTTGTATCTGAGCAAAGCCTGCCCAAAGCTGCTGGGAGTGTCTGTTTCAGGATCTTTAATTATTCCAGTCCCATCTGCACCATTTCTGTAAGCTCCCCCCTGCTTTAAACTGCTTTTTCTTATTGAAATAAATATGTTCGGAAATGAAACTTCCATTGCTAATTGCTACCACAAAAGGAAAACCAGTCTCCCGTGCTGTGAGATGGTTATTGTTAAAATAATACACAATGAAAGCTACATAATACAGCAGAGTTCCAGCCAAACCCTTTGGTGGAAAGCACTGAGCCTGAGGTCTGTACCGTTTGCAAAAAGGGAGATGAACACATATTAAAGAGGTGTCAATGATACAGTAAGACCAAACTGAGACTGATCTCTTGGACCAGCTGGAAGGATTTTAAGAGATTTGAAGACACGCTTTTTTTTTTTTTTAATGTTTTCATTTATTTTTGAGAGAGAGAGAGAGAGAGAGAGAGAGAGAGAGCGTGCACACACACAAGCGGGGGAGGGGCAGAGAGAGACAGAGGGAGACACAGAATCTGAAGCAGGCTCCAGTCTCCGAGCTGTCAGCACAGAGCCTGACTCGGGGTTCAAACCCACAAGCCATGAGATCATGACCTGAGCTGAAGCTGGATGCTCAACCGACTGAGCCACCAGGCCCCCCAAAAGGCTTTTAAAAAAAAGTTTATTTATTTTGAGAGAGAGAGAGAGAGAGAGAGAGAGAGAGAGAGAATGAGTCGGAGAGGGGCAGACAGACAGAAAGGGAGAGACAATCCCAAGTAGGCTCCTCACTGTCAGTACAGAGCCCAACGTGGGATTCGATCTCATGAACCGTAAGATCATGACCTGAGCAGAAACCAAGAGTCAGACGCTCAACTGACTGAGCCACCCCAGTGCCCCTGAAGAAAGGCTTTTTTATGTGGAGTTCCTGTCCTTTGATATTGAATGAATGCTCTTGTGCCCTCGCTCTGAGACACTGCTCTGGCAGAAATGTGGCATGGCCTGAGGAATGTGTAAACGGATGCTCTTAGATTCTCTTTCATCCCACATCTCCTTGCCACCTCTCCATGGACTCCATTTCCCTCCTCCACAGCCCTTCTCCCCGCTTCTGTGCCTCGACCCAAATGACTTGGTCCTTCATCCTTGTCTGCCTCAAACACCTGTGTGCAGAACACATTTCTTCCTGCAGCCACCACTGGACCCTCCACTTTGAGCACCCCCAACTTCCCCCTGCCTCTCCAAGTCTGATTGCTCCCCACTCTGCTCCTGGGGTCATCCACTCCGAGCTGGACCCTTGTCCCCTTGGGGAACCACAGCCACCTAAAGACTGGTGTTTTCACCTGTGTGCATTCACCCCTATGCACTAGCTCTATTGCCCCCTTCTATGGATGAGAAAAGTGAGGTTCCTCAGCGCCAGGCAGGCTCCTATTCTGACTCCTGCCTTCCCTCCAGGGGTCCTCCCACCACCTCACTCTGGAACTGTCTCTGCAAACCACAAGCTGAAACAACATAGGGAACCACAGGCAGTGCCTAGGAAATACAGAGTGGGAGATAAAAAGAGTTTGGGTTTGTACGCAAAGGCTTCCCTCTTCCTCCCCTAGGGATGTGGGGCCATTAGCAAGGGAACCTCCTGGGTCCAGCTTCCTCTAGGTGACCTAATGTAGGTGTTGCAGGGACATGGAGGTGGAAAGCACTTGAGGTGCCCCCTTCTCCAACTAAGAGCCAGCTGGCTCGGGACAAGTTTTCAGAGACATGCCTGGGGGCTGTTAGGTTGAGACACCAGTCACACTTCTACCCAGAGTCCAAGGCAATGGAGGGGGCCTGAATTTGGAGCCAGATGGATAAGGGTTTGAATCCCAGCTTTGCCATGGACCCCCTCCGAGGGCCGCTTGAGGGCCAGGAAGAGGAAGGATAGGAGCCTCCATGAGGGGGTTCAGCCTGGAGGTAACCCCGTGGGGCGGAGGGAAGGTGCTGCTGAACCTCGGGCCCACTATGCTTCTGAGTGGAACACACGGGGCTCACCTCCAGGGCTGACCCAGAACCCAGGCTAAGCCACCACTAACCTTGCATGGGACGGGGGTCCCTGGGGCCTGCCCAGAAGCCAGTCTCCCTTCTGTCGCCATCAGCACCTCAATGTCGCTTGGGAGACCCAGCCCTCCCCACTCTCATTTCAGTGGATTTGCTGGGTCTGGACCCCTCTCACCGGCCCTGGCTTCCAGCATGTGACTTTGGCCTGGTCCATCAGGCCCCACTGGCCCTGTTTTTCTGACCGTAGTGATTGGCACAGAGATGGATATGCCACCACGGAGGCTCAGTCATGAAACTTTTGCTGGGAGCGGTAAGACGGAGAGGCTCTCTTTGGGTGAGCTACAAGAAAAGAGTGAAGCGAGAGCCTGGAACGCCTCACTTCCGGAAGCTGGAGCCAGCAAGGAGGAGCGCAGACCGAAGCATTCCTGACATCACCGGATGAGCCCCGGGATCCATCCTGCCGAAGCCAAATCAATGTTCTACCCTTTCTTTCTTTTCTGGCTTAAGCCAGTTTGAGTTAGGTTTCTTGTGACAGGCTACAAGACACGTCCTTTACAGGTGCAGGTGGCTTTTGGGGGGACTAAGAATCAGTCCACCATCTGTCGTTACAGTTTATCACGCTTTTGTTAAAATTTTAATTCCGTCCTCTGATACAGTTACTATCACCCTCTGTAAGGTGATCCCTGGACGCATTTTATGGCGTCAAGTTGTTAAAAACAATCAACAGGGTACCCCAATAGGGTAGGCCTCAGTATAGAAGCCACAGTCCAAAAGAAGGAAGCTACCTCCTGGCTGGCTGACAGTGGCTCATTCATTCATTCATTCATTCAGTGTTTACTGAGTCCTACTTTGGGCCATTGTTCTGAGTCATTGTTCACTGCTGTGACTATTAACCAATCAGCCACACTCCCAGCCTGACTCTAGTCCAAATGGCTCCTTCTCAGACGAAAAACCTGGACATTCTGTCCACCTATCTGGAGTCCAGATGCACTGGGATTAAACAAGCCTGTCCCGCAGTCACACGGGAGCCCTGCTTCATGGATGGCTTGTTCCTGGGGGGGCCCCTGATGCTCACTGTTCGCTGGTCACAGAGCTCATGGGACCTCTGTGTCCTCATCTGCTCTAGACAGTTGGCCCCACTTCCCTGTCTGGCTCACCTGCCTGGAGTTTCTAGAATCCATCCTTCTGAAAATGGGGGCAGTTCTGATGGTGTATCCTATCCTCTGCTCTTCCTGAAAGACACAGCCATATTTCTCCGGTCACATTAGCAAGTTCTTTCCACCCTCTGGGCACGGCACATGGGGATCTAAAGACTCAGTTCAGGCAGTGGGATTCATCAAATGCTTTTTTTCGCACCTGCTTTGGGACAGAGAATCCTCAAAGCTCCCCCCACCCCCTTTAGTCCACATCCCTCTGCGATGCTGTCCATCAGCATCAGAGCTGGTGACACTGACCCCAAGACATCTTCTGTTCCCCACCTTCTGTCCCTACTAATCCTCTGCCTGCTAATCCTATGTCTGGAGTCCCCAGCCACATGTCTGGTTCTTCTTTCTTCTGCTTGTGCCAAACAGGCTTCTAAAAGCCCAGTGTGTGTTCTTCTGCACATTTCTGCCATCCCTGGGCCTGCCTTCTGGGCCGCATCCCAGCTCCCATCCCTCCCATCTACACACACACACACCCTTTCTGAGTCTGAGGAGTGTGTTCCAAATGCAAGCCTGCCAGCCCCCACCCCTTGAGATGGGCCTCTGCTTTTCCTTCAAACACCCTGACATCTGCTTTCCTAATTTTCAAGATATGAGTCTTTTGGTTTGTGGGATGGTGGCTGCAGGTCCCCGGGACAGTGAGCTAAGGATGGGGTGGGCCCGCAATGGGTGGAGGAGGTAAAACTTTGCCCCTGAAATGTAGGGGCCTGGTCATCTGGTAGTGCTGGGGCTCATGCCCATTCCTCACAGGCTCTGTCTCCTTGGTCCTGCCCTGCCCATGTCTAATGCCAAAGGACACCAGATTACGGTTCTAGAATGGGGGGTGGTGGCAGGAGGAAGGCCCTTGAGAATCATCTGATCCAACAGTGATACCTTTAATTAAAAAAAAATTTTTTTTAATTTAATGCTTACTTATTTTTGAAAGAGAAAGAGAGAGAGAGCCAGAGTGGGGTAGGAGCAGAGAGACAGGGAGAGAGAGGATCAGAAGCAGGCTCTGAGCCATCAGCAAAGAGCCCAATGCGGGGCTTGAACTCACGACACCTGTGAGATCATGACCTGAGCTGAAGTCGGATGCTTACCCAACTGAGCCACCCAGGCGCCCCAGCTGTACCTTTAATTAGCAGAATCACCTGAACGGCTTTTCCTGTCCCCACCCCAGAGACTGAGACATGGGGTTTGGGGCGGGCCTTGGGCACCCGGGTCTATGAAAAGCATGCTATGCCCTATGACTGCTGATGAGCCCCCTGGGAGCCCCCTCACCTGTTGGCATAAGGCATCGACTGCTACGATTCCAGGTTAAGCTCACAGAGCTGCCTAGGACCCAGGCTCTGGCATGCCCAGCCCAGTATTCCTATACCCTCGTGCTGACTGCAGGTCTGGAAGCCCAGGCCGGGGGCCGCTTACTTCCACAACCCTCGTAAAGACAGTCCGGGCAAACTGAACAGCAGGGACCATCCAGTCAGGCCAATAAACAGCCGCACAAACAGATAAATCAATGAAGCCATAAACCACAGGGGATCATAACAATCTCTTTACAATTCCTCTTTGGGGGTGGGCTTTGCCAATGTTGTTTTGTGTTATTTTCTTTTTTAAATAAGCAAAATTGTTTTCTTGGGATGCTGTCCAAGAACATTAGATAAATAACTGTAACCCAGCTGCTCGTGGGAGACCCTGTCCGGGCAGACAGTGTGGGAGAGTGAGGCTGCACTTTGATGTGCAGGGTGGGGGCACCCTGGGGCCACCAAGGCCTTTGTGAAAGCCCCAGGCTCTCCGATCCCTGGCTTCATTCCCAACTGGCCCCCTCCGCCTCCTCCCTGCCACTCTCACACGTGCAGGATGTGACCAGGAGCTTCCCTCCCTCTGCCCAAAGCCTCCTGTGTCTCCCATTCTCCCCCTTGGAAAGCCACTCCCGGACAAGCCTGGCTGGGTCATCACCTTTCACACCCCCCCCTCCCCCACAAAGAAGCCCTCCCTGACCCCACATGGGGGCCCCGACAAGCCAGGCTCCTCTGGGATCTGCTTCTTCCCTTACTGTCTCCCTGCCACACTGGGGCTCGTCCAGGGTAGAGCCTAGGTCCTCTCTGGAGGGGTCGAGTGAGGCAGGAAGGACAGTCAGGGCAGTGAGGGCTTTGGAGGCACATGCACGGAGGGTTCAAACGCCACTCATGCTCTCACTAGCTGGGTCACTATCTACAGCCCGTGATAGGATCCTCTCGGTGACCGACAATATCTGCTGCCATGAGGCCTCCCTGCTTGGTCCGACCCTCCGTGAGAGCGGGTATCCCATCTGTTAAAGCTCTGTCTCCCCTACCAGCCTGTGAGTCTGTGCAGCAGGGCTGGGGCTGATTCCTCTTTTTCCAGCCTCAGCCAGGCCCAGCAGGTGGCCCAGGAACTCTGCCCTCTGCAGACTCTGCTCGCTGTCCCTGCCTGCGGCTGGGGTTCCTCCCACGTCCCACAGTGGGGCATCGGGTCCTCTGTCCTCCAGGCTGTTAGTCACCTTTACTCTGAGCCCCTGTTCATTCAGCCCCACCTGGCTGCTGGGGTCCACTTTCCCAAATCTCTTCTACCCCTCCTGCCATCTCCTGAGCTGATCCCAATGTGCCCCTGTCTTCTTCCTGCACTTTCCTTTACAGTCTCTTCGGCACAGGCCCCCCCCATCCTCTAGACCGTTTCCCACCCTGCCCCTGAGAGAGCACTTTCCTCCGTCCATCTTCAAACACCCATCACTGTCCTAGAACAAGCTCCCGTATCTCTCTGTCAGATCCCCAACCCACTCCGGCTTCATCTAGAAGCTGCTAGATGGGTCCACAGTGCCCAGCTCTGGACCCATGACACAGCCACATGGAGCTTGCTCAACCTCCTGGGAAGTCATTCCCTCCTGCTTGCCTTTGGGTGCTTGTCAATGTCATGTCTAACCATGTAGATGCGGAGCAGATGTCATTCCATCTACAAAGGCTCTTCTGAGTCTCTCCTTCCCCCAGGGAGTGGGAGGTCCTGGCCTCCTCCACAGCCTCAGTGACTCGTTTTGGGGTGGGCACCTGATAAGTGTTTGTCGAAACTGAGTATCGTACGGTAGGCATCTCAGACCCCAATCTGAATGGCTTTTAGTCTGAACGTTAAGCAGTCCATGTGCTATCAGACAAAATTCAGTTGTGGTCAGGTCAAGATGTTTTCTACGGCCAAATTATTCTCTGACGGTATTGCTGGAATATAAATCAGCGCTATCTCGATCTGCTTGAAAGGACCGATGGCATTCACTCCAAGTTGTGTGATGATGTCCAGATGTGGGCTGCTGCGCTGAGGCGCATTTTCTATAATTAAGCTGACAGGAGCCCCACGTCTGACGGGGGCGTTCGGCCATGGGCGGGTCGCCTCTCTCTGTGTGCTCCGTTTCTCCTCGGCAGCAAGGAGAGAGCACCAGCTGGCTTCCCAGCGAGTTCACACACAAGGGGGAATGATGCCCATTTCTCTGATGCAGGCTGTATTCTGAAATCAAGTATCCTGCATATTTATATAGAGCACGGAGTCCCCTGTAAACTGGGTGGGCTCCCTGTGGGCTGGAGCAGCTGGCCTTGCCACAAGGCTGAACGGAGGAGGAGACCCAGAGGTGGATATTAGATCCCACTGTATAGGCTGGGAGCCCAGAAATGTCAGGGAGGTTGGGGTTCAAACGCAAGGTCAGGCAGGCTCCTGGAGGCTCATCTTATTCTACTGGCAAACAAAGGTAGGCTGCCATCCTATGACTGTGTCTTTTCTTTCTAGTGCACCAGGCAAATGTGCCCTCTTCCCACTTTGGGGACTTCTTGCTTCTCAGCGAAGAAACCGTCCTGGGGCACCAGAAGGTAAGAATATAGTTGCACACTGGTCCAGGCTTCCTGGGGGTACCTCCACTACCCTCTGGGTGAGTACTATAGCTTGACTGAGTGCAGAGGGACGAGATTCAGGTGCTGTCCCTGAGGAGCTCTCAGTCAGGCCAGGTGGGGGGCCATACACCAGAAGAAATGCCCTAAGGGAGGTGCCACAATGTGCTACAGAAATTCATGGGTCAGGGGCATACGTTTTTGCATATAAGGGATCAGGAAAGGTTTTTTTTTTAAGTTTATTTTTCAGAGAGAGAGACAGAGAGAGCACGTGCAGGGGAGAGGCAGAGAGAGAGTGAGGGAGACAATCCCAAGTAGGCTCTGAGCTGTCAGCACAGAGCCCAATAACAGGGCTCAAACTCACAAACCATGAGATCATGACCTGAGCCAAAATCAAGAGTCGGATGCTTAACTGACTGAACCACCCAGGTGCCCCAGGAAAGGTTTTATCAGGGAGGCAGTATTTGAGCAGGGCCTTAAGGGTGAGAAAAGCTTAGGCAAGTCTGAGATAGAGGACAGTCTGAGACGAGATATGGAAACAAGTAAGCCTGGATTGACTCATTTTTGTCTAGAACTTCCCATGTGTGAAAAGCATGGGAATAAAGTTCACATGGCCAAGACAGCCGGCTAAAGAGGGGGAATCCCGTGGACTGGGAAGAAAGGATCTACTGGGGATTTGTGCAGGGAAGCACTAGGACCAGACGGGGCTGCCAGAAGGCATATATTTTTTTTAATTTTTAAAAAATGTTTTATTTGTTTTTGAGAGAGAGAGCCAGAGTGCGAGCAGGGGAAGGGCAGAGAGAGAGAGGGAGACACAGAATCCGAAGCAGGCTCCCGGCTCTGAGCTGTCAGCACAGAGCCTGATGCGGGGCTTGAACTCATGTACTATGAGATCATGACCTGAGCCGAAGTCAGTGGCTTCACTGACTGAGCCACCCAGGTGCCCCCAGAAGCCATATTCTTCCAGAGCAGTGCCACCTGCGAGCTTCACAGTCACTTTTCTCCAGGACACCCTGGTACATTTGGTATCACTCCAAGCTGAGTATGGCTGTTTATTTGGACACACAGCACTTCTCATTGTTCTCAGGCTGTAAGACCATAACCATGCCTTTCCCCTGATGTGGCCTTGCCTGCTAACTGATTCCTGCTGGCAGACAAATGCATCCCCAGCACAAAAAGCTGCTTCTCGCTGCAGCAGACCCTGACCGGTGCAACCTGAGAGAAGACAGAGTGGTAACATGGATTGTACAGGGGTATGGGCCGGAGGACGAAATGAGGAACTGCTCACGTGCATGTGACCTTCAAGGTTTAAAAGGTCCCCTCGCATCCACCTTCCCAACAAAGCCACTGGTGAGGATGTGGGCTGTGTTTGTCAGGCACCCTTTGCGCCTTGGGGGGTTGGCTGAATCCACTAAGGGGACAGTGCCAGCCATGTGAACCCATCCTGGCAGGGTTCAGAGAAACTGCCTTGGCAGAGAAGTCCTGTCCAAGGGCAAGAGAATAGCAGGTCTAGGGGTCTTTGGCACCCTGGCCTCTGGAGAGAGGAAACCCTCCCCCCAATCCTTTCATCCTTGTGTGGACACCCTGATCCCCGGTTTCACTTCTTGGGCAACTGGACACTAGGGAGGAAGCGCCCTGGGCTAGGGTGATGCCCTTCTGGAAACTGGGAGGGCCACCCCCATTGCAGATCAGAAGAGAAACTCATCTCAATTTCTTTTCTACTGTCCAGAAAAGCTTTCAGACAAATTACAAGAACATATTTAGTTCAATGGGGTAGAATGAAAACGTGGGGCAAAAACAAGAGGCAAAAAATAAATGACTCCGTCGGGATGCAAGACATGAGGTCCCATGCCCTTTCTAGATGTGAGTCCCAAATGTATACAGTCAAGTTGACATGCAAATGCAACCATGGAAACCATTTGCAGCACATGGAGGATAAAAACCAGCAAGCACCTCAGGAGAAGCACAGCCAACCCAGAACCACACTGATGCAAAGCATCCCCACAAGCAGGATCCTAAGTGACATCCCTTAAACACACTGCCCTGGAGAGATGGCCAGAGCCACAGGAACCACGAAAGGTACGGAGGAACATCTGCTCAAAAGACCTGCTACAAGGGGCGCCTGGGTGGCTCAGTCAGTTCAGCGTCCGACTTCGGCTCAGGTCATGATCTCACAGTTCATGGGTTCAAGCTCTGCACCGGGCTCTGTGCTGACAGCTCAGATCTCGGAGCCTGGGGCCTGCTTCAGATTCTATGTCTCCCTCTCTCTCTGCCGCTTCCCTGTTTGTGCTCTCTCTCTCTCTCTCAAAAGTAAACATTAAAAAAGACACGGTGCAGGAATGTACAGAACCCAGCTGCTGACTGAAGAACCTGAGTGTACTTTTTTCTCCTTGTGCTTAAAATGTCAGAGGAAAGGGGCACCTGGGTGGCTTAATCGGCTAAGTACCCACCTCTTTTTTTTTTTTTTTTTAAGTTTATTTATTTGAGAGATAGAATGAGCAGGGAGGAGCAGAGAGAGAGAGAGAGAGAGAGAGAGAGAGAGAGAATCCCAAGCAGGTTCTAAGCTGTCAGCTCAGAGCCTGATGTGGGGCTTGATCCCACAAGCGGTGAGATCATGACCTGAGCCAAAACCAAGAGTTGGACGCTTAACTGACTGAGTCACCCAGGAGCTCCTGAGCACCTGACTCTTGATTTTGGCTCTGGTCATGGTCCCAGGGTTGTGGGATCAGAGCCCCACGCTGGGCTCTGAACTGAGCGTGGATCCTGCTTGGGATTCTCTCTCTTTCTTTCTCTCTCTGCTCCTCTCCCCTGCTTGCACATGCATGCTATCTCTCTAAAAAAATAAATAAAAATAAATAAAATAAAATGGTACTTAAAAAAAAAGTGTCAGAGGAAAGGCTCTGTGCAGATTTAAAGAAAAGTCAGAACCTGGGCACGTGGCTGGCTCAGTCAGTTAAGTGGCCAACTTCAGCTCAGATCATGATCTCACGGTCCGTGAGTTCGAGCCCCACATCAGGCTCTGTGCTGACAGCTCAGAGCCTGGAGCCTGCTTCGGATTCTGTGTCTCCCTCTCTCTCTGCCCCTCCCCTGCTCACACTCTGTGTGTGTGTCTCTCTCTCTCAAAAATAAATAAACATTAAAACACATTTTTTTAAAGAGAAGTCAGAACCTGACCCTCCCATCACAAGTATCTGTGCTTCTTCATCCTACGTGGGTCCAAGCGGTGTCACTGGACAGCAGCCCCTAGATCACAATAGGTGTCAGGATCCCTGGTTTGCAGGCCAAGAGGGGCAAAATGATAGGCTCACGTTCACACAACTGATCCAATTTCCTCTAATATCTTCCTCTGAAGGGATGCCGCAGCAAGGAGGGCAGCTGAAAGAAAAGCCAGAGGCGAGGTAGTGTGTTTTGCCCCACGGGTGATCGCTCCGATGGGTGTCCAGGGGCCCAGCTCCAGCTCAAAGTCCTTACTCCCCTTAGCTGAGCTATCTGACCTCTGGCTGGCCAGGCTGTACTGGGCAGCCAGAGCCCAAGCCTCCTTCTGGGGCACAGTGCTGACAGTCCCTGGCACCTGTGAGCCCCCAGCTCTCCCACCCCTTGTGCCTCGAGACGGAGAGCCCCGATTCCGTGGTCCCCTCCTGAATGGTAGGTTTCCTACTGACTTGGAAATGGGCTTTCTCTCTTCTCATCTTCGGGCCCCCATCTCCCTACTGGTCCTCTCTACACAAAGCCAGCGCCCACCCCACCCCACTGCACACTGCAGGAGGGGGTTCCATCACACCCAACTGTGAATCTGAGGGTGGAAATGTTTCCAAGCATTAATCTTCTAGCTATCGCCAACCAGAGTTAAACCCTTCGGATTCAGCTTGGGCTCTAAAAAGAACTATGGCTCTGAAGGTTCTAGTAGGTTGGTTAAGAAGGATTTTAGGGGCACCTGGGTGGCTCAGTCGATTAAGCGTCCGACTTTGGCTCAGGTCATGATCTCTCAGTCTGTGAGTTCAAGACCTGCATTGGGCTCTCTGCTGTCAGTGCCGAGCCTGCTTTGGATCCTCTGTCTCCCTCTCTCTCTGCATCTCCCTGATTGCTCTCTCTCTCTCTTTCTCAAAAATAAACAAAAAAAAAAAAAAAAAAAAAAGAGAAGGATTTTAGAAAAACAAACAAACAAACAAACAAAAAAAAACCTGACCAACCCTACACTAGGAAACCCAGTATCATTTTTTTAGATTAGAGGTTGCACAGGGATAGCCATGGACCAGAGGTGATCCACAGACATGTTTTGTCTGGCCTG
The DNA here is from genome assembly GCF_018350155.1 of Leopardus geoffroyi. Taxonomy (NCBI): domain Eukaryota; kingdom Metazoa; phylum Chordata; class Mammalia; order Carnivora; family Felidae; genus Leopardus; species Leopardus geoffroyi. The sequence continues at coordinate 91,721,266 of NC_059326.1, read as the reverse complement.
CAGAGTGTTTTTAAAACAAGTGAATTAGTAGCCCAGAGTTAAAAATCAGGCGATTATACACACAGCCCTGGATTTCTGTTCCTCTCTGAGAAGTAAAGGGATCGGCAGGGCAGAGGCTAATGGTCTGGGGTGGGGGCCAGCTCAGGAGGGTAAAGGTGGGCATGAGAGCTGGGGTGGGCCTTAGCCGGCGTCAGGGGGCACTGGGAGACGGGGTTGCTCACCGAGAAGTGCGGCTAAACGTTCCTTGCTCCGAATGCAGACCTGGCTTGGCTGGGAGCCCTGGCATGATTTATAGGCTTGGCAGGAGAGCCATTTCCTCGTGCCTGTTTCTCATTAAAGCTTTTAGGCAAAGGGCTTCGTTGCGGATTCTGGAGCCGGGGTTAGCCCTGGCCTTATTAAACAGAAATATCCAGCCAAGAGGAAATGAAGGAGGAAGGGCAAATGATGCCGAAGGGTAAAAGGGGGGACCAAAAACCAGAGTAAAATACTGGGGTGGGGGGCGGGCTGGGGGGTTGGTGGGGAGATGGGATGGAAAGGGGCAAGAAGTAACAGTTCCACATTTCTCAGGAAGACTGATGAGAACATGGGAGCAAGGAATCAGCATCCCCCACCCCCTGCCACCCCGGCAAAACCTCTGATGTGGGTTTGGGCACTGGGGCTGCTACCCACCAGCTGGCTCTATACCCTTGAGCCCCTGGTGGATTTGGTGCCTCTCCTAGCCTTGGTATCCTCAGCTGTAAAATGGGCACAGCAACAGTAGTAATAAGACAGAGTTGTTGAGGGGACAAGAGGAAGGCATGATGTGGAAGACCACCAGCATGTGGGGGACAGGTGGCTTCTCAGAGGCGGAGGCTCCCGTTCTGCCCTCGGTCAGCAGAACCAGATCTGCTGTTCCCATCATGGCTGCCACCTGCTGAGTCTGGGGAGACCAAGCTGGAGGAAGCCTGTTGGCGGGCACGGTCGCCCCAAATGCCTTTCACCTTGTACCTGTTGAGCAGTGAGAGCCAAAAGCACCACGTGGGGTCAAAGAGGAACAGCCAGCTTAACCTTCCAGCGCACCTGAGGAGCATGCACACTTGGGCAGGGGCACGGCAGGGCTGGGGGCTGACGCACTGCTCAGGCTGGGGCAAATCCTCTCCTCTTCGCCCACACTCACCCCAGGGAGTGCACTGGGGTGGGAGGTGAGTGGAACGTACGTATGGAGGAGTTTGCATAGGTTATATGCGTGTCCATGTGCCAGGAGGTGTTCAAATAGCGTGTTCACTTGGTTTTAATCAAGTGGACCCTGGAGGGCATAATTCTCAGCACCTACTGGCTTCTATTCAGAAATGAAATATTCGATTGCAAATTACCATGCTGAAGCAGATAACAGAATGGTTAAGTACTTTAGCGGAGGAGGTGGTAAGAACAGGCTGTTTCCATTAGGATCACCTGAGGCAGACCTCTGCTCCGCTCAGCCTCGGCATGCTCTTCCACCCCGGCAGTGTCCTTCCATCCACCTGACCCCTCGACACAATGCTCCTCCTCACCCTTCCGGGCCCAGTTCAGCTGTTGCCTCCCTCTTCTTCCTTGACACCCCCGAGTTGCCACGGTCTTTCCACACACGGCCGGCGGAGCTCCGGTTCATGGGCGTGTCTCCCACCCTGTAAGGTTTTTGAGCATGGACAAAATCGTGGGCTCAGGAACTAGACCGCCTGGGTTTGCATCACACCTCTGCCGCCTGTGACATCTCCGTGCCTCAGTTTGCTCCTCTACAAAGTGAGGAGGAGAGTGGCACCTACCTCGAAGACCTGTTGTGAGGACCAGATGAATGAGTGCACGGGAAAGTGTTGACCGTGTCTGCCCTCAGCAAGCCCTGAAAACCTGGGAACTGAAACCACAATGGGCTACCACCTCACACCATGGGCTGGTTAGAACCACAAAGTCAGACAACAGCAAGTGTTGGCGGGAGGGGCCCTGGGGGGCTCAGTCAGTTAAGCGGCTGACTCTTGGTTCCAGCTCAGGTCATGATCTCACGGTTCATCAGTTCGAGCCCCGAATGGGGCTCTGCACTGACAGTGGGGAATCTGCTTGGGATTCTCTCTCTCACTCTCTCTCTGCCCCTCCCCACCTTTCAAAATAAATAAATAAACATTAAAAAAAAAAAAACAGCAAGTGCTGGCGGCATGTGGAGAAATCAGAAACGTGCATCCACTGCTGACTGGATCCTAAGATGGTACAGCCACTCTGGGAAACAGTCTGGCAGGTCCCCAAACAACGAAATACAGAGTTACCATGTGACCCAGCAATTCCACTCCTAGGTTTGTGCGTGAAAGAAGTAAAAACAGTGCCACATAAAAATCTGCAGATGCATGTTCGTGATAGCATTATTCATGAGTCTCAAACTATAGGCAAATGTCAATAAGTGGACAAATGGAGAAAGAAATGTGGTCTATCCATACAACGGAGTATCATTCAGCCATAAGAAGGAATAAAGTATTGATTCTTGCTACAGCATGGACGAAACTTGTAAATATTACGCTCAGCGAAAGACATCAGTCACAAAAGGCCACATACTAGGGTTTCCATTCATGTTAACATCCAGAACAGAGAAATCTCTACGGACAGAGGGTAGATTAATAGTTGCCAGGGGCTGGGGGAAGGGGTGGGAGGTGAGGGGGTGTTGGCTAAAGATCATGGGGTTTCTTTTAGAGGTGATGAAATATTCTCAAATTGGCTGTGGTAAGGGTTGCACAACTGTGTGAATACACTAAAAACTACTGAATTGTACACTTTAACCGGGTAAATTGTATATATGGGATATGAATCATATCTCAATAAAGCTGTCTTTTAAAAAACTTGGTTGCCCCCCACAGGGGAAAATAAAAAGAAGAAGAAGAAGAAGGCAAGAAAGGAAAGCCTGTTAGCTGTTATGATCTGTTTCTTGGCTCCACGGGGTCCAGCCCAGAACAGGTCCTCAGTCAAGTTTGGGAAAGCAACGAGTTAAATCAAATCATCAGCACTGATTATGTGCCCACTGAATGCTTACACACAGCTCCTCATTTAGTCTTAGGAGAGCATGGAGACCTTCCCAGTGCTTGCTTCCGTGTCTCACTGCCCTTAGCCAATCTGTTAGCAAATACCCCCACTATCCCGCCACCTTCCAAATGCATCCAGAATCCGACCTTTTCTCATCGTCTGCACCACCCCTGTCCCCCCTCCCCTGGATTCTCCAACCCAGCTACGTGTCCCCAGCTTCCACCCCGCTCCCTACAGCCTGTCTTCAGCCCGGAGATCCTTTAGGAACCAAAGTTGGTACTTCTGTCTTTCTCCCAGAGCCCTACAATGATGTCCCTTCTCGCTCAGACAACAAAAGCCCAAGTCTGACACTGCCTCTCTTCCTGCCCCTCCCCCACCCCATCCCACTCCGGGTTATTTCTCTCCAGCCGGGTTATTTCACTCCAGACGCTTGCCTAAGGGTCTTCTCCTCTTCCTGGACCCCATCTCCCCCAGGAATCCTCTTGACTCCCTGTCTTTCCTACTTTAAACCTTGGCTCAAACACCTCTTGCCAGTGGGGCTCCCAGACCTCCCCCGTCCCCCATGAAATACGTCCACCTGCACGTTCCATACCCCCAAGTGCCTTCATCTGCTTTTTCTCTTTTCCGTAGTGCTTGTCATCTTATAAAATACTATGCAATTTATTTATTATAGCCTTTATTTATTGTCAGCCTCCCTGCTAAGTGCGAGCTCCGTCAGGTCAGGTCAGGGATTTTTATTGTTGTGTTGATTTATGCAGCCTCTTGTATTGGGAGGCTCAAGAAACATTTGTGGACAACTTGGTCTTCACAACATCTCTGAGAAGGAGACTTTATTTTTCCTCATGGAAGGGTTGTGGGATCTGCCCGAAGCCACACACTGAGTAGATAGCAGGGCTGAATGTTTATCTGTATAAAGGGGTTGCCACTGACCTCCTTCCTCTCTCCCTGCTCCGCAGTGTGGAAGGCATGTCCTGTCCACTTCCACGAGGCAAGCACATTTGGATAAACTGTGCTCAGGAAGGTAAGTTTGCAGCCAGTTGTACAGGGTCTGGAAGGAAGCTGCATGAGGCTGATATGCTGGCGCGTTCGCAGGGAGAGGTCTGAGTCAGCGGTGGGCGGTGGAGGATGACCGTGTATCAGCACAGCAGAGCCACTATTAACATAATTTGAGTAAACAGTATCCTGTCATGGGCTGCCATTTCACATCTGTCAGATTCAAACTGCCTCCCCCAAGCGGGGGATGCCTTTCCTTCCTAGACTTGCAAAGGGAGTCCCTCCTCCTTGCTTCTGGCGAGGAAGAAATGGCCCTGTGGTGTTATTTAAAACGGCAAAATTCTGGGGTGCCTGGCTGGCTCAGTCGGTTAAGCGGCTGGCTCTTGATTTTGGCTCAGGGCATGATTTCACGATTCGTGGGTTCGAGCCCCGCGTCGGGCTCTGTGTGGATGGCGCAGAGTTGGCTTGGGATTCTCTCTCTCTCTCTCTCTCTCTCTCTCTCAAAATAAATAAATAAACTTAAAAATAAATAAAGTGGCAAAATTCTGGCCCCCATCTCCAAAGGACTGTTACTCCACAGCTGCCAGAGAATGAGCCCCAAAGCATCGGGCAGTCAGTCCTGACATTGGTTTAATGAAACATGCTTATGTCAAGTGACAGTGAAGCCAGAAATCCCATTGTCTTAGACTCTCCTTTTCTTCACCCTGGGCCACCAGCCATTTCTGGTTCTGTGATCATAGCACCTCACTTCCCTGGGCCCCTTTCCCCACCCCACCTCGTCTCCATGGTGGTCTGCATAGTTCCTGGGCACCATCTGTGGGCAGATTCCATCCTGTGCATGGTGACAGCCTTGGGGGATGTCAGGAGAGCAGACAGGCAGATAGGGAGGAACTGCATGTACCTTTGATGAGGACAGGATGGGTCTGGGGACAGAGAGGGATCCTACGCATGTGGCAGAAGAAGGGCCCCTGGGATGGGGCAGAGAAGATACTGGAGAAGCATGCATGGTCAGATGAGAAGGGCTTTACCTAACATCCATGATGTTAACCCTCCAAGGGGTTAGCAGATTCCACAGAGCCCTTAGAAAATGCATCGGTGCCCACCCACTCTCGTCCAATTTCAGTGTATTCATGGATCCTCTGAAGTCTGCTGTCCCCACCCCCTGGCAAGTGGGTCTCTCATCGAGTAGGAAATACCACCATCGGACCTGGCATTCAGAAGGGTTCAGGAGATGACAAACCAGAAGGAGAGAAAAGAGGGAAGGGGTGAGAAAACCCCACAATAATGCAAAAGTCTTGGGTCAATCCAACAAGGTCCAAATGGTAAAAACATTCCAAAGCGAGGCAGGTAACCAACAATGACCCGAGAGGGAAGAGGCAGCCGTGGAGATTGGAGAAGTCTCCCGGAAAAAGGAGAATATGGGGAGAGAGTCCCAGCATGCAAAATCTGACAGGGTCGGGGGGAGCGGAGAGGGGGCTCGCGGGTTGAGGGTTGCGCACTGGTTGGCACAGCTCCCAGAAAAGGTTTAGTGCCTCTGGGGTCAGGCTGCCCTCCTCAGTCCCCACCCCACACTCCCCCTACTGTCAGTGGTTAGAGGCAGAGAACAGAGGGCAGGGAGGTGTGGCAGGCGGACATGTTTCAGCCCTCTTTGCCCAGCAGGTCTGATGTGCGGGGTCTGTATGCAGAGGCTCACAGCCTGAAACCCAAAAGTGCTTATCCTGGACCCCAAAAGCTCTAAGCAGAGAGTCTACCTTTGGCAGGATCATCTGGAGGCAAGCCCACCCTGATGTGAGGCTGTTCACAGATTTTATGCATCCCGCTGCATTTATACATTTTCCTGCAGAACCGTTAGCGTGTCTGGTTACGGGGGCTGCCTTGTGCATATTGCCTTTCTAAAACAGAGCAATTTTGAATTCTGCACTCGCCAAACCCCAAGGAACTGGAGAATATATGGTGACCTGTAGCAGGGAAAGTGGGATTCAATTATTGCACCTCTCTGAGGCAGTCAGAAAACACAGCAAGATCTCCAAGACACAGCGTTCAGTTGAAAAAAACAACAACAACAAAAAAAAGTGCTAATTTAACCATGCAACAAAAATTTGCAAAGTATCCGATGAGTCAGATGCTATTGTAGGCAATGGTATTAGAAATGTAAAAAAAAAAAAAAAAAAGTCAAAATAAAACAAAATTCTCTGCTTGTGCTCACCTATGTGCATATAAATGTATAGAGAAAAGCCCGGATGGAGCCACAGGAATCTGGTAATAGTGAGAGACCCCTGGTGAGAAAGATCCTGTAGGGAGAAAGGTGGACTTTGACATTTTATTCTATATACTTTTGTATTGCTTATGTTTTTATTTTTCTAATAAGTGCTACAGACTGTATCTTTATGTTCCTTGTAGTTTCATAGTTTGAAATCTTTTTTTAAAGTTTATTTATTTTTATTTTGAGAGAGAGAGAGAGCAAGTGTGCATGTCCAGGGGGAACAGGGCAGAGAGAGGGAGAGAGAGGGAGAGAGGAAGAGAGAGGGAGAGGGAGAAGGAGAGGGAGAGGGAGAGGGAGAGAGAGAGAGGGAGAATACAACGCAGGTTCTGCACTGTAAGTACAGAGTCTGAAGCGGGGCTCAGTCTCACCAACTGTGAGATCATGACCTGAGCCGAAATCAAGAGCCGGACACTTAAATGACTGAGCCACCCAGACGCCCCCATACTTTGAAATCTTGACACTCAATGTGATGGGCCTTTGAGAAGTGATTAGGTCACAAGGGTGGGGCCCTCATGGTGGGATTAGTGCGCTGATAAAGGAGACCCCAGAACTCCCTTGCTCCTTCCTCCATGTGAAGACACAGAGAGAAGGCCATCTATGAACCAGGAAGCGGTGGCCCCACCAGACACCCAATCTGCTGGCACCTTGGTCTTGGCCTTCCAGCCTTGGGAACTGTGAGGAACAGATGTCTATCCTTTGTAAGCCACCCAGGCTACAGTATTCTGTTATAACAGCTCGAACAGTCTGAGACAGTAAGCAAGAGATCATGTATGACTCCCGTAATTAATAGAGAAAAAAGAGACAGACCTATAAAAACAAAAAAATAGGGGCCCCTGGGTAGCTCAGTTGGCTAAGCGTCTGACTCTTGATTTTGGCTCAGGTCATGATCCCATGGTTCATGAGTTCAAGCCCCAACTTGGACTCTGTGCTGCCGGAACGGAGCCTGCCTGGGGTTCTCTTTGCCTCTGCCCTGCTCTTTCTCTCTCAAAATAAATAAACGAACATTAAACAAAAAAAACAAGAATAAAAACAAAACAAGGAAAAAGAAACCACCCATCACGTCCAACCTGTTTATTTTACAGACGGGGAAACTGAGGCTCAGGGAGCATCCCCCCACCGCTGCCGCCAGCCTCAGGTTGGAACTGGAATCCTGTTCTACAGACTGGTCCACAAGGGCTCTTCCTGACCCCACATTGCCTCACACACAACCCCACAAATAATACCATTGATGTGAAGGTGTTTTGTGAATCTTAATGAACTATACATGCATGCCACTCTTTAGGGGATAGAAAATTCCATATTTGGGGTGGGTTTTTTTTTGCCAAAGCCTTTCTGATGCCACTGAGGAAACATGGCAAGGACGTTTGAGAGCAGGGAAAAGTGGACAGGTCATACATTAGCCAGAATCAGAGCAGTTGAAGACCACACCCCGTAGATGGGACTGTGATCCTAGGTCACAGGTGACTTTGCTGAGGGGAGCACAGCCCGAGTACCAATGTGTGACCCAGCAGTGGGGAGCGGATACTCTCGTGTAGCTGCGTAAAAACGTAGCATTCTTGGGTTTCCAGGGCTTGTACTATTTTTTTTTTTTTAATTTTTTTTTTTTCCAACGTTTATTTATTTTTGGGACAGAGAGAGACAAAGCATGAACGGGGGAGGGGCAGAGAGAGAGGGAGACACAGAATCGGAAACAGGCTCCAGGCTCTGAGCCATCAGCCCATAGCCTGACGCGGGGCTCGAACTCACGGACCGCGAGATCGTGACCTGGCTGAAGTCGGACGCTTAACCAACTGCGCCACCCAGGCGCCCCGGGCTTGTACTATTTTTGTGTGGCTTTCTCTTTTCTGTTTGCTTTTACGTTTCCTTCTTATTTTCTTTCTTTTCTCCAAAAGGGGAAACGACATTGCCACCCACAGCATCTGATCCTAAGTTCCAAGTTTTGATTTTGCAATTGCAGTTGATTTCATTCATTATTCATTATTTTTAATGTAACGTATTAAAAAAAATTTTTTTTTTTTACATGGAAACATTTTTTTCCAGCAGTTTGAAAACCAGGAGTGAATGGAAAGTGACATTTGAGTCAGGCCTTAAAGGAAATGCTGGGGAGGGTGCCAGCCTTGGACATGGGGTGGGGTGGGGGTGGGGAACAGCACACAGGTCTAGGTCTTCAGCAAGTCGGGGGATGAGCCCCTGTAAGAGGGAGGAATCACCAGGACAGGACTCAAGGCTGCACATGCAGAGGTGTGGACCCCACCTGTCCCCAAATGTCCTGCTAAGTACAAATAAGTGCCTGAGGCAGGGGAGACCCTTCCAGGGCCGGGGGCAGGGGAGGGGGGAGAGGCTAGTATCAGGGGGAGGCTGGGGCAGCTGTTAGGGGGAGAGGCAGGGTAGAGCACATCCAGCGAGGCTGGCTCCAAGGTGTGACTGCTATGTCACCTTACAGTTGTGATTCCTTGCTTGAAAAAAATCAGAGGCTCCAACCTCCCTGGCCCACAGTCACTGAAGTGGCCCCAGGCTCTGACCCCTCCCGGCCCTTACTCATCAACTGGACCCATCTGAAGTGGCTTTTATGGAGCCCTTTCAGCTTGAAGGGGAGGACAGTAGGCTGGCAGCCAGCTCTGCTGAACACTTAGGGGAGTGTGGAGGCTTCACGAGCCACAGTGGGGGCTACCAGCTCACTTCTTCTCCACCCTCCGCCGGGAAGGCTGAAGGGCACACAGTAGGCTCTCCTGGCTGCCTAGACAGGCACAGTGAAGACAGCGGATTAAAACCTAAAGAGGCGGGTGCCTGGGTGGCTCAGTCGGTTAAGCGTCTGACTTCAGTTCGGGTCATGATCTCGAGGTCTGTGGGTTCGAGCCCCGCGCCGGGCTCTGCGCTGACAGCTCGGAGCCTGGAGTCTGCTTCAGATTCTGTGTCTCCCTCTCTCTCTGCCCCTCCCCACTCACACTCTGTCTTTCTGTCTCTCAAAAATGAATAAGTGTTAAAATTAAAAAAAACAAAAAACCCTAAAGGGGTACGTGAAAGGGGTGCCTGATTAATAATTACCCAGAAAGTCCCTTGCGTGGTCCAGTAAGCACAGTGGTCATGGGTATTATGTTTCTCTGAACCTGGCACTAACCAAAGGATGTGTAGGCCTGGATTTCTTTGATCGAACTGGCATGTTCCCTCTCCTGTGGGGAATCCAGGGGCTTCCCAAGGATAAAGCAGTCCTGAACCCGAGTCTCTCCTGAGTCTGACTATGCAGAGACGCCTATTTTGGGGCGCCACATGACCCTGGAGTCTTCCTGAAGAAGCTGGTTTCAGCACAGTGCCTATGGGGCTGAGCTTTCTAAGCTGGGAGGCTGAGGCCCAGAGAGGCTGGCTTGTCTGCCCAAGGCCACACAGTGGGCATGGGCATAGCCACAATTCAAGATGTTTGGGGCCAGCAAGCACCCTGGCTCCTGATCAGAGGCACCCACATGGCCTAGAGGGAAAGTTGGGTTTTTAGGGTGGGAATGAAAAGCAAAAAAAAAAAAAAACAAAACAAAAAAGAAAAAGTCAACTTCTAGGGTTTTTTGTTTGTTTCAAAATCAGTTCTTTTGAAACCTCATGCAAGTCTAGAGTTTATGCCATAACAATGGAAAGAGGTTAAAGCTAGAGACCCCGGATACTCCTTCTTCCTCCTCAAGTGAAGGGGACTAATGGGGGACCAGGGACATATGACCCAGAGGAGGATGGGGCCTGGGGGGCGGGGGGGCGGTGCATGGATACTCCACTGGTGGCCCAGCCCAGTGATAAAGTTTGGGGGGAGCGGCTGGGCCAGCTGGATGCATCCTGGGGTCCCACTGAGCCTAATGGGTGCTGTGCTGCCCCCAAGGAATCAGTAAATTCTAAGCCCTCTTCACTCCCAGGAAGTGAGAAATGAGGCCTTGAACCCCAGAGAGGAGTGTTAAGGAAAAGAGAGCCCTGACCCAGGACTACAGATAGAGAAGCCCAGTGTGGCCACGGGGGCTGGGAACTGTCTCCACCGCTGGGCTCGGCTCCAGTTCCCCACCTCCTCCCAGGCCTCTCAGGCAAGAGGCCCCTGAGGGGAAAAGTCGTAATGCTGAATGTCAGTTGTGATTCAGGGCAGCCTGGAAGAAAAGTGAATCCAGCTGGCAACCAGGGACTGCAAGGGCGGGTGCGGAGGGAAGGGGGCAAGGAGGAAAGCGGGTACACACGAGGGCAGACCTGGGCGGCGAGAGTCCTCACCAGACGGCTGGCTTCAGCCTCTGGCCTGCTCCTGAAAGACAGACAGGAGACGGGAGAGTCTCCATTAAGTTTGAGTGGTTCTCAAACTTGACATGCATCCGAATTACCTGGCAGACCTGTTAACACACAGAGTGCTGCCCCCTCAACCTTCCCCCCCAGTTAGGTCTGGGTGGACCTCAAAAATATGCATTTCTAATTTCTGGAGACTTCCCAGGAGCTGCTGCTGCTGGTGTGGGGACCACACTTTGAGAACCACTGCTCTAAGCTGAACGCTTCACTCCAGTCCTGCCTTGCTCCTTCCCCACCTGGGTCAGACTTCAAACAAGAGCTCTGCTCTGACCCCACCTGTGTCAGGAAACACAGGACAAGGTCCCTCAGAGGGAGGGCTCGAGGCCAGCTTTTTCCTCAGCCTGGCCATTCCCCTTCCAACTCTTCAGGCCCAAGACTCTGCCTGGGCTGTTGGCTACCTCAACCTCCAGGGACTCTGTCAGCCCCAGAAGACTGTCCCATGGTTTCCTAGGCAGGCGGACAGGGGATGGCACAAGTCCCCAGTTAGCTGTCTCATGTGCCCCAGGACTTTGTGTGGAAACCTGGACCCTCACCTGGAGGCAGAACATTGCTTTTCTCCTTAAAGCCTGGGTGAGGGTGGTAGGCCACTGAACCCTCTGCTGATTTCTCGAGGAAGGATCTGGTGGGATCCTCAACAGCCCCCTGATGCTCTTCAGGGTGGAGGCTGAGGTTGGGTGGGATGATGGCTCCCAGGCTCAGGTGCCATTAGTGTGACTTAGAGGCAATATGCCATCTGTTTACATATTGGCGGCCGTGAGTAAAAGGCCTCGATGGTAGGAGACATCAGGACCAACCTCATTTCTGTATTGACTGTGGTAAGAATCTGGGCTCCACGCATCAGTCATGTGACCTTGGGCAACTTAATTCCTTTGTGCCTCAGTTTTCCTGTCTGTACAATGGAGGTCATTACAGGACCTATCTCATAGGGTTCCCTGAGGGAAAAATGAGACAATCTGAGTAACCCACTGAATGCTCACTAAACATATTACTTAAAAAATAAGCCAAGAACATGGGGAGCCTGGCTGGCTCAGTCGGAAGAACATGCGACTCTTGATCTTCGGGTCCTGAGTTCGAGCCCCGTGTGGGGTGTAGCGATTACTTAAACAAATAAAACTTAAAAAGAAAATAAGCCAAGAACAAAACCTTGCAGATGAGTGTTCACTGAGGGTGCTATTCACAACAGCCACAAAGGTCCCTTGACAGATGAATGGATAAACAAAATGTGGTCTGTCCATATTACTGAGCCATAAAAAGGAATAATGTGCTGGTTCTCTGCTATAACATGGATGAACCTCCACGACATTATGCCGAGTGAAAGGAGACAGACACAAACGGTCACATCTTGGATGGGTCCATTTGTACAAAACGTCCAGAATATGTAAAGCCACAGGGACGGAAAGCAGATTAGTGGTTGTCAGGGGCTGGAGGAGGGGGGAAGGGGGAGTTACCGCAAAAGGGTGCTGGATTTCCCTTTAGGGCAATGACAAGGTTCTGGAACTAGTTGTTGGTGATGGTTGCACAACACTGTGACTGTACTAAGTGCTACCGAATCACAGACTTTACGGTGTCCCCAGGCAGATCTTCCCTCTCCAGAGAGGCTGCTCATCTCGAAAGGGCAGTGATTGTGAAAAAGCCTGACTGAGGAGGCACGTTTAAGAAATGACATGTCAGGGGCGCCTGGGTGGCTCAGTCGATTAAGCATCTGATTCTTGGTTTTGGTTCAGGTCATGATCTCACGGTTCATGAATTCAAGCCCTGCCTGCATGGGGCTCCACGCCGTCAGGACAGAGCCTGCTTGGAATTCTCTCTGTCTCTCTCTCTGCTTCTCCCCTGCTCGTGCTCTCTCTCTGTCTCCTCTAAATAAAAGAAAATTTTAAAAAATTTAAAACAAAACAAAAAAAAGAAATAACAGGTGTCAAAAGCGGTGTTGACCCAGTCACCGAAAACACACCAAGCTGGTGACTGTAAATCTATAGTTAGCCAGGCAGCATGGCACAGCCCCTCTCACTGCCTCTACCTGGACTGCCTGTTTTCTCATAAAACAGGCTTCACGAGGTCTTGACATGAGACTGAAGCCTCAGGAAATTCCAGAGATGTTCATCCGGGTCATAAACAAGGTCACAGCTTTTCAAAGGCTGGTTTCTCCTCCCTGAGCTCCCCTGAGGCCATGGCATTACGGAGGCCACATGGACGGCTTTGAGTGAAGTCCTTCCCAGGGGCTTGTGTGACCCCGAGCCAGGGAAACAGGTGGCCCATAACAGTGACCCCTCAGCTGGGCCCCTGTTTTTTTTCGTAATTAAAATTTTTTTAACGTTTATTTAAAATTTTTTTTTTAATGTTTATTTTTTGAGAGACAGAGAGAGACAGAATGCAAGCTGGGGAGGGGCAGAGAGAGAGGAGACATGAAATCCAAACCAGGCTCCAGGCTCTGAGCTGTCAGTACAGAGCCTGATGTGGGCTTGAACTCACAAACGGGGAAATCATGACCTGAGCTGAAGTCGGATGCTCAACCGACTGAGCCACCCAGGCACCCCTAATGTTTATTTATTTTTGAGAAGAGCAGGAGAGAGGGCATGAGCAGGGAATGGGCAGAGAGAGAGGGGGACAGAGGATCCAAAGCGGGCTCGGTGCTGACGACAGAGAGCCCCATACAGGGCTCAAATTCACAAACCACAAGATCATGACCTGTGTGAACGAAAAGTCGGACACCTAACCAACTAAGTCACCCAGGCGCCCCTCAGTTGGGCACCTTCAACTCCCTTCCCTCCCCAGAGCTGATTCTATACCCACCCTGTGAGGTCGGGGTTTGCAGAAGGGGAAACCAAGGCTCAGTGGGTGGGAGGCAGGCCTGGATTCACTCTCAGGTGTTCTGATGTTGGAGCCGTTGGGACCTCTGTGATGTGCGGGTGCTTCTGAGGGGGGTGCAGTGAGAGCGTGCCCTGTGCCTAGACCTGGGTACCAAACTTCCCGGCACAGCCTGGGGTATGGAGTTCCCCCCAGAGAGAAATAGCCCCTAACAGAAAGCCTCATAAAATGTTAGGAAGAGGCCACTAGAGACGCTTGCATTCCTGAGGTGTGTGGGCCACACTCTCTGCCCCTATTAGAACCAAGCCTACTGGGGTCCCTCCACTCCCGATCCGGGAGCACACTCCCTGAAGCCTGAGCACTTCTGACACAGGCGGGACGCCTGGGGCAGCCCATTCGTGGCTGGACTTGTGCCCACAGCCTGGAAAACAAGTACGAGAGGCGGGTCTGGGGGTGGGGGCTCCTGGAGACCTTCACAGCAGGGGACCTGTTGCACTCATAGTCATATGGAGTGAGGATCTCCCCATCTCCAGGAGCTCTCCCTACCCAGGAACACCATTTCCTTTCAGGGTCTTCTCCTGAGGGGGCAATGCTGGGAGGTGGGGGACCCCTCTGCACTGCTGATGCTTCCCTCTCCTGGGGCGTGGATACTTGGTGACCAGTGAGGGGCAGGAGGTTCAGGGAGGAAAACAGACTGATGCTTTATCAGACCTCATCTGTCCACATATGCCCACATGCCTTCATGTCAACAGGCTGGAAGCAGATGTCCAAAAATGGAAAAATTTGTGCTGACTCAGTTTCCTGGCCCCTTACTCCACCCCCTTACCCCCCCCCCCAGGGGGTGTAAGCCCTGCCCGCCCTAGACTCTGGGCTCCAGGAGCCTTGCCCACTTCTGAGCTGGGTTGGGGGGAGATGGGCACATTCTCCCTGCCCTCCTGGGAGCAATGTGCCCCCGCTCTGGAAATGTTCATGCAAGGAAGTTTCTCTCGTGCTCTTCCTCTGAAACTGCCCACGGGTGGGTGATATGCAACCTGTGGGCTCTCTCCAAATGATCTACCCCAACTTCTTGGTTTGGTGTTGATTACACCAGTGTTCACAGAGAGACCGTGAACCCAAAGTGGGCACTCCCCAGAGATGAGAGCCAGGCTCAGCCATGCCCACCTTCAAAGGCATCAATGATAAACCTGATAAACCTGGGACCATGGAATCAGAGTTCCCACACCGGCTGCCAAGGTTTTCAAGAGACTCATTCAACCTGTATTAACATGGAATGCATATAAGATTTTACCAATTTCCCCTACACTCATAATAAACATGACATTTCTTGAAATTTTAAATATTTTTTAATGTTTATTTTTGAGAGAGAGAGAGAGAGAGAGAGAGAGAGAGAGAGAGAGAGAGAACATGAGTGGGGGAGGGGCAGAGAATGAGAGGGACACAGAAGCTGAAGCAGTCTCCAGGCTCTGAGCTGTCAGCACAGAGCCTGATGCAGGGCTCGAACTCACAAACCATGAGATCATGACCTGAGCCAAAGTCAGACACTTAACCGACTGAGCCATCCAGGAGCCTCTCTTGGAAAATTTAAATCCGTGTATCCAGGCCATCTTGTATCAGAGCAGAAGGAAGCAAGGCATACAGAATTTACCAGTTTGTTGCTGCATTAATGACAGCAGGCAGAATGAAAGCTCATGTGGCCGGCCACAGAAAACTGCACTTGTATATAACCAGGGTTTTTTGTGCATGTGGGCATGTGGGTTTTTTTCAATATTATTATTAAAAAGGCAATATATTATTTTCAGGAAATTTAGGGGTAAGACCCACCCACAATCCCACTGACCTAACACAAATATTTCCATTTTTGGACATTTGCTTCCAGCCTGTTGACATGAAGGCGTGTGGGCATATGTAGAGACATGAGGTCTGACAAAGAGGGAGAGGGTCCTGTTTTCCTCACTGAACTTCCTGTCCCCGCAGGTCACTGAGACCTGGGGCGTCAGCAGCACAGAGAGGCCCCTTCACCTCCTGCCCCTGTCCCATCAGGAAACCTGGAGAGCCAATTGTGGGCTCCAAGAGGAGGAGGGGCTGTGGCTCTGATCCTGGGCGGGGGGTCCTCATGAGATGGTGAGACCCACACTCCATATGGCTGTGAGTGACACAGGCTTCTTTTGCCATAATGTTTCACAGCTCCATACTCTGCCCTATGATTTACTTGGCCATCTTCCCTTATCCTCAGACATTTAGGTGGCTTCCATTATTTTACTATTAAAATGGGTGCAGCATATGTCCATATGCAGACCTTGGTTTTGCCCCTAGACTTCACTTCTGGAGCTCATCTCTGCCCAGGGGCTCTGGCTGTCCACTCCTTCCACATCCCACTTCCTCCTTCCTTCTCTTCATCCTCCCTGGAGCTGATGTTACCCAGGTCCCTCTTTCTTGTTTTATCTATCTTGGGGCTGCTGGCTCCCCATGACCCTGTCCAAGGACCTTCCATGGCTCACCAGAAACAGTCACTTGGAGAAAAGCCACGCTTTCTAGCGTGGCGATTGAGCCTCCCATCCCATGGGCCTGGGACCCCCCACCTCTCCGCCTCATCTCCTTCCACATGCTCTTCAAATGTCAAGCTCTGGGCAAACCAAACCACTCCCAGTTCCTTAAGATACTGTGCTCGGTCAGGCTTCCATGCATTTGCACACGGGCTCCTCCCCCTGGAGCACCCCCCTGCTCGAAAGTGCCCACCCCCATTCCTACTTCTCCCCTAACATCTTCGCTCTGGCATCAGCCCTGTTCTGCTTCCTGCCCATGACCTCTCCGGGTGGGATCAGACACTGCTGCATCTAAGTGTGCCATAGACACAGCTCTCTCGGTCATGCTGCTTTTTACATGGGCTGTATTTTGGGGTTTACGTATCAGCCTCCTTTCCTGGAACAAGAACTCCGGGAGGCTCATGACTGTTCAGATTTTTAAAAAAAATTATTTATTTTTGACACATACACACACACACACACACACACACACACACACACACACACACACACAGGGAGAGCATGAGCTGGGGAGGGGCAGAGAGAGAGGGAGACAGAAGATCTGAAGCAGGCTCTGTGCTGAGAGCTGAGAGACCAACGTGGGGCTTGAACTCACAGACTGTGAGATCATGACCTGAGCCGAAGTCAGATGTTTAACCAACTGAGCCAGCCAGGCATCCCACACCTGTTCATCTTTTACCCCCAACACAAATACAAAGTTCAGGCCACACAGCACACCCAATAAACACAGGATGAGTGTATGAATGAATGAATGAATGAATGGATGAAAGAATGAATGAATGAATGAATGAATGAATGAATGAGGGAGTGAGTCTGAGTTCTCCCCACTGGCAGTGTGGGACCGTAGCATCCCAGCTGAGTGCCCCTCTCCAGGCTTCCACACCCAGGGCAGGGAAGAGGGTCTGTAGGGGCCCTGGTGGCCTTATAGAAAACAGGATGGAAAATACTGAGCTGTAAGCCATCTGCCTGCGAGGTCTTCTTGGGAGACTTTACAGCTACAGCAGCATTGACAAGAGCTGCCTGACTGAGGACAGAAAACAGTCAGCGGAAGCAGAACAATGCAGAAAGCCCCTCTGTCCCCTGGGCCTGCCCACACCAGCACCTGTACTCTGCGCCTTTCCACCAAACTCATTTTCTGTATGGTTTTCCTGTGAGGCCGCCTGTGACAAGTGTCTGTAAGTTACACCTGAAACTGCAGTTCTCTGCCCTCGGAGGAGTCTCCTGTGCTTTACAGATCATTATTGAGAGACAGACTCCTGAAATGTAAGCCTTCTGCCAGCAAGCAGGTCTGATTAGGATGTAAGAAGTATTGTGGTGCCTGAGTGGCTCAGTCGGTTAAGTGTCCAACTCTTGGTTTCAGTTCAGGTCATGATCTCACGTCTTATGAGTTCAAGTGCTGCATCGAGCTCTGTGCTGATAGTGCGGAGCCTGCTTGGGATTCTCTCTCTCTGCCCCTCCCCTGGTCACTCTGTCTCTCTCAAAATAAATAAATAAACTTAAAAAAAAGTGTTTTTAGTGTTAGTGTTGATGATCTCATGGGAGATCCAGTCCCCCACTCTGTTTAAGAATTTAGGGGCCGGGGTAGTCTGGGGGTGTATTGGCTTTAATCTGTTTTCCCTCTTCTTGGAAGGTAATGAAAAGCAAGATGTGCTCTGTGGGAAGCCGGTGTCATCTAGAGCCTTCAAGGGAACACAGGACCTGCACTTACCGAAGGTAAACACATGCTGGCAGGAAGAAGCCCTTCTCAACTACTCCTTTCCGGGACTCAGAACATCCCAGGGGATCATGACCACTGACAGCATGGAGAGGAGGGAGGCTCTGGGATGCAGCATATCAGCAGAGCCCTGAGGCAGCCTGTTGTCTTACTTGTCTCTCCTGCTTTCTGTGGTCAATTCCTTCCCCATCTAGTGATTTTGCTGGGTCCTTCCCAGACGTCCTGGAGCTACTGAGATGGATCCTCTGACTTAGCCATTGACCAGCCACCTCGCAGACTCCCTGCCTCCATCATGTCAGGGGCATCCAACCCTGTCACTCCCTTGCACTGAAACCTGCAGTGGTTCCCTACTGCCTGAGTTATGCTTCCCCTGGAACAGAAAGGCTACAGGATGGTTTAATGGAAACCCTAAGTAATTAGCCAAAAACGTGTTTGCTGCAGGACCTCTAAGGGCCCTTAGTATGATAATACGTTTTGCAAGTATCCAAGGTGGAGATTTGGGGAGGAGAAGTTGCATGGGAGGTCTCCCCAGCTGTGGAACCCTTTGTGCCAGGAGCATCTCATGAATCTGTCCCAGGGAGACTGATTTGGAAATCCCTAACCAAAGGCTAAAATTCACATTCCTTATCAAAACAATCAAAACCTACATAACCTGGCCTCACCTTATTCCCCCCCACCCCCCACCCCCACCCACTCCCTACCCCCCAGCCACTGGCACTGCCTTAGTACTTGCTTTACAGAGCTCCTGCTGCCTGGAAGCTCCCTCCTTCTTCCTCCAACTCCTCCCAACACAGCTTCTGGGTCACCCCCTCCAAGAAGCGCTCTCCTGCTCCCCTCATGCATGAGGATTTTCCTGCAGTCTCCCCACAGTGTGACAGTTACACAGTTAGAGCATAAGGCAACATTTGCATTTAGTCACTTGATTCTTTGGTTTGCACTTAGAGGATAAGCTGTATGAAAACTTCAGCCCTCACTCAGAAGATCAGGCAGTCACAGGGCTCTCAGGAGCTGATGCCTACTGGGGGGGCTGCACATTCTCATCCCTCCCCACAGAGGGCATCTGCTGGCACTGCTTGCATTAATTCTCTTTTTTGCAACTCCATCTAGACCTTTTTGTTTGTTTGTTCTTTTGTCCAAGCCATAGCTGGGTTTGCATCAGTTAAAGTGTGTTTATGACACTATTCTGGGGGGTGGGTGAAATGTGTGAAAGGGATCAAAGGTACAAAGTTCCAGTGAAGATAAATAAGTCCTGGGGATGTAATGGTGATTGTAATTTACAATATTGCATTGTATATTTGAAAGCTGCTAAGAGAGGAGATCTTAAAAGTTCTCCTGAGAAGATGGGGTGCCTGGGTGGCTCAGTCGGTTAAGCGTCCAACTCTGGATTTCAGCTCAGGTCATGATCTCACAGTTTGTCGGATCTCTCTCCCTCTCTCTGTCTTTTCTTCTACCCCTCCCCCACTCGTGTGTGCTCTCTCTATCTCTCAAAAGTTCTTATAAGAAGAAAAAGATTTTTTTGTAACTCTGCGTGGTGATGGATGTTAACTAGACTTACGTGGCAATCGTTTTGCAATATATACCAAATCATTATGTTGTACACCTGCAATTCACATTATGCTATATGTCAATTATATCTTAACTTAAAAAATACACTAAGGGAGCACCTGGTTGGCTCAGTTGGTGCAGCATGTGATTCTTGATCTCAGGATTGTTAATTTGAGCCCCATGTTGGGTGTAGGGATTACTTTAAAAAAAATAAAGAATAAGGGGTGCCTGAGTGGCTTAGTCGGTTAAGTGTCTGACTTTGGCTCAGGTCATGGTCTCATGGTTCGTGAGTTCGAGCCCCACATTGGGCTTTGCACTGACAGTGCAGAGTTTGCTTGGGATTCTCTCTCCCTCTCTCTCTGCCCCTCCTCCCGTTGCTCATGCTCTCTCTGTCTCCCTCTCTCTCTCTCTCTCTCAGAATGAATAAATAAACTTAAAAAAATTTTTTTAATTAAAAAATACATTTAAAAAACTAAATGAAAATAAGAGTTGGCTTCGTGGAACAAAACAGAAACTCACTATTCCCTCCTGTGTGGAAGTGCCTTTCCCCTCCTTTTTGGAATGGTCCCTCCAAAGGTGCTTTTTTTTTTTTTTAAGTTTATTTTTTTTGAGAGAGAGAGAGAGAGAGAGAGAGAGAGAGAAAGCAAGCAGTGGAGGGGCAGAGAGACAGAGAGAGAGAGAGAGAGAGAGAGAGAGAGAGAGAATCCAAAGCAGGCTCTGTGCTAACAGTGCAGACAGAGCCCCAGGTAGGGCTCAAACTCACAAACTGTGAGATCATGACCTGAGCCAAAATCAAAAGTCAGATGCTTAACTGACTGAGCCACCCCAGGTGACCCCAGAGGTGTTTAGTGGCAAGGAGCTGCATATCATGAGCTTCTTGAGGCTGTGGGATGGGCACACAGAGGTGGCATGGGCAGAGGCTGAAGTAGAATGAGGCTGCCCAGGCCAGGACACTGGTAAGTACTCCATCTGGGCTAATCTCACAGGCTCCCACAGAAGGCTTCTTGGCCATAGGAGCCCAAGGAGGCTGCAAGGCCTGCCAACAGCTGTGCCCATGGTGGCTTTGTGGGATCCAGGCAGCATTTGCTGAGGCTTTAACTTTAAAGTGCAAGTTCAGGGCAAAGGGTGGCCTTGGACTCCAAGGACACATTTGGGAGATCCACAGACATTCTCATCCCAGTCCTTGCTCTATGAACAGGTGACTCCATAATTTATCACCCAAACCAAGGTATTTGAAGACAGGAAGAATATGCATAAATTGGGACTGTCCCAAAATGGTGGTACGTACAGTCATTTTAGCTACGACTAGTTTGAGTAGGTCAATGAGGAGCAGAGAGGCATGCCACTCTGCAGTAGGTGACCCGTGGTGCCCTTCAAGCATGGTGCAGCCTTCCCTGGCCAGGGACATTTCCTTCTTAGGCACAAAGGTATACCCATGAAAAGGAAGAGTTGATACCATCCATTCTAACTAGCTGTCCTCCCAAGGGTCTTCCAGCCCAGTTACCCACCCTATTTCCCAAATGCACCCCAAAGTGCACAGGGCTTTGTAAAGCAGAGACAACTCAACAGAAGGCCCTGCAAGGTCTCTCAATGCTACGTGCACCCCAGGCTACCTGTGGGCCACGTCATGGTGGCTGCTGTCCTATCCTCAGGAAGGTTCCTAAAAGCTATTGTTCTGACAAGAATGCCAAGACAATTAAATGGGGGGGGGGGGGGGGGGAAGAACAGTCTTTTCAACAAAAGTGTCTGGGACAATTGGATATCCATATACAAAAGAATGAGTTTGGACCCCTACCTCACACCATATCCAAAAAATTAACTCAAAATGGATCAAAGGCTAAATATAAGAGCCAAAAGTATAAAAACCATAGAAGAAAACAGGTATAGATCTTTGTGATCCTTGATTAGGCAATGTTTTTAGACAGGACACCAAAAACAAGCAACCAAAGCAGGGAAAAATGGTTATACTGGATTTCATCAAAATAAAAAAATAAAAAAAACACACACATAACTTTTGCACTTTAATAGATACCATCAAGAAAGAGAAAAGGCAATGCACTGATGTGTATCCAGAGTATATAAAGAACTTTCACAACTCAACAATAAAAACACAAACAGATCAATTAAAAAATAGACAGAGGGGAGTGCCTGGCTGGTTCAGTTGGCAAATCATGTGACTCTTGATCTCAGGGTTGTCAGTTCAAGCCCCATGTTGGGTGTCAAGATTACTTAAAAATAAAATCTTTAGGGGTGCCTGAGTGGCTCAGTCAGTTGAGCGTCTGACTTCAGTTTAGGTCATGATCTCAGCATTTGTGAGTTCAAGCCCTGTGTCAGGCTCTGTGCTGACAGCTCAAAGCCTGGAGCCTGTTTCTGATTATGTGTCTCCCTCTCTCTCTGCCCTTACCCTACCCCTCTCAAAAATGAATAAACATTAAAAAAAAAAACAAAACAGAAATGGGTGAACTGTATAGTGAGTGAATGATATCTCAGTGAGACTGTCACAAAACAAACCCCATCTGAAAGTCTGAGCCAGCATTTACATACCACTGTACTCTGTGCGTCAGGAGTCTCAGGGAACATTCATCCGGTATCTTACCAACAACCTGCCCACTGCATTTCCCTCTTTCTCCTAAAAATCAAAGATACTGTGTCCATGGTACACATACCCAAACAGGATTGTTCATAGACACACCACCACGGATTAATTCTCAGAACATGAGGAGTTTTGGAGGCACCTGGGTGGCTCCATCGGTTAGGCATCTGACTCCTGATTTCCGCTCAGGTCATGATCTCACTGGTTTGTGGGTTTGAGCCCCATGTCAGGCTCTGTGCTGACAGTGTAGAGCCTGCTTGGGATTCTATCTCTACTCCTAGCCCACTTGCACACACGCCCTCTCTCTCAAACTAAATAAGTAAACTTAAAAAAAAAAAGAACAGGGGGAATTTTTAATAGAGGCAGAAGCACAAATGAGTGGAAATTACCAGTCGTCTGCCTTCTTACTGTGATCCCAGGCAGCAGGAGGGTGGAGCACAGGCCAGACAGCAGAGCTGATGTTCAAGGAGGCACAGGGCAGTCCTGGCTGGCCTTCCGGAATAAGTGAAGAGGAGCCAGACCACCCTGTTGAGGACCTCAGTCCTCAATCCCCTTAAATCTGATGGGCAGATCACCTGCCTCTGCCACCTGTCCCTGGACCCAGATCACTCAACTGGTAAGAGGATGATCTGGTAAGAAGACGTAGCAAGGTTAGGAAAAACAGTGGTGTTAAAAGATCTTCGGTGTCGAAAAACTAACGTAATAATCAATTTGGCAAATGGAAGTCCAGCTGGGCCCAAAGCAGTGTGGCCTCGCATGCTCCAAATCTAGGCGTCCAAATCAGAAGTCAAGGGTGATACACAGGCTGACAATTAGCTGCACGATAAGCGTGCTGGCCCCAGGGCCAGCAGGTGCAAATAGAACCGGGCCACACGGGACCACATGGCCACCACATAGACAGCTAAACAGGAGCCCAGCCCTGCTCAGAACAGCCATGTGCTGGGGACTCTCAGCCCTTGCCAGTTTCCACCTTCACCTATAAGCACACAGTAGCTTTTCACCAATTGCACATGTTTTGGTGAGACCTCTCCTGCACACACTGAGGTTCAGAAGATGCCACATTAGAAGAAAAGGCCCCTTGGGGCGCCTTGGTGGCTTAGATGGTTAAGCATCTGACTTCGGCTCAGGTCATAATCTCTCGGCTCATGGGTTCGAGCTCCCACATTGGGCTCTGTGCTGATGGCTCAGAGCCTGGAACCCTGCTTTGGATTTTGTGTCTCTCTCATTCTCTGCGCCTCCCCTGCTCTTGTTCTCTCTCTCTCTCTCTCTCTCTCTCTCTCTCTCTCTCTCAAAAATAAACATTAAAAAAAAAAAGGCCAAGGCCTCTTAAGAAGAGCAAGACCCAACAGTGTGTCCACACCAGGAAACAAAGATGTAAGATAGGAGTGTGCCAGCAATGATCCAGACACAAAAAAAAAACCCTTCTGGGGAGTCAGGGGGTCTGAGCATGATGCCCCTATTATCGCAGCTCCCCACACCGTACGGAACATTTTCCAGTGCCTCGCCCTCCACCGTCTCACTGGATGCTTGAAATTGCTGATGGGGCATCTGTGTTTTGCAGAGGACAAGAGCCTGAGGGGCCTGGTGGGATATGACAGAGAACAGCTCGCTCTCAGGTCTTCTAACCCCACACTGTGTATCGTCACATGATTTTGTTGAACGTGCACAAAACATTTGGGTCAACAGATATCCTGGCATCCATCAGGTGATGTGGGGTGAGCACAGATGTGTGGGGATATGAACTGCTAACAGCTGTCAATCAAGACTCTCTTTCCTCTTTTCAACCGCTGTCCCCAGGGCAACGATGAGTGGGAGGGACCACCACCACCCTGCTCACCGTGGTTGGCGGGGCAGAACCCCCTTGTCCTGAGGCAGGAGGTGAGCAGTGTAGCCAGACCACCGACATTTGCAGTGAAAGCTTCTAAGGATGGAGAAGAGGGTAGAATGTGCCTGCTAGAGACAAGGATCCTGAAGCTGAGCCCACATTTGTTATCTGCTCAAGTCCCTCTGTCCTGTGAGTCTCAGAGCTTCCTGAGGGCAGGCCCTGTGCCCCAATGCCACCCCAGGATTCAGAGAGGATCTGCTCTCTGCTGTGTGCTGTTCCAACCAGAAAAACCTCCACCCACCCTCTCCCAGCTTACTCCCCAAAGATCTCCAACTCATAAAACTGCATTTACAGGGTGGGTTACCATTCTGCTCCAAGAAATTAATTCATTCCCAAAGACTGGTGTTCTGGCCTACACGTGGTGTCTGGGCTGTTCAAAGAACCATGTGGCCTTAAGGTTCACATCTTTGGAGAAACAGGAAATAAGGCGGAACTAGCATTTCTTGCTCAGATCTCTCAGCAACCTGGTTCGTGTGCCCATCTAACAGGGAGAAGAGGCTGTGAGTGGCCTTACCCTGTCAGGCTACTAAAGGGGAAACTGAGGCCCAGGGAGATGAAATGACTCGCTGAGGTTACAAGCTGACAGTAGCAAGGTCCAGAATTATAAGCCCCCAGGTCTCGGGCAAGGGTTCAGGGAATCGGCCAAGCTCAAGTCACGTTAAGCTGCATGGGGCTCTCGGCCCCACCCGCCCCAGCCTTGGCTGCCCCTCCTCTCCCCCACCGCCAGGCTGTCTCCCCTCGCTGGCCAGCACTGAGGGCTCCTGCCCAGAGCTGCTTGGCGTGGACTTCAAAGGCGCAGGACAGCTGAGCATCTGGGGCTTCCCTGGGGTGCACTAAGTGAACGTCAAAGCTGCTGAGCCATGGGGCCACCTGTCCCC